>NC_134353.1:509597655-510303905 GCF_048569485.1 Anomaloglossus baeobatrachus
CCCCTTCCTTCTATCTATATCGCCTGTCTGTACCTCTTCCTTCTATCTATATCGCCTGTCTGCACCCCTTCCTTCTATCTAAATCGCCTGCCTGTACCCTTCCTTCTATCTATATCGCCTGTCTGCACCCCTTCCTTCTATCTATATCGCCTGTCTGTACCCCTTCTTTCTATCTATATCGCCTGTCTGCACCCCTTCCTTCTATCTATATCGCCTGTCTGTACCCCTTCCTTCTATCTATATCGCCTGTCTGTACCCCTTCCTTCTATCTATATCGCCTGTCTGTACCCCTTCCTTCTATCTATATCGTCTGTCTGTACCCTTCCTTCTATCTATATCGTCTGTCTGCACCCCTTCCTTCTATCTATATCGCCTGTCTGTACCCCTTCCTTCTATCTATATCGCCCTGTCTGTACCTCTTCCTTCTATCTATATCGCCTGCCTGTACCCCTTCCTTCTATCTATATCGCCTGCCTGTACCCCTTCCTTCTATCTATATCGCCTGTCTGCACCCCTTCCTTCTATCTATATCGCCTGTCTGTACCCCTTCTTTCTATCTATATCGCCTGTCTGTACCCCTTCCTTCTATCTATATCGCCTGTCTGTACCCCTTCCTTCTATCTATATCGTCTGTCTGTACCCCTTCCTTCTATCTATATCGTCTGTCTGCACCCCTTCCTTCTATCTATATCGCCTGTCTGTACCCCTTCCTTCTATCTATATCGCCTGTCTGTACCTCTTCCTTCTATCTATATCGCCTGCCTGTACCCCTTCCTTCTATCTATATCGCCTGCCTGTACCCCTTCCTTCTATCTATATCGCCTGTCTGCACCCCTTCCTTCTATCTATATCGCCTGTCTGTACCCCTTCTTTCTATCTATATCGCCTGTCTGTACCTCTTCCTTCTATCTATATCGCCTGCCTGTACCCCTTCCTTCTATCTATATCGCCCTGCCTGTACCCCTTCCTTCTATCTATATCGCCTGTCTGCACCCCTTCCTTCTATCTATATCGCCTGTCTGTACCCCTTCTTTCTATCTATATCGCCTGTCTGTACCCCTTCCTTTCTATCTATATCGCCTGTCTGTACCCTTCCTTCTATCTATATCGCCTGTCTGCACCCCCTTCCTTCTATCTATATCGCCTGTCTGCACCCCTTCCATCTATCTATATCGCCTGTCTGTACCCCTTCCTTCTATCTATATCGCCTGTCTGTACCCCTTCCTTCTATCTATATCGCCTGTCTGCACCCCTCCTTCTATCTATATCGCCTGTCTGTACCCCTTCCTTCTATCTATATCGCCTGTCTGTACCCCTTCCTTCTATCTATATCGCCTGTCTGTACCCCTTCCTTCTATCTATATCGCCTGTCTGCACCCCTTCCTTCTATCTATATCGCCTGTCTGCACCCCTTCCTTCTATCTATATCGCCTGTCTGTACCCCTTCCTTCTATCTATATCGCCTGTCTGTACCCCTTCCTTCTATCTATATCGCCTGTCTGTACCCCTTCCTTCTATCTATATCGCCTGTCTGTACCCCTTCCTTCTATCTATATCGCCTGTCTGCACCCCTTCCTTCTATCTATATCGCCTGTCTGCACCCCTTCCTTCTATCTATATCGCCTGTCTGTACCCCTTCCTTCTATCTATATCGCCTGTCTGCACCCCTTCCTTCTATCTATATCGCCTGTCTGCACCCCTTCCTTCTATCTATATCGCCTGTCTGTACCCCTTCCTTCTATCTATATCGCCTGTCTGTACCCCTTCCTTCTATCTATATCGCCTGTCTGTACCCCTTCCTTCTATCTATATCGCCTGTCTGTACCCCTTCCTTCTATCTATATCGCCTGTCTGTACCCCTTCCTTCTATCTATATCGCCTGTCTGCACCCCTTCCTTCTATCTATATCGCCTGTCTGCACCCCTTCCTTCTATCTATATCGCCTGTCTGTACCCCTTCCTTCTATCTATATCGCCTGTCTGTACCCCTTCCTTCTATCTATATCGCCTGTCTGTACCCCTTCCTTCTATCTATATCGCCTGTCTGTACCCCTTCCTTCTATCTATATCGCCTGTCTGTACCCCTTCCTTCTATCTATATCGCCTGTCTGCACCCCTTCCTTCTATCTATATCGCCTGTCTGCACCCCTTCCTTCTATCTATATCGCCTGTCTGCACCCCTTCCTTCTATCTATATCGCCTGTCTGCACCCCTTCCTTCTATCTATATCGCCTGTCTGCACCCCTTCCTTCTATCTATATCGCCTGTCTGACTGTACCCCTTCCTTCTATCTATATCGCTTGTCTGTACCCCTTCCTTCTATCTATATCGCCTGTCTGCACCCCTTCCTTCTATCTATATCGCCTGTCTGTACCCCTTCCTTCTATCTATATCGCCTGTCTGTACCCCTTCCTTCTATCTATATCGCCTGTCTGTACCCCTTCCTTCTATCTATATCGCCTGTCTGTACCCCTTCCTTCTATCTATATCGCCTGTCTGTACCCCTTCCTTCTATCTATATCGCCTGTCTGTACCCCTTCCTTCTATCTATATCGCCTGTCTGCACCCCTTCCTTCTATCTATATCGCCTGTCTGTACCCCTTCCTTCTATCTATATCGCCTGTCTGCACCCCTTCCTTCTATCTATATCGCCTGTCTGCACCCCTTCCTTCTATCTATATCGCCTGTCTGTACCCCTTCCTTCTATCTATATCGCCTGTCTGTACCCCTTCCTTCTATCTATATCGCCTGTCTGTACCCCTTCCTTCTATCTATATCGCCTGTCTGTACCCCTTCCTTCTATCTATATCGCCTGTCTGTACCCCTTCCTTCTATCTATATCGCCTGTCTGTACCCCTTCCTTCTATCTATATCGCCTGTCTGTACCCCTTCCTTCTATCTATATCGCCTGTCTGTACCCCTTCCTTCTATCTATATCGCCTGTCTGTACCCCTTCCTTCTATCTATATCGCCTGTCTGTACCCCTTCCTTCTATCTATATCGCCTGTCTGTACCCCTTCCTTCTATCTATATCGCCTGTCTGTACCCCTTCCTTCTATCTATATCGCCTGTCTGTACCCCTTCCTTCTATCTATATCGCCTGTCTGTACCCCTTCCTTCTATCTATATCGCCTGTCTGTACCCCTTCCTTCTATCTATATCGCCTGTCTGCCCTCCTGTCTCAGGATATTCCCTCTCTGCAGCTAGTTGTGACCCTATGGCAACTAGTGATGGGTAGCTCCTGAACGAGCCGGCTCTAAGAGCCGGCTCTTCATAGTGAATCATATGAGTCGGCTCCTGGCAGGGAGCCAATTGAAATGTAAACGGCTCTTTGCCAGTTCCGTTCCACAGTCAGTCCCCTCTTGCCCCGCCCCTCCCCTCCCCTCTTGCCCCGCCCCTCTCGGCCCCTCCCTCCCGGCAGTAGTCACTCTGACCTTATCCAGGAGACTGAGAATGCTCCTGCTGCCGCACATAGCACTGACTCACAGCCCCGCCCCCCTCCAATCTGTGACAAGCAGCAGTCAGGCAGTCAGGCACTTTATTAAAGGAACACTGACATCTGGATTTAGCCTGATTATAGTTATTTCCCGCCAGCTTGTAAATCCTCGCTGAGCGAGGGAGAAACAGCGGATGTAAATGTGCGTCCCTTGTTCTCTCCCATTCACTTGAATGGAAGAGAACAAATGATCCGCGATGCTGGATTGAGCATCACTGGATCGCAGGCTCGGGGGCTGCAGCGACTGTGTAAATGCACCATTAGCTAGTGCAACTTGGAATGGTTCTGTTGTTGCTGGTGAATAACCTCCCAGCAGCCCCTGTTACATGATAGCAGTGCCAATCTGAGGGACCAACTTCATGCACAGAACTAGTCCTATACAAGGCAGTACAGCACTCTCACATCACATCCGATTTTGCATACAATTGCCAGTAGTGTTGAGCTAATTGAATTGCACTTGTTTGATTTCTGCACTTTTTTTTTATCAAACATTGTGTTTGTTAAAGTTTTTACAGCAAATAATACAAAATCTGGTTATTCTGGAAACTATTCTGTTTTATGTCATAAATTGGCACATGTGTAGATTTTTACTAAAAGGTATACAATCATGGGTTAAAACATACCAGAATTGGGCTTCAAATTTAAAGCCAAAGGTAACAGGAAATGAAGAGCCGTTTTCGGAGCCAAAAGAGCCGACTCTTTTTGGTGAGCCGATCCAAAAGAGCCGGCTCACCAAAAAATTGCATTTTACCCATCACTAATGGCAACAGAACATCCAGGACGCTGTTCCTCTCTGCTCCTATGCAGCCACGCCCCCTCTGACACGTCATAGATAGCAACTGTCTCCAGTCCAGGCCGTGCAGGTGACTTCCTAGTTCCCGCCCACCACACACTCTCCTTCCTCGGAGAGACATGATTCCTCTGACGTCAGTGCGGCCACGCCCCCTTCCAATCTCTACTTGCTTCCTCCTCACACAGCATGCAGACACGGCGTCCGTGCACACTGCTGCTGACAGTCCCTGCCGGTAACAGCCCCTGCTCCCCTCTCAGCTCCCCTACAGTCACCATCCTGTGCTGGTAAGTTCCTCGTTACTTTGGCCCTTCTCCTCCCACCCATTCCATGTGCCCTGACCATGTATTTGCCCACATTGATTATTTGCACTTTGTATATCACATATTACTCCGCATTTCCCATCTGTTCTAATACATCTTACTATGGTTAATTTTCATATAACTCGTCTATATATTATCACACTCATATAATTAACCCCCAATGGGTATATTATATTTGCAGCATAATTTTTTTTACTATGCAATTTGACTTTTTATATATAATATATGTGTGTATATATTATATAATTTTTTTTCTTTCAATTATTTTTAGCAATTATATGAAAAAGACTTGAGAGAGTCGAAATGTTATTTAAAGGGAACCTGTCAGATGAAAAAATGCTATTACCCTGCAGAGCCCACCGACCCTATGACTGAGACCTGAACTCTGCCCGGAGGAATAAAGTTCATTTCCTCCCGGCAGTGGGGTTCAAAGTACAGGGGCTGGGCAGGTTCAGAATGCTATTAACCTGCAGATTAAGGGTATGTGCGCACGTTGCGTACTCGCCCAGCACCGTAAAAGGTGCGCTTCAGAGCGCAGCTGAAAAGCTCCGTTCTGAGGCGCATGGTGCCGGCGAGAACGTGCGCTCTGCCTGCAGCTCCTCCCACAGACAGAGCAGGAGCTGCCGGCAAAGCGCACAGAAGAAGTGACATGTCACTTCTTTTTGCGCAGCGCTTCGGCAGTAGCCGAAGCGCTGCGCTCTGAGACGCCACGTGCGCACGGCCCCTGCACAATCTCCATAGACTGTGCAGAGGACGCATGCAGTTACGCTGCGCTGCAAAGCGCAGCGTAACTGCATGAATTTACGCAACGTGCGCACATAGCCTTACTCCATATCTGCAGGTTAATAGCATCTTTTCACATGACAGGTTCCCTTTAATTTTGGTCTCCTTGTGTGTTACAATACAAGTTTTATCCGCCTCTATCCAAGAGTGTGGCGAATACTATTATCTGCTGCTAAGGGTTCCATCCTTCTCTGCCTTACAGAGTGCTCTCTGGATCACTTCCTATTGAAACACCTGAAGAAGGCAACGCCGGAGATATGGATACTAAAATATGTATGAAAACCGGGCACAGTAAGCACACAGAGATCGGGATTTCTTCACTCGAGACAGGTAACCAATCGAAAGGCGACTTCCACATCACGTGCTTGATGACCAGCTGCAGCCATCTTTAGTGTGGGCGGCTGTTTTGTATGGCTGCGCAGAAGTGATGGCTGCTAGTAATGAAGCACCACATTGACCTAATATTCTTCTCCTATGAAATGGCTGTTTTGTTTTTTTTTCTTCAACACCAGTGCTCTTTTTGCTGATTCGTTGATCTCCACTAATTTCTTTCAAGGAATCCTGTCCATATACTGTCGCTATGGATGCACAATGAATGACACAACTTGTATGGAAGTCATGTGCCTCCATTGACATAGGTCGGGGGGGGGAGGGTCACTGTCCACTGTTTTGTTGAATGTCTATGTCCCCATGGGTCAGATGTGACCTTTGTACAATCCAGAGACCATATATGTATCTGATAGCTATGAATAGGTTGCCCAGAGTTCCATTGACTTGGAGTGGAAAATTGTCACAAGGGGGGGGGGGGGGGGGGAGGTGTTATGTAACCATTTTTCATTCGTCTCATGCCTATTTTTCATGTATTTACATTCCATGTGCCTGTTTTTTTTTTTTGTTTTGTTTTTTTGAGTTTCAGGTTTCTAAAATCTGGGGAGGAGTGAGCTTGAGCTTTTAAAGGGAACCTATCAGGTCCCATATGCCTTGTAACCTACTAGCAGGGTGATGTGTGGCCTTAAAACCCCTTCCTATCTATGTCTGTATTGTAATATTGTGTAAAGTGAATGTATAAAAGTTTTATAACTTGTTTTCCCTATGTAAATGACCAGAGGGTCTAGTACCCAGGGCGTCGCATCGCCCCATCTAGTTTGCCCTCTTTCTATGGTATCACGTCCCTGTGGGCGTAATACCATGGATTTCCATGAACGTCACCGTCAGCTCCTGAAGAACCCGCACATACGTGCTTCTCATTCGCGCAGCCTTGTGATCTGGGTACTTGCTTGTCGGCTTTAGACACGCTCTGCGCACGGTCGGAAGCACAGGAACCTTCAGATCATGCGCAGTGCACGCAGTGAAGCCGACAAGCAAACACCCGGCTAAGAAGGCTGCACGAATGAGAAGCACGTATGTGCGGGATCTCCAGGAGCTGACGGTGACGTCGCTCATGTAAATCCATGGTATCACACAAAATTACAACACAGGGATTGGTAGGAAGGGGTAGGCCACATATTGCCCTGCTTGTGGTTACAAGGCATATGGGACTTGACAGGTTCCCTTTAAGATGGTAGCAGGAGATATAAATGACAGTAATATATAAAGCAAAAAGAAGAGTGTGTCCACATTACTCAGGCTGCTTTCACACATCTGGTTTGTGCTGAGCGGCACAATCCGGCTCAAAAACCTATGCAATGGATGCGGCGAAAAAAACTGATCCGTTGCATAAGTTTTTCCATGCGGTTTTTGCTGCAGGACGCCGCATCCGGCATCCATAGGCTTACATTGTGAATCGCGCCGGATCCGGCACGATGCAGTTTTTTTCCCGCACAAAAAAACGTGCCAGGCAACGTTCCATCCAGCCGCCGCATGGGCTAAATATGCTGCATCCGGCAAAAACCGGACGCAACGCAAGGCCATGCAGCACAATACGGCGCTAATGCAAGTCTATGCGGGGAAAAACGCAACCAGCGGCAAAAAAAACCGGTTGCGTTTTTTCTGCAGAGCGCCGTATTGTGCCGCACGCCAAAAACCGGATGTGTGAAAGCAGCCTAAGGGATGTTGTAGAAGCTAACACCTCACAATTGTGCCCTTCATGAGCTTTCATGTACAATCCTCAGGGGGGCTGGAATAAGGCACTGGCAGCAAAGTAATAACGTTCTTAGGGTTGGCCATTTATCCAGTCCTCGGGTATTCTGGGTACAGCAGTGTTTACATGGCATAATTTTTTTTGTGCTCAGGAGAGAGCACAAGCCACACCTCAAGCACATTTTTTTCCCCCCCAGCATTTGAGTGGTGCTTTAATTTAGGCCCCCTATATTATACTTTCCCTCTGGCATTTTTTTTTTTTTCTCTTCTCAGGTGCAGCTCCGTCCCTGCAGCACCATCTTGTGACTGTAACTTCTGACTGGCTGGAGGTCAGAAGTTACATTACAAGTAGAGTTGAGCGCAGTTCTCCAGTTCGCGGCTCGAGTGATTTTCGGGGCTGTTCTAGATCGAACTAGAACTCGAGCTTTTTGCTAAAGCTCGATAGTTCTAGCTACGTTCGAGAACGGTTCTAGCAGCAAAAAGACAAGCTAATTCCTAGCTGGCTTTCCGCTGTAATAGTGTAAGTCACTCTGTGACTCACACTATTATGAAATTTCAGTGTATAGTGTGCGGGATTTTTTTTTTTCCTTGTCTTCCTTCCCTAAGCGCGCGCGCGCGCGTGTGTAGTGGGGCGGGCCAGCATGTCAGCCAATCCCAGACACACACACAGCTAAGTGGACTTTTAGCCAGAGAAACAACGGCATGTGTGATAGGATGTCCATGTCACATGTCCCTGCATTATAAAAATGGACATTTTCCTCCAGCACGCCATTATCTGCCTTCTGCGTCTTGGTGTCAGTCACCGCTGGCGTAGCTCCTGTCTCTGATACTGCTGTGTACGCTCTATACACAGCGCTATACAGAATAGGGATAGAAGTTTCTTTCAGCCCTTGTAAGGGCTAATATCAGCAGCGTCAGAGCCATAGGTGACAGTTAGGTCCGTGAAAACAGATTTTAACAGCTACACAAGATGACAGCGTCTTTGTAGCTAAGGTCAGGGATTTCCTCACTGCATTTCCCCATTAGGAGGGATAGAAAGGCAGGCTTCCTTTCCTCTACCCAGACCCACAACCCTGCCACTGTACCCTCCTGCCCTTTGCACACTCAAACTCATTGTTACTAAGCGATTATAATAGCAAACACTGAGGAAACTTAGTGGCATCCTAAAAGTGGCTGTTGGACTTCATTAGTGTCCCACTGGTGCCAAGCTATTTCTAGCACCTCTGCATGACACCCTCCTGCTCTGTTTTTAATAAGCTATAATAATAGCAAAAAATGCTGCCATTTAGTGGCATACAAGAAGTGGCTGTTGTACTCCATTAGTGCCCCACTGGTGCCAAGCTATTTCCAGCACCTCTGCATGACACCCTCCTGCACATTTTGCTACGCTAATTTTATAGCAAACTCAGGGAATTCCTTGCTGCATTTGATCATTCGGAGGGATAGAAAGTGAGGCTTCCTTTACTGTCCTGGTACCCACAGAACACGGCCACTGTACCCACCTGTCCACTTTTGCCACGCTATTTAATTTGCCCAAAGAGCTGACTCTTTTTCTGCAATCATAAAATTGTCTGGAATACTAAGTTAGTGTTCCTTTGCTGCCAAGCAAGGTACAACACATGTGCATTCTACACTCCTTTCCATTTCTGGAATGCAATAATTAACTGCAGGTAGTCCAGCCAATCTGTGACGAAGGTGCAGGCGTGGATATAATGTAGTCTGCATCCAATGTTGGTTTTCTCGATGTCTGACAGCTCAACAATACCATCTGTTTCCACTTCCAAAACAAGTGATGACCTGCCAACCACACTCCCTGTTGTGTGTAAAGGGGTGGAAGTTCAGTGTGAAAAACCATGTGTGACTGCTGTCCCCACAGTCACAGAGGATGAAGAGCACGCAGATGCACTTGATGGGGCAGGCGGTGGTTGCACAGGCACGCTAGGCCGCATTGTAGCACAGTGAAATTCACATTGCGACTTATGCTTCATTTTAAGTTGTGTACAGGGTGGACTCCCCAGTATGCAGCAAAACCAGGCAACAGGAAAAGGACTCTAGGCAGTTGGGTTGATAAATGATTGTTTAACTTTACCAAAACAAACAATAAAAACCATGCATACAATTTAAATAATTGAACAATCTATTCTGTTGCCTACTACCTGCTAATCCCTCTGCGTAGCAGTAATTGTGTGTTTTGTGTGTTTGTGTGTGTGTGTGCGTGTGCGAACACGACTTACCAGTGGCGCATCACAAGAGCTTCCCAGTTATCTACCTAAACACAGACAAAACACATTACCCCCCCCCCTGAATACCCTTGTTAGCTGAAGCCTCACAGATAAGGCAGATGATAACAGTGTGAATGCAAACCACACAGCTCTGCAACACAGTCATGGAAATCTTGAAAATCAACAGTCACTGCAAACGTGTCGCTGTCCCTCTATGATTTAAACTGTACGTGACAATTTGACAGTGCAGAGGCAGCAAGTCTTATTGTCTATAAATAGTCGGCCTACCCAGAACAGATATGTGTTTTGCTAATAAAACAAAGTGTTGCATGCCCGCATTATTGTCTGGGCACAGCCTACCGTACCTGGGTACTGTGATGTCCAGTTGCCAGAAATACAGACTCTACGCTCCTCTCACGGTAAGCAGTATAGACAGCACCGTAAGAATGTTGGTCTGTGGCACAGGATGCTGCTCACTGGCGTTACGGTACTCCTCACCAAACTCCAAAATGACTCCCCTCACAATTGAACGAAGTGTTTCCGCGGTGGCTCCTTGCTGTAACACACACTTTTAGCTTTTCCTTCTGTTCATAGACAGCATCTCCAAGTCCACACCCGAAGCGCAATTTCTCCTCCACGTGTAAGTGTGGAGAGGCAGCTAGTGCGCATGCGTGTGCCGATTTACCCCAGCCGCAGCCTAACTACAGTGTTTCGCCTAGTGAGTATGCTCAGCCTGACTGTGCCATTCCTGAGGCTAAGTCTTCATTTCGGGATACAGCGCATGCTCCCACACTTAGTGCGAAAAGCCTCTTTGCACAGGTACTTGCATTCCGTGCCGGGTCTAAGTCCTGTTTTGTGCCTAGACACCATGCTAAAGCTGATAGTCTTTTTTCAGAGACTGTATTTCATGCTACTGAGCATGCTCAGGCACTTACTGCATCAGAGACTAGGTCCGGTAATGAACTCTTTGGCCCTGCCCCTGATGTGGGGGGGCCCATATAGACCACAGGGCATCAGGTGTCCTGACGATGTGGCCAGGCCACTCCCAAATGGCTTGCAGAGGCCCGCCCCTATGACTTGTCACCTCATTATTGATGGTCAGACGATGACTGGTGAGGTGTTTGTGTCGTGGCAGCCATGAGGTCATTATTGAAGTTGCGGTTCCAAATAGGACGCTAGTTATGCCACTCATGACGTGTCACTCTGCTTTTGTCTCCAGGAGGTGCATTGTGGTCCACCCTGGTTTGGGGCGGACCCAGGTTATAAAACGGGCTGGAGCCAACAAGGAGGTGCGCAGTCTTCTATTATGCTCCGAAAGAGCACACCTCCATGTGTTGAACCCATTGCGGCTTTAGGCCAGAGGTAGGCAGGGATAGGGCGTCGATGCAGGCCGTCACCACTAGAGTTGAGCGCGGTTCGTGGTTCGTGGTTCTCCAGTTCTAGGCTCGAGTGATTTTGGGGCATGTTCTAGATCGAACTAGAACTCGAGCTTTTTGCAAAAGCTCGATAGTTCTAGAAACGTTCGAGAACGGTTCTAGCAGCCAAAAAACAGCTAAATCTTAGCTTGGTTTCTGCTGTAATAGTGTAAGTCACTCTGTGAATCAAACTATTATCACATTTCAGTGTATAGTGTGCGTGAACAGCGCCTTCAGATCACTGCTGTTTCTATAATGGCGATCGCCATTTTTTTTTTTTTTGTTTTTTCTTGTCTTCCTTCCCTAAGCGCGCGCGTCTTGTGGGGCTGGCCAGCATGTCAGCCAATCACAGACACACACACACCTAAGTGGACTTTGAGGCAGAGAAGCAACGGCATGTGTGATAGGATCTGCATGTCACATGTCCCTGCATTATAAAACCGGACATTTTCTTCACGATCGCCATTATCTGCCTTCTGCCATCTTTGGTGTCAGACATCACTGTCGCAGTTCCGTCCTTTGTCCTATCGCCGATACAGCTGTATGCGCTGCATACACAGCGTTAGACAGCTTAGGGAGAGCACATTCTAGCAGTCCTTTTAAGGGCTCGTACCGGCAGGGTCAGAGAGCCATAGGTGACAGGTCCTGCAAACAGCAACAGCGTCTGTGTAGCCAAGGTCAGGGATTTCCTCCCTGCATTTCACCATTAGGAGGGAATAGAAAGGCAGGCTTCCATTCCTCTACCCAGAGCACCACAATCCTGCCACTGTACCCTCTTGTCCTCTGCACACTCCAACTCATTCTAAGTAAGCCATTATACTAGCAAACACTCAGTGTACCTAGTGGCATCCTATACGTGGCTATTGGACTTTGCTATAGTCCCACTAGTGCAAAGACATTTGCAGAGCACGTCTGCCTGCATTGCACACTCCAAGTTTTTTAAACTCAGCCATTATACTAGCAAACACTCAGTGTACCTAGTGGCATCCTATACGTGGCTATTGGACTTTGCTATAGTCCCACTAGGGCCAAGACATTTGCAGAGCGCATCTGCCTGCGTTGCACACTCCAACAAATTATAACGAAGCCATTATACTAGCACACACTCAGTGAACCTAGTGGTATCCTATACGTGGCTATTGGACTTTGCTATAGTCCCACTAGGGCCAAGACATTTGCAGAGCGCATCTGCCTGCGTTGCACACTCCAACAAATTATAACTAAGCCATTATACTAGCAAACACTCAGTGTACCTAGTGGCATCCTATACGTGGCTATTGGACTTTGCTATAGTCCCACTAGTGCCAAGACATTTGCAGAGCGCATCTGCCTGCGTTGCACACTCCAACTAATTATAACGAAGCCATTATACTAGCAAACACTCAGTGTACCTAGTGGCATCCTATACGTGGCTATTGGACTTTGCTATAGTCCCACTAGTGCCAAGACATTTGCAGAGCGCATCTGCCTGCGTTGCACACTCCAACAAATTATAACGAAGCCATTATACTAGCACACACTCAGTGTACCTAGTGGCATCCTATACGTGGCTATTGTACTTTTGTCAATTCACAGTATTGGAACGTTATTTGCAGCACGTCTGCCTGCGTTGCACACTCCAACAAATTATAACGAAGCCATTATACTAGCACACACTCAGTGTACCTAGTGGCATCCTATACGTGGCTATTGTACTTTTGTCAATTCACAGTATTGGAACGTTATTTGCAGCACGTCTGCCTGCATTGCACACTACAACTTTTTTAAACTAAGCAATTTTACTAGCAAACACTCACTGTACCTAGTTGTATCCTAAACGTGGCTATTGTACTTTTGTCAATTCACACTACTGCAAATCTATGTGCAGCACCTCTGCATGACAACCTCGTGCTCTGTTTTTAATAAGCTATAATGATAGCACAAAATACTGCCATTTTGTGGCATCATAGAACTGGCTGTTGTATTCCATTAGTGCCCCACTGGTGACAAGCTATTTCTAGCACCTCTACATCACACCCTCATGCACATTTTGCTACGCTAATGTTATAGCAAACTCATGGAATTCATTGCTGCATTTCATAATTCGGAGGGATAGAAAGTCAGGCTTCCTTTAGCTTTTCCTTCTGTTCATAGACAGCATCTCCAAGACAAATTTCCCCTCCACGTCTAAGTGTGGAGAGGCAGCTAGTGCGCATGCGTGTGCCGATGTACCCCAGCTGCAGCATAATTACAGTGTTTCGCCTAGTGAGTATGCTCAGCCTGACTGTGCCATTCCTGACGCTAAGTTTTCATTTCGGGATACAGCGCATGCTCCCACACTAAGTGTGAAAAGCCTCTTTGCACAGGTGCTTGCATTCCGTGCCGGGTCTAAGTCCTGTTTTGGGCATAGACACCATGCTAAAGCTGATAGTCTTTTTTCAGAGACTGTATTTCATGCTACTGAGCATGCTCAGGCACTTCCTGCATCAGAGACTAGGTCCGGTAATGAACTCTTTGGCCCTGGCCCTGATGTGGGGGTCCCATATAGACCACAGGGCATCAGGTGTCCTCCCAAATGGCTTGCAGAGGCCCACACCTATGACTTGTCACCGCATTATTGATGCTCAGACGATGACTGGTGAGGTGTTTGGGTCATGGCAGCCATGAGGTCATCATTGAAGTTGCGTTTCCAAATAGGACGCTAGTTATGCCACTCATGACGTGTCACTCTACTTTTGTCTCCAGGAGGTGCATTGTGGTTCACCCTGGTTTGGGGCGGACCCAGGTTATAAAAGGGGCTGGAGCCAACAAGGAGGTGCGCAGTCTTCTATTATGCTCCGAAAGAGCACACCTCCATGTGTTGAACCCATTGCGGCTTTAGGCCAGAGGTAGGCAGGGATCGGGTGGTGGATGCAGGCCACCACCACAGTTGGTAACGCAGAACGGTTAAGACCAGCTCCTGTCCTAACAGTCCTGCTTGTGCAGCCCAGTGGCATTAACAGGCCTGCTGCTGCTGATGCGCCTGCTGTCCACAGGTGTGGCCCCTACGCACACGGTCAGCGTACTCAATGGCCCCTGTGTTGTTAACAGGGAGTTCCTGGGCTGGGTGGGCATGTGGACCCTGTGACGCTAACAGGGCTCACAGTCTCCAGATCCGAATGGCGTCTAACTCGGTTCAGGCTACTATTAGTTTCATAGCCACACAGCTCTGTATCCTCCACCAAACCTTCAAGTTGCCAACCTCTCCTTTTCCAACTGGGAGCACGGTGGACACTGACTGCTGATGGGGATATATACCTTTCTCTTTCTTTTCTTATTAATTTTCGTTATATAGCGGTCACAGATTATATACCACTTTATCCAAATCTGCCAGTCCCACTGTAACAGATGTTGTTTCTTCAGCAGATGTTACAGTTGCTTAACCACCAAATCCACGGACCAAAACTTTTTTCCCCTTTCCAACACACCTGTTCCCCTTTCCAACAGCATCTGTCCTTTTTCAACTCATTTTGGGATATGACCAAAAGTGCAACTGTGCAGGGACACCGTACTCAACGCCATCTCAGCACAGCAGCCATCCCTCGGTCCCTCCGATGTGGACAAGTAAAAGACCATTTCCTCCTATCCATGACAAAGCGTTGAGATTCACTCTGTGCAGCACTGGTGTTTAGTGGACAAGTAGATCTAAGATTGCGTACCACATTCTGCAGATACTCCTGTATACGTGCGTCTATTTCTATGGCAGGAATTAGTTCGCCAAATTTTGTCTTGTACCGGGGATCTAACAGTGTGGCAACCCAGTATTCAGGATTAGTTCAAATTCATACAATCCGAGGGTCATGTAGGTAGTGCAGCAAGAAGGCGCTCATGTGTCTTGTGCATCCAGGAGGACCAAGTCCTTGGTGTGTTGGTGGCAGAGAGGTGAGAATCGTGCATCCTTCCTCTGCCCTCTACCCACAACCTCGCACAACCGAAATGTGAGCAAGCTCTCACTCATCTGCTGAGTCTTCCATGCCCATCGCCAGTTCGTCCTCCATTTCTTCATGGGCTCCTGCACTTTCATCAACACTTTTTGCTGATACTATGCGCCCTTGTTAATCCCTCTCCCTCACCATGAATGCCGCATAGGTGCCGCTGACCATCTGGACCTCGTAGATCTTGTTATCCCTTCCGCATATGACTCCTCCTGTACTTCCTCCCCTTCCTGTTGTCCCAACACCTGACTCCGAATAATAATTACAGTGTGCTCCATCATGTAGATGACCAGAATTGTCACGCTGAGAATGACATTGCCAGTGCTAAACATCTTCGTCGACATTTCAAAACTGTGTAGCAGGGTGCATAGGTCCTTGATCTGACACCACTCCAGCAGCGTGATCTGCACCACCTCTGGATCAAGTTATCCCAGGCTATATGTCTTACCGTATTTCAGCAGGGCTCTGCGGTGCTGCCACACACGCTGCAACATGTGCAGATTCCAATTCCTGCGTGTCGAAACATCGCATTTACGGCGTTTAACTGCCAGACCCTAAGACTTCCGGAGTGATGAAAGTTGTTGAGCTGCTGTGTGCGCACGATGGAAGTGAGCACATAGCGAGCGTGCCCACTGCACAAGGCCATGTAGGCCGTGATGGTGTTTTAAAAATTGCTGGCGAATTCGGTTCAACACGTGAGCCCTAAAAGGCACGTGTGTCACATTGCCCTGAGGATGGCCCGCAGCCAGGTTTGCATCATTGCCGCACACGGCTGTTAAGTCACCAACGTAGTCCGCTCCGTCAATTTGTACTCCGGTTGCCAGGTGACAACGTGTTCCTTTCATGAATAGTGCTGATGATGTGAGAGTAGTCGATGCCAGCGGCGCAGGTGGACGCAGGTTATGCTCACCCACTGGGCTGCATTACCTTGACAGATGCAGAATCTCTGGCTGAATGTAGCTGGTGGGTATCTCACAGATGAAATACCATCATTCAGCTACAACCAATGGGAAGACACCACACCCTTTTTTATGCCCATCCTGTCTGCAGACCACTGCCAGACATAGCTATGAACCTCTGGTTAATTTTACCCCCAGTTCAGTTTTATGATTTTGTGTGCTTGTTACCTGACTACTTTTCCTGCTTGCTGTTTATGTACCTTGTTGGCCGATACGCATTTCACCTCTGCTTGTTTTCTGATTCTTTCCTGGCCGTCCCATTCTGTTCCTGTTCCTCAATTAATGTTTTGACCCTGCCTGACTACTATTCTCTGTAATAGCGGTGTGACTCACATTTCCCATACATTTCAAAGTAAAGCTTTGACCGCCTGATGGCATTGAGCTCTGCTGCCAGCATAGTAAGGAGGTGTGTGGTAGTCCTTGTGCGCAGTTGCAAGGAAGGGTGGCCTGACCACACAGGGTTTGCGCCAAGGTAGAGGACCCACACGAGGTTGAAGAGGCAGAAGCAGTGTATTAACTTCTACATACAGAACAAGGATTGAAACAACTCGTGGGGACGGCAAGACTTGTACAGCAGACCCTTCTCCATCTCTCACCATAGTTTGCCAGTGCCCAGTCAGTGACATGTAATGACCCTGTCTATGCTTACTGGTCCAAGTATCTGTGTTGAAATGCACCCTGTCGCACACAGATTTTCTCAAGGAAGTGGTGATGTTGTGTGCGACATGCTGGTGTAGCGCGGGCATGCTTTTCTTGGAGAAGCAGTGGTGATTGGGCATGTGGTACTGGGGCACAGCGACAGACATAAGGTCTGTAAAATCCTGTGTGTCCACTACGCGTAAAGGCAGCATTTCGGTAGCCAACAGCTTACAGAGGGATAGAGTCAACCACTTAGCTTTGTCATGGGTCGCAGTAAGTGGCCTTTTATTTGACCACATCTGAGGGAAAGAGATCTGGCTGCTGTCTGTAGACGGTGTTGAGTAGGGTGTCCCTGGAAAAATGCAGGTTTGTGAGAAAAGTGCAGGCGGAGACATGATGTTGCCTTCATCTTGCCTTCAGATCTGTTCATCTTGTATCATTTTTAAAAAACACATCAAGCAAGGGTTACTCCAAGCGGAGTCTACCTTTTTTCCCAACATTGGGCACACAGACACCCCATCAGTGGCAGCACTTGTGCCCTAGTTGCAAACAGGATGTTTTGATTTGCATCAAGCACATTCCAAATCCACAAGCATTTACTCTCCCCAGGATGACACAGGGGTAGTAAATTCCTTCTGGATCCATGACTTGTTCATTTTGATGAACGTCAGTGTGTCCACATTGTCACTGGACCGACGCGTGCGCTTATCTGTCAGCACACACCCAGCAGCACTGAAGACACGTTCAGAGACAACGCTGGCAGCTGCACACGACAAAATCTCCAAGGCGTAACTGGAGAGCTCTGTCAATTTTTCTAGATTTGAAGCCCAAAAGGAGCAAGGCTCCATTTGCAAAGTCATTGCATCGATGTTCATTTGGAGATACTCCTGTATCATCCTCTCCATCCGTTGACTATGTGTCAGACTTGTTGTCTCTGGTGGCCTTGCAAAGGAGGGTCTAAAAAAATTATGAAAATATTCCATAAAATTGCTGTTACCAGCACCAGATACGGTCCTACTGGTACGGGTAGACTGTTGAAGATGACGATGCCGTCCCATGTTTGTCAAGTTACAACTGGGAGAATCACTCCCTTCACCTGCACGGTTGTTTGGTGTAAAACCCGAGCTAAGATCGAGTAACAGCTTATGCTGATACTCCAGCATACGTGCGTCCCTTTCTATGGGTGGAATTATGTCACAAAATTTGGACTTGTCCCGGGGATCTAATAGTGTGGCAAGCCAGTAGTCATCATCACTTCTAATTTTGACAATCCGAGGGTCATGTTGGAGGTAGTGCAACAAGAAGGCACTCATGTGTCTTGCGCAGCCATGCGGACCAAGTCCACGCTGTGTTTGTGGCATAGAGGTGCTAACCGTTCTTTCTTCCTCTGACATCTCCCCCCAACCTCTTTCAACTGAATTTTGACCAAGGTCTCCCTCATCCGCTGAGTCTTCCATGTCCATGGACAGTTCGTCCTCCATATCTTCATGTCCTCCTGCACCTTCCTCAACATCTCGCCTGCTACCATGCGCCCTTGTTGATCCCTGTCCCCCATGGTCCCATGCCTGCCGCGTTGGTGATGATGAACGTCTGGACCTTGGTGATGTTGTTGTGTCTTGCGCATATGAATCCTCCTGTAGTTCCTCCCCTTCCTGTTGTCCCACCCCCTGACTCCGAATAGTGTTTAGCGTGTGCTCCAGCATGTAAATGACTGGAATTGTCATGCTGATAATGGCATTGTCAGCGCTAAACATATTCGTCGCCATGTCGAAACTGTGCAGAACGGTGCATAGGTCCTTGATCTGAGATCACTCCATCAGGGTGATCTGCCCCACTTCTGCATCTCGTTGGCCCAGGCTATACATCATGACGTATTGCACCAGGGCTCGCCGGTGCTGCCACAGTCGCTGTAACATGTGGAGAGTTGAATTCCAGCGTGTCGCCACATCGCATTGCAGGCGATGAACCGGCAGGCCGAAAGACTTCTGGAGCGATGCAAGTCGCTCAGCTGCGGCGGTTGAACGGCGGAAGTGAGCACTGCAGACAGTTTACGTGCCCTGGTCAGAAGGCCATCTAGGCCGGGATAGTGTGTTAAAAATTGCTGGACAACAAGGTTCAACACGTGAGCCATACAAGGCACGTGTGTCACCTTGCCCAGGCGAAGGGCCGCACCCAGGTTTGCAGCATTGTCGCACACGGCCTTACCAGGCTGCAGGTTGAGTGGAGACAACCATTTATTAAACTCGGACCGCAGAGCTGACCACAACTCCTCAGCTGTGTGACTCTTATTCCCAAGACATGTCAAGCTAAAGACCGCCTGATGCCGTTGCGCTCTGCTGCCAGCATAGTAATGAGGGGTGCGTGATTCCTTCTGCGCAGTGAGAACGCTGGTGGCCTGACCAGGCAGGCTTGGGGCGGAGGTGGAGGACCCAGATGAGGTGGAGGATGCAGAAGCAGTGGCGGAACTTGGACAGACAGAGGATTGACACACAAGTCGTGGGGACGGCAAGACTTGTGCAGCAGACCCTTCACCATCTATCAACATAGTTACCCAGTGCCCAGTCAGCGACATGTAACGTCCCTGTCCATGCTTACTGGTCCAAGTATCGGTGGTGAAATGCACCCGTTCACACACAGAGTTTCTCAAGGAAGCGGTGATGTTGTGTGCGACATGCTGGTGTAGCGCGGGCACACCTTTCTTAGAGAAGTAGTGGCGACTAGGCATCTGGTACTGGGGCACAGCGACAGACATAAGGTCTCTAAAATCCTGTGTGTCCACTAGGCGGAAAGGCAGCATTTCGGTAGCCAACAGCTTACAGAGGGATAGAGTCAACCTCTTAGCTTTGTCATGGGTCGGAGGAAGTGGCCTTTTATTTGACCACATCTGAGGGACAGAGATCTGGCTGCTGTGTGTAGACGGTGTTGAGTAGGGTGTCCCTGGAAAAATGCAGGTTTGTGAGGAAAGTGCAGGCGGAGACATGATGTTGCCTTCATCCAACGTAGGTGCTATCGATGTCTGAGAGAGCTGTACACACTCACTTGTTTCCCCTTCCAAACCAACTGACGACCTACCAAGCAAACTGCCTGTTGCGGTTACAGTGGTGGAAGTTTTGCGTGGAAAAACAGGTGTGACAGCTGTCCCCACAGTCCTAGAAGATGAAGAGCGCGCGGATGCACTGGAAGGGGCGGGCGGTGGATGGTTCGCTCCGCTAGGCCGCATTGCAGCACAGTGAGCTTCCCACCGGGACCTATGATATTTATTCATGTGACGATTCATGGAAGAAGTTGTCAAACTGCTGAGGTTTTGACCTCTACTAAGAGAATCATGACAAATTTTACATATCACATGATTTGGGCGATCTTTTTCTATGTCAAAAAAGGAACAGGCTAGGCAAGGCTTAGAGGCCATGCGACCTGTTGATGCACCCCGAATAATGCTCATAGGCAGAGTGGTGGCTGAGGATGCAGTTGTAGACGTGCTACCAGTGCTCCGACTCTGTCCAGGAAGGCGCAAGGTAATTTCGTCGTCGGTTGCATCCTCCTCCACCGCCTCTGTTGACCTCCTCGAGTGCCTGACTGGGGGTTGACAGTAGGTGGGATCTAGAACTTCATCATCAATTGTTGTGTTTGCACTCCCCTCCCCCTCAGACCGAGCCTCTTCTTGCCCTGACCGAATATTTAAGTTGTCATCCCAATCGGGTATCTGCGTCTCATCTTCATCAGTATGTTCCTCATTGCCTATAACCACAGTTGTTGGAAAGGCAGCATTTTGGTAGCCAACAGTTTGCATTTTATGAAAGTCAACCTCCAAGCCATGTCATGCCCTTCTAAAAGCATGTATAACACAGCGAGGGGACTCCAACCACAGTCTCCCTCGTTTCCACTCACTGGGCCACACACACCCCACTTGACTGGCATCGGTTGAGCTCCCTTTTGAAAAAGAAAAAGATGCTTTGCATGAAGCACTCTCAAAAATACGCGTGCCTTTCCCGTCCCCTGGCTGACCCAGGGGAAGAAAAGTCCTCTGAGAGCCATGACTTGTTCATCTTGGTTCTTTTAGAGACACAGCGAGGGGACTCCAACCACAGTCTCCCTCGTTTCCACTCACTGGGCCACACACACCCCACTTGACTGGCATCGGTTGAGCTCCCTTTTGAAAAAGAAAAAGATGCTTTGCATGAAGCACTCTCAAAAATACGCGTGCCTTTCCCGTCCCCTGGCTGACCCAGGGGAAGAAAAGTCCTCTGAGAGCCATGACTTGTTCATCTTGGTTCTTTTAGAGACACAGCGAGGGGACTCCAACCACAGTCTCCCTCGTTTCCACTCACTGGGCCACACACACCCCACTTGACTGGCATCGGTTGAGCTCCCTTTTGAAAAAGAAAAAGATGCTTTGCATGAAGCACTCTCAAAAATACGCGTGCCTTTCCCGTCCCCTGGCTGACCCAGGGGAAGAAAAGTCCTCTGAGAGCCATGACTTGTTCATCTTGGTTCTTTTAGAGACACAGCGAGGGGACTCCAACCACAGTCTCCCTCGTTTCCACTCACTGGGCCACACACACCCCACTTGACTGGCATCGGTTGAGCTCCCTTTTGAAAAAGAAAAAGATGCTTTGCATGAAGCACTCTCAAAAATACGCGTGCCTTTCCCGTCCCCTGGCTGACCCAGGGGAAGAAAAGTCCTCTGAGAGCCATGACTTGTTCATCTTGGTTCTTTTAGAGACACAGCGAGGGGACTCCAACCACAGTCTCCCTCGTTTCCACTCACTGGGCCACACACACCCCACTTGACTGGCATCGGTTGAGCTCCCTTTTGAAAAAGAAAAAGATGCTTTGCATGAAGCACTCTCAAAAATACGCGTGCATTTCCCGTCCCCTGGCTGACCCAGGGGAAGAAAAGTCCTCTGAGAGCCATGACTTGTTCATCTTGGTTCTTTTAGAGACACAGCGAGGGGACTCCAACCACAGTCTCCCTCGTTTCCACTAACTGGGCCACACACACCCCACTTGACTGGCATCGGTTGAGCCCCCTTTTGAAAAAGAAAAAGATGCTTTGCATGAAGCACTCTCAAAAATACGCGTGCCTTTCCCGTCCCCTGGCTGACCCAGGGGAAGAAAAGTCCTCTGAGAGCCATGACTTGTTCATCTTGGTTCTTTTAGAGACACAGCGAGGGGACTCCAACCACAGTCTCCCTCGTTTCCACTAACTGGGCCACACACACCCCACTTGACTGGCATCGGTTGAGCCCCCTTTTGAAAAAGAAAAAGATGCTTTGCATGAAGCACTCTCAAAAATACGCGTGCCTTTCCCGTCCCCTGGCTGACCCAGGGGAAGAAAAGTCCTCTGAGAGCCATGACTTGTTCATCTTGGTTCTTTTAGAGACACAGCGAGGGGACTCCAACCACAGTCTCCCTCGTTTCCACTAACTGGGCCACACACACCCCACTTGACTGGCATCGGTTGAGCCCCCTTTTGAAAAAGAAAAAGATGCTTTGCATGAAGCACTCTCAAAAATACGCGTGCCTTTCCCGTCCCCTGGCTGACCCAGGGGAAGAAAAGTCCTCTGAGAGCCATGACTTGTTCATCTTGGTTCTTTTAGAGACACAGCGAGGGGACTCCAACCACAGTCTCCCTCGTTTCCACTCACTGGGCCACACACACCCCACTTGACTGGCATCGGTTGAGCTCCCTTTTGAAAAAGAAAAAGATGCTTTGCATGAAGCACTCTCAAAAATACGCGTGCCTTTCCCGTCCCCTGGCTGACCCAGGGGAAGAAAAGTCCTCTGAGAGCCATGACTTGTTCATCTTGGTTCTTTTAGAGACACAGCGAGGGGACTCCAACCACAGTCTCCCTCGTTTCCACTAACTGGGCCACACACACCCCACTTGACTGGCATCGGTTGAGCCCCCTTTTGAAAAAGAAAAAGATGCTTTGCATGAAGCACTCTCAAAAATACGCGTGCCTTTCCCGTCCCCTGGCTGACCCAGGGGAAGAAAAGTCCTCTGAGAGCCATGACTTGTTCATCTTGGTTCTTTTAGAGACACAGCGAGGGGACTCCAACCACAGTCTCCCTCGTTTCCACTAACTGGGCCACACACACCCCACTTGACTGGCATCGGTTGAGCCCCCTTTTGAAAAAGAAAAAGATGCTTTGCATGAAGCACTCTCAAAAATACGCGTGCCTTTCCCGTCCCCTGGCTGACCCAGGGGAAGAAAAGTCCTCTGAGAGCCATGACTTGTTCATCTTGGTTCTTTTAGAGACACAGCGAGGGGACTCCAACCACAGTCTCCCTCGTTTCCACTCACTGGGCCACACACACCCCACTTGACTGGCATCGGTTGAGCTCCCTTTTGAAAAAGATGCTTTGCATGAAGCACTCTCAAAAATACGCGTGCCTTTCCCGTCCCCTGGCTGACCCAGGGGAAGAAAAGTCCTCTGAGAGCCATGACTTGTTCATCTTGGTTCTTTTAGAGACACAGCGAGGGGACTCCAACCACAGTCTCCCTCGTTTCCACTCACTGGGCCACACACACCCCACTTGACTGGCATCGGTTGAGCTCCCTTTTGAAAAAGAAAAAGATGCTTTGCATGAAGCACTCTCAAAAATACGCGTGCCTTTCCCGTCCCCTGGCTGACCCAGGGGAAGAAAAGTCCTCTGAGAGCCATGACTTGTTCATCTTGGTTCTTTTAGAGACACAGCGAGGGGACTCCAACCACAGTCTCCCTGGTTGCCACTCACTGGGCCACACACACCCCACTTGACTGGCATCGGTTGAGCTCCCTTTTGAAAAAGAAAAAGATGCTTTGCATGAAGCACTCTCAAAAATACGCGTGCCTTTCCCGTCCCCTGGCTGACCCAGGGGAAGAAAAGTCCTCTGAGAGCCATGACTTGTTCATCTTGGTTCTTTTAGAGACACAGCGAGGGGACTCCAACCACAGTCTCCCTGGTTGCCACTCACTGGGCCACACACACCCCACTTGACTGGCATCGGTTGAGCCCCCTTTTGAAAAAGAAAAAGATGCTTTGCATGAAGCACTCTCAAAAATACGCGTGCCTTTCCCGTCCCCTGGCTGACCCAGGGGAAGAAAAGTCCTCTGAGAGCCATGTCCACATTGTCAGTGGACAGACACGTGTGCTTATCTGCCAGCAGACCCACAGCAGCACTGAAGACAGGTTCCGAGAGAACGCTGGCTGCAGGACACGACAAGATCCCCAAGACGTACGTGGCGAGCTCAGGCAATTTATCAAGATTGGAAGCCAAGAATGAGCAGGGCTCAAGTTGCACATTAATGGAATCGATGTTTCCTTGCATATACTCATATATCTGTGTGTCCTCCTCTTTTTCCTTGTCCAGCTCTTTTGTTTTCGCATGAGTATATGTCCTTGTCACTTTCCCATGTGTTGTGAGTTGTTTGTGACCTTTTGGACACCTTTGAGGGTGTTTTCTAGGTGTTTTTCTGTGTTTGTGATTGCCTGCCATTGTTTCCTATGCAGTTCGAGTTCGGTTCGTCGAACGTTCGACGAACCGAACTCGAACGGGAGGTCCGTTCGGCGAACCAACCTCGAGCCGAACCGCGACCGGTTCGCTCATCTCTAGTCACCACAGTTGGTAACGCAGAACGGTTAAGACCAGCTCCTGTACTACAAGTCCTGCTTGTGTAGCCCAGTGGCATTAACAGGCATGCTGCTGCTGATGCGCCTGCTGTCCACAGGTGTGGCCCCAATGCACACGGTCAGCGTACTCAATGGCCCCTGTGATGTTAACAGGGAGTTCCTGGGCTGGGTGGGCGTGTGGACCCTGTGACGCTAACAGGGCTCCCAGTCTCCAGATCCGAGTGGCGTCTAACTCGGTTCAGGCAATTATTAGTTTCATAGCCACACAGCTCTGTATCCTCCACCTAACCTTCCAGTTGGCAACCTCTCCTTTTCCATCTGGGAGCACGGTGGACATTGACTGCTGATGGGGATATATACCTTTTCTCTTTCTTTTCTTATTAATTTTCGTTATGTAGCGGTAACATAGTATATACCACCTTATCCAAATCTGCCAGTCCCACCGTAACAGATGGTGTTTCTTCATCAAATGTTACTTTTGCTTAACCACCAAACCCACGGACCAAAACTTTTTTCCCCTTTCCAACACACCTGTTCCCCTTTCCACCAGCATCTGTCCTTTTTGAACTCATTTGGTATATGACCAAAAGTGCAACTCTGCAGGGACACCGTACTCAATGCCATCTCAGCACAGCAGCCAGCCCTCGGTCCCTCAGATGTGGACAAGTAAAAGACCATCTCCTCCTATCCATGAGAAAGCGTTGAGATTCACTCTGTGCAGCACTGGTGTTTAGTGGAAAAGCAGATCTAAGATTGCGTACCACCTTCTGCAGATACTCCTGTATACGTGCGTCCCTTTCTATGGCAGGAATTATTTCGCCAAATTTTGTCTTGGACTGGGGATCTAACAGTGTGGCAACCCAGTAGCTAGCATTACTTCGAATTCGTACAATCCGAGGGTCATGTTGTAGGTAGTGCAGCAAGAAAGCGCTCATGTGTCTTGTGCATCCAGGAGGACCAAGTCCTTGGTGTGTTGGTGGCAACGAGGTGAGAATCGTGCCTTCTTCCTCTGCCCTCTCCCCCCAACCTCGCACAACCGAAATGTGAGCAAGCTCTCACTCATCTGCTGAGTCTTCCATGCCCATCGTCAGTTCGTCCTCCATTTCTTCTTGGGCTCCTGCACCTTCCTCAACACTTTTTGCTGATACTATGCGCCTTTGTTAATCCCTCTCCCCCACCATGACTGCCGCCTAGGTGCCGCTGACCGTCTGGACCTCGTAGATCTTGTTATCCCTTCCGCATATGACTCCTCCTGTACTTCTTCCCCTTCCTCTTGTCCCAACACCTGACTCCGAATAATGCTTACAGTGTGCTCCATCATGTAGATGACCAGAATTGTCACGCTGAGAATGGCATTGCCAGTGCTAAACATGTTCGTCGACATTTGTAAACTGTGTAGAAGGGTGCATAGGTCCTTGATCTGGCACCACCTCTGGATCAAGTTAGGCCAGGCTATATGTCATAATGTATTGCAGCAGGGTTCGGCGGTGCTGCCACAAACGCTGCAACGTGCCGATTCAAATTCCTGCGTGTCGGCACATCGCATTTCAGGCGTTTAACCACCAGACCTAAAGACTTCTGGAGTGACGAAAGTTGTTGAGCTGCTGTGTGCGAACGATGGAAGTGAGCACATAGCGAGCGTGCCCGCTGCACAAGGACATGTAGGCCGGGATGGTGTTTTAAAAATTGCTGGAGAATTAGATTCAACACGTGAGCCGCACAAGGCACGTGTGTCACATTGTCACGGCAAAGGGCCGCACCCATGTTTGCATCATTGTCACACTCTGCCTTCCCTGTCTGCCTGTCTCAAATTTCCCATACATTTCAAAGTAAACATTTGACCGCATGATGGCATTGAGCTCTGCTGCCAGCATAGTAAGGAGGAGGTGTGTGGTTTTCCTTGTGCGCAGTTACAAGGAAGGGTGCCCTGACCACACAGGGTTTGGGCCGAGGTGAAGGACCCACATGAGGTTGAGGAGGCAGAAGCAGTGTATTAACTTCTACATACAGAGGAAGGATTGATACAACTCGTGGGGACAGCAAGACTTGTACAGCAGACCCTTCTCCATCTCTCCCCATAGTAACCCATTGCCCAGTCAGCGACATGTAACGCCCTTGTCCATGCTTACTGGGCCAAGTATCTGTGGTGAAATGCACCCTGTCACACAGTTTCTCAAAGAAGCGGTGATGTTTGGTGCGACATGCTGGTGTATCGCGTGCACGCCTTTGTTGGAGAAGGAGTGGCGCCTGGGCATCGGCTCTTGGGGCACTGCGATGGGCATAAGGTCTCGAAAATCCTCGGTTAAAAAGGTTGGAAAGGAAGCATTTTGGTAGCCAACAGTTTGCAGATGCTGAAAGTCAAGCTCTAAGCCATGTCATGCCCTTCTAAAAGCATGTAAAACACAGCAAGGGGACTCCAACCACAGTCTCCCTCGTTTCCACTAATTGGGCCACACACACCCCACTTGACTGGCATCAGTTGACCCCCATTTTCAAGATGAAAAAGATGCTTTGCATGAAGCACTCTCAAAAATACGCGTGCCTTTCACCTCCCCTGGATGAGCCAGGGGAAGAAAAGTCCTCTGAGAGCCATGACTTGTTCATCTTGGTAAACGTTAGTCTGTCCACATAGTCAGTGGACAGATGCGTGTGCTTAGCTGTCAGCAGACCCCCAGCAGCACTGAGGACACGTTCCGAGAAAACGCTGGCTGCGGGACACAACAAGATCCCCAAGGCGTACGTGGTGAGCTCAGGCAATTTATCCAGATTGGAAGCCTAAAATGAGCAGGGCTCAAGTTGCACAGTAATGGCATGGACGTTCCCTTGCATATTCCCATATCTGTGTCTCCTCCTCTTTTTCCTTGTCCAGCTGTTTTGTTTTCGCATGAGTATATGTCCTTGTCACTTTCCCATGTGTTTGTGTTGTGTTGTGAGTTGTTTGTCACCTTTTGGACACCTTTTGAGGGTGTTTTCTAGGTGTTTTTATGTGTTTGTGATTGCCTGCCATTGTTTCCTATGCAGTTCGAGTTCGGTTCGTCGAACGTTCGCTGAACCGAACTCGAACGGGACCCCCGTTCGACGAACCGAACTCGAGCCGAACCACGGCTGGTTCGCTCATCTCTAATTACAAGTGCTCAATATAAGTCTGAGAGCCTCAACAAGACTCTCACAGTTACATTAAGTTGGGACCTCCAGCTCTCTCCATGAAACCCTGAAGTTGCTGGCAGATCACAAACTGCCAGAGACAGACGGGAGCGGCTGTGATAAAAAAATGAAGCTGCCGGAGGGTGAGTATATTACAGGGGGTCATGAGACTCGCATATAAAGCACCACTCCAGCATATATTTTTTTTTAAGTAGATGGCAGGGACTCCAAATCCTAAGCATCTGGGACAGGATAGGACTGCATAAGCAGAGAGTAAAAGTCCATTAAAGCTACTCTGACACTGAAACATAATTGGGAACCAGCATTCTTAAGGGGAAATCTGTCAGCAGGATTTCACCCACCCAAAGCCATTTAACCTTTACATGACCAGTCCTTTCATCCGTTACTGAGAAATCAACTTTTGAGTTAATATTGCTGGACTTGTCTTTGAAAGCACTATATGCACATATAATTTTTTTTGTGAGGGGGGGGGGGGGTGAAATCCTGACTCTGATCTTTTTTTAACCCCTTCACGAAATCCGACATATATGCATGGCGCCAAGAGAGGTGCAGTCCTACAAATCGCCGTACTAAAAATGAAATATTAAAAAAACCCGATGCTTTTTCGTCATATTACTGAAAAATAGTGGAATAAAACACTATCAAAAAGTTACATGTAAATAAAAATGGTACAGCTGAAAACTTCACTTTATTCCTCAAAAATAAGACCCCCCCCCCACTCAGCTCTGTACGCAGAAAAATAAAAAAGCTATAGCTCCCAGAATATAGCGATGCAAAAAAAAATTTCCTATAAGATTCTGTGGAAAATAGGCCAAACATAAACATTAATGGGGTTTTGCTGTAATTTTACTGAGCGAAGGATATAACTCTTATTTGTTTTACAACACCTTGAACGGCAAACACCCCACCGCTACCCCCCCCCCCACCAAAGAATAAAAAAAAAAAGTTCTTAAATTTCTGTTATGTTCATTATGCTTTACAAAAAATAGACTAGAAATCAAAAAAACATTGTGCCTGAAAATGGTACCAATAAAAACATCAAATCATCACTCAAGAAACAAGCCCTCACATGAGTCTTTTGGAAGAAATAAAGAATAATTATAGCTCTCAAAATATGGCAATGCAAACCAATTTTTTTTTTTTTTTTTTTTGTTTTTCTAACAAAAAAAACCAAATGTTTTCATGTGTGATTGTAGCCAAACATAAAATGTATTTAAAACTTTAAAAAAGCCACCTAATCACTCATACTGCATGGGGAATGGCGTAAAAAACAAATAAAAGCAATTCGTGACCCGCTGTTGATTTGTTCATTCTTCCTCTCAAAGATCACAGAAATGCTCTGCTCACATTTATCCTGCACTCTACGCGGGTTTCTGTGTAAATCTCTGCAATACTTGATTCAGATGGAATCCCAGATGGAAGATTCCTTATAATGAAGCAGATGGAGTCACTGGTACATAAAAGTGCGGTTGACCAGTTTTCTTCACTTCTGACAAGGACAACACTGGACAGAGGCTAGACTGAGTCCAGAGTAATGCTGCTGCCTCATTATAGTGAATGGATCTTTTCGGGGTATCATCTGAATCCCATCATTCAGATATTTAGATGGAAATCCAGATGTAAGTTTTGCACCTTGTAGAGCACAGGTTAAATATGATCCATAAAAAAAACCAAATGACCCCAGTGTGGTCCGTCATCTGCTAACAGAACTATTGGGGGCTTCCACATTACTGGTAGCACAAAGGCTTGGAAAAGGACTATGACCACATCCCCCCGCCCCAAAGAAAAAAAATATTTCAGCAAAACCAGTGCTCCTAAATTCAAATGCCCCCCTCTCTTCTCAGCCTCGCTGTGTGTTTAAACCACATATAGTAGCAACATATTTGGCAGTTCCATAGTAAGGAAGCCTGCTTAATTTATGGGGGTCACGTCTCCAGAAACATGAGGTTGGCATAAAGTACTGACACTACAATTTCCTTTGCATTACAATAGCAGATTTGCAATTTTCACTCATCTATTGCAGCTTGTTTCTAGAAAACATTCATGGAGTCAAAGCTGCCTCTACACCTGTAGATAAATTCCTAAAGGAGTTTAATTTCCAAAGTGGGGTCACTTATGGGGGTATTCTGCTCTTCTGGCATTTAGGAGCTTTGTATATGGAGTCTGCAAACTATTGTACAAAAATAAAAAATGTACTCCAGTTTGTCAAATAGCACTCCATCCCTTCTGAATCTCGATGTATGGCTAAGTAGTACTGTACATCCATGTATGGGGGTATTGCCACGCTCAGCGGAAATTGTGACAAATTTTGGTGCCATTTTTGCCTATTTCCATATGTTATAAAATCTGGGGCTAAAACAAAATTTTTGTGATATCTATTTTTTTTTTTCCTCACTGCACAATGTTATAAAATTCTGTGACACACCTATGCTGTCAATATGCTCACTGCAGCCATAAATGAATTAATTGAGGGGTGTAGTTTGTAAGACGGGGGTCACTTGTTGTTTTTTTTTTTTTTTTTTTTTTTTTTTTTTTTTTTTTTTGCGGTTCTGGTATTTCTGGGGCTCTGCCACTCCTTTTTGGGCTTTGCACTGTGCCTACAAAAGTAGTTTTCAACCACATATGGGGTATTGGCATACTCAGGGAAAATTACACAACAAATATATCTTTCCTTTTCTCCCATTACTCCTTTTGAAAATTAAACTCTTGGGGCCAAAGCAACATGTTAGTAGAAACAATGGTAATTTTCATTTACTCTGACCAATGTTATACAATTCTGTGAATCGCTTGAGGGTTAAAAATGCTCACTAAACTTAGATCAATCCTTGAATTGTAGTTTCCAAAATACGGTCATTTGTTGGGGGTTTCTGCCGTCTCGGCATGTCATTGGATCTTCAAATGTGGCCTGGTGTTCGCAATCTATTCCTTTCAAAGTGGCGTCCTTTCTCTTCTGAGCCCTGCAATGCACCAAAACAGTTTTCCACCACATATTGGGGTACAAGAAATTGTATGGTGCCTTTTCTCTCCCTGTTACCCTTGTGAAAATAAATTTTGGCTTAAGCACCACTTTTGTGAATTTTTTTTATTTTTACTTTTCACATTATAAAATTGCGTGAAGCACCTGTGGATTCATGGTGCTCACCACACATGTAGATAATGTCTTTGAGGGGTCTAGTTTCCAAAATGGGGTTATTTGTGGGAGGTTTCCACTGTTTAGGTAGATCAGTGGCTGGCAGACGCGATATGGCGTCCACTATTGACTCCACACAATTTTGCATCCCAAAAGTCAAAAGTGCTCTTTCCCTTCCAAGCCCTGCCATGCGCCCAAACAATAGTTTTCCTCCACATGTGGGGAGCATCTGTGTAGTCAGGAGAAATTGCACAATAAATGGTTCTGTGCATGTACTTCTATTACCCATGTGAAAATGCAAAATTTGGGGCTAAAGCAACATTTTTGCCAGAAAAAAGTAAAATTTTCATTTTTTTTTTCCTTCCACATTGCTTTAATGCCTGTGACGTGTCTGAAGGTTTAATAAATTGGTATTTGAGTAGTTTGGAGTGGTGCGGTTTCACTTTTGAGTATTTTCGGTCCCTTAGGCCCATCATTGTCACTTCAAACACAATGTGGTCTGTAAAAAAAAAAAAAAATGTTGTAGGATGAGAAATTGATAACAGATAACGTTTGTTAGGAAGTTAGAAAAGTTCAAAGTTTAATATATTTAAAAAATTATGCTGATGTAGCATAGACATGTGGGAAATGTTATTTATTATTTTCTCTGACATTAGTCTCTGGGTTAAGGCGTACTTCCCAACCGTCCCGGACTCTCCAGACTATCCCGATTTGAGGGCGCTCTCCCGCAGTCCCGTGGCTCACAGCTGTTCCAGCTCTTCCCCTCAGTGCAGTGAATAAATTAAATTATAATCTGCTCTGGATAGCTGGGACTCAAATTCGTGAACTCAGTGTCCATAGGCAGCAGCTCTACCACTGAGCTACTGCCTCTAATGGAAGACATAGGAAGATTTGGTAATCTTGACCTCTGTATTTCAGCAGAGAAACCAGAAGCAGATTATTCAGATACATAATAGATAATAGAGGGATAAATAATAGAGAGATGATAGATAATAGCTAGAGAGAGATAGGTAATAGCTAGAGAGAAGGATGGATAAAAGAGAGTGAGATGGATAGACACTAGAGAGAGGGCTAGATAATAGAGAGGGGGATAGATAATAGCTAGAGAGGGATAGATAGAAGAATAGATAAATAGGTAATTTGATAATAGATGGAGGATGGATTGGAGGATTGATAGGTAATAGAATTTGTCCGTCTTTCTGTTGTTCAAAAGTTGGAGGTATGGTTAAGGGCATAAAAATTAAAAGTTTGAAAATTGCTAAATTTTCTAAATTTTTATTCAAAAAACTCTTCCTAAATGTACCACAATTATAAAAAAAGAACAATGTTTCACGGAAAAACATTCTCAGTCACTGGAATCTGTTGAAGCGTTCTAGAGTTGTTACCTCATAAAGTGACACTGGTCAGAGTTTTAAAATTTTGCGCTATCAGGAAGTTGAAAACAGGCTTTGGGAGTGAAGGGGTTAACTGAAGTCCTCATGGTGATTGGGTCAAATGGACAGCTCCAATCAGAGCAGACATCACCTGTAGTCCCTGGATTGAATGAACAGGAGTGGACTTGCAGTACCGGTCAGCGGCCACTACATAGTTTACGAAGTTGAACTGTTCATTTGCTGCTAACTAGAGTTAAGCGAGTATCTAACTATTAGGCTATGTGCCCACAGGGAAAGTGTCCTGCGGATATATCCGCAGGAGCTCCCAGAAAACCACAGCACAACTTTATCTGTTTACATGCTGCGGTTTCATTGCGGAATGTCTTGCGGATATGCTGCGGTCATTCTGCATTGAGGATACAGTACCATGGCTTCGCCACTGCATCCTCAATACAAAACAAGTGCTGGAGTGATCGGTGAGTTCATACTTACCTCCATCACGCAGCACTTCACTCTCCGGCTGTGTCTGTCTGCACATTGTCAGAGAAGGTGGGCGGGCCTGAACTAGCTCCAGCTGTCACGTGACCAGAGCTTGTGCAGGCCCCTCCCACCTCCTTCCTGCTCCTGGCTCCACCGCACTCCTCTGCACCGGAGGAAGTGACTCTGGTGTCTGTTATCAAGACAGGTAAGTATGGGACCCTGCAGAGAAATCCACAGGAATAATTGACATGCTGCAGATTTTTCTGCAGGGAAATCGCCATTATTTCTGTTGCGGAAAAAATCACAGCATGGGCACAGCCCTCCCCAAATGCCATAGAAATGGCTGAGGACTCGCTGTACTGCGGATGTTTGAAAAATCCGCTGAATTTCCGCAAAAAAATCGCGGCATATTCCGCGAATTTTCCGCAGCGTGGGCACATAGCCTTACTCATAACGAGTACTGTCTAATACTTGAGTACCGTAAAAAGAAGGGGAGACCCCGCTCACCTGTTCCCGAGATCAAATCCGGACCGTGCACGGAGGAAGAGGTAGGCAGACCTCGGCAGCAGCATAGACAAAATGTAAATCCAACAAACAGGTCCAAAAATAGATTAAAATATACGTGCTTTATTTCATGTTCGTTAAAATAATTCCATCATGAATTCAAGGGAAAATACAGGTAAGAGGACGCGTTTCGAACATTGTGGTTCTTAATTTGTCTCAGACAGATTAAGAACCACAATGTTCGAAACGCGTCCTCTTACCTGTATTTTCCCTTGAATTCATGATGGAATTATTTTAACGAACATGAAATAAAGCACGTATGTTCTATTTTTGGACCTGTTTGCTGGATTTACATTTTGTCTAATACTAGAGTATTCATTTCAAATAGTGTGTGCAATCCAAGTCAATGGGGGAAAACTCGCAAAGTAACGAGTATCCTGAATTCGTCACTATTCGCTACTCGCATGAATAGTGCGGCATTCGGGTTGCTTGTTACTTTGTGAGTTTTCCCCAGTGACTTGCATTGCGAATGCTATTCAGAATGAATACGCGAGTATTAGACAGTACTCATTATGAGTATAGTGAGTACGAATAGTTATGTACTCGCTCAATTCTACTGCTAACATGTCTGCACCAAGAACAGCTGACCAGTGGGGGTGTTAGGTGTCGAACCACATCAATCAGATTTTGATGACGACAGGTCAGATTGCAGAAGTGGAAGGAATTTAGTTATTAGTGTGGATTTTCAGACACCTGTCCACTAAAAAAAAAACCACAAGGGAATTCAATGCTCAAGATAGATGTATGTCCCATCTATTGGATAGGCACTAAATGTTTTAGGCCTTTAAATAATAGCCTGACCTGTAAGCATTCTGTAATGGTTGTTTCGATAATTTGTTTCTTTATTGATATTTTAAATTTCTACCTTGACTGACAACCACTTTACTGATCCTATTGTTTTCTGTTAATAGGAAATGTGTTAACCCAACCGATTGGATACATTGAATCCTGCTTTACTGGGAAAAACGGTACTCCCAGGCAGCCGTCTATTTGCAGTTTGTCACGTGGTTCTTTAAAAATTAGCAAGAAGGTTTTCAATAATCCCGAACATTCACTTATGGGCCTGCAACAGTTTTCCCATGTATGGTGAGTTATTATTGGAATGCAGAGACTTTTTGGGGTATTTAGCTGTTACTGTCACCTGGAAAATCTCAGTAGATAAGGTACTGTAAATACTCGCGTATAAGGCCCTTTGCGCACATTGCGTTTTTTGCCGCGTTTTTGGGTGCAGTTTGTGGCCTTAAACTGCATGCAGTCCTTCCCCCAGCAAAGTCTGAGATTTCAGAAAGACAGCATGTTGCTTCTTTTTTGCCTGCAGTTTTAGGGTATGTGCGCACGCTGCGTTCTGTCAAGTGGAGAAAATAAACGCACCCTCTGACAGACTGGACAACTGTAAACACTGCGTTTGTCAGAAAAAATGCATCCAAAACGCATGTGTTTTGCATGCATTTTTGACAGTGCGGTCCCACGGCAATTCAGCTCTGCTACATGCCCGCTGACGGCAGACAGTCGCGCGATGAGAATGAACTCTGATGAACTTCACTCGACTTTATTGTCATCCCGTTGCTCTGTCTGTGTGTTGCGTCCTGATTAGCGGTCCCCCTTGAAGGACTCACCGGTGACCGCAAATCCCCTGAGTGACTGAAGTGAGCAGCGCGATCAGCGGTGCCGTCACTCAGGTTACTTGTGGCCACAGCTGGAGTCCTCCACCTGAGAGCGGTGGCCGCAGGTAACCTGATTGACGTCATCAATGATCGCACAGCTCACTTCAGTCACTCGGGCGACTTGCTGTCACAGTTGGAGGATCCAGCGGTGGCCGCAGGTAACCTGATTGACGTCATCGCTGATCGCGCGGCTCACTTCAGTTGCAGCATGGACTTGACAGAGCGGTCGTGGTCTGTGGCCGCTCCTGTCAGCTTCATCAAGCAGAGCTGAAAGCGTCATGGGACCTCATGTGGATTACGTCGGACTTGGATGGGTGTTTGGGGGTTAATAAAGTGGTGAAAGAGGGTGTTTTTTTTGTCTTTTATTCCAAATAAAGGATTTTTTGGATGTGTGTTTATTTTCTTTAACTTACAGATTAATCATGGAAGGTATCTCAGGGAGATGCCTGCCATGATTAACCTAGGACTTAGTGGCAGCTATAGGCTGCCATTAACTCCTTATTACCCCGATTGCCACCACACCAGGGCAATTCGGGATAAGCCGAGTAGAGTCCCGGGACGGTCGCGTCTAAGGGTATGTGCGCACGTTGCTTTTTACCTGCTTTTTTGCTGCTTTTTTGCTGCTTTTTCTTCTGCGCTGTTTAATGCCAAAATGGATGTGTTCTTCTATTCAAGCAAAGTCTATGGGAATTTGGGTTTCTTGTTCACACTATGTTGTTCAAAATGCTGCCTTTTTGTGGCAGAACTTTGGTCAAAAACTCAGCTTTTCAAAGAAGCAACATGTCAATTGTTTTTGCCATTTGGGTTTTGCACTGCAAAGCTGAGTTTTTGACCAAAGTTCTGCCACAAAAAGGCAGCATTTTGAACAACATAGTGTGAACAAGAAACCCAAATTCCCATAGACTTTGCTTGAATAGAAGAACACATCCATTTTGGCATTAAACAGCGCAGAAGAAAAAGCAGCAAAAAAGCAAGTAAAAAGCAGGTAAAAAGCAACGTGCGCACATACCCTAATGGATGCGGCAATTCCGGGCGGCTGCTGGCTGATATTGTTAGGCTGGGGGGCTCCCCATAACGTGGAGCTCCCCATCCTGAGAATACCAGCCTTCAGCTGTGTGGCTTTACCATGGCTGGTATCAAAATTGGGGGGGACCGCACGTCGTTTTTTGTTATTTATTTTACTGTACGATATAGACCCGCCCATCGGCGGCTGTGATTGGTTGCAGTTAGACCCACCCTTCCCCCCTGCTGAGTGGCAGCTCTCACTGCAACTAATCATAGGTGCCGGTGGGCGGGGAAAGCAGTTAATACGAGATGGAATAATGAGCGGCCGGCATTTTCAAAAGAGGAAAAGTTGCCGGAGCTTTGTGACAGCCGTGCAGCTCAACGCCAGTGATCGGTGAGTATGAAAGAGAGAGAGACAGAGCGACCGACCAACAGAGAGAGATTGACCGACATCAACAGAGAGCGACTGAAAGACCTGCGTTTTGTCAAAAAAGCATGCGGAACGCAACAAAAATGCAGTAAAACTGTATTTTGGATGCGTTTTGACCCACATCATTGATTTGAGTGGGTGGAGAACGCAGCTACAATGCACAAAAGAAGTGACATGCTGCCTTTTTTTCCGGCATCCAAAATGCTGCGTCTAAAAATGCAGCGTGCGCATTGAATTTTTTATACTTCTCAAAGACTTTGCTGTGTAAGCAGAACGCATGAAATTTGGCAGTGAAACGCTGCAGTTCAAAACGCAGCGTTAACACGGGGAAAAAACGCAACGTGCGCACACAGCCTTAATTGCAGAAAAAAGCAGCATTTCACACTTTTCTGCATTTTTCCCTTCATTTTGCCATTGGCAATGTTGAAAAAAAGCAGGTAAAAACGCGTGTTTTTTAATGCGTTTTTTAGCCAGAGGGTGCGTTTTTGCTCAAAAAACAAAACGTCTGTGTGCGTGCGCACAGCCTTAGCTGAGTTTTTCAGCCCATTTTTTTTTTTTTACTTGTGCTGAAAATGCCCACCTCGGCTTATACTTGAGTGAGGTGACAACAAGAGTATTCTCACCTATCCTCTCTTCTTATGGTGTCCTCTTGCCTGTTTCTTGCAGACCACAGGCACATAGACCCCTCCACGATCGCATCTGATGTACGAAGTTGCAGCTGCTGTCTGCTATAATTGCTTTACTGCAGTTGAATGCTTTGCGGCATTCAACTACAGTATATCAAAGACTGCAGCGGCAGCCCCGTTCACCTGATCCAATCTTGTAGGGGTCTATGTGCCTGTGGTCTGCAAGAAGCACCCCTTGATGATCGCGTCTGGTGCACTGTGCCATTGCTGCAGTCAGCGCTTTACATCAGCTGAATGCTTTGCGGCTCTGCAAATAATTCAAGTGAAGTAAAGCGTTGATGAAAACAGTGGCGGCCCCTGCACAGGCCGCAATCACCGAGGGGTCTATGTGCCTGTGGTCCACAAGAAGCTGGTAAGAGGATACTGCATGAACTGAGGACAGGTTAGAATAATTGTGTATATGAACAGCAGCATAATAGGGGACCAGTTTAAGGACATTACTAAACTATGGGACACATTACTACAGGGCACAAGGATGGGTAAATTAGTACAGGATGGGGAACAAGGATGGGACACATTGCTACAAGGGGGCACAAGGAAGGGACACATTGCTGCAAGGGGGCACAAGGAAGGGACACATTGCTACAAGGGGGCACAAGGAAGGGACACATTGCTACAAGGGGGCACAAGGATGGGACACATTGATGCAAGGGGGCACAAGGAAGGGACACATTGCTACAAGGGGGCACAAGGATGGGACACATTGCTACAAGGGGGCACAAGGATGGGACACATTGCTACAAGGGGGCACAAGGATGGGACACATTGCTACAAGGGGGCACAAGGATGGGACACATTGCTACAAGGGGGCACAAGGATGGGACACATTGCTACAAGGGGGGCACAAGGATGGGACACATTGCTACAAGGGGGCACAAGGATGGGACACATTGATGCAAGGGGGCACAAGGAAGGGACACATTGCTACAAGGGGGCACAAGGATGGGACACATTGCTACAAGGGGGCACAAGGATGGGACACATTGCTATAAGAGTGGGAACCACAAGGGGGGGGGGGAAGATAAGGATGGGAACATTACATTTTATTGATAACTAGTTTTATTTTTGAAATTTACCAGTAGCTGCTGCATTTCCCACTGTACTTGTTTATCTGTCATTCTTGGACATTGGAGGGATCTGTAGTGTGCATGCATGAACATTGTTCCACCCATACACATTCAACGCAGGGCTCAGGTCTCCCATTACAGTGCATATGACCCTCTAGTAAGCATACCTTTTACATATTCTGTTTTCACTTCTATTATTGATGTAAAAAAATAATCAAACAAAATTGTACAGTTTGCTTTAAAGGGAACCTGTCAGGTGCAATATGCACCCAGAAGCAAGAGCAGTTCAGGGTGTATATTGCTAGTCCCTGCCTAACCGTCCCTGTATACACTAGCATAGATAAAGAGATCTTTAGGAAAAGTATTTGTAGAGATTCTTAATTATATGCTAAGAAAGCCAGCGACTAGTTGCAAAAGCGTTAGTCCCCTTGGCTTGTCGGCCCTTATTAGCATGTTAGTGCGTCCCTGTGAGTGTGTTTAACATGCTAATTAATGTGCACCGTCAAAGGCATGGTCGTGATCACCCCTGCTGCCATCGTACCAGACACTAGCGTTCAGCTCAGTGTGCATGATCCCTGGACTTCCGGTCATATGCATTATGAAGCTGGGTGTACGTGTCCCGGCTTCAAACTGATGTAATGCGCATGCCTGGAAGAGTTGGGGACTTCTGATTGTCCGCACTGACTCTATGCCCAGCGTTTTGAGGCTGTTCAACGGACACAGGTACGCTTGTCACTGTCGATGATGACTCTGGGCAGTGGGCATTAAATAGCATGTTACAAGGTCCCTGTGGGTGTGTTAACATGCTAAGGGGGCGGAATGAGCGCAAGAACTACGCCCTTGCGACTAGTCCCTGCCCTCATTAGGATATCCTAATGGATCGTTACAAATACTTTTTCTAACTATCTCTTTATCTATACTACCAAATACAGGGACGGTTAGGCAGGAATTAGCAATATGCACCCAGAACTGCTTGTGGTTCTGGGTGCATATTGCACCTGACAGGTTCCTATGTAGCCCCCGGTGCAGTCTGTGCGCCCCCATTCCTGTGATGTGTATGCCCCCAGCCTCTCCAGACCAAAACAAATCTGGAAAAGCAGTTGTGAGAAGTAACATAATCAATATCACTAAACATCACAGCCGCACCAAAGAGAAGCAACTCCAGCTACCACAGTAGGGGTGAGCTAATTGTTTGATCAAACATAGCAGGGTAATTTTCAAGTTGATGATTTTGTGCGGCCCCTGAAGGTTGGTAGAAAATTACAAATGGCCCCCGGCTGAAAAAAAGTTCCCCATCCCTGTTCTAATGGAACAGGTCGCTTTCTATTACATTGTGGAAATTTCTGCCTGCCCATGATCAAGATCTTGCAAGCAGGGGCCGCAGCAGGGAGTGAGCTGTGTGGGTGGTTCAGAGTTAACTTCTTGGATGCTACAGTCAGTGACTACAGCATCTAAAAAGTTTGACAAAATGCACTCAGTCATGCCATTGGGCCCCCACAACGCGATTGTTGCTTTTGAAACCTGAAGCCTAACAATGGCCTACAGGTTTGCCAACAATTGAAATACTTATAAAAGCATAAAAAGACCAAAATCCTTTATTAAAACACACAAAATAAAAACATAATTGGTATCACTGTAAGGAATTTGACTATGCAACTGTCACAATTTTTATATATTTTTATCTCACACAGTGTAAAAAGTAGTAAAACATAAAAAGATATAAATTGAAAGGCTTTCTCCATGAACGTTCATTTTAAAGTTTGTTTTAATCAATAGATCTTAGAATAATAATAATTTGCACCATTGGATGTATTTAAAAAGGATGTTCCTGTGCTGAGAATCGTATAAATGTGCCCCTGCTATGTACAGTGTAAGGCCGCCTTCACACATCCGTGATTCTGGTATGTAAGACATCTATTTTCATACGTACCGGAGACACGGACCTATGCAGACCCATTAAAATCAATGGGTCTGCGCACCCATTCATGTTTCCTCACAGACTGTGTTCGTGTGGAGCACATGCATGTCCGCGTGTTCCACACGGAGATAAGTCAGTTTTTCTCCGAAAGCACGGGTATCACACAGAGCACTCACTGATGTGATCGTGTGACATGTCATGGAGAAAATACGTGTCTTTGAAATAAAAGGATCTTCCATACTGACCTGTCTCCAGCGCTGCTGTTTCTTGTGGGCCCGCTCATTATGCTTATGCATATTCACTGCACCGCGGACCCAGAAGCAGCAACATGCCGGCGACAGGTGAGTATAGACGTTCCAGCTGTCCGTGTGCTGTGATAGTGAGCACTCCGACAGCACATTCTGAACACAAATACACATACACATGGGCACCCATACCATGAACCGTGAAAAACGTGCGTTTTTATCATGGACGTGTGAAGGGAGCCTAATGGTTGTTTCTGACCGTGCAGGGACTGAACCATACCACATTTCCTGGGCCTGGGCCAGGAAATAATAAAGTGTACAAACATTACTACTTGGGATCGGAAACTATTCTTTCTAGGAGGTAAAATGTTTCTTAAAAATAGGCAGTGAAATGCTTTACCTCACAAAACGAATCAGCTGTGATCACATGCTTTGCCATCTGTATACTTCTTTGCTTCCATCCCTACCCAGGAGCTGTGGTATGATCAGACCATGTCCCTGGAAGGTCAGACACGGCCATTATACAGTACAGAGCTTGGACACGTATATCTCGGCACAGTAACATCTTTCTTTAAACTCATCCACTTGTATAAATTATTATTCTAAGATCTATTGATGATTAAAATCAACTTTGAAATTACCGTAACTTGTTAGTTGGAAATAAACAATTTAAATCCATAATCCTACTGTCCCTCACTGTAAAGTTAACATATCAATTGTGCCACACTCTGAACATTGTTAAAGCATACTGTAAAAGCTACCGTATTTCAGAATTGCTATGTTTTTTGTTAATCTTATCTCGTAACAAATTGGAATTTTTCATCCCTTTTCATTACCGTACATTGTATCCTAAAATGGTATAATGGAAAATTTATAGTTTGTTCGTAATAAAAAAAAAAAAGCCCCCATATGCGTAGTTGCAAACAGAAAAATTTAATTTTTCTTTTTTTTGATACCATATTATAAGGGAAATGCATTTCTAAGTGTTCAGTAAAAGGGCAATGCATTTTTCGTGCTGTTTAGTAAATGTCACAAAAAGCATAACACCAAAAGGTACGTAGTGATGGGTGAGCCAGACCGTAAAAGTCCGGATCTGCACGGTTTAAAACGTACCTGAGTGCCGGGCTCAGTTCTCGGGGAACTCCTGGCAACTCAGGAAATAAAATAAATTAAAAAATAAAATAAGAATCAAGCAAGCGCTCCATACTTAAAGTCGCCAGCGCTGCTGTAACTGCTCCCGGGTCGCTGATTCTACTGGCCGCAGAATATTACTCATCCATATTCACTGCTTCCTACTCCCACCGGCTGTCCTGACATCTGAGATTGGCTGCAGTCAGATGTGCCAGTCTGTGGCTCTATCGTGGTGTAAAACTAAACAAATACATATGCGTAGGTTCCTCCCATATAATGATACCCAGCACAGATAAAGCATATGGCTACAGGCTGCAGCCCCCAGCCGTGCGCTTATCTTGGCTGTGTACCTGAGAAACTGCATGTGGCTTTTTTTTTTTATTAAAATAATTTAAAAAATGATTTGCGGCCCCCCCAATTTTGATACCAGCCATGGTAAAGCCGACAGCTGGGGCTGAAATTCTCAGGCTGTAGAGATACATGTTTTCCCCCCCCCCCACAGACTAAAAATAGCATAGCAGCCTGCCGCCGCCCAGTGTTCCTGCATCCATTAGATGTGACAATCCTGGAAATTTACCCGGCTCAACCTTGGTTGACCTTTTGCGGTAGCAGTCGTGGTAATAAAGGATTAATGGCAGCCCATAGCTGTCTTAGGTTAGGTTAGATTAGGGATTTAGGAATGGAAGTATTCTAAGACCCCCATTACTAATCCTGTAAGTGAAAAGAAATAAACACACACACCCAAAAAAATCCTTTATTTGAAATAAAATATTAAAAATCCCACCCCCCCCTGTCACCAGTTTATTAACCCCCAAAACACCCAGGTCCGACGTAATTCAAACAAGGCACCATGACATTCTAGTTTTGCTACATCTGAAGGCACAGCGAGCAGCCATAGAACATGACCGCCTGCTGTGAACTTCAGGCAGAGACTGGGCCTCAGCAGTAACATCACTCCGGTTATTTGCGGCCACAGCTGGAGGTTCCTACAATACTCCACCTGTGACCATAGGTAACCAGACCTCAGGTGACCTTAGTAAACTCAGAGTTCACAGACCTGCATCTCTTGACAGAAAATATACTTGTTTATTTATTTTTTTTTTTTTTTGCTAAGAGATGCAGATTTGGTGCTGAAATTTCTACAGCTCCTGGCAAAAAAAATCGCGTCACTACCACATGCGGTAGTGATACATGTGTTTTTGTTTTTTTTTTCTAGGAGGTATAGATTGGGTGCATGAATATGGTGTAAAAATGTCCTCACCAAAATTGCATCTCTTGGCCCAAAAAATGCTAAAAACTGTTTTGACTCCTTTTTCTGTGTGTTTTTCTGCCAGGAGGTGGACATTTGGTGCAGACATTTCAGCACCAAATTTGCACCTCCTGGTAGGAAACTGCACTGAAACAGCATCAAAATCTTTTTCTGGCATTTTGGGGCTAAGAGATGCAAATTTGGTGATGAAACTTTTACACCATATTCATGCATCCAAGCTACACCTCCTGTCAGAAAAAGCATCATAACTGCATGTGGTATGATGCGGTAGTGATGCGGTAGTGATACGTTTTTTGTTTGTTTGTTTTTTTTGTTTGCTTGCCAGGAGGTGTAATTGGGTGCAGGAATATGGTGTAAAAATTTCAGCACCACATTTGCATCTCTTGGCAAAAAACCTGCGGTTTGCCAGGAGATGTAGGTCTGTGAGGTCACTGAGTTTACTGAGGTCACAGGTTACCTGCGATCACAGGTGGAGGACTGTGGGAAACTGTGGCTCAGACAGACTCACAACATTCAGTCATGTGCTATGGCCGTTCGCTGTATATTCAGATGTAGCAGAGCTGGAATCATCGTGGAATTTTGTGTGCATTATGTCGGACCTGGGTGTTTTGGGGTTAATAAATTTGGGAGGGTTTTTTTGTATTTTTCACAAATAGATTTTTTGGTGTTTGTGTTTATTTCTTTTCACTTACAGATTCGTAATGGGGGTCTCATTGATTCCTCCCAATACTAATCTAGAGCTTAGTGGCAGCTGTGGGCTGTTAACCCTAATTACCTCATTTGCCATAATTGCCCTGGTGCGGTGGCAATCTGGATGAGCAGGGTAAAATGCCGGGATTGTCATATCTAATGGATGTGACAATCCTGGGTGCCTGCAGGCTGCTATTTGTAGGCTGGGGGCCCAATAAGCATGCATTTCCCCAGCCTGAGAATTACAGCCCCAGCTGTTGGGCATAATCTTGGCTGGGTATCAAAATTGGAGGAACCACAGAACGTGTTTTTGTTTAATTATTTAAATAATTCAAACAAACAAGAAAAAAAACATGCGGTTCCTCTTTTGATACACAGCCATGATAAGAGCAAGGCTGGCGGCTGCAGCCTGCAGTCGTATGCTTTCTGTGTTGGGTATCATGATATAGGGGAACTATTTGCCATTTTTTTTTTATTTTTATTTATTTTATTTTACACCATGATAGAGCTGCAGACATGGTCTGTGATTGAAAGCAGTTAGATGCTGTCATACAGGCTGGGGGCGCGTCTGACTGCAAACAATCACAGACACCAGGACTGCGGGGGGAGGGGGAAGCAGTGAATATGGATGAGCAGTAATGAGTGGCCCCTGGAAGCCGTTACAGCGTGCCGGGTACTTGGTAAATATAACGCGCTTGCTCTAATCCCTCTATCCCTTCTACCACCATCTTTAAGCACTGGATTCTGGCCCACATAGACTTGTATGGGGACTGGCGTCGCCATATTTCCGGGTTAAATTCTGGGCCGGAACCGGGTTGCTTTTTTTTTTATAAATCCAGTTAGACCTGCAGATCCTGGTAACGTGCGAGTCCGCCCATCACAAAAGGTATGACTTTCAGAAGCAACGAAAAAAATTGCTGTGACCTAATGTCCCCAAATAGTCCAGTCTATAATGGGGTTGTCCAGTCTAAAATTGAGTTGGCAGTCACTCTATGCGACTGCAGAATTGTTAATCCTCCGAACGCTCGCAGTTCGCACTATGAGGATTATCTGGTGTCAGAGCCAGATTGTGTTGAGCAAGGCCTCTTCCATCTATATGTGTTCTGGCTGGGAGTATAAAGATCTCATTCATGTGGCCACGTGAGTGACGTTCACCGCTCTGACACCAGAGATTCCTCATAACGCACCATGTCTGTGATGTAAGGATTCACAAGTCTGCAGTCAGAGAGGAAATTCTTTTCTAATGCAATTAATTTTATAAGTACATATTGTTAATATTAGAGATGCATAGAGAAACTCTTTAATCTAATATATATATATATATATATATATATATATTATATATATATATATATATATATATATATATATATATATATATATATATATATATATATATATATATATATATATATATAGAGATGTTGTTGTGTGTAGTTACCAAGTGTTTGTGTAGGCGCTGTACATGTTCTGGGTGTGACGGGGGGTGAGAGCGGTGTTGTATGTGTGTTGCGTGTGTTGCTTTGTTTGTGGAGCGCTGTGTGTGTGTAGCGTTGTGTGTGTGTTGCGCGGTTTGTGTGTGTGTGGTGTGTTTTGGGGGGAGGTATGTTTTGTGCAATGTGTGTGTTGTGCGGTATGTGCGTATATTTGTGTGTGCCGCGGTGTTTGTGTGTTGGGTGTCTGTGTAGGGCAGTTGTTTGTGGTTCCCAGTGTGTGTGTGTGTGTGTGTGTGGTGTGTGTGTGTGTGTGTGTGTGTGTGTGTGTGTGTGTGCGCATCAGCCTCTCTTCTCTCAGCCTCCCTCTCCCAGCCTCCCCAAGCATCAGCCTCCACCAGCATCAGCCTCTCTCCTTCCAGCCTTCCCCAGCATCAGCCTCCGCCAGCATCAGCCTCTCTCCTTCCAGCCTCCTCCAGCATCAGCCTCCCTCTCCCAGCCTTCCCCAGGATCAGCCTCTCTCCTCCCAGCCTTCCCCAGCATCAGCTTTCCCCTCCCAGCCTCCCTCAGCATCAGCCTTCCCCAGCATCAGCCTCTCTCCTTCCAGCCTCCCCCAGCATCAGCCTCTCTCCTTCCAGCCTCCCTCAGCATCAGCCTCCTCTTCCCAGCCTTCCCCAGGATTAGCCTCTCTCCTCCCAGCCTCCTTCCTCCCAGCCTCCCCCTCCCAGCCTCCCTCAGCATCAGCCTTCCGCTCCCAGTCTCCCCCAGCATCAGTCTCCCCCAGCATCAGTCTCCCCCAGCATCAGTCTCCCCCAGCATCAGTCTCCCCCAGCATCAGTCTCCCCCAGCATCAGTCTCCCCCAGCATCAGTCTCCCCCAGCATCAGCCTCCCCAAGCATCAGCCTCCACCAGCATCAGCCTCTCTCCTTCCAGCCTCCCCCAGCATCAGCCTCTCTCCTTCCAGCCTCCCTCAGCATCAGCCTCCCGTTCCCAGCCTTCCCCAGGATCAGCCTCTCTCCTCCCAGCCTCCTTCCTCCCAGCCTCCCTCAGCATCAGCCTTCCCCTCCCAGTCTCCCCCAGCATCAGCCTCCCCAAGCATCAGCCTCCACCAGCATTAGCCTCTCTCCTTCCAGCCTCCCCCAGCATCAGCCTCCACCAGCATCAGCCTCCCTCGTCCCAGCCTCCCCCAGCATCAGCCTCCCCCAGCATCAGCCTCTCTCCTCCCAGCCTTCCCCATGATCAGCCTCTCTGCTCCCAGCCTCCTCCAGCACGCCGTGCTCCTCTGCCGACACTCACACACCCGATCGCATCCACTCGCACACACCCGATCGCATCCACTCGCACACACCCGATCGCATCCACTCGCACACACCCGATCGCATCCACTCGCACACACCCGACCGCATCCACTCGCACACACCCGACCGCATCCACTCGCACACACCCGACCGCATCCACTCGCACACACCCGACCGCATCCACTCGCACACACCCGACCGCATCCACTCGCACACACCCGACCGCATCCACTCGCACACACCCGATCGCATCCACTCGCACACACCCGATCGCATCCACTCGCACACACCCGATCGCATCCACTCGCACACACCCGATCGCATCCACTCGCACACACCCGATCGCATCCACTCGCACACACCCGATCGCATCCACTCGCACACACCCGATCGCATCCACTCGCACACACCCGATCGCATCCACTCGCACACACCCGATCGCATCCACTCGCACACACCCGATCGCATCCACTCGCACACACCCGATCGCATCCACTCGCACACACCCGATCGCATCCACTCGCACACACCCGATCGCATCCACTCGCACACACCCGATCGCATCCACTCGCACACACCCGATCGCATCCACTCGCACACACCCGATCGCATCCACTCGCACACACCCGATCGCATCCACTCGCACACACCCGATCGCATCCACTCGCACACACCCGATCGCATCCACTCGCACACACCCGATCGCATCCACTCGCACACACCCGATCGCATCCACTCGCACACACCCGATCGCATCCACTCGCACACACCCGATCGCATCCACTCGCACACACCCGATCGCATCCACTCGCACACACCCGATCGCATCCACTCACACGCACACACCCGATCGCATCCACTCACACGCACACACCCGATCGCATCCACTCACACACACACACCCGATCGCATCCACTCACACACACACACCCGATCGCATCCACTCACACACACAGACACTGACGATATCGCACTTAGGCGCTCATACTCACAACATCAGGAGATATCACATGCCTCTGGCCATGTGATCTTCCGTCAGGTCCTGGAAGATCACAACAGCACAGTATCGAGGCCGAGAAGCAAGCGATATCCCAGGATGTTGTGAGTATGTGGATGCGATGTGAGGTGTGTGTGTGAGAGTGAGTGTGTGAGGTGCGTGTGTGAGAGTGAGTGTGATCTGATGTGTGTGTATGTTTGTGTGTGTGCGTGTGGATCTTCCGCCGCAGCAGGACCTTGATGCGCTTGTAACCATGCGAGCATGGTTACCAACGTATCCACACCACTCCCGTGCGAGCGGGGGCCGGGGAGCGGGGGCCGGGGGGGGGGGGGGGGAGTACAGTACTCACCTCCGTGACAGCCGTGTCAGTTCGGGGAATGCGCGGGGGGGGGGGCTGGGGGAAGAGTACCGTACTCACCTCCGTGACAGCCGTGTCAGTTCGGGAAATGCGCGGGGGAGGGAGGGGGCGGGGCCAGAGCTAGCGTGCATTGCGTGAGGGGGGCGGCGCGTGGCGTGGCCGAATTGCCAATGCCTGCAGGGTGCCGGGGCGAGAGGCCAATCTGTGGGGGGGGCGGAGCCTGGGCGAGCGGCTGGCCAATCCGTGTGGGGGCGCAGCCTGGGCAAGCGGCCAATCCGTGTGGGGGGGCGGGGCCATGGCGAGCCCAGCGGCCAATCAGCTTTGTGTCACCGTAAGGACACAATTTCGGAGCATGACAGACAGACAGACAGAATAAGGCAATATATATATATATATATATATATATATATATATATATATATATATATATATATATATATATATATATATATATATATATATATATATATATATATATATATATATATATATATATATATATATATAATATTATAATATATGTGTCTGCTAAAGGAATCCGCACCGTCGCATTTACAATCACGAAATTTTGCACAGACTCCTCATGTGACTCAGGGAACGTCATAGACTATGTTCTGACGGGAAAATTTAACCCCGCCCTTTACAGTTAATCACCAAAATCCTGCCTCCATTAAACTGAATAGAGGTGGGAGCTACAAGCTATTAATAGCAACTGCCAGTGGTTGCTATAGGAACAAAATAAACTGTTCACTAAACTAACTGTTAATAAGATGTCAGTGGTGAGACGGATAGAGACAGACAGAGAGACAGACGTGGAAAGAGACAGACTGAGACGGCCGGGGCAAGGAGACAAGGAGACAGTTACAATCCTGAGCAACGCCCGGGTACTACAGCTAGTACATGATAAATTGACTATTGGTCATCCTTGTGCATTTTAAATTTTTTTTTTTTGTTTGTTTGTTTGCTAGGTTAGAAGCAGATTCCCTGTTATTGGCAAAATAAAAACTATTTCTTGTTCGTAGTGATGAGCGACCGGCTGATCCCCGTGATCCGGTTTCTAAAATCCAGTTCTGGAACAGATTCTGGTCCCCATATAAGTCTATGGGGACTAGAATCCGGCGATTAAAAATGGTGGTAGAAAGAATAGGTGGATGGGGAGCAAGCTCGCTGTACTTACAGAGGCTCTGGCGTGGCTGTACGCTGCTCCCAGGCTGCACATTCACTTTCTTGGACGCTAATTACTGCTCATCCATATGCTCTGCTTTCCCTGCCCACTGGCGCCTGTGATTAGTTGCAGTCAGACGCACCCCCACCCTGACTGGCAGCATGTCAGCTGACTGCAACCAAACACAGGCGCCAGAAAGGCCGGAGGGCGGGGAAAGCAGTGCAACAGTTTGCGGGTCAGTATTATGGTATTAAAATAAATTCTAAAAATAAAACCATTGGCGTAGGGTCCCTCGTATTATGATACCCAGCATAGATAAAGCCCACGGCTGCAGTCCCCATCCCTGCGCCTATATTGGCCGTGTATCAAAATAAGAGGGACCGCATGTGGCTTCTCTTGTTTGTTTTTTTTTTTTCTATTTCAATAAATTAAAAAAAATTGTCATGAGGTCCCCCAATTTAGATAACTAGCCATGAAAAAGCCCAACAGCTGGGGGCTGGTATTCTCTGCCTGGGGAGTCCTATGGTTATTAGGTCGCCCCTCCAGGCTAAGAATAGCAGCCTAAGTAAAAAGAAGTAGACACAAACACTGAGAAAAATCCTTTTTCTTTGTCGCTCCATTGGGAGACCCAGACAATTGGGTGTATAGCTTCTGCCTCCGGAGGCCACACAAAGTATTACACTTTAAAAGTGTAACCCATCCCCTCTGCCTATACACGCTCCCGTGCATCACGGGCTCCTCAGTTCATGTTCAAGACCGATGGGTGAGAGACATTCTGTCTCACGGTTACGGGATAGAGTTCAGCTCTCGTCCTCAGACTCGTTTCTTCAGAACCTCTCCGCCCCCCCGCTCGGGCCGACGCATTTTTTCAGGCAGTGGACGCTCTGAAGACAGAAGGAGTTGTGATCCCTGTTCCCCCTCAGGAACATGGTCGCGGCTTTTACTCCACCTTGTTCGTGGTGCCAAAGAAGGACGGATCATTCCGTCCCGTTCTGGACCTCAAACTGCTCAACAGACATGTGAGCACCAGACGGTTTCGGATGGAATCTCTCCGCTCGGTCATCGCCTCGATGTCACAAGGAGACTTCCTAGCATCGATCGACATCAAAGATGCTTATCTCCATGTGCCGATCGCACCCGAACATCAACGCTTCTTGCGTTTCGCCATCGGGGACGAACACCTTCAGTTCGTGGCATTGCCTTTCGGCCTGGCGACAGCCTCACGGGTGTTCACCAAAGTCATGGCATCCGTTGTGGTGGTCCTACACTCTCAGGGCCACTCGGTGATTCCCTACTTAGACGATCTCCTAGTCAGGGCACCTTCTCGGGTGGCGTGTCAACACAGCCTTACAGTCGCTCTGGCGACTCTCCAGCAGTTCGGGTGGATAATCAACTTCCCAAAATCCAAGTTGACACCGACCCAATCACTGACTTACCTCGGGATGGAGTTTCATACACAGTCAGCGGTAGTCAAGCTACCGCTGGACAAACAGCTTTCTCTGCAGGCAGGGGTGCAATCTCTTCTTCGGGGTCAGTCAATACCCCTTGAGGCGCCTCATGCACTTCCTGGGGAAGATGGTGGCAGCGATGGAGGCAGTGCCGTTCGCGCAATTCCATCTGCGGCCACTCCAATGGGACATTCTCCGCAAATGGGACAGGAGGTCGACTTCCCTCGACAGGAACGTCTCTGTCCCTTGCAACCAAGACGTCTCTTCAGTGGTGGCTCCTTCCCAATTCTCTATCGCAAGGAAAATCCTTCCTACCCCCAACCTGGGCTGTGGTCACCACGGACGCGAGCCTGTCAGGGTGGGGAGCGGTTTTCCTCCACCACAGGGCTCAGGGAACCTGGACTCCGGTAGAGTCCTCCCTTCAGATCAATGTTCTGGAGATAAGGGCAGTGTATCTAGCCTTATTGGCTTTCCATCAGTGGCTGGAGGGCAGACAGATCCGTATACAGTCGGACAACGCCACTGCCGTCGCATACATCAACCATCAGGGCGGCACGCGCAGTCGTCAGGCCTTCCAGGAAGTCAGGCGGATTCTGCAGTGGGTGGAAGCCACAGCCTCCACGATCTCTGCAGTTTACATCCCGGGCGTAGAAAACTGGGAAGCAGATTTTCTCAGTCGTCAGGGCATGGACGCGGGGGAATGGTCGCTTCACCCAGACGTGTTTCGAGAGATCTGTCGCCGCTGGGGAACGCCGGACGTCGATCTCATGGCGTCACGACACAACAACAAGGTCCCGGCCTTCATGGCACGGTCTCAGGATCACAGAGCTCTGGCGGCGGACGCATTAGTTCAGGATTGGTCGCAGTTTCGACTGCCTTATGTATTTCCTCCTCTGGCGATGCTGCCCAGATTGTTACGCAAGATCAGGTCCGACTGTCGTCGCGCCATTCTCGTCGCTCCAGATTGGCCGAGGCGATCGTGGTACCCGGATCTGTGGCATCTCACGGTGGGTCAACCGTGGGCGCTTCCAGACCGCCCAGACTTGCTGTCACAAGGGCCGTTTTTCCATCTGAATTCTGTGGCCCTCAACCTGACTGTGTGGCCATTGAGTCCTGGCTCCTAGCGTCTTCAGGATTATCTCAGGATGTCATTGCCACTGAGACAGGCCAGGAAACCAACGTCCGCCAAGATCTATTACAGATCTTGGCGGATCTTCTTATCCTGGTGCTCTGATAATGGTTTTTCTCCCTGGCCGTTTGCCTTACCCACTTTTCTTTCATTCCTTCAATCCGGAATGGACAAGGGTTTGTCACTTGGCTCTCTCAAGGGACAAGTATCGGCGCTCTCCGTATTTTTTCAAAAGCGCCTGGCCAGGCTTCCGCAGGTCCGCACGTTCCTGCAGGGAGTTTGCCACATAGTCCCACCTTACAAGCGTCCGCTGGAACCCTGGGACCTTAACAGGGTGCTAACGGCTCTTCAGAAACCACCTTTCGAGCCGCTGCGGGATGTCTCTTTATCACGTCTTTCGCAGAAGGTGGCATTTCTAGTGGCAGTTACATCACTCCGAAGAGTGTCGGAGCTTGCAGCGCTGTCATGCAAAGCCCCCTTCCTGGTTTTTCACCAGGATAAGGTGGTTCTGCGTCCTGTCCCGGAATTTCTCCCTAAGGTGGTATCTCCTTTTCATCTCAATCAGGATATCTCCTTACCTTCATTTTGCCCTAATCCAATTCACCAATGCGAAAAGGATTTGCACTCATTAGATCTGGTGAGGGCACTCCGGTTCTACGTGTCTCGCACGGCGCCCCTGCGCCGTTCAGATGCGCTCTTTGTCCTTGTCGCTGGCCAGCGTAGGGGTTCGCAGGCTTCCAAGTCAACCTTGGCTCGGTGGATCAAGGAACCGATTCTTGAAGCCTACCGTTCTTCTGGGCTTCCGCTTCCTTCAGGGCTGAAAGCCATTCTACCAGAGCCGTGGGTGCGTCCTGGGCATTGCGGCACCGGGCTACGGCTCAGCAGGTGTGTCAGGCAGCTACCTGGTCTAGTCTGCACACTTTCACGAAACACTATCAGGTGCATTCCTATGCTTCGGCAGACGCCAGTCTAGGTAGGCGAGTCCTTCAGGCGGCGGTTGCCCACCTGTAAGAGGGGGCCGTTTCGGCTCTTTTTATCGAGGTATTCTTTTACCCACCCAGGGACTGCTTTTGGACATCCCAATTGTCTGGGTCTCCCAATGGAGCGACAAAGAAGAAGGGAATTTTGTTTACTTACCGTAAATTCCTTTTCTTCTAGCTCCTATTGGGAGACCCAGCACCCGCCCCTGTGCCCTTCGGGCTGGTTGTTCTTTTGTGTACACATGTTGTTCATGTTGAATTGTTCTTTTGGTTCATGGTTTTCAGTTCTCCGAACATCCTTCGGATTGAATTTACCTTAGACCAGGGGTCGGGAACCTATGGCTCGCGAGCCAGATATGGCTCTTTTGATGGCCGTATCTGCCTCGCAGACAGGGCTCCTACCTGTCTATGGGAAGGATCAGGGCCGGCGCCAGCACCCGGCTACTCAGGGTGCCCCGGTGGCCGCGCTGTCACCGCCCCCCGCCGAGGATCGAGCTTTCAATTGCATCGGCATCGCAGGTGCCGATACAATTGAGAGCAATGATGAGAGAGTGAGCGGCGCGCTCCCTCTCTTATCATTCTCCCCGCTGTGACTGTCGGCGTTCTTCTGACAGCTCTGCAGCGAGCGCGGTGACGTCATCACTGCGCGCCTGCTGAGAGGTCAGCGAGCGACAGCAATGGACAATGTGCCGAGGAGACCGGATCAGCGGGGGAACGAGAAGTGAGCCGCCCCTCTACTGACACTGGGCTCCCCTGACTCACAGGCCGGCCACTACACAGCGGCACTAGTACACATAGGGGCCCGGCAGCCGCTCTGCGTCTATGTGTAGTGCTGCTGTGTAGTGGCCGAACTGTGAGTCAGGGGAGCCCAGTGTCAGTAGAGGGGCCCCTGACCTGGAGAGGCCACCAGCCGTGTCTGTGGCTGCAGGAGTGCTAGTCCTGACCTGCACAGCAGACGGAATCTCCATCCTGCAGGACCTGCGATGATGTCACGCCCATGTGACTGTGTGGGAGGAGACACAGGATGCCGGGCAGAAAGCAAAGATACTGAATCCTGAAGGAGATTTGGACACATGACTGGTAATAAGAAAAGAGGGGACATGAGGGTGAGGGGGGCTGCAGGGTGAGGGGCATATGAGGGCTGCAGATTGTGACAGAAGCATGTGAAGGGGTGCAGAGTGTTTGAGAGGGGTAAGTTGGGGTACAGGCAGGGTGAGATATGTGAGCAGGGTGTGTGAGATATGGGGGTGTATTGTGTGTGATATGGGGGGTGCAGGCTGTATGGGAAGCAGGGTATGTGACATATGGGGGTGTAGTGTGTGGGATATGGGGAGCAGTGTGTGTGTGTGTGTGTGTGTGTGTGTGTGTGTGTGTGTGTGTGTGTGTGTGATATGGGGGGTGCAGGCTGTATGGGAAGCAGGGTGTGAGAGATATGGGGGTGTAGGCTGTATGGGAAGCAGGGTGTGTGAGATATGGGGGTGTAGTGTGTGGGATATGGGGGGTGCAGGCTGTATGGGGAGCAGGGTATGCGACATATGGGGGTGTAGTGTGTGGGATATGGGGGGTGCAGGCTGTATGGGGAGCAGTGTGTGTGTGTGTGATATGGGGGGGTGCAGGCTGTATGGGAAGCAGGGTATGTGACATATGGGGGTGTAGTGTGTGAGATCTGGGGGGTGCAGGCTGTATGGGAAGCAGTGTGTGTGTGTGTGTGTGTGTGGGATATGGGGGGTGCAGGCTGTATGGGGAGCAGTGTGTGTGTGTGATATGGGGGGTGCAGGCTGTATGGGAAGCAGGGTGTCTGGGCCACTGACAGATACAATTGCTCCAGCGGTCACTTAGTACACAAAGGAGTGTTCCTCTCTGCTGCACTAAGCCACCGCTGGACCTAAACAATAATTCGCTGTAAAATAATAAAATAGATAATTGACATAACTGACAATGCGTTGTGTGACATGTCCAATATTCCAGCTTCTTTCTTCTGCGAATGCCTCAAAGCTGGCATTCTCTCAACATCAGGTGGGAAGAATGCCAGCTTCCAGTCATGCGCAGGAAAAAGAAGCAGCCAGACTGCTGGACTGATGTCATGCATCGCAAGTTCACAATGTAAGTTATTTATTTGATTTTTTTTTACTGCTAATTACCATTGTTTCAGTCCAGTTGTGGCTTTATACAGCAGGGAGGAGCATTCTTTGCTGTACTAATTGAACATTGGAGCGATTGATCTGTCAATGGCCCTTTAAACATATTGTACGGCTCTCGCGGAATTATATTTCAAAATATGTGGCGTTTACGGCTCTCTTAGCCAAAAAGGTTCCTGACCCCTGCCTTAGACCAATTTATAAGTTTTCCTCCTTCCTGCTTTTGCACCAAAACTGAGGAGCCCGTGATGCACGGGAGGGTGTATAGGCAGAGGGGACGGGTTACACTTTTAAAGTGTAATACTTTGTGTGGCCTCCGGAGGCAGAAGCTATACACCCAATTGTCTGGGTCTCCCAATAGGAGCTAGAAGAAAAGGAATTTACGGTAAGTAAACAAAATTCCCTTCATTTGGAATAAAATACAAAAAATCACCCTCTTTCACCGCTTTATTAACTCTAAAACACCCCTGCAGGTCCAACGTAATCCACATGTGGTCCCACGACAATCCTGGCTTTGCTACATCTCAGCTTTCTATTAATACACAGTGCCCGCCATGACTGCAAGCGGAGACTGAGCTGCGATGACATCACTCTGGTATATATATATATATATAAAATTTCTTGAGAGTTTGATCCGGATCAAACACCCGGGAGCGGCACCTTTGAAACCGCACGGGTCTGAACTTTTACAGTCTGGGTCCACCCATTACTACTTGTTAGAGCATTTTGACATATCTGTTTTATAGAAAATGTGTATGATTTTGTTTTCTTACAGTAATGTATTACATTTTTAAATCTTAGGATTTTGTTCATTTTTCATAAGAATGGGCATTTAAGTTGCAAGGCAAAAGTCCAGCCACCGAGACTTAATGGAGCAAAGACTGGTGTATTCTCCACAAGAAGTCCTCATCGGCCCAATGCAATTGGCCTTACATTGGCTAAACTGGATAAAGTAGAAGGTAATGCTAATTTACTTTAGTTTTGTGTCCTTTTATCATTTAAAGGGGGCCAATCACCTGATCAAAAGTGGACAGCTTTTTTTTTTCATAATATACTCACTGCTCCACTGAATATTCTATTTTTTTTACGGTATTAGAGATATGATCTCTTCCATATGGTGCTAAGTTTTCTGGTCTTTATTAAGGGAGCGTTGCTTACAGATCTGAGAAAGTGTCTTTAGGCTGCATCAGCCACACTCCCTTTTTAAAGCCCATAAAACTTAACACTAGATAAAAAAACCTACATTTTTGCAACCATATGGTGGAATTAAAGGGTCCCTCTGTCAGGAGTTTTTCCTATGGAATCTTGAAAGCTACTTGATGTAGGGGCAGAGAGCCTGATTCCTGCAATGTATCACTTACTAAGCTGCTTAGTGTAGTTTTTATACAATCCCTGTTTTCCATGCTGTAGATATAGTGGTGGTCAGAATGCTGAACCTTGTATAACTCCACCCACACCACTGATTAGTAGCTTTTTACATACACTGCATTGTCATGAAGCTGCCAATCGGTGGTGGGGGCAGGGTTACACAGATTGGCAGATCTGACTTAAAACCTAGTCCCAGGGGCGGACACTGATAGTTTGGGGCCCCTATGCAAGAAATTGTACCTGGGCTCCCCTGGACTGGTCTTCTGGTCAGATGCTGTTCCATCAGCAGTCATTTTATCCCTAATGAGAGGTTTAAGTAACAGAGGACGCTGTGAATGACAAAAATAATGAAAATACGCTATATAAGACATGGTGCTATACATAACTAGAGAGGACACTATATAATAAGGGACAGCGCCATACAAAACTAGCGAGGATGCGAATAAGGAGACACTATATGTAATTAAGATGGTGCTTTACATCGTGAGTAAACTAAATACTAATGGATGGTGTTATACATAATAATCAAAGTGAGGAGGTGCTCCGGCACAAAACGTCCATGCAGACAAAATTGTTAGGCTATGTGCGCATGTTGCGTAAATTCATGCAGTTACGCTGCGCTTTGCAGCGCAGCGTAACTGCATGCGTCCTGCGTCCCCTGCACAGTCTATGGAGATTGTGCAGGGGCCGTGCGCACGTGGCGTCTCAGAGCGCAGCGCTTCGGCTACTGCCGAAGCGCTGCGCAAAAAGAAGTGACATGTCACTTCTTTCCTGCGCTTTGCCGGCAGCTCCTGCTCTGTCTATGGCAGGAGCTGCAGGCAGAGCGCATGGAATCGGCGCTCACTACGGACATTTCTGCAGCGATCTAAAGCGCACGTGTGATCTTCAGATCGCTGCAGAAATTTCTGCAGGCTAGTACGCAACGTGCGCACATAGCCTTAGAGATTAAAAAAACATCTTTAATTCCTAATAGTTAAAAAACATGGTGAGGATAAAATTTCCTATGATTGACGCGTTTCAGACGCTGGGTCTTTAGTCATAATCATCAAAGACCAAAGACCCAAAAAAAAGCAACCCATATATAAACTGCGCTGTCACTGTGCTAATTACGGCGGTGACAAGTTAATGGGGCGTTGGTCCTCTATCTGTGCTATCATGCCCCTGTGGGCGTGATAACATGATTTCCACAAGCCAGCATCACTGCAGGTCCTGGAAATATTGCACTTGTCCGCGGCTGTGTTCACTCACATTAAATCTCATCTGAAGTACATGTCCCGACTTCAGAGAGGCGCACTGAGCATGATCAGAAGTGCAGAAGCTGTATCTCCGATCATGTGCACTGCGCCTTGCTGAAGCTGGGACGCATACACTTGACTTCTGATGAAATTCAATGGGAGTGGACACAGCAGCGCCCATGTGCAAGAGTTCCAGGAGCTGTGGTGACGCCAGCTCATGGAAATCATGTTATGACGCCATAGGGGCATGATAGTATGGAAAGAGGGACGACTAATCAAGGCCCCTATTGTGCCCTACTCAGTCTATTACAAAAAAAAAAAGTCACCGCTCACCTCTCCGTACGGCTCCGCCACTGCACTGTTTCTTCTCCTGCCGGGAACTTTTCAGGTGACATGTGTCCATGCCGTACTGACGATATCAGGGCGCACGTGTGTCACAGGGAAGGTGTCGGGCAGGGAGCAGAGGACAGAATCCTGCATTTCGCTGTGTGGAGCTGCAGAATCGCTCCCTGCCTGGCATGCTGCTTGTGATAAGGGCAATCTAGCCAAGGACCCCCCCCACCTAGAGCCTCGAGTTCAAGACAACAGGTCAGATTGTCCACATTATTAACTGGCCAACATGGGCCCTCTGTACCTCTCTGCCCCAGTGCGGCTGCACTGGTGCTTTGTCCGCCAGTGCTTAGTCCTCCAGTCAGTCACCTGCTGATAAAACACTGATTTTTTTTTTTTTTTGCTGACAGATTCCCTTTGAAAAGAAACATAACTAAATACCGAGGGGAGCAAAAAGAATAAAATAAAACAATAAACTCGTCAATTTTGACCTAGTGGTAGGTCCCCTTTAAAGGAACCTGTCCTGTGTATAGTGGCAGGATTTATGATTTTATGACATGAATAATATATATGCAGAATATCTATATCTAACGTCTTCAGTTGCTGTATTTTCATCAGTTGCCTTGATTTTTTTTTTTTTTCTCTTCTCAGGTGACACCGTCTATTTATCTGGGATTGATATGATACAAGGAACACCAGTACTAGATATAAAACCTTATATTGCGGAGTACGATTCACCACAATCTTCAATTTCTCCAACAGAGTTTCTACAAAATGATGTTTCCAGTGCAGTGTTACAGACAGATAATTCTGAGCAACGGAAGGAAACAACTGTTCAGGATAACAATAGATCTTTATTGGGCACGGAAGACAAATCTGCAGATAAATCTGATCTATCTGACATGAAAGAGGGGTTACTTGAAGATATAACACAAGAAGTAACCACAGCCAATACAAATGAACCAATTCTTGTTGCTAGATCTCTGCAGGCAATTTCATCCAAACCGCTTGTAGAGGACATCAAGACAATGAAACGTTCTAATGGAACCACAAGCTTAAGTAACGGCAAAGACAAACCCAGCACCAGTAACAGTTCTGTCCCGAAATGGGTAACAGACTCGCCCGTGCCCAATTTATCAGTTAGATTTACTCCTCACTCAGAAAAAGAATTGCGACGGTTCAAATCACCAAGTGAATTGGGTACGATGCACAGATTTTAGTGTGTTCTGTTGTTCTTTGATTATATTAATAGAATTCATAGTGTATGCACCCAAAAAAACAGTGCAGAACTGTGTGCTACAAAGCTGCTATTGCAATGAAGTCTGTACTGTCTACATTGTTTTCAAGAATACTTGATACCCTACTGCATTACCACAGGAAAGTAGATGATGTATATTTCAAGATAATGTAATTGAGTCTTGCACAATATTAATTTTTACACATAAGTTTGGACCACTTATAAGTGTTCTTATAATTTGAAAGTCAGCTCAACAATTGCCGGAACACCTGTAGTCAAAGCCCGGTATCATCACATGGAATAGCCCATAGTGAAATCCCCATAGGAAATTTCCAAATAGATGGAAAGTTCAACAAAGAAAAAAGTTCTTGTTAAAACTTTACATTTATTAAAGTTAGTTAAAAAAAAATGCTTTTAGTGTAAAAAAACATGGGCATCAGACTTGGGTGTTTCGGCATGAAGCCTTAATCATAGTCAATAATTTGTGTATCTACCGTGTTTTTCGGATTATAAGACGCACCTCAAATTCAGAGTAATAAAGGGTAAAAAAAAGGGGGTCCATCTTATAATACAGAGGGGATGGCAGCGGTGGTGGAGCGGAGTCACAGGAGGCAGGGGCAGTGGGTGTCCTAGAAACTGTCGACTGCTGGGGCAGCTGTGCTGGGACTTGGGCTGGGGCAGCTGTGTGGCGGCTGCGGGCGATGAGGGCTGCAAAGAAATGGTGACCAGAGTCACCGCAGATTCAGCTTACTGGCAAGCCGAGATATCGTATGCGCAAGGGCCACGTCCGGGCTCCATTTTCGTTAAGTGCGCTGCTGGGAGTTCAAGGGGCCAGAGGCGGCGCATGCGCAGATGAGCGCTCCATTTGCAAACGCTCCAACTTCGAGCAGCATTATTTGAAGTCCTCACCGCCCACCCTGCAGCACCAGCTGCCGCAGACCCTTGCACAGCCGCCCCAGCCTCCGCAGACCCCACAGAGCCGCTGCAGCACCAGCCCAGCCATGAAAAAAGAGCAACTAACCTGTAGATGTGTTAATCTGCAATTTTGTAGCATTTGGGACCTACTGAGCACCTTCACTCTGAAACCAGCTGCTGGGAGGAAAAGAAGTTTAATTCTCCTAGCAATGTTTTGTTTGAGCTTCTGCTCTATGCATCGAGAGCGGCTGTAACCACGCCTTTGACACTGACAGCTTGCTCCGCATTAGAACCTGCTGTCAGTAAGTGTGGGGGGGGCGTGGTTATAGCCATTGCTTTTTATACACAGCGTAGTGCCTGTGCCAGCACTGCCCCTATGACTGAAACCTGAACGCTGCCGGGTGGAAAAGTGCAGTTTCCAAATGCTATTAACCTGCCTATTAACCCCATACAGTTGTGCTCAAAAGTTTACATACCCTGCAGATTTTTTTTTTGCTTTCTTGGCATTTTTTACAGAATATGAATAACACACAAACTTTTTTTTTTTTCCACTCATGATTAGTGGTTAGGTGAAGCCACTTATTGTCAATCTAGTATGTTTTCTCTTTTTAAATCATAATGACAACCAAAAACATCCAAATTATCCTCATGAAAAGTTCACATACCGCAGTTCTTAATACTGTGTATTGCCCCCTCTTACATTAATGACACCTTGATGTCTTTTGTGGTAGTTGTGGATGAGGCTCTTCATTTTCTGAGATAGTAAAGCTGCCCCTTCTTCTTGGCAAAAAGCCTCCAGTTCCTGTAAATCCCTGGGCTTTTTTGCATGAAGTGCGTGCTTGAGTTCTCCCTAGAGTGGCTCAATGATATTGAGGTTAGGAGACTGAGATGGCCACTCTAGAACCTTTACTTTGTTCTGCCATAGCCAATGACAGGTCGACTTGACCTTGTGATTTGGATCCTTGTCATGTTGGAACGTCCAAGTACGTCCCATGCGCAGCTTCCGGGCTGATGAATTCAAATTTGTCTCCAGTATTTGCTCGTAACGGGCTGCATTCATCTTTCCTTCAACTTTGACCAAGTTTCCTGTGCCTTTTTAGCTCACACATCCCCACCCACATCATCAGTGATACACCTCCGTAGGAATGGTGTTCCTTTCATTATAGGCCTTGTTGACACCTCTCCAAATGTAACGTTTATGGTTGTAGCCAAAAAGTTTGATTTTGGGCTTATCACTTCAAATTACCTTATTCCAGAAGTTTGGAGACTTGTCTCTATGCTGTTTGGCATATTGTAGGCGTGTTACTTTGTGGCATTTGCGTAGTAATGGCTTTCTTCTGGCGACTCGACCATGTAGCCCATTTTTCTTCAAGTGCCTCCTTATTGCGCTAGTTTTCAGTGAGTCCTGTATTTCAGCTGATGTTACTTGTGGGTTTTTCTTTGCATCCTGAACAATTTTACTGACAGTTGTGGCTGAAATTTTTGTTGGTCTGCCTGATCGTGGTTTGGTTTTTAGAGGCCCTGATTTTCTATTTTTTAATCAGTTTGGACACTGCTGACTGGCATTATCAATTCCTTGGATATTTTTTTTGTATCCCTTTCCTGTTTTATACAGTTCAACTATCTTTACCCGTAGATCTGTTGACAATTCTTTTGCCTTCCCCATGACTCACAATCCAGAAATTTCAGTGGCTGGATGAAAGATGTGAGAGTCTGTCTGGACCCCAGAAACTCACTCAGCTTTTATGCACACACTGATTACAAGCAAACAGGTCACAGGTGAGGATGTTACCTTTTATTATCCATTCAAATCAATTTGTGTTAACTCCTGTGCATATTATCAGACCAAAATCAGCAGGGTATGTGAACTTTTGATCAGGGTCATTTGAATGTTTTTGGTTGTCATTATGATTTCCAAAGAGAAAACACACTAGTTTGACAATAAATGGCTTAACCCAACTACTAACCATGAGTGGGGAAAAAAAAAAAAGATTATTTTTCATATTCTTCGAAAAAAGTCAAAGCAAAAAAATCTGCCAGGGTATGTAAACGTTTGAGCACAACTGTATATGCAGGTTAATAGCATTTTTTTCCTGTGACTGTCTCCCTTTTAACGTCTATTCATCCTGTAATTTCCATATTTCCACAACGTTTCCTTCTTGGTGTTATTTTAAGTTTGAGTGTATTAATGTCATAATGTTCTGTATCTCTGTAGGGATGAGAACTTACACTTTATTTTTACAGAGGTTCTAGTCATGTACGTCCATTAACTCAACTGTTGAAATGAAGGCTTATTTTTTAACGGGGGTTGTCCAGTCAAAGTAGGGATTACCTATCCATGAGAGGTCGTTAATATCAGAACAGTGCAGGGTCCAACACCTGGAAACTCCGGCAATCTGCTCCCACCAGATTGAAGCACTTTTCAGCATACTATTGAAACGCCAAAGCTGAGACTTTCCTCTAACCCTTAGGCTATGTGCGCACTAGGACGTTTTTGCACTTCTCAAAAACGCTGCGTTTTTGGCTGCAAAAAATGCAGTGGTAAAAATGCTCGCGTTTTTACAACGTTTCGCTGCATTTTGCTGACGTTTTCCAATGCATTGCATGGGTGAAAAACACTGTAAAATGCAGGAAGGAATTGACATGTCTTTTTCTTTTTATTTTTTTTATTTTTTTTTGCTCAAAAACGCAGCTAAAAAAAAAAAGCTGTGTGCGGACAGCAAAAATGAAAAGTCAGACTTTGCTGGGGAAGCAAAGTCATACAGTTTTGAGCCCAAACACGCTCAGTGCGCACATAGCCTTAGGCTGCGTGCCCACGATCAGTGTTTGCAGCGTTTTGGGGGCAGCATATGTTAGCTTTATCTAAAACGCTGCGCTGTACAGCTCAAGCATAGTGGATGGGATTTCTAGAAATAACACGCCCACAATGCTTGTTTTTCCGCAGCAAACACTGACCTGCGGAGCGTCTTTCCAGACTGCAGCATGTCAATTGTTTGCTGCAGATTCGCATGCGTCATCCGTAAGTAGAACACAAGCAGGAGACTGCAGTGCACTGATCCCTGATCATGGGTACAAGCAGCTGCAGTCTCCTGCGTTCTCCTACGGAGGAGACTCACGGCCTCGCAGGTCATGACTTATGACCCCCTGTGTCCAGGACGTAGTGAGTCCTGATCATGGGCACATACCCTTAGACCATTGTCTCAAGGTTGTCCTGGTCAAACAGTTTAACCCTGACATATGCATGAAAAACTTAACACACAGCTACATATTTTTCTTTGTTTGAATGTTGTAAAACAACCAAAAAGTAACAGGCTATATCTATATCTCTTTTTGGTGTGTTTTTTTTTTTCTTTTTTATAAATTGGGATTGTACAGACCTTAGGAGATGCTGGAGTAGTCTGTATTATGTTTTGGGACTGCAGAAGTGTTTTTTTTTTTTTTTTTTCTTTTTCATACAAGATAGTCTACATGTGTGAGGAGGGGACTTTAACTTCTTCCAACATGCACATCACATACTTCATGTTGATTTATAGAGTGGGCTCAGAAACTGCTTCCACGTATCTGTAACTGCAGAGGAGAGCTGAGCTAGGTCAGACCATAGAAAGTTACGTTAACCCTTTACGGGGAGATCACAGGACAATGAAGGACTGTTAAGTGAATATATATATATATATATATATATATATATATATATATATATATATATATATATATATATATATATATTACATACATACATACATAGTCCAGTGGAGGTGCGGGCCGCTCTGGAGAGGTGCTGGGGGGGGGGCTGGTGGGGGCAGGTGAAGCTGCGGGCGGCAGCGTTGGATCTCCTGCTCCCGCTCATATAATATGCACAGCCGCTGTCCATCAGCAGCGTGGTGCTGAAACTGCATTGTGCTGATGGGCTGGGGCATATTATATCTGCCTGTGCTTACCTTTGATCGCACATGCCCCCCTGTGTTAGATATGGCCCCCATGCTGCTGCCCATAGTAAAATAATAAACTCTTTACTCACCACCTCCAGCGTGTCTGCCCGGTCTCCCTCCTGCCACTGTGATCATGCACGCAGAGATATATCTCTGCTGTCCCAATCACATGACTGGCACTAGAACCAGGAAGTAGTTAGTGCAGGAGACAGGAGGAGCTCAACCCCGAGGAGGGAGACACGAGACAGGACAGTGTTGCAGAAGGTAAGGAAAGAGTTTATATTACTAAAAGCAGCAACATGGGGGCGATATCTAACTGAGGGTGATGTGTGCCAGCCACAGTGGGCCGTGTGCCAGCCACAGTGGGCCGTGTTCCAGCCACAGGGGGCTATGTGCAGCAATAGGGGGCTATGTGCAGCAATAGGGGGCTATGTGCAGCAATAGGGGGCTATGTGCAGCAATAGGGGGCCCGTGTGCCAGCCACAGTGGGGCCTGTGTGCCAGCCACAGTGGAAATGTGGCATCACTGGGGGACGTGTTCAATATAAGGCGGCCATATCCAGATTAAGAGGGCTAATTTTAGGATGAGGGGGCTATGAGGGACATATACCCTATATTATTTGTTAGACGGACACTGGCATTATAAGACGGACCCCATTTTTTAAAAAATTCTCTTCCTTCACCAAATTTGGGGGTTGCGTCTTATAAAGCGAAAAATACGGTATATATAATGTGTATGTATGTATATGTATATATGTGTCTGTGTGTGTGTGTATATGTATATATATATGTGTATGTATATGTATATGTATATGTATATATATAATATATATATAATTAGATTATTTAGAATAATATCGCAAATTATCTGTAAATAAAGTGTCTGCAAAAGTATTGATACGTGACATTATGTATTTAAATAGTACCCTTTTAAATAAAAGGGATTGACAAGGACATAGATATTGGCAACCTATCCTTAGCATTGGTCATAAATATCAGATCGGTGGGAATGCGACAGTGTACGTGACAGTGCAGTGGTCCTTCTTTGGTACTGCAGCTCGGATCATATTGAAGACAATGGAACCTTAGTACCTGAAAACCTCCACTACACAGTGTACGGAGCTGTGCTGTCCTGCTTGTGTAAACCATTTTACTTCTGGCTGTCACAAGACCTACAAACATGTGGAAAGGGTCTGGCCCCTATCGATCTGATGTTGGTGAACCATACTAGGTAATCCATATAGGATGAATTCTGCAAGACTGAAGTAGGGATGACTTATCCATAGGATAGGTCATTGATATAAAATTAATGGGTGCAGTTTTCAGCTGATCTGTAAGGATGCCATTTGTTGGACTCTATAATCTTAAATTGATCTATCTATAGGATAGATCATCAATATTTCAGTCCCGGAAACCCTTTAAAGTTGTCCCAACTGTTATCTGCAGCTGTATATGCCCATCCAGAAACAAAAATATACAGCCAATTCTAAAACCGTAATGTGGATTTACAGAAGTAGAAAAATAGAATTGCACATAATGCAAAGTGAATCCATATTTCTGAAGCGAGTGTTTAAAAGATGCATCTGAGTTATCACATTGACTCTGTTTTCCTCTTTCCTTAGGAGAACCATCATTCTGCTTTTTTCAGTCTTTTGCAGAGGCAAAATATGCAATAGTTAAAGTCCTCTCTGCTGACCCTCGATCAGTCTACAGGAGAAACAATTGTCTGGATCGTCTCTTTTACTTTAGTCTTGATACCATTCACATCACCGTCTGGTTTGGAGATGGATTTGCCGAAGTGCTTCATATACAACCTGTTGCACCGCAGTCTAAGCGCTGATTGAGTGGTCGAAGAACTTCATTTTTTTTTTTTTTTTTTTTTTAGGTTGTTTTGTTTCTTGTTCTCCACTTACTGACTGCTTCTTCTGAAAGCCCTATTTTCTTAGTTGGTGTGAGGGTACCAACTCAATTCTGTTTATATACGCTGTTTGTAGATGTGTCCTGTATACAGGACTTGATGAAACCCAGAAGTTTTAAAGAGAGCTGTTAATGTTTTCTAAAAGTCCTTGGGCTAATCTGTGGCAGCAGCAATCATGTCAGCAAAATGCACGAGTTTATTATGAGTATTCACAGTATGAGACTCAGGACTATATTTTAAGACGTTTTAGCACATTTATACTATGATTGTAAATTAAAACTTTTTATGATTGTACATTTGATTTGTCTCTCCGTTCATATAGTTACAACTAGAAGGTGGCCCGATTTCTAACGCATCGGGTATTCTAGAATTCATTGTGTAGTTACTGTATGATTTTTGTTATTTATATATATATATTATATATATAAAATTATATATATAATAGATGTTGTCTGTAGTTGCCAAGTATTTGTGTAGGGGCTGTAAATGTTCTGGGTGTTATCTGGGTGGGGGTGTGTGGGAGCGGTGTTGTTTGTGTGTTGCGTTGTTTGTGGAGCGCTGTGTGTCTGCAGCATTGTGTGTGTCTGGTGCTGTATGTGTTGCACGGTTTGTGTGGGTGTTGGGGGGAGGTATGTTTTTTTTGTGTGTGTGTGTGTGTGTGTGTGTGTGTTGGAGGAGTAGTCCTGGAGGGAGAGGAGTATAATAGTAGGAATAGTCCTAGGGGGAGAGGAGTATAATAGGGGGAGTAGTCCTGGGGGGAGAAGAGTCTAATAGGAGGAATAGTCCTGCGGGGATAGGAGGATAATAGGAGTAGTCGTCCTGGGGGTGAGGAGTCTAATAGGAGGAGTAGACCTGGGGGGAGAAAGGAGGATAATAGGAGTAGTCCTGGGGGGAGAGGTGGATAATAGGAGTAGTCCTGGGGGGAGAGGAGGATAATAGGAGTAGTCCTGGGGAGAGAGGAGAATAATAGGAGGAATAGTCCTGCGGGGATAGGAGGATAATAGGAGTAGTCGTCCTGGGGGTGAGGAGTCTAATAGGAGGAGTAGACCTGGGGGGAGAAAGGAGGATAATAGGAGTAGTCCTGGGGGGAGAGGTGGATAATAGGAGTAGTCCTGGGGGGAGAGGAGGATAATAGGAGTAGTCCTGGGGAGAGAGGAGAATAATAGGAGGAGGAGTCCTGGGGGGAGAGGAGGATAATAGGAGGAGTAGTCCTGAAGGTGAGGAGTATAATAGGAGTAGTAGTCCTGGGGAGAGAGGAGGATAATAGGAGAAGTAGTCCTGGGGAAGTGGAGCATAATGGGAGGAGTAGTCCTGGGGGGAGGTGTATAGGTGCCCAATGTGTGTGGGGAGCGTGGCCGAGCGGGGAGGCGTGGCCGAGCGTGTGGGGGCGTGGTCCAGCATGTGGGGGCATGGCCGAGTGGGGCAGCGTGTGGGGGGCGTGGCCGCGGGGCAGAGTGTGGGGGGGCGGGGCCGAGTGGGGGGCATGGCCGAGCGGGCAGAGTGTGGGGGGGCGTGGCCGAGGGGGCAGAGGCCGAGCAGGGTGCGTGGCCGAGCGGTGGCGTGGCCGAGCGGGGGGGGGCGTGGCCGAGCGGGGCAACTATGCAAAGTGGTTTCCAGTTACCTTATGTGTATCATTGTTATCAGCGTACGTGTGCCAGGAGTCGGGGTATGCTAGTAAGCATGGTACACATCAGGTAAGTATTCAAAGCGACAGTGCTGGGTCACTTGTTGGTCTCCTGCTGTGCAGCACACATCAGCGTGTGACAGCAGGAGACCAACGATCTGAATGGGCAGGGAGCCGGCATACGCTGGTAACCATGCTACACAATATTACCTGATGTGTACCATGGTTACCAGCGTACTCCGCACGCACGGGAGCCCACACCAGCGTACGCCGGCAACCCCAGCAATGCAAGGGTATGTGTCGGCTGGGTTGCCGGCGTACGCTGGTGTGGGCTCCTGGGGTGCAGCACTCACCTGGGAGTCGGGGCTCCGTGTCGGTTCGGGGAATGCGTGCGGGGGGCGGGGCCAGGGCGAGCGTGCAATGCGTGTGGGCGGCGGGGCGTGGCCGAGTTGCCAATGCGTGCAGGGGGCCAGGGTGAGAGGCCAATCCGTGGGGGGGGCGGAACCTGGGCGAGCGGCCAATCCGTACTGGGGGCGGAGCGGAGGCGAGCGGCCAATGAGACGCTTGTCACGGTAACGACAGAATTTTGGAGCAAGACAGACAGACAGAATAAGGCAAATATATATATACTAGAAGGTGGCCCGATTCTACGCATCGGGTATTCTAGAATTTACGTATTGTGTAGTTCATGTATGATTTTTGTTATATATATATATATAGATATAGATATAGATATAGATATATATATATATATATATAGATGTTGTTGTGTGTAGTTACCAAGTGTTTGTGTAGGGCGCTGTACATGTTCTGAGTGTCGCGGGGGGTGAGAGCGGTGTTGTATGTGTGTTGCGTGTGTTGCGTTGTTTGTGGAGCGCTGTGTGTCTGTAGCGTTGTGTGTGTGTGTGTGTGTGTGTGTGTTGTGCGGTTTGTGTGTGTGTGGTGTGTTTTGGGGGGAGGTATGTTTTGAGCAATGTGTGTGTTGTGCAGTATGTGCGTATATTTGTGTGTGCAGCGTTGTGTGTGTGTGGGTGTCTGTGTAGGGCGTTGTTTGTGATTCCTAGTGTGTGTGTGTTGTGCAGTGCGCGTGTGTGTGTGTGTTGGGGGGAGGTGTGCACCTCCCATCGTGCTCCATCCCCCATGCTGCGCACCGCCCATCGTGCTGCATCCCTCATGCTGCGCACTCCCAAACGTGCTCCATCCGCCATGCTGCGCACTCCCAAACGTGGTCCATCCGCCATGCTGCGCACTCCCAAACGTGCTCCATCCGCCATACTGCGCACTCCCCATCGTGCTGCATCCCCCATGCTGCGCACTCCCAAACGTGCTCCATCCGCCATGCTGCGCACTCCCCATCGTGCTCTATCCGCCATGCTGCACACTCCCAAACGTGCTCCATCCGCCATGCTGCGCACTCCCAAACGTGCTCCATCCGCCATGCTGCGCACCCCCTATCATGCTCCATCCGCCATGCTGCGCACTCCCAAACGTGCTCCACCCGCCATGCTGCGCACTCCCAAACGTGGTCCATCCGCCATGCTGCGCACTCCCAAACGTGGTCCATCCGCCATGCTGCGCACTCCCAAACGTGCTCCATCCGCCATGCTGCGCACTTCCAAACGTGCTCCATCCGCCATGCTGCGCACTCCCCATCGTGCTCCATCCGCCATACTGCGCACTCCCCATCGTGCACCATCCGGCATGCTGCGCACTCCCAAACGTGCTCCATCCGCCATGCTGCGCACTCTCAAACGTGCTCCATCCGCCATGCTGCGCACTCCCAAACGTGCTCCATCCGCCATGCTGCGCACTCCCAAACGTGCTCCATCCGCCATGCTGCGCACTCCCAAACGTGCTCCATCCGCCATGCTGCGCACTCCCAAACGTGGTCCATCCGCCATGCTGCGCACTCCCAAACGTGCTCCATCCGCCATGCTGCGCACTCCCAAACGTGCTCCATCCGCCATACTGCGCACTCCCAAACGTGCTCCATCCGCCATACTGCGCACTCCCCATCGTGCACCATCCGGCATGCTGCGCACTCCCAAACGTGCGCCATCCGTCATGCTGCGCACTCCCAAACGTGCTCCATCCGTCATGCTGCGCACTCCCAAACGTGCTCCATCCGCCATGCTGCGCACTCCCAAACGTGCTCCATCCGCCATGCTGCGCACCCCCCATCATGCTCCATCCGCTTGGGAGTGCGCAGCATGCCGGATGGTGCACGATGGGGAGTGCGCAGTATGGCGGATGGAGCACGTTTGGGAGTGCGCAGTATGGCGGATGGAGCACGTTTGGGAGTGCGCAGCATGGCGGATGGACCACGTTTGGGAGTGCGCAGCATGGCGGATGGACCACGTTTGGGAGTGCGCAGCATGGGGGATGCAGCACGATGGGGAGTGCGCAGTATGCCGGATGGAGCACGTTTGGGAGTGCGCAGTATGCCGGATGGAGCACGTTTGGGAGTGCGCAGTATGCCGGATGGAGCACGTTTGGGAGTGCGCAGCATGGCGGATGGAGCACGTTTGGGAGTGCGCAGCATGGCGGATGGACCACGTTTGGGAGTGCGCAGCATGGCGGATGGACCACGTTTGGGAGTGCGCAGCATGGGGGATGCAGCACGATGGGGAGTGCGCAGTATGGCGGATGGAGCACGTTTGCTCAGCCTCTCTCCTTCCAGCCTCCCTCAGCATCAGCCACCCCCTCCCAGCCTTCCCCAAGATCAGCCTCTCTGCTCCCAGCCTCCTCCAGCACGCCGTGCTCCTCTGCCGACACTCACCCACACCCGATCGCATCCACTCACCCACACAACCGATCGCATCCACTCACCCACACAACCGATCGCATCCACTCACCCACACAACCGATCGCATCCACTCACCCACACAACCGATCGCATCCACTCACACACACAACCGATCGCATCCACTCACACACACAACCGATCGCATCCACTCACACACACCCGATCGCATCCACTCACACACACCCGATCGCATCCACTCACACACACCCGATCGCATCCACTCACACACACCCGATCGCATCCACTCACACACACCCGATCGCATCCACTCACACACACAGACACTGACGATATTGCACATACGCGCTGATACTCACAACTTCCGGGGATATCACATGCTTCTGGCCATGTGATCCTCCGTCAGGTCCTGGAAGCTCACAGCACAATATCGCCGCCGAGAAGCAAGCGATATCCCAGGATGTTGTGAGTATTTGGATGCGATGTGATGTGTGTGTGTGAGTGAGTGTGATCTGATTTGTGTGTGTGTGTGTGCTGTTATGTTATGTATGTTCCGCAGCTGCAGGACCTTGATGTGTGGATGCGATGTGAGGTGTGTATGAGAGTGAGTGTGAGCCGGTGTACACTGGTAACTATGATACACATCGGGTAACTAAGGGACCTTAGTTACCCGATGTGTATAATGGTTACCAGCTTTCACGGCCTCCGTTAAGATCCCAGCATCGCAAGGTTATGTCTGGCGCTGCCGGGATCCTGACGGAGCCGGTGTAGAAGCAAGCGATATCCCAGCATGTTGTGATGTGTGGATGTGATGTGTGGATGTGATGTGTGGATGTGATGTGTGGATGTGATGTGTGGATGTGATGTGTGGATGTGATGTGTGGATGTGATGTGTGGATGTGATGTGTGGATGTGATGTGTGGATGTGATGTGTGGATGTGATGTGTGGATGTGATGTGTGGATGTGATGTGTGGATGTGATGTGTGGATGTGATGTGTGGATGTGATGTGTGGATGTGATGTGTGGATGTGATGTGTGGATGTGATGTGTGGATGTGATGTGTGCATGTGATGTGTGCATGTGATGTGTGCATGTGATGTGTGGATGTGATGTGTGGATGTGATGTGTGGATGTGATGTGTGGATGTGATGTGTGGATGTGATGTGTGGATGTGATGTGTGGATGTGATGTGTGGATGTGATGTGTGGATGTGATGTGTGGATGTGATGTGTGGATGTGATGTGTGGATGTGATGTGTGGATGTGATGTGTGGATGTGATGTGTGGATGTGATGTGTGGATGTGATGTGTGGATGTGATGTGTGGATGTGATGTGTGGATGTGATGTGTGGATGTGATGTGTGGATGTGATGTGTGGATGTGATGTGTGGATGTGATCTGATGTGTGTGTGTACTCACCTGGGAATCGGAGCCCCGTGTCAGTTGGGCCACAGCGAGCGTGCATTGCGTGAGGGGGGCGGGGCCTGCAGAGAGCCGGGGCGAGAGGCCAATCCGTGTGGGGGGCGGGGCCATGGCGAGCCCAGCGGCCAATCAGCTTTGTGTCCCGTAAGGACACAATTTCGGAGCATGACAGACAGACAGACAGACAGACAGAATAAGGCAATTATATATATAGATTTATATATATATATATATATATATATAAAATTATAGATATGTTGACGTTTTGGATACTATTACAGTAATACAAAAAAAGCATAAAGTTTTACAATGGGAAGTTTCATGCACATTTGAATAATTTTGGAATATCCTATATATCCGGGCTGCAGAAAATCTACTACCGGTAGCTAGAAATCTACCCTGGCAAACATAATTTGCTGTTGGCCCATCAGGCATTGTCTGGATACCAGGTTACATATTGCTTGTACTAGTCAAACGCATACCACCATATAGTGACAGTACTGAATGCCCCTCCTCGTGCTGTAGACCAGGGGTCTCAAACCCAGCTGGGTATATGGGCCCCATGTAGAAAAAATAATAATTTGGGGGGCTGCATTCTTTGCGTTTTTAGTGGTACCAGTTATTTCCCTCTACAACTTTGGATAACTGTTTTTGAACAGATTTTGCTGGTCTATGATAACAAATATGCACTTTTTGTGTGTGTATAAAATATATATATATCTGTGTATATATACACGTGTGTGGGCATGTATATATAAGTGTGTGATAATAATATATATACTGTGTGTATATGTGTGTTGTGTGTGTATATATATGTATGTATAGATTTTTTTTTATTTATTTTTTTCCCACATTTTGTCCCCTTTTTGTGTAAGTAATATTGCAATTAGCAACATGTAGTAATTCTGGCCAACATCTTGTAGTAATTTTTCCATCCTAGTTCTCATCTTTTAGTAATGTTCCCCATCCTGTAATCATGTGCTCATCCTTGTCCCCTGGCAGTAATGTGCTCATCCTGGTCTCCCGGTAGTAATGTGCCCATCCTGGTCCTCATCTTGTAGTAATGTGCCCCATCATTGTCCTCTTTTACAAATGTGCCAATGCTGGTGCTCTACTTGTAGTAATGTCCCCTTTCATGGCCCTCTTCTTGTAGCAATGTGTCCTGTAGTAGTCTCGCCTATTGTGCCATTCTACACGCACGCACACACCTACCTCTGGGGGCATACAGCACTGGGGTGGGAGAGAGACAGTTCTGGGGGTATACAGGCAGTGCTAAGGTTGGGGGGGCAGCCAGTTCTTGGGAGGTATTCAGGCAGCGCTGGGATTAGGGAGGGGACACAGACAGTTCTGGGGGTTATACAGGCAGTTCCAGGGTTGAGGGGGACAGACAATTCTGTGGGGTATACAGGCAGCAGTGCAGTTGGGGGGACAGACAATGCTGGGGGTGGGTATACAGGCAGCGCCGTGGTTGAGGGGACAGACCGTTCTGGGGGGTATACAGGGAGCATTGCAGTTGGGGAGGGGAAAGACACTACTGGGGGGTATACAGGCAGCACTGGGGGTGTACAGGCAGCTTTGGGGTTGGGGGGAACAATACAGCTCAGTGGGATGTTGATGCTTCGAATCCTCTCCATCTGTGGGATGGGAGCTCAGCGTGCTAGCTCCGCCCACAGATGAGCTTGCCCTAGACGCAGCGCCCAGCAAAAAACAATACTTGTGCGAGTGCAATCCGATGTTTTATCGGATTGCACTTGTCTGTGTAAAAATGCCAGTGGGAGCGAGTCCTAATTCAGACACCTGTTTGTGGTTTTTTTTGTTGTTGTTGTTGCTGAACATAGCCAGCACTGTAGTGGACTCCTGCAGATCCAAAGTATAGAGGAAAAAAAATCATGTTATATGCTATGACTTTATGATATTTTTAGAAGATATATTCGAAAGAACTGCGGTTGATGTCACTCATGCTGCTGCTTCTATTACTGCTCCTGATGACTATTTCAATGAAGGAGTCCAATGGAGATATAGAGACAGTTGTGATTGAAGAAGCAGGGCACCGGGAACATACGAAATGTGGCAGTGTGATAGAAGCTGGTGCCATTTCTCCATTACGAAAACAGGATATTAGCAGGGGACAGCGGTGAAAGATGCCGCGATAAGTGAATGCAGCGCTACCTTTAATACTTCATTTGTGGAAAAAGAAGCAGTGGGCGTAACAGCAGCTCCAACCACCTGGTGACAATGTGTTTAAGTGCCATTGCAGACTTGACAAATTTTCAAAGGAAGGAAAATCTCTGAAGTAAATAGTGTGTGTGTATGTATGTATGTATGTAATATATATATATTTAATACTTTATTTTTATATTAATTATTTGTGACACCTGCTTTGGGAGCGATCTATAGTGTTCCACCCACATTCACCTCTACAGATGCTGCTTCTTTGGTTGAACTGGAGAATACTACAATTCCCAAAGTGCCTTGCAAATCTGGGGGAGGAGGAAACAGGACGGAGGGGTGGAAGGAAGCTGAGTCATCTTGGAGGCGGGAAGCTGCAACTCTGTGTGAGGAGAGACTGTCTAAGAAAGTGACAGGAGGCACCATTAGCAGGAGCTGCGGCCTTCCAGGTTTACCACGCCGAAGAAGGATTTTGCCTGCTGTACCAACTCCCTCCCAGACATTGAATCCAGACGCCCCAGTGTGGAATAGTCTGAGAGAACAGACCTGCTGCAGACAGAAGTGAGTAGGACATTGCTGTGACTTGTAGTTCTACAGTTTGAGAAGTGTGCTGGAGCAAATTACAAGGCCTTGCTAGAGAGGACTTTTGACTGCACTAACTGGGAGTTTGTATAGCACCAGCCCTGGGGAAATACTGCCTTCATTACTTTAAGTGCACCAACGTACTGCAAGCGCGCCAACATCCGCGGCAACTGGGGCCCCAATTTGGGACTGTGTCAATTGTGAGGCTGCAGCTGTTAGTTGGTAGATTGTAAGTAGTCAGCAGAGTGTGTGGTGTAGGTTAAAGAGGAAGCATTACCCCTAACCTTCAGGTCTATTACAAAGAGCCCCTCCTGCATTTTTGTAGAATACTGCATAACAATACCTGTCGTTTCACTGTTATTTGCTTGTTCCCTGCAATTACCATTGTCATCCTCCTGCAAATAAACCTGTTAAGATTTCTAACCTCAGTTATTGTGAGTGTGTACGGAGCGTGGGTAGGGGTTTCCCGAGTCGACCCCTAGCAGAAGACAAAGACCCTTCTGCATTCCACTAGAGCTCCTAGCAAGATTCGGGTGGAGGCACTGCGTCATATCAAGGTGAGAACTACCGAACACCCTGCCCCAGCGGCAAATTAAAGGGGTGTTACAGTGGAGGCACTGCTGAGATCGATCAAGACAGGTATCGTTGACATGGAGGCTTTAACTGAAGCACAGGTGTCCACATGGTGTGGGGAAAGAAGTATACTTGAAGAACACAGTTTTGCAGTATGCGGTGAACTCTCCAAGGTACCGGATGAAGAAGTACTGAAGATTGTGAACCAAGTTCATGGAGTTGTCCATCCCAGAGTGGTTGACAGAAGGACTGATGAAGGGAGTCCATTATCAGCAGCTCTAATCACTACTGAGGGGACACTAGATAAAGGGTACTTTCCATCTGTCATAGCTGTGCCATTAAAACATGGACCACATTGGAAGATCACCTGGCCTGTGAGGTCCGAAGCAGGGACATCATCTTCGGGTGCAAGTTCACAGCCTAGGAGATCTAGTCGATGTCTACCTTCCACTCCTACTCGGGACAAATCTGAAGAAACAATCATGATGGTTGACGTGGTAGTGGCAGCCATGGAGAAGTTAGTCACCCAGTTTACAAAATTACAACCTGAAGGGGCCTACCGTCGTCTGAGAACCTTCTCGGGTGTCACTCCTGTCCCAGCTGGTGAAGAAGGGTATGACACGTGGAGGGATGTTACTCTGCAATATCTGGAAGAATGGCAGTGTACTGATGCAGTGAAGAAGCAGAGAATTGTGGAGAGTCTGAAGGGGCCTGCTATGGAAGTGGTGCAGGCTGCTTGGAGAAGTCAGTCAGAGACAACTTCTAAAGATTACATGACTGCTCTTGAAGATGCTTTTGGATCCCCAGAGGATGCCACTGATCTCCTTTATCAACTCCGCACCACCTATCAAAACTCTGGTGAGAAGATGTCTGATTATCTTTATCGATTGGACAAATTGGTGTATAGGGTCGTATCCAAGGGGGGACTTAGGCCCGAACAAGTTGATCAGTGTCGTTTAGAACAAGTGCTCCGAGGAGCTCTGACTCACGATCCCATTGCTCAACGACTGAGGTGTTGCGACAAAGGGCAGATTCCCCGTTCTTTCCATCAGTTGCTTAAAGAAGTCAGACAAGAGGAAGCTCTCCTGGCCGCCAGAGAACAAGTGACCCAGCGAGTGGCTGCTGCCCCTGTACATCTTGAATCCAGCCATCGAGAGGGAGAGTTCTTGAAGGTCATTGAGAGGCAAGGGGAACAGCTGGCCCAACTTCTAGCTGCCCAGGCTCTGAAGGTTGACCAGCTAAAGCAAATTGTTGAGACAGCTGTCAAGAGTCAAAGACCGCCTTTGCAAGTGGCAAGTGATGACCACAGTCTGGTAGAAGATACAAAGCCAGAAGAATGTTTTGTCTGTGGGAGCACCCATCATATGGCTCGCCAGTGTCCGAAGAGGTGGAATTTGAAGAGATCTCGGGACCCCCCACCTAACAAGAAGGGGCAGACGGGAAACGGGAAAGGGGGCCAGTAGAGTCCTATACTGGCCCCCCTTCAAAATCAGAGGTATATTCTACTGCTCCATCTAACCCTGTCCAGTCAGAGCAATTTCCTAAAGGTCTCGTAGGACCAGCACCACATGTACCGGCCTGTATCAATGGGCAGCCATGCACTGTATTACTGGATAGTGGTTCACAAGTGTCCATCATTTTTGAGAAGTGGTACAGAAAATACTTGCCAGACGTGCCCTTGCAACCCCTATCTGGACTTGTAGTCTGGGGTTTGAGTGAAAAGTTACCCCTACAAAGGATACGTGGCTGTCACACTACGATTCCCAGAGACTATAGCTGGGGTGGAAAGAGAGGTTCCCATCATTGCATTAGTCTGTCCAGACACTGATGAAGACCGGGAAACAGTGCCTGCCATAGTAGGGACAAATGCCAACCTATTCCGTACTCTTGCTCAGTGGTGTCGCGAAATTGGAGGTAATAGATACTCGCAGGCCCTCACAATCCATCCTGTCTGTTTGGCTGCTTATGAGAAGAAAGAGGAAGAGGAAAGGAAGGAACTACGTCCTGAACATTTTGACCTCTGTTTTGAAGGTAGTGATCTGAAGAAGGAGGAAAAGCAGTCCGTGATAATTGGTATGATGAAGCGTGCCGGAACCTTCTCATTGGGTGATTGGGACCTGGGCCTTGCAAGAGGAGTGGAGCATCACATCCGGCTGATTGATGAGAAGCCATTTCGAGAAAGATCCCGACGATTAGCTCCCGCCGATGTGGAGGATGTTCGAAAGCATTTACGGGGTTTACTGGACACTGGAGTCATAATAGAGTCCAACAGCCCATACGCATCTCCGATAGTGATCGCTCGGAAGAAGAATGGAGCTATTAGGATGTGTGTGGATTATCGCACCCTGAACAAACGCACTGTGCCTGATCAGTATACTGTGCCCAAGATTGACGAAGCTTTAGATTGCCTGCAGGGAAGCCAGTGGTTTTCTGTGTTAGATCTTCGGAGTGGATATTACCAGATATCCATGAGCAAGGAGGATCAGGAGAAGACTGCTTTCATTTGCCCTATCTGTTTCTATGAGTTTCAACGGATGCCGCAAGGAGTGACCGGTGCCCCTGCTACTTTCCAGAGATGTATGGACAAGGTGATGGGAGACATGAACTTTCGTGAGGTCCTGGTTTACCTGGATGATCTGATTGTATTTGGCCACACCTTGGAAGAGCACAACCTGAGGTTATTTAAGGTGTTGGACCGGCTAGAGGAAGCTGGGTTAAAACTATCCCTCGACAAGTGCCTGTTCTGCCAGAAATCTGTGAAGTATGTAGGACACATTGTCAGCCGAGAAGGAATCTCCACGGATCCAGCCAAAATAGAAGCTGTGATGGAGTGGCCCAAACCCACCAAATTGGGGGAGCTTAGATCTTTTCTAGGTTTCAGCGGGTACTACAGAAGATTTGTGCCACAATATTCCAAGATCGCAAAGCCATTGACAGCCCTCACTCAAGGGTATCCCCCACCTCGAGGGACAGCTCGCTCCAAGAAACCTGCAACAAAAACCTACTTCAAGGTGAATGAGCCTTTCGGAGAGAGATGGACATCAGAGTGTGATGAAGCCTTTGAGAAACTCAAGTACTGCTTGACCCAGGCACCTGTACTGGCCTATGCAGACCCCAACAAGCCATACGTACTTCATGTGGATGCTTCTTTTGATGGACTTGGAGCAGTCTTATACCAGGAGCACTATGGCGTCCTGCGGCCAGTCTACTACATCAGTCGTGGATTGTCTCCGAGTGAGCGCAATTACCCAGCACATAAACTGGAGTTCTTGGCCTTGAAATGGGCTGTGGTGGACAAGCTGCATGACCACCTCTATGGAGTGCATTTCCAAGTTCATACTGACAACAATCCACTGACCTATGTGAGGACTACAGCAAAGCTGGATGCTACTGGCCATAGATGGCTCGCCGCGCTAGCTATATATGATTTCAGCCTGAAGTACCGACCTGGTGCCATCAACATCGATGCAGATGCTCTGTCCCGCCTGCCCAGGCAGATGGTGAATGAAGAAGAAGCCTGGATTGAGGTTCCAGCCCCAGAGGTGAAAGCTATGTGTCATCGACATCAAGGAAGGATTGCTCAATCAGGGGGCTGTGCTACCTTCTTAGGGGCTCCAGAGGAAGCTCTTCCACTATTCTGTCAACTGACCAACGTTGATGCCGGCTCCCTGCCTCAACTGACTCAAAACCAGATTGAAAAGGCTCAACAGGAAGATCCTTCTGTGGGAGTTGTTCGATGGTGGGTGAAAAGGGGCCAAAAGCCTGAGAGGAATGCTCTGAAGACACAAGAGTCTGTTCTCTTGACCCGACAGTTAGACTTTCTGGTGGTGAAAAATGGATTGCTGCACCGCGAGGTCGAGAAGTTCGTGTCCAGTTGGTGCTTCCTGCTCAGTTCCGTGAGATGGTCATAAGGGCACTGCATGATGATCATGGACACCTTGGGGTGGAAAAGACCACCAGCCTCATAGCAGATCGGTTCTATTGGCCAAAGATGGAAGCTGACATTGAACAATACTGTAAATCTTGTAAGCGGTGTATCCTAAGGAAAACCTTACCTTCTCGGTCCGCCCCCCTTGTCAACATAACCAGTGATGGCCCCCTTGATTTAGTGTGTATCGACTTCCTTTCCATTGAGCCTGATGAAGGAAACGTCAGCAACGTTCTAGTGGTCACTGATCATTTCACAAGATATGCTCAAGCTTACACCACTAGAGATCAGAAGGCAACCACTGTGGCTAAAACCTTGTGGGAGAAATTCTTTGTGCATTATGGGCTGCCAGCACGCATCCATTCTGACCAAGGGAGAGATTTTGAGAGTCGGCTAATTAAGGAGTTGTGTGAGGTTTGTGGGATCAAGAAGTCCAGGACCACACCATTTCATCCGCAAGGAGACCCTCAGCCTGAAAGATTCAACCGTACCCTTCTCAACATGCTGGGCACTTTGGATTCAAAACAGAAAGGAAGGTGGAGTCGACACATAAGTCAATTAGTTCACGCCTACAACTGCACCAAAAATGAGTCAACAGGGTACTCTCCCTACTTCCTCATGTTTGGAAGGGAAGCCAGACTACCTGTGGATATTAGTTTTGGAGTGTCCCCTGGCAATTCATCTGGGAAGAACTACCTGAAGTATGTGTCACAGCTGAAGGAACAATTAAAGGAGGCCTACAAGTTGGCTGATGAGGCCTCTGGTCGATCCGGGAGGCGAAACAAAATGTACTACGACCGCAGAGTCCGGGACCAAGTCCTGCAACCTGGAGATAGGGTCCTCATCCGTCAGTTGGGCCTCCATGGAAAACACAAGCTTTCTGATCGATGGCGTTCAGAACCTTATGTGGTGGTAGAGAAGTTGCATGGCATCCCAGTCTACAGAGTGAAGCCTGAGAAAGGCGGGGGGGTGTTAAGACCTATCATCGTCAGCATTTGCTACCTATAGGACAGAATGTCCGATTCCAGTCGCCACAATGCACCGAAGCCCATGCAACCACTCGATCTCACCGAAGGAGTCTTCGGCCGCCGCAAGCAACCCATCCTGTGGTCCCTCCTGAAGGTAGTGAGAGTGATTCCAGTGATGAATGTGGACCATGCTTCAGATGGACAAGTGACCCAGGCTCTGTAATTCCAGATCATACAGACCAACCAGCTGAAGAAGTGTTCCAAGACGAGTGTGGTCCGGCACCAAACCCATGTTGCGATCAGTCGGGGGAGAGTTTAGAAAATGCAGAGCTGCCAAGTGAAGAGGTTGCTGTCATAGAGCCTGAAAGTCAAGAGCTAGGGGTCGATGAGGGGGTCCCTGTCCCTGCCGTGCACACTCGTCCAAAACGGGACATTAGACCCCCCATGATGCTGACATATGACCAGATGGGGCAAGTCACTGAGGTTCCTAGAGTAGTACACCCCTATTCCAACTATGCGTGGCCCTATTTCCCCCCTACAGCTATGTGGCCTGTTAGTGATTTGGGTGTAACTAGTTGTGGTGTTAGTCAGGATGCTTTAACACAAAATTTCCTTCCAGGTGGTGAGTCTTCATTTTGTGCTTGGGAGCCTACAGCAACTCACCAGGGGGAGAGTGTGACACCTGCTTTGGGAGCGATCTATAGTGTTCCACCCACATTCACCTCTACAGATGCTGCTTCTTTGGTTGAACTGGAGAATACTACAATTCCCAAAGTGCCTTGCAAATCTGGGGGAGGAGGAAACAGGACGGAGGGGTGGAAGGAAGCTGAGTCATCTTGGAGGCGGGAAGCTGCAACTCTGTGTGAGGAGAGACTGTCTAAGAAAGTGACAGGAGGCACCATTAGCAGGAGCTGCGGCCTTCCAGGTTTACCACGCCGAAGAAGGATTTTGCCTGCTGTACCAACTCCCTCCCAGACATTGAATCCAGACGCCCCAGTGTGGAATAGTCTGAGAGAACAGACCTGCTGCAGACAGAAGTGAGTAGGACATTGCTGTGACTTGTAGTTCTACAGTTTGAGAAGTGTGCTGGAGCAAATTACAAGGCCTTGCTAGAGAGGACTTTTGACTGCACTAACTGGGAGTTTGTATAGCACCAGCCCTGGGGAAATACTGCCTTCATTACTTTAAGTGCACCAACGTACTGCAAGCGCGCCAACATCCGCGGCAACTGGGGCCCCAATTTGGGACTGTGTCAATTGTGAGGCTGCAGCTGTTAGTTGGTAGATTGTAAGTAGTCAGCAGAGTGTGTGGTGTAGGTTAAAGAGGAAGCATTACCCCTAACCTTCAGGTCTATTACAAAGAGCCCCTCCTGCATTTTTGTAGAATACTGCATAACAATACCTGTCGTTTCACTGTTATTTGCTTGTTCCCTGCAATTACCATTGTCATCCTCCTGCAAATAAACCTGTTAAGATTTCTAACCTCAGTTATTGTGAGTGTGTACGGAGCGTGGGTAGGGGTTTCCCGAGTCGACCCCTAGCAGAAGACAAAGACCCTTCTGCATTCCACTAGAGCTCCTAGCAAGATTCGGGTGGAGGCACTGCGTCATATCAAGGTGAGAACTACCGAACACCCTGCCCCAGCGGCAAATTAAAGGGGTGTTACATATTCATTTAGTAGTTTTGGATGCATATTGCTAATTCCTGCCTAACCGTCCCTGTATACACTAACATAGATAAAGGATCTTTAGAAATACTTTTTCTAAAGATTCCTCTATCTTATGCTAATGAACGTGGGGACTAGTCCAAGTGCGTTGTTTCCCTTGCTAGTTGGCCCATTAGCATGTTAACATGCTCCTGTGGGCGTACTAACATGCTAATGAATGCGCAGCATCAGAGGATGATCTCGCCTCTCCACTGCCATCGATGCCAGACGCTGGATTTCGGCTCATGCGCACTGTGAAGCTGGGTGAATGCGTCCCGGCTTTAAACTAAAGTAGTGCGCATGACTGAATATCTGTTAATAAGTAAAATTGTAGAACTAGTTTAACACGAGAAAGTATGCTGTGCTTGAACAAACTGAATATTGATAAATTCCCCGGGCCAGATGGTGTTCATCCACGGATTTTGAAAGAATTGAGCCCAGTAATTGTCAGACTGCTGTATGTCATCTTCTCAGACTCTTGTAACACTTTTGGTGCCACAGAATTGGAGGATGGCTGACGTGGTACCAATATTTAAGAAAGGTAAGAAGGTGGATTCAGGCAACTTCTGGTAAGTCTAATATCAGTATTATACAACGTTTTTGACAGCATAAGAGATGACCTACAGTATATCGCAGAGAATAATGTAATAACTGACAACCAACATGGATTTGTGAAAGATAAGTGATGTGTAACCAACATGTTGGATTTCTATGAGAAGTTCTGTGCAAATCTGGATGTTGGTAATGCAGCGGATGTGATTTATCTGGACTTTGCAAAGGAATTATAAGAATACTGAATGATCATTCTTATCATTTAATCCCAGTCCCCTTTTGTGCTTTTAAAATAGATCTCCATCCCGGGAGATCCCCTTTTTGTGGCTAGGGTTTAACTATCTTTAGGCTAGCAAAGGTGAAAACTTCGGGGTTGGCTTTATGCTTATCATGAATGTGATTAATCAGCCGAGGTGAGTCAATTTTATGTTATGATTAAATTAAAATGTTCCCTAAACCTGACATAAAGCGGTCTTAGTTTTGCCAATGTAAAACAAGCCAGGTGGAGGCAAGGAGCTGGCATAATGTAAGGCCCTTGTCACTTAGAAGCGCTGCCACCCGGCGAGTGCGGTCATGACGTCAGTAGCCTTACATTACCTCACCGCTCGGAGTATCATGGAAGGCAGTGCCAGACCTGGATTTTTCCCATGAGCAGTGAAGTCATGTAAGGCTACTAATGTAAGCGCCTGTGGGAAAATCCGGGGCTTGCTCTGACCGGGAGTGACCTATGGAGCCCCGTTCACTTGAACCTAGCTTTTATTAGAGAATCACCAGATGTCATGGAATCACTATTCAATGTCAGAACTACAGGGGAAGAAGGTTGGTTGGGGAGGGGGGAGCTAATAAACTGGTGAATGAGGGACTGTCTTGTTTTTATTGTTTTTATTTAACATCTTTTTATGCCTTTCAGATTTCCATTATTGGATTGCATATGATTCAGTGGATTGCTTTGGATCTTCATGTTTTTGTTTTTTTTTGTTTCTTCTTCAAGTAAATTGGTTAACAAGGGAGTGTTTTTTTAAATATTTTTTTTTTCCTGCCTCTTTTTTAACTCTATACTTGCCAGGATAGTAATACAGGGGTCTAAAAGATGCCTTTCCATTAATAACCCCTGGGTTTGATGTCAATTCACATCTGACATCAACCGCTGAAATATTACTTCCATTGCCATTGCACCAAGGCAATCGGGAAGAGCAGGGTTAAGGTGCCAGAATTGGCACATTTAATGGATGTGCCACTTCTGAGGCAGCTATTGGCTGCTATATTTAGGCTCGAAAGGGCCAATATCCATGGTCCTTTCCACCCTGATCATAGCAGCCACCAGCTGTCCTCTTTACCTTGGCTGGTTATAAAAAAAATAGGGGGGACCCCACGCCGTTTTTTCCAATAATTTATTTAAAGTTATTTTTTGCTAATTAGCCACAGTAAAGCCATCAGTTGGGGGCTGATATTATCAGAGGGAAAAAGGCGATGGACATTTGCCCCTTCCCAGCCTATCAGCCTGCACCTGCTGCTTTAGTTGGTTAGCAAAATAGGGGGTATCCATGTCATTTTTTTTAATTATTTATTTTTACACTACACTTTCAGTTTTCACGGTCTAGCTCAGAGAGCAGACAGCCATTGTGAGGATTGCATGAATACAGCAGAATCACTGCAACCAATCGCCGACATAGAGGATGGGCGGGGGAAGCAGTGAATATTAATATTCTTTAAACAGCAGGGAGCCTGTATAGCGGTCTGACTGCAAACAATCAGAGACGCTGAATAAAAGTATGGGTGGGGGAAGCAGGGAATATGCAGTTTGTTTAAAAGGAATCTGTCACCAGTGTTTTGCTACCGCATCTGAGAGCAGCATAATGTAGAGACAGACACCCTGATTCCAGTGATGTTACTTACTGAGCCATTTGTTGTCATTTTGATAAAATCAATGATGTTTTCTCTGCTGTAGATCTAGCAATTATACAACGCTTATGAATATGCTGGACTACCTGGCAGCATGCCAAGTAGTCTTCTACTGATAACCTACTGCTGATTAAACAGTGATTTTTATCAAAACTACACTAAGCAGCCCAGTAAGTGACACTTTGCTGGAATTAGGATCTCTGCCCCTACATTATGCTGCTCTCAGATTAGGAGCAAAAACAAAGTGACAGATTCCTTTTAAACAGCGGGCTAGGATGGCAATCTAATTGCTGTATTATAGTTGTCCTGCTCTTATCCCCTTTTGCTTCTTTTTGCAGCCCCCGAGCCTTTACTAAGACTGTTAGGGTGAACTCTTAACCAGAGATCACTAGCTGCCTACTGCCTGGCCGAATTGATATGGGCCAAGTGCATGCATAAAAGAATTCACACCAGACACAGTCGGATATGAAGTCTCTTCTTGGTCACAGTAAAGATGGCAGCCAAACAGACTGAGGAGACTCATGCGTCCTCTGATATAGGCTAGGGGCGTACACAAGTTCAGATATGCCCATTTAGTGGGACAGTTCATGGGCTAGCGAATGGGGAGATCCGTGTTGCTGTTGATGGTCGGGTCTGACCAGTGGATGAAACCATGAAGATGGGAGGGACGTCATTTAGTGGATCCATGCTGATGGTTTGGTCTGGGATGTCATCTGATCTGTGGGTTGGTCTTCTAGCTTGACCAGGGGTCTTCCCTTATATGGTGGTCTTCTTACACCTGGACATTCTTTACATTCCAAGCAAGGTGTGGATAACAGGAAATGGCGGCCATCTGTATATCTGTCATGTATATGATCTGAAACCTGAATTATGTAAGGCAAATCGACATATTTCCCATAATCCCTTGTCAAGAGGTTAAGTATTTGATGTAAAGGTCCTCCTCAACAGTCCCCCCTAAATACTTTATTAACCTTCTGACCCTACTCCTAACCCATCAGTCTCCAATACCTGGCTGCAACTCTTGTTTTTGCTGCCCGCTATACGAGCAATGCTAAGCCTTTGCCCCCATTGGTACAGACTTCGATTGGAGCCTGATGTACTCGCCCTACTCTGACTGCCTACCTGGGGACTGTGAAAGGCTGAAGGGGGCCTAGCTGCTCTAGATCTACAGAATAGCTGACCACCTGAGCTAGGAAAGTGGGGACTGACGTTTCTACTCCTTTCTCGATCATCTTCCTTATACAGGGAAAAACACAACAAACAACAATAGCTACAACAATTAAGACAACAAGGACCACTATGCCTATCTGAGCTAGCCATCTCTGCCATCCCTTCATCCATGAAAAGTATTGGTCCCAGGGATCCTCTACACCTGAATTCCTTTTTAATTCTTTTTGTAGAGAAGCTAGCTTTTTTATGGCTACCGTAACCTTCCCAGTGGGACCTGTATTATCTGGAATGTAGGTACAACACGCGGACTTCACCATTTTACAAACCCCCTCCTTTCTCTGCCAGTATCATGTCAAGGGCCATCCTGTTTTGAAACGCCATTATTGATGTAGGGCCTAGCTGATCTGCCAAACCTTGAAGAGCTTCTCTAGTGTAATTGACAAATCTTTGTTGGTTATAATAGATGTAATTGATCCAGTCTACATTTTTATTTATGGTCACTAGAGGTAGTATGAATGACTGACTCAAAACCTGCTTTGACTTGATCCCTGGCTTTAAATTCTTCTGGTACCCCCCTTGCGACTCCTATAGCATCAATATAAACATGGGGGGTCAAAACTGCCTTTGGGTTCGGGATTTGTCTCTCTCTTTGTTCTGTGTAGCTCTTCTGACGTTAGGGCTTCCTCTCCTTCTGCTGCTATGTAGAAGGGCATTATGGCTTTGGCTAGTGTGCATTCCCCCATCCATTCACCTTCTAAATGAGTTCTGATCTTCATGTCCCCACATATCCAGAAGACATCAGAAATGGACTGGGTCTGGTTGACCAGGTCTTCTCTGGTGGCATTACTATATCTGCTGCACTATCCCTCTGTGAAATTGCCCACAAATGTGTTCCCCTCAGTGCTAGTATAAGAGATGTATTTTCCTGGATATATGGTGATGCCTTGACCTGGGTTAGGTGTGTCTGTGACTATGGGGTACTTCTTTTTCCAGTTTTCACAATTTAATTCACTAAGGGATTTGTTAGTGAACACTCAGGAAACATTTTTCCACATCTGGGGGGAGATCTAGAGGGACAGATCCTAGGTGGGGTCTCGCCCCTGCACAGACAAAGCAATTAGACTTATTATATTGATTGGCGGTATATTGCATCCACTTCAACCATAAGTTGGTCTCAGTGTACCCTGTTTCAACGGCAAGGATATCTCCAAATGTGGGGTTTGCAATGGCCATCATTTTATTAAGTTTTTGAATACGGAACATTAGGGAGTTTGAGTGTGTTTCTATCTTTTGTCGACATTTCTCTTATGTCCGCTAATCTGAACACCCCTAGATGGGCACAACTAGCACACCCACCATATACATATGTGCCCAGTAGATAGGTGCCATGATCGCCAGGTTGAGGGTTCTCCAGATTAAGGACTAGTGGATTACATTGGCCAATGGTATCACAGGGCTTGATGACTTTTGTACGGGAGAGTGTCATCCTGTTGAGTAGAGGTTTGCCATGGGAGTCTAGTTTATTTAGGGCTGTCTTCGGTCTATACCCCCAATCTTCACCAGTGTTCCACCCGACTGCCCTCCATGAACCACATGTTTGTCCCCACCCATCACCTGTAACACATATATATTGTTGTCCTGATCTTAATTGTGCTGGTTGACTCATTGAGGAAGGTGAGGAAGCCCATTGAGTGTCACACTGTACTACATCACAATAATCAAATTTAAAAGAAGCAACATGTTTAGTGGTGTTATACCAGAACGTAATCAACCCCCCTGCTTGGGTGATCGCGGCCTGTTGTGCTCCTACAAAGGAGTGTAGAACTGTGTAACACGTAAGGTAAAAGATTTGCGGCATTATGCAGAAGGCTCTGATGGAGGCGTGAACTTCTTGCAGTGGGAGGCATGTATCCACGTTGGTCTTCCTTCAAGTTTGACAGAAGTGGGAGTAGTCAGGAGCACTTGGTAGGGACCTTCAAATCTCGGTTCCAGGGATGTCTTTCTGGTGAACTTCTTTACCAGCACGTAGTCACCAGGTTGGAAATTATGGACACCTTCACTGGAATCTGGATGATAAAACTCGTGCATGTGTTATTGTGTATATAGTGTTATGCAATTCTTTAGCAAGGGCAACAACATAATTCACAAGAGTATCACTTCCTAAAGCTAGCTGTTGTGGGAAGTATTGACCCAGCCTTGGAGGCCCCCCAAAAAGAATCTCGTATGGTGTGAGTTTAGTGGGACCCCTTGGAGTGTTTCTGACTGAATATAAGGCAATAGGCAAAATGTCTGTCCAGGGAAGTTTGACCTCCTGACTAGCTTTCAGGATTTTGTTTTTCAGGGTACCATTAAGTCTTTCTACTTTTCCACTGCTCTGAGGGTGATATGGGGTATGTAGACCCAAATCCGCTCCTACAAACGTCCATAGCGCCTTCGTCAATACAGCCGTGAATGCAGGTCCTTGGTCACTCTCAATTACCTCTGGGACCCCATATCTGCATACTAACTCAGTTATCAGTCTCTTAACAGTCACCCTGGCAGTCATATTGGTTACCGGATAGGCTTCGGGCCATCCTGAGAACATGTCAGTCACTACCAGTACATACTCATACTTCCCTACTTTTGGCATTTGAATATGATCAATTTGAATTCTTTGGAAAGGATAGAGTGGTTTGGCCAACTGTTTTTGAGTAACTTTCTGGGGTGGTGCTGGATTGCATTTTGCACACACAAGGCAGGACTTGCAATAGTTTTGGGTGACAGTAGAGATCCCTGGTGCCAGATATGTTTTCCAAATCAAGTCATTCATCTGGTTCTTGCCTCTATGGGTGATACCGTGTGCCCATTCTGTCACCGAGGGGTATAGGTTGTGGGGTAGACAGATCTTTTTGTTCTTCCTCCAATTTCCATCTTCATCCTTTTTTGCTCCTGCTTCTTGCCAATGCTTTTTCTCATCATCGGGTGCTTTGTCTTGGTGTAGATGAATAAACTTCATAGGAGAGCTCTGGAGTCCCTCTTCAGGATCTTGAGACACGTACACCATTGCTTTTTCTTTCCCAGGTGGGTGCACAGCATACGTTTTCGCTATTTTGTCAGCAAAGAAGTTTCCCTTCGCCTCTGGAGAATTTAATTTCCCGTGAGCTTTAATCTTGATCACTGCAACCTCTGAAGGTAGGTCCACAGCAGCCACAAGTTCTTTTATGGCAGCAGCATGTTTTACAGGATTTCCACTGGACGTTAGGTATCCTCTGGCTGCCCAGATACTGCCGAAGTCATGAGCCACTCCGAAAGCATATCTTGAATCTGTGTAGATGTTGGCCACCTTCTCTGCCGCTTCTTGACAGGCCAGCATCAAAGCCTTAAGTTCCGCTTCTTGTACAGACATGTGTGGTGGTAGGGATCCTGCTGAGATAACCTGGTCATATGTAACCACGGTATATCCTGTATGGAACCTTCCTGTTTCATCTGCAAATCTGGAACCATCGGTAAAAAACGTCAGGTCAGCGTGCGGGAGTGGGTCTTCGGACACAATTTTCTTTGAGGCTGCTTCTTGCTGCATCTGTTGTAGACAGTCATGATCCTCTGAGTATGTATAGGCCTCTTCTCCTGGAGCATGACTGTCATCATCTACATCCCCCCTGGAAAGAGGAAGCAGTGTGGACGGGTTAAGGACGGTACAGCGGACAAGAGTGACATTATCCGGAATTAGGAGGGAACATTGGAGTCTCATATGACGCTGTAGTGACAGATGTGTAGGTTGACTCTGGTCAAGTATAGCTTTGAGATCGTGTGGAGCCATCAAGAGCACTGGATGTCCTAAGATGATGTCTGAAGTTTTGTCCAGGAGCATATGTGCAGCATGTACGGCTCTAAGGCAAGTTGGTGAAGCTTGAGACAGAGTCCAGAAGGGCAGAGTAATAACCGATAGGTCTTGTTTTTCCCCCATGTTTCTGGGCTAGGACTCCGGAGGCATGTCCTGCTACTTCACTGATAAACAGGTAGAAAGGCAGCTGATAATTTGGGATTCCAAGGGCTGGTGCAGATTGTATGATGGCTTGTTTAAGAGCATAGAAAGCTTCCACAGACTCTGGTTTTAGTGGGAAAGCAGACATCTTGAGGTCATCATACAATGGTTGCATCAACTTGGAGGCGTCTGGAATCCACTGCCGGCAGTAGGTGATAAGTCCCAAGAAAGCTTGTAGCTGCTTAGCTCCTTTTGGTAGAGGGACTGTCTCAATTGCGTCCTTTCTTTCACTTGTGAGATGTTTTAACCCTGGAGAGAGACAGTGTCCTAGAAACACGACTCTGGGTTGACACCATTGAACTTTGTTGAGGGACACTTTGCAGTTCTGCTGTGCGAGGTGAAGTAGAAGACTGAGACTTGATTTTTCAGCTGCTGCTTGATCAGGACAACACAATAGAAGATCATCCACATACTGAAGGAGAACAACCTGATGGTTCCTCTCTCTCCAAGGCTGCAGACAAGAGGCAAGGGCTTGAGAGAAATGACTTGGTGAATTCTGTGCTCCTTGTGGCAAGACCGTCCAGGTGTATTGTGATCCTTGGTAAGTGAAGGCAAACAGGTACCAATCTTCTGGATGCAATGGTACGCTGAAGAAAGCATTGGCTAGATCGATGACAGTGAAACGTGTAGCATTCCATGGTATCTGAGACAGCAATGTATGTGGATTGGGCACAATGGGACTTTCCAATACAGTTGCTGCGTTAACAGCCCGGAGATCTTGAACCATACGGTACTTTGGGGCTTCTCCCTTCAATGTCCTCTTCTTGACTGGGAACAAAGGTGTATTACAGAGAGAAGTACACTTGACTAATGCCCTGTTATCCAGGAGAGTCTTAATTTGAGTGCCTAAAGACTCTTCCTGGGCAGATTTGAGTGGGTACTGAGGCACCCTGGGGAGTTGAGCTCCAGGTTTAAGAATGGCCCGTACCGGAGGTACGGCAAGACGTCCAATATCTTCAGGACCAGTGGACCATAGAGTAGATGGGACTTGCGACATCACTTCTGGTGGAATACCCGAGGCAGCATTAACGACTTCGTCCATCATCATAAGCAAAGGTGCTGCTTGAAGTTGACACTTTTCACTCGGATCGAGCGGATCTGTAATGGTGATGGTAAGACCATTAGATGAATAGTTGATAGTCGCTCTCAATCTTTGGCGAAGGTCTGCTCCCAGAAGGTTAGTGGGACAAGTGGGGGATCCCACCAGGCGCATAAATACATCTTCGTATGGTTCAACCTGTACTTCACAGGTAAGCTTGTTAGAAGTAGGTTTGCCATCTACTCCCACACAGGTTACTGCTTCAGAGGATATCAGATCGGGAAATGGCAGGTCCTGTAGTCTGATAACACTTCTGGCTGCACCTGTATCCACAAGAAACGGTAAGGGTTTGCCTTGAACGTTGATGGTTACTTTGGCTATTGGACCAGACGTAGCAGCCAAAGTAGTGGACACGGGCTTGCCCTTGTCCTATTGGGTATTCGGATCCCTCAGAGCAGCGATGTGACTGGCATCTGCGTGGACCTGTGGTTGTGGCTGATTTAAATAATACTGGTCCTTTCGGGGATAGGCAAGTCTACGGTTGTGTCCACCGTGGTATTGTTCCCGAGAAAAGTTTCTACAGTCGCGTTTGTAATGACCAGGTTTGCCACAATTGAAACAGAGACCTCTAGCATGTGGTGTTGAAGGAAGCTGACCTTGATGTTGTACATGATGTACATCATTCCATAGGATATGAGTCTTCTTATTTGAAGTTGTTGTAGTTTTTTCAGGGAGTGTTTTTTCAAACCCCTTAGCTATCGTTAAGACATCCTTAGGATCCAATGTGGCATACTCAGGTCTGATTGCTTGGAATTGCTTCCTCAGGGCTTCTCGAAGGCCTTCAACAAAAGAGGAGACGAGCAGTGTTCGTTGAACCTTAATCTGGATACTGAAGCCGAGGTCACTAAACATTTGAGTTAAACGAGCATGATATTTCTCCACTGATTCTTCTGGTTCTTGTGTGACATCCTTGAGCGATGTTGATTGATCAGCCAGCTTATCTGAGGCCCATGTCTTTAGTTGTTGACAGAACTCAACACCGGAGTCCCACGTGGTGTCACTGACAAGTGTCGCGTCATTGAATGCAGTTTCCAAAACAGGCCAATATGCATCGCCCGCTTTAAGATTTGCCAGGGAAATGAGATCTTGCCACGTTGCGGAGTAATTTCTCTGGATTTGAAGCATGCTTCTGTAAAAAGGCATCGGCTGCTTTTCTGGATCTGGAAGCTGGTTCAATAGAGTAGCAGCTTGCTGTGGTGTAAACTTGATATAGAGGGTGGGCTCTCCAGACGTGGGCTTTTCCGCTATTGGTAGTGGCACCAGCGGTGGGATTGGAGGTGGCAGTGGGGGTATGGGCATCGACACTTGTATGAGAGGAGCAGGAGGAGGTGGTAAACCTGGAAGGAGAGTTTCCGATTTGAATAGCTCCTATATCATAAGGTGGAGTCCAGGTGAGGCAGGCAGTCTTGAGAGCCTTTACAATCCTGTGTTCATTACTAATCAACCTGATTTCAGAGAGACAGCAAATGTTTGGGGGGCTGCATTTGTTCATTATAACGCCTACTATCTCTCTTGCACATGCATGAATGGGATATCCAAAAATGCCAGAACCAATAGCGGGGATTGTCAGGGTCTCAATCTGCTGACTAGTATTCGCATATTCTAGAATACGAGTTATTGCTGTGCGAAGTTGTTGTGTACTAACGTCTGGATGCATGGGGTCAAAAGTAGATATCACAGCGTGTATAATCAATCTACAGGGAAGACTGCCAGGTTTAGTCACTGCTATGTCCCCAATAGCTATCTGCCCACGTGACTCAACAATGACTCGACTGTCAGCTTGAATAGTCGCCCCTCCTGCCTCCACTATAGCTCTAGCTATACCTCCATTGTGTTTTAAATGAGAATTTGCAGCATTGACAATAGCGTCTGTCTCCATTTTTGTTATGTCACCTTTACCCACCACCAATAAAGGTCCCTCTGGAATCTCTTTTTCAAGAACTGGTTGCCAGTATTCCCTTCCCCCTATGCTCCCTGTGGTATTAGTGTTCCCTTCCCAAATTGTGCCTTCCTCTGATACAGTGGCTACCGTCCCATATAGATGTGCACTTGGTTGTGAAAGGACCCTCGAGGCGCCGGGAGTAGTATTAGAGAAACTGCGTGAGCGTGAGAGTGCTGTTGCATCAGAAGTGTTGGGAGGAAAGGTTGCTGCTTGGAGTGGCTCACATGAGTGTGTGTCTGGATTGGCCTCAAAGGTGACAGTGGAAAGGGTTGGTGCTGAGAGTGATTCCTGTGGTTGTGCAGCTAAATTAGCAGTGGACGTGACAGTGGAAAGTGTCGGTGCTGGGGATGATCCAGGTGGGAGGATAGCTTGATTCACAGCGGAAGTGGTGGGGGAAAGGGTTGATGCTTCACTGGAAATCGTTGTGACAGGAAATGTGGGTAATGTCTGTTCACTTCCCAGAGGGATGTAGTACTGACCGTTAATGGTCATTACTGGGTAAAGGGAATCTGGGCGAGTGCCACTAGAGACAGCACATTTGTCTTCAACAAAATGGCTACCACCAGGGAGAGCACATTTGTCTCCAACAAAATGGCTACCACCGGGGAGAGCACATTTGTCTTCAACAAAATGGCTAACACTGGAAGTGGCACATGGCCTTTGTCCACCATTTTGCGGCCTAGAGTCACCACATCCTACAGCATCAGCATTATATGGAGGTGGTCACTCACAAGGTACATTCTTGTAATACACATAATTCAAAACTTTGTCTTTCTTTTTCCTCACTTCTTCTACCCAATTTTCTCTATATAATCTTTCAGAAACTCTTCCCCATGCACAAGCAGCAGATAGCAATCCATTGTCTTCCAAAACACCTTTTCTCTCTGTTAACACACGCTTCCACTCTAGAGGCTGCAATCTTCCTCCTGCTGGCATCCCGCACAATTTCATGAGTTTTGTACATTGTTTTATATGACTCTTCCTTCACAAGCTGCAACTAATGTGCATGGGTTTAATTTGCCATCTGAATTTGGCTTTTTACCAATACGACAAAACTTCATAAATTTTATCATCCTCTCCCGAGATAAACAACACCAAACAATCTTTCTATATGCAGACCAAGATAAAATGATGACACAACTGAAACACTAAAGAAAACCTAGGGTTTGCAGCATACACTTCCAAATCCTTCCTTACTCTGTCATGTAGTTCCTGCCTGATTTCTGCGTTCTGTAATTCATAAAGACACCAATGGTGTCACCCCTGGCTACAAGATGCCCGTACCAGCCGATTCACGTCCAGCGCTCTTTCTAGACCCCAAGACACCTCATACCAATTATATCACCCAAGCTTGCGCTAAGCCCCAATGGTATCCGTACCAGCCACTTCACGTCCAGCGTTAGGCCCCAAGACTACCACGTACCAGCCACACCACGCAACTTAAACGCTATGCCCCAATGGTATCCGTACCAGCCATTTCACGCTACACTGCGCTAGGCCCCAAGATTACCACGTACCAGCAGTCCCACGTATTTCCTCACAGAACCACAAACCATATCACAGGCACCACCATTAACCATGTGACAGACAATATCCGTTTTGTTTCCAGACACTGCTCACAAACCCACTTGCTCTTTTAACTACGAGTCAATCTCCCCTTGAGACAAACAGGCAGCAGACAACTAAACACGTGATGGTTCTTCCGCAATTAATATGGCCAGCAGCCGTGAGACCCGTCTGCCGTGTACAGAGACCCTGAAAACCGGACACAGTCAGGCAATCAGTGCCACACACCCCGAGAATACACAGGGAAGACTACAGATTATAAAAATCAGCAGACTTACCGTGCAAAATAATGTTAGGAGGCGATCAATCTCCTTTGTCAAGGTGTGGGGCTCGTCCTGCCGTTCCAATTGCCGATTCCAAGGGTTTTTGGGTGTCGACATCTGATGGCCCCACGTTGGGCGACAATGTTGTTAGGGTGAACTCTTAACCAGAGATCACTAGCTGCCTACTGCCTGGCCGAATTGATATGGGCCAAGTGCATGCGTAAAAGAATTCACACCAGACACAGTCGGATATGAAGTCTCTTCTTGGTCACAGTAAAGATGGCAGCCAAACAGACTGAGGAGACTCATGCGTCCTCTCATATAGGCTAGAGGCATACACAAGTTCAGATATGCCCATTTAGTGGGACAGTTCATGGGCTAGCGAATGGGGAGATCCGTGTTGCTGTTGATGGGTGGGTCTGACCAGTGGATGAAACCATGATGATGGGAGGGACGTCATTTAGTGGATCTATGCTGATGGTTTGGTCTGGGATGTCATCTGATCTGTGGGTTGGTCTTCTAGCTTGACCAGGGGTCTTCCCTTATATGGTGGTCTTCTTACACCTGGACATTCCTTGCATTCCAAGCAAGGTGTGGATAACAGGAAATGGCGGCCATCTTTATATCTGTGTCGTATATATGATCTGAAACCTGAATTATGTAAGGCAAATCGACATATTTCCCACAACCCCTTGTCAAGAGGTTAATTAAGTATTTGATGTAAAGGTCCTCCTCAACAAGACAATTTTACAGGCCTTAAATTCGGGTCCACACTGAATTATATGATCCGGATAAAGTGTAAGTACTTGGACCGAACTTTGGACTAAAAGTCTGGGCGAACCCAAATATCAATGGGTGCGCTCATCCCTAGAAATGAGAATACAATGTTACGTCACCGCCGGAGTCTGCTCCAGCGACTTCTGCTCCGATCGCCAGGCGATGCCGTGTTCCTGCCGTGGATGGTGCTGGTGATGGGAGAGAAGTCGATGCCAGCGGCACCAGTGGGCGCAGGCTCCGATCATCCACTGGACTGGGTTAGCTTGGGATCTGCAGTACCGCTGGCTAACTGTGGGTGGCATGTGTCTTCCAGCTGAAGTTGCCAGCGTTCAGCTACAGCCAATGGGAAGACACCACACCCTTCTTATTTCCCCTCCTGTCACATGATTACTGCCAGATATAGTTCTGATTTTCCTGGCTCCTGTTACGTCCTATTCTGTTGGTGATTCCTGTGTGTTGACTTCTGCGTGTTTTTGACTACCCTTCTGCCTACTATTTTTGTACCTTGCTGCCCGACCCGGATCTGACCTCTGCTACGTTTGCTGACTACGTCACTGCCTGCCGATTCTGTCCCTGTTCCGCAATTCCTGGTTTGACCCTGCCTGACCACTACTCTCATCGGACTGCAGCCTTCCACAGGTAGTGATCTCCAGTTCCCTGTGTAATTCCAAATCCCTGTATAGGGGTTAAAGGGTTTCAGGGTTCTGGGGGTCCTACTTGGTCAGTGGCTTCCCTCTAGCCTCCCCTTTACAGCCCATCTGAGTCTGTGGATCCAGGCAGGCGTTACATACAACCTCACTGGCCTGTAAACGATTTATTGCTAGGAGAATTATTCACAAATATCCCTAATCCCAACCTTCCAAGAATGGTTGAAAGCAATACAAGCTATTACTGTATACATAAAGAGTAAGTGTCATATAGGGATAAAACTTCAAAGGAAAAGATTTTAAAAAAACTTGGAAGCTATGGTAATAATGTTTAAACCAGATATTAGGAGTGTGATTTTGAGAAAGGAAGGATGCTTATTAATTTTTATTATGTATGATAAATGTTTAGGAATGTTTGTTTTTTTTTTCTTTAAATATGAATGTTAATATTTTTTTTTTTGCAATTAACAATGCAAACTGAAGGAACGAAAGATAAAGCTAAATAAAATCAATATTTGGTGTGAACCTTCTTTGTCTCAAATAATATGATAATTAATGATGAGCGAGTATGCTTGTTACTACTCGGTACTCGCACGAGTATCACTGTACTCAGGCTACTCGGCGGGGACCGAGTAATCTCGCGATACTCGTGCTGTACTCGTGGTCTTCATCCCTGCATGTTGGCGCTCTTTTGAGAGCCAGCCCTCATGCAGGGATTGGCTGGCAGACCACTGCAATGCCACAGCCCTGTTAGTTGTGGAATTGCAGTGATTGGCCAGCCTGCACAGCGTGACCGAGCCTTTATACCGGCGGGCGCGCTGTGCTCTGCACACAGCCAGCCAGCCAGTGAGTGCAGGGAGAGTGTTGCTGCTTCAGGGAAAGGTTTGCGGCCCTTTATAGCTATTTCCGTATCAGGGCTGCAAACAGTGTGACCAGAAGTCCTTCTCAGGACTATTATAGTTATATACAGGCAGGCAGGGTATAGCCAGGTCGGAGTACAGTAGCAGAGTCCTTCTCAGGACTATTGTAGCAGTATACAGGCAGGCGCGGTATATAGCCATTCCTAGTGGTGACCGTATACCAGCCTTCATCATATCTGGGGCTGGTGTATACAGTCTAAAACAGTCCAGATAGTGTCAGACTTCTCAGTAATTGTCGCTCCTAAAAACCTGTTAGGTTCTTAGTGCGTCCGTGCTTGCATTTAAAAACCGCACGTGTGTGCCTGTCGGTGGCAGCGTACAGGTGCACGATTTGCACAAACTTGGATATAACGCACAAGTCTAGTGAATACACGTAAGCACAGCATTGCAAAATGCGCAAGGGCGTTGGCAAGCAACAAGGAACTGGACGTGATGGTGGTGCAGGCAGAGGCCGAGGTCATGGGCAAGCTCTAATTTCGCCACAACAAAGGGCCACATCTAGTCGCTTGCACGTCCTGTCCCAAATTCTTGTGGACCGCAGCAGTACACCGTTCTTGAACCAAGACCAGTGTCAACAGGTTGTTAGTTGGATAGCGGATAATGCTTCGTCAGATTGGCACCACCACAAACACTCTGTCTTCCACACGGTCAAGTGTCAGTAGCCGTGATACTGCACCGCACATTTCAGAACCTGATCCTCCTTCCTACCACAAGGCTGAGTACACGTCCTCGGACATTACTGATCCCACACTTGGACACTCGGAAGAGCTGTTCACGTTTCCATTCGCACATTCTGGCCTCTCGCCAGCTCATGTTGAAGTGGGTCATGAGGAGATCGTATGTACAGATGCCCAAATATTTGAGCAGCCACGTTCTCACGAAGTTGGCAACGTGTCTCAACAAGGGGTGGATTATGATGAGACACAATTGTCAGGAAGTCAGGAGGAGGAGCAGGGTGTGGAAGAGGAAGACGACGTGGTGGATGATCCAGTAACTGACCCAACCTGGCAGGAGGATATGCAGAGCGAGGACAGCAGTGCACAGGGGGAGGGAGGCGTAGCATCCCAACAGGCAGTAAGAATCAGGGTGGTGGCTCCAGGCAGAAGTCAGGCAACCGTTCCCCGGAACAACAACACGACACAAGGTGACTGTACAAATGTTAGGTCTTCCCGAGTCTGGCAGTTTTTTAAGTTGGCTGCAGATGATCCTAAAAAGGCCATTTGCAACACCTGCCGTGCCAGCATCAGCAGGGGTACCAAAACTAGCAGCCTGACCACCACCAGCATGATCAGGCACATGTCAGCGAAGCACCCGACTTTGTGGGAAGTACAACAGAGTCGAGGAGCAGTGCTTGCTGATGTCACTGCTACGTCTTCGCTTGTTGTGCATGCGAGCCAATCCCCTGTCCATGCTGCCTGCGAACAAGCCTCCTCCGGTCCTGCACCTGCAGTTGCCTACGCAGAAATAACACCATCATCAAGCACGTCCTTTTCCCAGCGCAGCGTTCAGTTATCCATTCAGCAAACCTTTGAACGCAGGCGCAAATACACTGCCAATGCCCCACATGCCACAGTTCTAAATGCTAACATTTCGCGACTGCTTGCGCTGGAAATGTTGCCTTTTAGGCTGGTGGAGACAGAAGCATTCCGCGACCTGATGGCGGCAGCTGTCCCACGTTACTCGGTCCCCAGCCGCCACTATTTCTCCCAGTGTGCTGTCCCCACGTTGCATAACCACGTGTCACAAAACATCACACGTGCCCTGAACAACGCTGTTTCACCCAAAGTCCACCTAACCACAGACACGTGGACAAGTGCTTGGGGGCAAGGCCGCTACATCTCGTTGACGGCACACTGGGTTAATATTGTGGAAGCTGGGACCCAGTCTGAGCGAGGGACGGAACACGTCCTTCCCACACCAAGGTTTGCAGGCCCTACCTCAGTCAGGGTTTCACCCACACTCTACAGCTCTGGAATGTCATGCTCTTCAGCCTACTCCTCCTCCTGCGCATCCTCATCCACTTTACCCTCCACACCAGTCCCAAGCTGGAAGCACTGCAGCACTGCCTCGGCGAAGCGGCAACAGGCTGTGCTGAAGCTAATCTGCATAGGTGACAAACCCCACAATGCAGAAGAGGTGTGGACAGCTCTGAAACAGCAGGCAGATCACTGGCTCACACCTCTGAACCTAAAGCCAGGAAAGGTCGTGTGTGACAATGGCCGGAACCTGGTGGCGGCTTTGAGGCGAGGCCAGCTGACACCTGTTCCATGCGTGGCCCATGTGCTCAACCTCGTGGTTCAGCGGTTTCTAAAGTCATACCCAGAGCTGTCTGATCTGCTGGTAAAAGTTCGCCGCCTGTCTGCACATTTTCGAAAGTCACCTACTGCTTCAGCCGGCCTTGCCGGCTTTCAGCGCCGTTTGCATCTTCCGGCTCACAGACTGGTGTGTGATGTCCCTACGCATTGGAATTCAACTCTGCACATGTTGGTCAGGATATGTGAGCAGAAGAGGGCAGTTGTTGAGTACCTGCATCACCTAAGCCGTCGGGAAATGGGTCAAACTCCACACATAACACCTGAGGAGTGGAGATGGATGTCCGACCTATGTACCATCCTCCAAAACTTTGAGGACTCCACCAAGATGGTGAGTGGTGATGACGCCATTATTAGCGTCACCATACCACTTCTCTGCCTTCTAAAACGGTCTCTGCTCAAAAACAAACATGATGCATTGCAGGCGGAGCGCGATGAGTTGCAGCAAGAAACAGTAGTGGGTGTGGGTGATAACACACAGCCCAGCCTCGTCTCATCACAACGTGCAGTGGAGGACTATGACGAGGAGGAGGATGAAGACATGGAGCAACTCTCCGGCCAAATTGAGGATATGACATGCACACCAGTCATATCCTCGGTTCAGCGTGGCTGGCCAGAGGACAGGGTAGATGAGGAGGCGGAGAAGGAGGACAGCATGTTCAGTCAATGTGTTGGTCAGGATACTGAAGTGATGGCTGTTAAGAGTCTGGCGCACATGGCTGACTTTATGGTAAGCTGCCTGTCTCGTGACCCTCGCGTTAAGAACATCTTGGCCGACAATCATTACTGGTTGGTAACACTGTTAGACCCACGCTACAAGGAGAACTTTATGTCTCTTATTCCCGAGGCGGAGAGGTCAACCAAAATGCAGCAGTTCAGGAAGGCCATAGTCACGGAAGTAGGCAAAGCATTCCCCTCACAAAACGCTAGCGGCATAGGTCAGGAATCAGTGGACAACCAAGGCGTACAGCCGAGAGAGGCACAAGTCCAATCCGCCAGAGGTAGGGGAACAGTCTTTAAGATGTGGGACAGTTTTCTCAGCCTTTCACGTACCACAGCCCCTGAGGTGCGGGGTAGTGCCACAAGAAATCCTAAGTTTGCCCAGATGCTCAAGGAGTACCTTGCAGATCGAACAACTGTACTCCGACATTCCTCTGTGCCTTACAATTATTGGGTATCCAAGGTGGACACGTGGCATGAATTGGCTCTCTACGCCTTGGAAGTCCTGGCCTGCCCTGCCGCTAGCGTTTTGTCAGAGCGTGTTTTTAGTGCCGCAGGTGGAATCATTACAGATAAACGCACCCGCCTGTCAACTGAAAATGCTGACAGGCTGACTCTGATCAAGATGAACAAGGGTTGGATTGGGCCAGACTTCACCACACCACCAGCAAATGAGAGCGGAATTTAAAGTTTGTAACGGGAATTTGCCATGTACCTCCACTCACCCATGGGTACACACTTCTGGACTTTGGATAATCGCTGGACTGCTCCTCCTTCTCCTCATGCGCCACCATGATGACCGTTACAATAGTTAGGCCGGTGTTTCAGGTATACCCCCAGTGGTAAATTTTTTCACCCATTCTTTCAGAATGGACATTACAATGACAGGAGACCCGCTCCTTTGCAATGGGAACAATGTTTTGAGGCCCTCATGCACGTCTCTATCCAGGGACAACGTGGAGCCTCCCAATTTTTGGCTGCCCTGCCAAAGGGCTATACTACAATACACCCACTTCCTGACAATGGACACTTCAGGTTTACAGGCCCTCATGCACATCTCTATCCAGGGACAACGTGGAGCCTCCCAATTTTTGGCTGCCCTGCCAAAGGGCTATACTACAATAGACCCACTTCCTTACAATGGGCACTTCAGGTTTACAGGCCCTCATGCACGTCTCTATCCAGGGACAACGTGGAGCCTCCCAATTTTTGGCTGCCCTGCCAAAGGGCTATACTACAATAGACCCAATTCCTTACAATGGGCACTTCAGGTTTACAGGCCCTCATGCACGTCTCTATCCAGGGACAACGTGGAGCCTCCCAATTTTTGGCTGCCCTGCCAAAGGGCTATACTACAATAGACCCACTTCCTTACAATGGGCACTTCAGGTTTACAGGCCCTCATGCACGTCTGTATGCAGGGGCATTGGTGAACCTCACAATTTTGGACTGCCCTGGCAAAGGAAAATACTACAAAGACTCACTTCCTCAAAATGGGCACATTAGACTCAAGAGGCCTTCATGTACGTCTCTTCTCAGGGACATCGGAGTGCCACACAATGTTTTACGTAAAATCTTTCATGTATTAATCTCAAAAAGTAACATACACCAGCTCTATCTCACTATTGGGTTTGTGCCCTTAACATTTCTGCCATGAAAATTCATTTTGGTGTCATTTTTGAAGGTTTTCTGGTGAGTCCGTAAAAATGGCGTAAAACGTGGACAAAATTGTTCACAGCTGTGACTTTTGAGTGATAAATGCTTCAAGGGGTCTTCCCCATACTGTTGCCATGTCATTTGAGCACTCTTCTGAGACTTTTGTGACATTTTTAGGGTTTCTACATGCTGCCGGGGGTCATTTCATAAAAATACTCGTGTCTCCCATAGGATAACATTGGGCTCGGTGCTCGGGGCGAGTACACGAGTATCTTGGGATGCTCGGCCCGAGCCTCGAGCACCCGAGCTTTTTAGTACTCGCTCATCACTAATGATAATCATTTGTGGTGCCTCTGAGGCTTCAGTCGCCACAGAGTATTGCACCTGATTTAAGGTGTAGTGCTCAACCTGGATCCGGAAGAGGTCTGTACTGGTTTCATCACTTACATACTCAAATACACACCAGGTTGCCCCTTCCCCACTGGGGACTGGGCTAGGGTTGGGTACCTAAGGGGTCGCTGACAGTTTGGCATTTATAGGATGCCATCACAACAGGGGCCCCAATCCACTAGCTTAGGGGGAGTTAGGAGCCAACACTACAGTTAGGGGGAGTTTTCCAGCAGGAGAGGACAGGAGCAGACGTGTCTTGCTGGTGCTCTGGTGGGACACAGGAGTTGATGCGGTTGCCGAGGGGAGAGCTTCATTGTTCCCTCGGAGCTGGTGTCACGCAGGGTGCAAGACCCTAGGGAAGATGACCCTTCAAGTTGGTTTTCCAGAATCTGCCGAGACGGAGAGGTTTCAAGCTTCCCTGGCCACAAAGAGCCCGAAAGCACAGTGCCAGATGGGATCCAGGGCCTTGGACAGCACCAGGCCCCATTGCGAAGCTGCGGTACCTGCATATAGGGACAAGAGTACTATTCGAGACTAACTGGGGTCCCCAAGTAGCTTTAAGCTACGGGGCTCTAACACACTGAGCTAGGAGGAAGGGACTCACCGAATAAACCGGTCTGACCTCTGAAGGGATTCGGGTTCTATGGAGCTCATCACAGCGAATGACCAGTACTACTTGTGCAAGCGGCACAGCACAAAGAGTGAGTAAAGACACCTGGAACCGCAGAATTTGACTAGGATTCTTACCGGCCTCGGTGCTCAAAAGCCATCACTACTCCCCTCATCATCCTCCCTGGGGCCTGCTCCACCTGTGGGGAGTGACACCATCTCTGCTGCTACTACCATCCGGCCTGGAGGATAGCAAGAGAAGCGGCGGCTGAATCCCTGGTCGAATACCACAGGTGGCGTCATGACATTTATCCTACAACTTCCCCCATCATCTTCACTCCTTCTTGGTGTACACCTCGGGGCATGAAGCCAGGCATGCCACCGCAACATCCCAGATCACCACACCAGCCCGGTGATGAGTAACGCAGGTATGAGATCCCTCGTGCCTGACAAACCACTGCCCCCTGTGTGGTACACATTTTCTTATGCAGTCATTAACTGAAACCGCTGTGTGGAATGCTTAAACTCTGTGAGGAACAGCCAATGGTGAGGTTATGGAAGACAATTTCATGTCACATGTTAGACACAATAGCATTTATGACCTGAGAGGGAAGGAATATCCCATTACATATATATGTGTGCATATATACTGTATATATATATATATAATGTATATACACACACACACACAGTGAGGAAAATACGCATTTGATACACTGCCAATTTTGCAAGTTTACCACCTACAAAGAATGGCGAGGTCTGTAATTTTTATCGTAGACTTCAACTGTGACGGGCAGAATCCACCGAAAAAAAATCCAGAAAATCACATTGTATGATTCTAAATAATTAATTTGAATTTTATTGCATGAAATAAGGATTTTATCACCTATCAACCAGTAAAAATTCTGGCTCTCACAGACCTGTTATTATTTTCGCTAAGAAGCCTTCCTACGCTCCACTCATTTCCTGTATTAATTTCACCTGTTTGAACCAGTTACCTGAATAAAAGACACCTATCCACACACACAAGCACACTCCAACCTCTCCACAATGGCCAAGACCAAAAAGCTGTTTAAGGACACCAACAACAAAATTCTAGACCTGCACAGGGCTGGGATGGGCTACAGAACAATAGGCAAGCAGTTTGCTGAGAAGGCAACAACTGTTGGCGCAAATATTAGAAAATGGAAGAAACACAAGATGACTTTCAATCTTATTCGAGCCTTGGGTTCCATGCAAGATCTCATCTCGTCAGAAATCAGCACACAACTACATAGGAGGACCTGGTTAATAGCCTAAAGAAAGCTGGGACCACAGTATCAAAGATTACTGTTAGTAAAACACTATACAATCATGGAGTAAAAATTTGCAGGGCAAGCAAGGTTGCCTTACTCATGCCACCGCATGTCCAGGCTCATTTGAAGTTCACCAATGACCAGCTCACTGATCCAGAGGAGACAAGGGAGGAGGTCACATGGTCAGTTGAGACCAAAATAGAACATTTTAGTATCAACTCCACTCGCCATGTTTGGAGGAAGAAGAATGAGGCGCACAACCCCAAGAACACCATCAGAATCATGAAGCATGGGGGTGGAAATATCATACGTTGGGGGTCCTTTTCTGCAAAGGAAACAGGATGACTGCATCATATTGAAAGGAAGATGGATGGAGATATATATTGCCAGATTTTGGCCAATAACCTCCTTCCTTCAGTAACAGCACTGAAGATGGGTCTTGGCTGGGTCTTCCAGCATGACAAGGACCCAAACCACAGAGAAAGCGCAACTAAGGAGTGGCTCCGTAAGACAAATTTCAAGGTCCTGGTGTGATTAGCTAGTCCGTAGACCTGAACCCAAAAGAAAATCTTTGGAGGGAGTTGAAACTTTAAGTTGCTCAGCAACAGCCCCAAAACCTTAAGGATCTGGAAAACATCTGTACGGAGGAGTGAGCCAAAATCCCTGCTGTAGTCTGTGCAAACTTGGTCACAAACTACATGAAACATCTGACCTCTGTAACTAATTTAAAAATCATACAATGTGTTTTTCTGGATTTTTGTTTTTTATTCTGCCAGTCATAGTTGAAGAGAACCTACAGACAAATTACAGACCTCTTCACTATTTGTAGGTGGGAAAAGTTGCAAAATCGGTAGTGTATCAAATACTCATTTTCCCCACTTTATATATAATATATATATATATATATATATATATATATATACTCGTATAATTAAATCAAATGACTTAACTGCTTTTTCTTTTGTTGAGTTTTCATGGGGTGTGCTCTTTATGTATTTTTTTCAGTTTTGTAGGTAATGAATTTTGATTAATAAAACTTGTATATTTGTACTTTGGTCATTAGTTTATTAGTTCTTTCTTGGGGAGTGATTTCTAGGTTTATGTGTTTTCTCTGGGACTCCAGTAAAGTTTGATATAAAATTGTGTTATCAGCTTTTTTTTGTCCAATATTGGTTAATCATGCCTAAACCGAGCACCGCAACAAGGCAACAAGTATTTATAATGCACATTATTTTTAGTGTGCAGTAATAAACCAAATATGTCCAGTAATAAAACAAGTTTTGTGCAGTAATTACAGTTAAAGACAACAATGGGTTAATGTTCACAGCCACAGTGATGTAGGATGCTGATGGGTTAATGGGGTGTATATATATCATTGTGGTCCTAGGGCAGGAAAATCTTAGCTGAGCCTGCCTGGCGTATGTACCCAAGCTGCCCCCACCCCAAGCTACACCCCCCTGTATTAAAAGGAGCAAACTAAAATTCCCAGCATGTCCAGGCTGCTAAGGGATATCAGAGAAATTACAGGCAGAATGGTAATATGAGAACAACAGGTCCCAGAATGTCCAGGCTGTTGTTATATTAGAGAAAATTACAGCTTAAAAATTACATTATAGGGAGGGAGGAGGTATAAGGACAGATACAATTCCCAGCATGTTCATTCTATGTTACAGTGATATTACAGGGAGGGTATATACTAACTAGAACTACAACTGACTTCCAGTATTCCCCAGATTAAGGCTATGTGCGCACGTGTGCGCTCTGCACCGCACAGAAAAGGTCCGCTTCAGAGCGCAGCTGAAAAGCTCCGTTCTGAAGCGCATGGTGCCGGCAGATTAGTGCGCTCTGCATGCTGCCTCTCCCTATAGACAGCATGCAGAACGCACGAAAGAAGTGACATGTCACTTCTTAGAACGCAGCGATTCGGGCAGCAGCCGAATCGCTGCGTTCTAATATGCCACGTGCGCACATCCCCTAAGAGAGCACTAACCAGTCACATGAGGAGATTGTCTGTTTCACTTTCTTTCCCAGTCTCTGCACACAGGCTCCTCCACCTCAGGTGATGAGATGACATCATCCCAGGTCCTTCTTCACTCATCTGCACTCCACTGAATAATATGAACATCTCCCTGCCAGGATGGCGTTTACAAGATGCACAGGCACTCGACCATACAGCTACAAAGGTACTTACTTCTTAGAGGATATTCTAGTTAGAGTATACTATGAGTGGTATGGCAGCCATATGCATATCTGTGCAGTAATAAAAATTGCTTTAAACAAACTCTGCAGCAAGGTCTTTCAAAGATATCAAAGCAGACTGAGTGTAACGCTTGCCTGGAACCACAGTCTCAGAATGACTGTTACAGATAGACTAGAGGAAAGCCACTCACTAACCAGGATCCCGAGAACCCTGAAACCCTTTAACCCCAATACAGGGATTTGAAATTACTAAAGGGCCACAGAGATCGCTCCCTGTGGAAGGCTGCAGTCCAGAAGAGAGTAGTCGCCAAGCAGGGTCAAACCAGGAGATACTGAAAAGAGACAAAATCGGCAGACAAGAGAGTAGTCAGGAAATCAGGCTGAGGTCAAAACTGGAGAAGGTACAAAAACAGCAGGCAGGAGAGTAGTCAGAGAGCAGGCAGGGGTCAAAACACAGGGATCAATATTCAGAGCAGAGCGAGAACCAGACACAAACACAACTGCAAAACTATATATGGCATGGACCAGCAGACAGGAGGGGGAATTTGAAGGGTGTGGTGTCTTCCCATTGGCTGTAGCTGAAAGGTTGAAACTTCAGCTGGAAGACACGCCTCCACAATCAGCTAGTGGTATTGCAGATCCCAGGGAAACCCAGCTTAGTGGATAGGCAAAGCCTGCACCCAACAGAGCCACTGGCACGGACTCCTCTCCTATCACCAGCACTGTCCACGGCGGGAACACAGAGTCGTCTGGTGACCAAAGAAGAAGTCGCAGGAACAGACTCCAGTGGGGAAGTGGCACTGAGGATTCATGAAGGGCTGTTCCAGCTCTTTTGAACAAACACCAAGAAATAAACATCATTGAGGTCCCTACATGCAGTGATCGGCTAAGGAAACCTGGTGCAGCAGATGAGACACATCAGCTTACTTTCATTTGAAATCAGAAGATGTCCAGCAGTGTCATCAGTTCAAAGCTGTGAGCTCAAAACTGGCAGAAAACAGTGGGACCCAGTTACACCCATTTACTTTTTCAAGAAGTCTTGCCAACAGTGGTCTTCACTGAAGGTTTGCAACCAAAATCTTGACATGGAAACAAGGTCAAGTGTGCCGTCCCCGAGACAGCCGACGGGCTGCTCGGATCCGGATCCGCAGTGGCTCGAGGGGTCTCCGGACCCGAGGCGGGATCGCACGGCCTCTCGAAAATAAAAAGGGGAAAGAAAGGGTGGATTGGATAGTGTTCGTGACGCCACCCACGGGTTGTGGTAAAATAGGATACCACCGCTGCTGCATTTTAGGAGAGAGGGAGAGTGCCCGGGAGTGATGGGATGGCAGCTGGTGATGTTAACCCCTCTGTGGACAGGGGAAGGTGTCCCGGGGCTCGGTGATGGCAGGCTGGGGACCCGTTGGAAGTGAAGGGGCACAATGTACTCACACAGTCCAGAGATGCTGACACTGACACCAGGTAAACCAAAGTCTTGAACGCCCTGCAGCTTTAGTTCGAACACGCTGGGTCCGTGCCCTTTTGGCATTGCTGGTTGGTCTGAAGCCTTGTCCCTTGGCACTGTGTTTACACTCGGTGGATCCCTTTCACCTAAAACTACTCGGGTCCCGCTCACCTGCGTGGCTAGCAGAGTGAGCTTGCTCTCAGGGTTCCCGCTTGGGATTTTCTGGACGGTTTTGGAAAGTCCTATCCCTCCGGTGCGCTACTACCCCGATTTTGGAGTGGGTGGAGAGCGGTTCATGTAGATTCTGTCCTTGTCGGGTGAATTACTGGGCTGCATAAAGCTACTTCCAAGCCTAGGGTCCGCGCACCCCGTCGTGCCCTGGCCCCTGCCCGGTTGTAGCACAAGGCGGCCGAACTGTCCTCCATGGCTTTACCGTGCCCCTTGCCACCACCCCTTGTGACCGGGGTTCCAGCTCCTTCCAGGCCAGGCCAACGTCTGGCACCTGGGACGGGTACAGGAGCCCAGCTCCGCAGCGTGACCTTTCCTGTCACTGCTCACTGACACTCTCCGACTACAACTGACACTTCTGGCCCTCCTTCTACCATCCCTTCATCTGGGCGGCCCTATTCCCCTCAGGCTGCCCAATGGGTGTGTGGTGGGTGTGGTGCAGAGTTTTCCTCAGGATTTGTGTATACCTGTTCTTAGCAACACCAAAGGGACAGGACCCGTAACCAAGGAGGAGCGGGTACCATGCAGAAGGGCAGATTGCACGGCACCCTTATGACGACCTGATAGGCCAGGACGTCACACAAGCAGCTCATGAAAAATATTAATTTTATGATTTGTTTTTAAATATGTCATTTGGATTAATAAATTAATGAAAAAAGGAATTCTTTAGTTCCCTAGAATGCCTGGGATGTGCTAATAAACAACTTTAGGATCCTAAATAAAAGGAGATTTTCACATTAGAGAATAATCTAGCTCATCAGTAAATGCCATTATTCCAGTTACTCCATAGAATGAGTGCGTGTAAAGGGTACTTTACACGCTGCGATATCGGTACCAATATCGCTAGCGAGTGTACCCGCCCCCGTCAATTGTGCGACACAGGCAAATCGCTGCCCGTGGCGCACAACATCGCTAACACCCGTCACACGGACTTACCCTTCTCTGCGACGTCTCTCTGGCCGGTGATCCACCTCCTTTCTAAGGGGGCGGTTTGTGCGGCATCACAGCGACGTCACACGGCATCCACCCAATAGCAGAGGAGGGGCGGAGATGAGCGGCCTGAACATGCCGCCCACCTCCTTCCTTCCTCATTGCCGGTGGACGCAGGTAAGGAGATGTTCGTCGTTCCTGCGGTGTCACATACAGCGATGTGTGCTGCCGCAGGAACAATGAACAACATCGTACCTGCAGCAGCAACGATATTAAGGAAATAAATGACGTGTCAACGAGCAACGATTTTTCACGTTTTTGCGCTCGTTGATCATCGCTCATTAGTGTCACACGCTGCGATGTCGCTAACGGCGCCGGATGTGCGTCACTAACGACGTGACCCCGACGACATATCGTTAGCGATGTCGCAGCGTGTAAAGCACCCTTTAATCTACAGAGGCAATCTCCAAGCAAAACCTGTTTTGATTTCATCTCATTTGCACTAAGTTCATTGATTTATTTTTAATTGAAACAAAATATTTTTACCTTGGAATGTTTCTTTCATAAGTGTGCTGTGATTAAGAGCAGTCTGTTGGAAATGAGTTCGAAGCTCTATATCTCAGCATGTCATTTTAATCCTATTTTAATAAACCTTTTTTATCCATGGAGCAGTGCAGAACTGGATTTATGTGTATTTAAAGGGAACCTGTCCCCAGATTTGTCAACTCTAATCTGCGGCCACCACCAGTGGGCTCTTATATACAGCATTCTAACATGCTGTATATAAGAGCCCAGGCCACGCTGTATAACGTAAAAATCACTTTATAATACTCACCTAACGGGCGGTGCGGTGCAGACTGGTCGGATGGGTGTCTCCGTTCTCCGGTACTGGCGCCTCCTCTTTCGGCCATCTTTGTCCTCCTTCTTCTGAAGCCTATATGCATGACGCGTCCTATGTCATGCACACTATCCGGCATTGAGCTCCTGTGCAGGCGCACTTTGATCTGCCCGGAGCAGGGCAGATCAAAGTATTGTAGTGTGCCTGCGAAGGGACCTCAATGCCGGCTATTGTGCATGACGTAGTACGCATCATGCACACGGGCCTGCGAAGAAAAAGGACAAAGATGACCGAAAGAGGAGGCGCCGGTAGTGGAGAACGGAGACACCCATCCGACCAGTCTGCACCGCACCGCCCCTTAGGTGAGTATTATAAAGTGATTCTTAAGTTTTACACAGCGGCCTGGGCTCTTACATACAGCATTGTAACATGCTGTATATAAGAGCTCACTGGTGGGGACCGCAGCTTATAGTCTCCAAATTTGGTGACCACCAGTGAAGTAGTTGTGGCCTACCTAAAGGATAGGTAATAAATATTAAAGTAGGCATTATGATGGCTGAGTATTGCTGGGGTCCTGGGTCATGATAAGCCAAAGTCAATGTCTTTATGGATGTTCTCTATGGGAACCTCTTGATACCGTGTTTTTTTTTATCCTTCACTCTAAAAATCTACTGTCCAATTGAGGGAAGTGAGTGATGATAATATAAAGTGCTGCAGAATATTTAGCTGCTTTGTTCGTAATACGGTCTGAAGGAAACCGTTTGTCATAGTGTTATTTTACCTTGTATTCCAAATCCAGCTCACTTTATTAAAAAGGGAATAAGTATTTTTTTTTTTTTATAAATCCCCATACAGTCCACAGATGTGGGGATTTTTAATTATTGCTAATTTTTATGATCTTTACCAATGGGGTATTGCTCAGTGGGTAAGAATACAAGGTAGAGATTTCTTTGGGACATGCCCCCTTGGATAAAATCATACAATTTAGTACTAGATAAAAAGGCCTATATCTCTGGAACTATATTGTGGATTTTAAAAAAGCAATAATAATCAGGGGAGCTTTGTGAATAAAATAGGAGCAAGAATCGGCCACTTTTGATCTGGTGACAGGTCCTCTGGTCCTCTGAAAAGTCTAGTCCACAATGCTTCAGTAAAATGAAGGTAAGTTATATGTATGGGCACGGTTGGAATTCTGTAAGTTTTTGTATTATATTTTGGGAAATGGCCACTAGGTGGTGACATAAGAGTACTTTTTGGAAACTGTTTTGAGAGGTCCAGGTTGATTTTCTAATAATTGTCTTCAATTATATTCTTTGAAGGAAATGGTCAGAAGTCCTGACTTGGCTTTTTCACTTGTTAGTGTCTGTTGGGTGCAGCATAATAAAAGCAACACAATTTTTTGTTTTAAAACCCCCCAAAACCATAATAATTATTTTACTCACTTATACAGCGCTATTAATTCCACAGCTCTTTACAGAGATTGTCATCACTGTCCCCATTGGGGCTCACAATCTAAGTTCCCTACCAGTATGTCTTTGGAGTGTGGGAGGAAACTGAAGGAAACCCACGAAAATACGGGGAGAACATACAAACGTCTTGGCGATGTCATTAGTGGGATTTCAACCAAGGACCATGACGCTGCAAGATTGTAGTGCTACCCACTGAGCCACCGTTCTGCCCATAAATGATAAAAACAAACAAAAAAGGAGTTTAGCGGAGAGGGGCTACAAACTACCTATTTTTGTTAGAAGAACACAGCAGGTCTCTGCATTGCAACATATGCCGCCATACTGCTGTGTTGCGAGTGAATGAGTGTTCTGGTAATTTTAATAGTAGGAATGTCACTGCAGAGCTTGCCGTTTTTATAATAATAATACTATTCATTTTATCCCCTTCTACATACAGGTCTGGCAAAAATTAAGAGACCACTTCCAAATTGTCAGTTTTCTGATTTTTCTCTTTATAGGTATATTTTTGAGTAAAATGTAAATTGTTCGTTTATTCTATAAACTACTGACAACATGTCTCCGAATTTCCAAGCAATACATTTTGTATTTATTTTCTGAAAATGAGAAATGGTCAAAATAACAAAAAAATGCATTGCTTAACCTCAAATAATGCATAATCATTTAGAAACAACAATACTAATGTTTTACCTCAGGAAGAATCCAGATATCAATATTTAATGTAATAACCATGATTTTTAATCACAGATTTCATGCGTCTTGGCATGCTTTACACCAATCTTTCACACTACTTTTAGGTGACCTTATGCCACTCCTGGTGCAAAAATGTAAGCAGTTCTTTGTTTGATGGCTTGTGACTATCCATCTTCCTCTTGATTACATTCCAGAGGTTTTCAATGGGGTTCAGGTCTGGAGATTGGGCTGTCCATGACAGGGTTTTGATGTGGTGTTCCTTTATCCACACATTGATTGACCTAGCTGTGTGGCATGGTGCATTGTCCTGCTAGAAAAACCAGTCCTCAGAGTTGGGGAACATTGCCTGAGCAGAAGGAAGCAACTGTTTTTCCAGGATAACCTTGTATGTGGCTTGATTCATACGTCCTTTGCAATGTTTAATCTGCCCAATTCCTGCCTTGCTGAAGCATCCCCAGATCATCACCGATCGTTCACCAAATTTCACAGTGGGTACAAAACACTGGGACTTGTACCCCTCTCCAGGTCTCTGTCTAACCATTAGACGACCAGATGTTGGGCAAAGCTGAAAAAGACAAAGTTTTTTGCTTGGAAATTTGGAGACATGTTGTCAGTAGTTTGTAGAATAAAAGAACAATTTACATTTCATTCAAAAATATACCTATAAAGAGAAAAATCAGAAAAACTAAAAATTTTGCAGTGGTCTCTCAATTTTTGCCAGATCAGTATATCATTATTGTGAGACTGTTTTTTATTGTGACACATTGTTACTTGAAAATACCTTAACTTCTCCCTGACATATAATGTACTACAACATCATATGTCGGGTTTCTGCCTGTCGAAGGCTGAGAACAGGGGTGGACATGCCATTAGTGCTACCTGTGCAGCCACACGGGGCCCATCAGGTAAGAGGGCCACATCCACATCCAAAGTAGTAAACAGCTTCTGTCACAGACACATTATTGGACTGCAATAGGCTCTTAAACTGTTCTTCCACAGGGCTCTCTTCTGTCTGTTATCCTCTTTTATAAGGATGGGATATAACGTTTAAATTTAATGTTTCCTGTTAATACAATGGCAATGCTAAAATTAACAATGTCACTCAAGCTGTATAGTAATGGCCCCATGCAAATTAGTAAGCAGCTTATTTTTCAGCCAACTCCCCCATAGTACCTAAACCTAATCAACATCTACCCGACAATAAGTTGGCCGACGCCCCCATACAGATTAGACTGTCAGTCGAACCTGTCAATATCAGTGGTTGCAGCCAACATTATCCTAATGTGTATGGGGGCCTTAAGACTTCAATCATTCCTACTTTTTTTTGCATATGAGGTAAAAGTGACAGTTTTTCATCAGTGTGGCAACTATGTTCTTTCTCATATGCAAAAAAAATCCTCTGCACCATCCGTCCACAAATTGGATGAAAAATGCATTTGAAAATATGACCATTGACTATATTAGGTAGATGTGATATCCGTACTTAAACATTGAGCAAACAGGTATGTAAAAAATGGACCTGTAAAAGGGAGTCTAGAATTATACAGAAACCTGGGTGCTAAGTATTATAAGCAAGGTAATGATCAATGATTGCTACACATAACACAGAGCAGAGATAGGCTTCAGACTTTGAACACACCTATGGGGTATTGGATACACAGTTTTTGAGGAGTGTTCGGAGTGGGTCCTCTTAAAACAAATGCCTGAAAATTGCTAAAACAAAAGCTTATAAAGACTCTTATTATTCATTTCTATTGTAAATAATTTGTTGTTCAAATGTTCAGTCTTTTGAGAATTATTTTATCACATCAAGTTTGAAAAACGACTGGTGGGAAAAAAGAAAGGGTAAGTCACTTCTTTGAATTACCGTATTTTTCGGACTATAAGACGCACCGGACTATAAGACGCACCCTTGTTTTAAAGGAGGAAAAAATAGAAAAAAAAATAAAATTAAAGTAAAAGAATGTGGTCATGACACACTGTTATTTTACTGCTGACAGTGTTACTGAGGTAATAATATCCCCAAATTCTGTCCTTGTATCCCCCATTCTGGGTACCTTCCATGTATATATGGCCCCCATCGTGGAATATGTATGTTCCCCATCATTAAATGTGTGATCCTCCAATCTGGTGTGTGTGTGTGTGTGTGTATAGTTATATTGTGTGTGTGTGTGTGTGTGTGTGTATAGTTATATTGTGTGTGTGTGTGTGTGTGTGTATGTATAGTTATATTGTGTGTGTGTGTGTGTGTGTGCATGTGTGTGTGTATAGAGTTATATAGTGTGTGTGTGTGTGTATATAGTTATATAGTGTGTGTGGTTATATAGTGTGTGTGTATATAGAGTTATATAGTGTGTGTGTGTGTGTGTGTGCGTGTGTGGTTATATAGTGTGTGTGTGTGGTTATATAGTGTGTGTGTGCGTGTGTGGTTATATAGTGTGTGTGTGTGTGCGCGTGTGTGGTTATATAGTGTGTGTGTGTGTGTGTGTGCGCGTGTGTGGTTATATAGTGTGTGTGTGTGGTTATATAGTGTGTGTGTGTATATAGAGTTACATAGTGTGTGTGTGTGTGTGTGGTTATATAGTGTGTGTGTGTGTGTGTGTGCGTGTGTGCGTGTGTGGTTATATAGTGTGTGTGTGTGTGTGGTTATATAGTGTGTGTGTATATAGAGTTATATAGTGTGTGTGTGTTTGTGTGTGGTTATATAGTGTGTGTGTGTGTGTGTGTGTGTGTGCGTGCGTGTGTGGTTATATAGTGTGTGTGTGTGGTTATATAGTGTGTGTGTGTGTGTGTGTGTGTGTGCGCGTGTGTGGTTATATAGTGTGTGTGTGTGTGGTTATATAGTGTGTGTGTGCGCGCGTGTGTGGTTATATAGTGTGTGTGTGTGGGTGGTTATATAGTGTGTGTGTGTGTGTGTGTGCGGTGTGTGTGTGTGTGCGTGTGTGGTTATATAGTGTGTGTGTGTGTGTGTGTGTGTGTGTAAATATATATATGTGATCCAACCCCATCCAGGTGTACAGTAATGCCTTTATATACTATATCATTTATTGCCTTACTTTTACTGATGTGCTGCTCACCATGCTTCAGTTTGGTCCTGGCATTACAAACAAAGTCTCCCAAATCTGAAGAGGACCTGCAGTGATGTAATGAAGAGGCGGGGCACTGTGCTGTTCTGTGCTGTTCTGGCCCACCCCTCTGCATTACATCACTGTAGGTCCTTGTCAGCTATGGGAGACTGAGCAGAGGCAGGAGCAAAGTGAAAGTAATTTGAGCCCTCAGCACAGAGACTGCGGCTGTGCTGTGAAGGTATGACATGCTCCGGCCCGGACACTGCAGTGATCTGCACTTCCCCCGGCCAGATATGACTACAGCGGCCCCCTGCTCCTGCCTCCTAAACAGCGGACACAGTCTCCCCAGCCGCTGCAGGAAGCCGGCGTCTGGAGCTCCCACTTGTGACCGCTGTTTACATTAAACAAGTAATCCTTAGCTGCTCCTCACACCCGCTGACTGCAGAGAGAGGTGGGCGGGGAGCAGCTAATGAATATTCACTTACTTTAAGCAGCGGGCACACGTGGTTTCTCCAGCGCCGGCTTCCTGTAGCTGCGACCCTCCCTGTCTCCTGTGATCCCACTGCATAGCGCTGACTCCCCACAGCTCCCTACCCCGCAGCTTCAGACCATAAGACACACCCCACACTTTCCTCCCAAATTTGGAGGAAAAAAAGTGCGTCTTATGGTCCGAAAAATACGGTAGTTCTTGATGCAGTTTGGTCAAACTAGGCACTGTCCAACCATAAGGCTGAAGAGAAAAAAAGTCTTTCCTGAAGCAGTTTAGACCAAAACGTTTGTCATTTTGCTTGCCCTTAAAAACGTTTTGTTGACATATGTGGCGCCCATGAGTCTTCGGTCGCCACAGGGTACTGCACCTCGGCTGAGGTGCAGTATTCATCCCGGGTACGGAGGAGGCCATTGCCGGTAAACACCACAATCCACACAACACACAGTTAGTCGCCCTCCCACTGGGACTGGGTTAAGGTAGGGTCCTGGGGGTGGCCATCACAAGGTATGGGACCTCCTGCCCATTAGTTCAGCAACCCGGGGGAGTAAGGCGACACAGACAGACAGAGACAGTGAGATGCGAACAAGGAGAGTGGGGAGAAGACAGTCGCTGGGGAGAGAGCTGCAGCATAGCTCCCTCAGGACCAGGCGCAGAGAGCAGGGTGCGGAGCCCTAGGCTGCGTGGGTACTGCAAGTCCCACCAGCAGGATCCGCAGGGCAGAAGATTGCATGTCTTCTGGATCACACAAAGTGCCCGGGGCACAGCAGCATACTAGAGCCAGGAGCTGAAACAAAAAAGCGGCACCAGTAAAGGACTTGCGCTGCCTGCCATACGGGATAGGACCGGAGCCAATACAAGGACCAGGGTCCCAGCGTAGTTTCAAGCCGCAGGGACTCACACATTACAGCGCAAGTTGGAAGAACGCACAGAAGGAAGCACCAGCTCTGACCTCCGAACTATCCGGGACCGTCTGTAGCCCATGACAGCGGAGTCCGGCACTCCAGAGGCGGTGATACTTCAGTGAGTAAAGAACTTTGATTGCAACCCCTGTGTCGTCCAAACCTTCCCGCGCCCTACCCGTGCCTTAGCTACATGGTAGCAGGAGACTACTACTCCCAACCTCCCTCGTGCCTCAGCTCTGCCTGATCGGGGAACCCAGTTTGTTTCCAAATTTTGGAAAGCATTTTGTGTGCGTCTGGGGGTACAGATGTCTTTCTCTTCTGCCTGCCATCCTCAGTCGAAAGGGCAGACAGAGCACATAAATCAAAATTTGGAAACTTACCTTAGGTGCTTTGTCTCGAGAATCAGGAGGATTGGGCATCTTAAATACCGTTAGCTGAATTTGCTTTAAACAATCATCAACAGGAGTCTACTGGCAAGTCACCATTTTGTGTTACATACGGTTTTCATATGCAATAAGGTCCCTTTAGTGATAGGGGTGCTTTAGGAGTTCCTAAGGAGGAGCATTTTGCCTCATTGGTCCCTTTTGTATGGCAAGGGGTTCAGCATAATTTGAATCTGATGAGAGACAGATACAAATGTATGGCTGACAAAAATCGCTTGCCTGGTCCAGATCTAAGCGTAAATGACTATGTGTGGGTGTCTACCAGGAATATTAAGGTGAAGATTCCTTCCTGGAACCTGGGAAATAGGTTTATTGGTCCCTCTAAAGTAACCACCTTCATTAACCTAGTAGCATTTTGTTTGGAGTTACCTCAGGCTCTTAGAATCCACAATGCGTTTCAGAGGTCACTGCTCAAAACGTATGTGGAACCTTTGGAGTCATCCCCCTTGCCTCCAGCCATAATCATGTGTGCCGCCCCTGCAGCTGTCAAACCGCTCGGATCCGGGGGTCGCTGTTGCTCGAGGGTCTCCGGACCTGAGGGCTTGCGGCCACTCAAATGTAAAGGGGGTATTTACAAGGGTTTGTGACGCCACCAGTGGTTCGCGGTAAGGGGAGTACTGCCGCTACCTGTGGGTGTAGCCGGGGGAGATGGAGTGGGGCAGCCAGATGACAATTCCCTCCACGGGTAGGGGAGGCCCAAGGACTCTGGATAATGGGGGTTGTTGGTGAAGGAGAGGACCATGTACTCACTCAGACAGTGTCGCTATCAAAAGCAGACTCTGACGACAAGGTAAACCAAGTCTCTGGGTGCCGCTGCCCTCTTGGGGGAGCCCGTCCGGGTATCCGTCCCCTATAGTACTGCCGGGTGGTCCGGAGCCTGCCTCCGTGCACACATTTGAAGTGTTTTGTTGGCCTGTTGGCATAAAGCTGTCCGGGCCCCGCTCCCTACTGTTGCTAGTGGAGCTGTGCTCTCAAGTGCTCACGCTTGGTATTTCTGTGGGCTGCTTGGGTTGGAAAGCCCTATCCCCTCGTTGCACTAGTGCCCCTGATCTCTCATCTTCTTGGGGACAGTCCATAAAGTCACCATCCTCCGCAGGTTAATTGCCGGGTTGCCTGAAGCTACTCCCCGACCTAGGGTCCAGTACCCCGCCGTGCTCCCAGACCGGTGATTAGACTCAAGCTGCTGACCGTCCTCCAAGACCAGGTCTTGGCACCCAGCCTCAATCCCCTGCGACCGGGTCTCTGACTCCTCCGGTCCCAGACCACCGTCTGCGACCCAACCTGTAACTTCCCGGGAGCCACACGCTCCCCTAGCTCCTCACTCAATGAGGGATACACTCTTCTCCTGCTTCCTCTCCCTTTGCTCCCCTGGAGCTGACTACTCTCATGTACTCCCTCCCACCAGTCTGCCTGACCCCTAGATGGGTGGCCTTATTCAAGCTTAGAAGCCCACTGGTGTGTCTGACAGGGTGTGGTGTGAGGTGTGGTTGGGATTTGGATGCTGATGGAGTTAGTACCATAGGTTGGGAACCCAGAACCATGGGGGGTTGAGTTCTGCACTAAGAGGTAAAAGAGAGTGCAGTACCCTGTGACGCCATGACTAGTCCACATGTTTGATGGTAATTTAGAGTTACAAATAGCTAAGATTGTTGATTTTCATGTGTTACATTGTTCCCTTCAATACTTGGTGCCCTGAAGGGGTTATGGTCCAAAAGAAAGGATGTGGCTTCCAGCGTTGGGTGTATACGCCACAAGGTTGATTGAGGCCAGAACGAGTCTCTCAAAGAGTTGTATTGATTTATGACCTACAGCGCGCTCCATGAAACATTGGATCTGTCGGCAGGTCATAAATCGCTCGAGACTAACCAGAGCGCCGCTGGAAACAGATGAAGACAGCGGCTGGTGAGTATAAGACAGGGGCAGGGAACTTAGATTTAAAGCACCACTCCAGCACTGAAATAAAAAGAAAATGCTAGAGGAATGCTTTTCTATTAAAGCTAAGTTCCATATTCCTCACATAACCATTTGAGTTCCTGCACTGTTGATTAGTTGCTATATTTTAGCATAGTTGCTACATTTGGACTGATGCAGGTAAATTTTGGAATGGTGACTGAGTTTGCTTCCATGGAAAGTATTTTCTCGTTGGTTTGTAGCGCCCCTAGCCACTCAGGGAACTACAAGGAACTGCATCCTCTAGGGAATGTAGGACCTACCCCCTGGGACCTGGAGTACCAGTGCCGATACCACCAAAGCACAACCAAAATCCTAGTTCTCCACTCCACACCGGGAATACAGGGTTAATCATGTTAGGGGTGGTCGCCTAGAGGTAGGAACAAGTCCAGGGATTAGCCAGCCTGGTGGGAGGGGACAGTCAGTCTAGAGAAGAGTGGCACACAGAGAGGTGTGCGGACGTGTTTGAGCTGGGTCCGTGCAACGGTGACCCTGGGGCACGGGAGAGAGGTCGCCAGGGCGGGTACGGACAGGTACCGCTGGGACCGGAGCACGCATGGGGCACAGGGCCCTAGATTATGCGCCAGTTCTACACGGCTTGATAATCACCTGCACAGTGAGGACAACTTCATGGACTTCACCGAACCAAATAATTTGGGGGCATCAGCAGTAAACTAGGATCGAGGGTCGGACACTTACCTCCCCTCAGGGTCCGGACTGCCCGCCGTACAGAGAAGGAGACTGTTACCCCAAAGGGACAGTCAGGCCTCAAACGCTCTATGCTACGGGGACCCAACCAACAGAGAGTGCCGGAGACAGAGCAACCTGGGTCACTACATTGGCACTGATACTCCATGGGACCTGAACCAGTCATCCACGGGTCGGAGTAAGTAGAGACTGTTCATTCCAACCTTGTGTGGTCTACGTTATTGCCCGACACATCTCCCAGGCATGGCACTACCTGTGGAGGGCCCAACATCATTGCAGCAACTACCACCAGCCCTGGGAGTACCCACATTCAGCAGCGGCAGTTCTACACCCTTAACCGCAACCCGCAGGTGGCGTCACGTACACTCACTTTCACCCCTACTTCAAATAATTCCCCTTTTACAAGAGAAGCCCCAGGGCACGGGATCGGGCAATGGTCACCAGAGTGACACTTCCATTTGCAACCGCCCGGGACTGAGTACCCCCTTCCCTGGGCGACACAGGTTGAGACTTCCAGTGCTTGCTTTTATATTCTTATGAAGTAGCTGGAGCTGCTGTCTATATTTTTTTTTTTTTAAATTTAACATTTTTATTGATTTTCATAACATAAGCAATCCTAATCATTGATCATTGACATACAAAGTAGAGAGAGTAGCATCAAGGTGCACTCAATAACAACACTCTATATTCCAATGCATCAGAGGCAGGAATCACTTAAAAAAGAAACAGAGGAGAGAAGGAAAGAGTGAAGAAGGAGGGGAGAGAAATAGAAAAGAAGAGAGGTATGCCACGAACACCCCCGCCCGTCCGGACCAAGACCTATAATTAAATAGCACTCAGGAAGGTCTCATTTCGTTCACACGAGTGCATGTCACAATTTACCTCACGTTACAGAAACCAGGACTAGTCAGGAAAGATTCCCAGTGGGACCACTTTGTAACGGTGGTCTCTACATCATTACGAGATTGGGCCAGAATTCGTTCCATCCGGTAGATTAAGTCCACCTCACTTATCCATTCCTCCACAGAAGGCGACTCGGTGGTCTTCCAGTGGCGAGGTATAACAGTCTTGGCCGCCTGAAGGAGGTGCCTGAGTAGCGATTGTTTATATATTTTTTTTGGCAGCGAGAACATATATAGGAAAACGGCCTCGGGTCATCTGGGCACCGCCACCCCCGAGATCTCCTGAGTCGCTCTCAAGACACTGTCCCAAAAGGCAGCCAGGACCGTACATGACCACCATATATGGGTCATGGTACCCTCCTGCCGTCCACGACGCCAACACACATCTGGGACCCCCGGGCACCACCTGTGGAGCAAGGAGGGGACCCTATACCACCTTGAGACAACTTTATAACTTGTCTCCTGGGACCTGGTGGCAGTTGCTGACTTGTGAGATAGATGGAAGCAGCGGTCCCATTGTTCTCTAGAGAACTCCTGTCCAAGCTCATTCTCCCAAGCTCTGCAAAAGGGAGGAAGGTGGACCGAGTCATTGATGGTCAGTAACTTATAAATGCCCGAGATAGCGTGTTTGGGGCTGGAACCCGAGGTACATAGATTTTCAAAGGGTGACATAGGATGTGTGGACTCGTGTGACTGACTAGCAGATGAAAGGAAGTGCTGAAGCTGTGCATATTCAAAATGATAGCGTGGCCTCAGCGGGCGGTCCCCCAAGACCAGAGTGAGTGGGAGAACCGTCCCCTGGGGTGCCACGTGGAGCACGCGCAGCAGGGCCTGTCTGGTACCGCCCAGGAAAAGGGCATTTGACGCACCAGGGGGGAACTTCGGGTTATCGGTTATTGGCATCAAGGGGCCTAGTGGCTGGATCAGAGTATTTTTCCCCCCGGGAGCATGCAGGATTCGCAAGGTCTGCCTCACACTATAAACCACCATGAGTTTGTTCTTGTTCAAAAAGGGCCAGGTCCAAGGCAGGGTTGGTACTGACAAGGTGCATGCATCGTGAGCAATGTTTACCCATAACTTGGAACCCCTACCATGCAACAGGTCAAGAACCCTCGCATGGGCTGCCGCTTGATGGTACCTCCTACAGTCCGGTAGCCCCAGGGCACCCGCATCCTTTGGGCGGGACAGAACCACTCCCCGAATTCTAGGACGGCCCTTGGACCATATAAATTGGATGAATAATTGCTGAACTTTGCGCCAGAACGACGCAGGGACATGAACGGGCACCGTCTGCAGGAGATATAGTAGTCTAGGAAGTACAGTCATCCTGAGGGCACCAACCCTGCCAAACCAAGACAAGACCCCCGATGCCACGTCGCAAGATCCTTCTCCAGCCTAATACCAAATTGTTGGAAATTGAGGGAGAACAGCCTGGAGAGGTCAGACGGAATAGTAATACCCAGGTAACCGATACTGTCGCCACAGGGCCATCTGAAGGGAAAACCGGACCGCAGCAAAGAAACCTGACACTGGGGTAGGGTCACATTCAGAGCCTCTGATTTGTCAAGATTAATTTTGAAACCAGACCACTTCCCAAATCGCTCCAGCTCGGACATCAACACCAGGAGTCCAACCAAAGGGTTGGAGAGATAAATCAGAAGATCATCGGCGAATGCCGAACATTTATATTCACTATTCGCTATTTTAATTCCCCGAATGTCCGGGCTGGTCCGAAGAGCCGCCATCAGATGCTCCATCACCAGAATGTATAATAAAGGGGACAGGGGGCATCCCTGTCGAGTCCCATTGTGTATAGTAAAGGGGGCGGACAGAGTACCATTAATTTTTATACGTGCTGACGGGGAACGATAGAGTGCCAATATTTTAGAAGTGATGTTGGGGCCCAACTCCAAGTGGTGCAAGGTTTGCGAGAGCGAGTCCCATGATATTCTGTCGAAAGTCTTTTCCGCGTCCAGTGACCGTATCATGAGTGGCATTTTCTTAATATGAGCATAATGGATGATGTCCAGGGTTTTCAGGGTGTTGTCCCTGGCTTCTCTTCCAGGGACAAAGCCCACCTGGTCCGAGTGTATCAAGTCCGGCAGGAGGGGGTTCAATCTGTTAGCAATAACTTTGGCATACAATTTGAGGTCCACATTGAGTAGGGAAATCGGCCTGTAGTTCCCACATGTGTTCGGATCCTTCCCTGTCTTAGGGATGACCGTAATGTGTGCTAACGTGGAATCAGCCGGAAAGGATGCAACCTCCGAAATAGAGTTAAAGGATTCCAGCATTAGAGGGGCGAGAAGTTCCGGAAAGGCTTTATAAAATGTGGCTGTCAGGCCATCTGGGCCTGGGCTCTTATTTGCAGGTGTGTCCCAGATGACTTGCAGAAGTTCCTCCAATCCAAACGGGGCCTCTAAATCATCAATTATGGTTCTAGCCAGTTTTTTAAACGGGGAGGGGGGGGAGTGCCTTTCCTCACCGGGGACTAGCGGAGGTGGGGTCAGGTTATATAGCTTAGAATAATAGTTGTGGAAAGCGCCAGCGATATCGGGTGTAGTGTGCACCAACTTATCCAGGGAATTTTTAACACAGGAAATAAGAGACGTCGCTTTTTTGGCTCATATCGCATTGGCTAACATTCTACCCGGTTTGTCCCCGAATTCATAAAATCGACTTTTACCTAGTTGGATAATATGGCTGTATGCTGAGTCCATCAATTTCTTAACCTCCAGTCGCGCCCCTAGAAGCACCCTCAAAGTGGGAGCACTCAGTGCCCGCTTGTGAAGGAGTTCTAAGTTTGCGACCTTCTGTAGGGCTTCTTTTATAGCCTGCGCTCTCAGTCTTTTAATAATCCTCGCACCATGTTTAATTAATAGAGTTAATAGATTGTCCAAGGACAAAAGTGAGCGCTAGATCCAACCATTCACTTAAGATTCTGCAGCTGGTTTGTAGGCAAAAAAACCCCAAAATTGCCTGGATACAACCAAATAATAATAAAAATGGAGATTTTTTTCATAAGGAAAAAAGCTCACCAACCAGCGCTGAATAATAAGAATATTTGATATAATTAATTTTTTAATCGACAATATAAAAAATATTGACACTGCTAAATAAGATAAGAAACAAAAACAAAAACAAAAAAATATAACCAAGAGAAAATATCATAAATTGCACTATCGTGGGGCCCCGGCCGGTGGCACCACGTATATTAATAATAAATGTGGGTAAACTAGAGATCCAAACAAGAGAAAAGGATTTTTTCTAGAATATCCAAAAAATAATGAATAGTTTATCCGCCCAAGGGGGAGGGGGGGGGGAAAATAACACATTCGTGCTAGCTCGTATGTGAGGGCAAAGGTTCCTTCTGGCGAGTGTTAGTGCACAGGTAAATCCTTCAAAATTAGTTGAATAGTGCTAATATCCACGCTGCAAGTTTTCACGGTTCCATGAAATAGGATTAAATATGCCGCGCTCCTACCGCAGATTCTGGCAGGCAGAGGAATCAGTGCCCCAGAGACTCGTTACAAGTCTCGGTGTAGATTACCTGACACCCGCGCTGGCATGGGAACTCAGTGAAGTATGGTCCTTGCGTGGAATGACTCTTACACCGCTGAAGAAAAGGGAACAATGCCGGGTTTGGATTTTGAAAAAACCCCTTAGGTCCAAGCAGGATATTGGTTGAAAGTTGCTGAAGTAAGCTAGATCTAGCTCAGTGTATTATTGTGAAGTGGACACAGTTGTCTGCTTGTTCCTACCGATTACGGACTTTGCCGATTTACTGGCAACTGAATATTTGAGTAAGGCGCACGGAGAAATCCATGTCCTGGGACGGTGCAAGCTTACTTCAGCAACTTTCAACCAATATCCTGCTTGGACCTAAGGGGTTTTTTCAAAATCCAAACCCGGCATTGTTCCCTTTTCTTCAGCGGTGTAAGAGTCATTCCACGCAAGGACCATACTTCACTGAGTTCCCATGCCAGCGCGGGTGTCAGGTAATCTACACCGAGACTTGTAACGAGTCTCTGGGGCACTGATTCCTCTGCCTGCCAGAATCTGCGGTAGGAGCGCGGCATATTTAATCCTATTTCATGGAACCGTGAAAACTTGCAGCGTGGATATTAGCACTATTCAACTAATTTTGAAGGATTTACCTGTGCACTAACACTCGCCAGAAGGAACCTTTGCCCTCACATACGAGCTAGCACGAATGTGTTATTTTCCCCCCCCCTCCCCCTTGGGCGGATAAACTATTCATTATTTTTTGGATATTCTAGAAAAAATCCTTTTCTCTTGTTTGGATCTCTAGTTTACCCACATTTATTATTAATATACGTGGTGCCACCGGCCGGGGCCCCACGATAGTGCAATTTATGATATTTTCTCTTGGTTATATTTTTTTGTTTTTGTTTTTGTTTCTTATCTTATTTAGCAGTGTCAATATTTTTTATATTGTCGATTAAAAAATTAATTATATCAAATATTCTTATTATTCAGCGCTGGTTGGTGAGCTTTTTTCCTTATGAAAAAAATCTCCATTTTTATTATTATTATGTTTAATTAATACTCCCCGTAGGACGCATTTAAGGGCCTCCCACTTGAAAGAGGGTGCCGTAGTGTCCGACATGTGATCCACCCTAAAATTGGAAATAGAAGCACGTATATCTGAGGCACAGGGCTCGTCCAGGAGCAGGGATTCATTTAGCCGCCACGACCCCATCGTCCTCGACAAGGAGGGGACACATATGGAGCAAAACACCGGGGCATGATCTGACCACAGGATGTTTCCGATCCCCGTGAATGAGAGCCAGGACAGTGCAACATGCTGAACCAAGATGTAGTCCAGGCGGCTTTAAGAATCCTGCGGGTGTGAATAAAAATTGTAGTCCCTCTCTAAGGGGTGTTGTATTCACCACGCATCGAACACTTGTAGATGTAGTAATGACCTCTTAATCCGCTTGATAAATGTATAGGAGAGACTGGATTTACCCTTAGAATTATCTAGTGCCGGGTCCAGTGTCACATTCAAATCCCCACACAAAAGTACCGTACCTCTCACCAAAGGCAGGATGGTATCTACCAGGCCGGTGACAAACAGGTCCTGACCTTGGTTAGGGGCGTATGCGTTAATAACCGTAAAAATATGGTCACCCAGGGACAATGACAGGATAATGTAGCGGGCACCCTCATCTATTTTGAGGTCCAGGATTTGATGGGGCAGCGATCTATGCACTGCAATTGCCACCCCCTTTGAACGTGACTCTGGATTATTGGCGAAAAACCAAGTAGGGTAATATTTGTTTTTAATCTTAGGGGAATGGTTTGTCTTAGGGGTACTTTGCACGCTGCGACATCGCAAGCCGATACTGCGATGCCGAGCGCGATAGTCCCCGCCCCCGTCGCAGCTGTGATATCCTTGTGATAGCTGCCGTAGCAAACATTATCGCTACGGTAGCTTCACATGGACTCACCTGTCCTGGGACGTCGCTCTGGCCGGCGACCTGCCTCCTTATTAAGGGGGCGGGTCGTACGGCATCACTGCCACGTCACACGGCAGGCAGCCAATAGGAGCGGAGGGGTGCAGATGAGCGGGATGTAAACATCCCGCCCACCTTCTCCCTTCCGCATATCCTACGGAAGCCGCGGTGACGCTGGTAGGAGATGTTCCTCGCTCCTGCGGCTTCACACACAGCGATGTGTGCTGCTGCAGGAGCGAGGAACAACATCGGACCGTCGCGTCAGCGTAATTATGGATTACGCCGACGCTACACCGTTGATACGATTACGACGCTTTTGCGCTCGTTAATCGTATCATCTAGGCTTTACACACTACGATGTCGCCTGCAATGCCGGATGTGCGTCACTTTCAATTTGCCTGCGATGTCGTAGTGTGCAAAGTACCCCTAAAAGTGGATCTCCTGAAAACAAGCTATGTGTATCTTACGTTTGTGGAGGTGGTACAGAATCTGTGCCCTTTTCTCCGGCTTGTTGAAACCTTTCACGTTGAAAGAGGCGATGTTCAAATTTGCCATTTATGACGTAATCAGGGTTCTGCACTCGTATATAAACCGGGTTGCGACCTCAGCGATGGGTGCCCGTGGCTAGAGCGAGCAGAAGAAAGAGAAGGCAGAAAAGGAACAAGAGATGAGAAAACAGAGAACACACAAACAAGCAGAGGGACAGTCTCTGCGCTTATCTTAAGGCGCTCAATTGCGCACCGTGGGAGCATGCCCAGCACCAACCGGCAGGGCAGAGGTTCCCGACGTATGTGGGGGAAAAAATGGCAAGGCATAGCATGAGAACCGCTCCTGTAAAGGAAAAAACCAGTAAGCACTAATAAACGGATGATACTATATGAAACACCGGCATCCGAGTAGGCAATTAATACTTGAGCTTCTGGGCAAATAACCTAAGAGAGGGAACCTTAATCGATCAAGGGCCGCATAGGGGGTCTCAGGTCATCCCTCTCCCTATAATCATCCTCCCAGGTGTAGGGCGGTTGGGCTCACTAGGAGGAACCCAAGACACCAGTCACCCTTCTGTTGGACACAAGTAGTCCGCTCAGGTCTGGTCTTGTGACCTCTGGGGACCCGGGCACGTGTGCCTCCTCTCTTCAGGCCGGGCCACCCTCTGCGGCAGGCCCGTCAACTGCACACGGGCTGTTGGATTCTTGGGTGGCCCAGAGCTCCTCCCCGGGTGCCAGAGACGAAGCAGAGTGTCGGGCCAGAGGGGGAGAGTCATAGTTGGCAAGTCCAGTCCGGACAAAAATGCTGGCAAGTCCTCCGGGGAACGCAGGACATGATTTATAGAACCTCAGCGGACCGACAAGGAAAAGGGAAAGCCCCACCGGAACTGGATCCCCCTCTCTTTCAGGGAGTCCAGCAGGGGTTTAAGAGCCGCTCTTTGGGCCAGGGTATGTCTGGATAAGTCCGGTAAGATCCTTATCGGCTTCCCATTATGGGTAAGGCTGGATTTCTTTCTGGCCGCCTGCAGGATGGCTTCTTTAAGTCCATAGAAGTGGAAGCGGCACACAATGTCCCTTAGTCTGGGGTCCTCTGGATCTATGGGACGGAGCGCCCTGTGAGCTCTATCAAGCTCGATTCTGGTTCCCGGTGGACACTTGAGGAGGTTGTTGAAAATGGAGATCAAAACTGAGGGAATGTCCGCTGGAGCGATGGATTCGGGCAAGCCCCTTACATGGAGATTATTTCTTCTGTTTCGATTTTCTAGGTCATCAATATTTTGTTGTAAGGAAAACAATTGCTTGGATTGGTCTTGTAATTTGGTTTGCAGCACTTGTATGGAAGCAGTATTAGAATTTTGGGCGGAAGAGAGATCATCCACTCTGGAGGCGAGAGATGAAAGGTCTGATCGGAATTGTGCGAATTTCTGCTTGCACTCCGCCACCATCTGGTTTGCCAAGGCTATAATATCATTTTTAGTAGGTATTGCCTGAAGAAGCGTGCGGAGATCCGCCAAAGAGGCCGGCCTATCATCTCCCACCAGGGCCATTGGAGGGGTCAGGGGGGGTCCCATCTGGTAAGGGCCACACGGATTTGTATAGAAAGTCCATTGTGGTGCACTGGTCATGTGGGGTCCCTCCCTCAAGGACACAAGCGCTGTTTGATGGGGAGCAGGCTGGTGTGGGTTAGGGCCCAGCGAAGCAAGATAGTGCAGCGTTTCTGGTAGCATATGTGGGCCCCGGGTGGGGGGCTGCCTGCCCAGGAAGTGCCCGAGGATCACTGAGGTGAGTTGCTGGAGGTGGGGGTCCCCCTCGGCAGTGCTTACACTGGTACCTCTGTGTCCTCTGTGGGCTGGGGGGAGGGGAGACTTTTGTCAGCTTGTGTATCCTCTTGTGCATTTATATAGGCCTCACTTAGCCCTCCAATGCTTCCTCCACACTGTGACCCAGCGAAGATATGGTCACACATCGGAGCTGCCTGGGTAAGCAGCACTTTGCGTGGGTCTCCCCCCCGCAGGAGCCACCCGGTGCTTCTTCCCACTGGGATCCCTCTGGCAGTGCGGCCTTCTGCTGGCTCCATCGGCCAGAGGGTCGGTTCCCCCGCGTGGCGTCCCCCAGGGTCTGGGATCAGGGCTTCTGTGGCGCCCCAGGACCTGGTCGCCACAACAGCATTGCCCTCCCAAAGGGTTAATGCTGAGCCTGGAGGTAATTGGGAGATCTATTGGCCAGTAAGTTAACACCCAACACAGTTCTCCCTCCGGCCAGCAGGGGGAGCTCTGAACCTGGAACTTCAGGGAGCATTCCTTAAGTCTGGCTGAAGGGAGGAAGTAGTAGTTAGTCTGTAGGGAGCAGTAGAAGTGAACAGACGCAGAGTGAGCTGTCCTGTGAATCTGGGGCCTGGAGCTAGAGAAGCTTGGTCCAGAGAAGCAGGAGTAGCTGAGAGGCAGCAGAGAGACTCGGACATCGGAGTCTGTGGCCACCAGGGCTTAAACATATTCCCTGGTAGCCGAATCCGAAGGGCAGGAGAGCTGCAAGCCCCTGGCCCAAACATCCCAAAGGTACAGCTGCAGCATCGAGGCCCAGTGTGGACTCCAGCAGAGAAGCACCAGAGAGAGGGCCTGCGCAGCCTGCTACAGAGGGAAAGGGACGTACCATCAGTCCCAGCAGCAAAGAGGGCCATTGCTGGATTCAGAGAAGCAGGGTCCTATGATAACAAAGAAAAGCACAGGAGTAGGCCTCATACTCAGCTGGCCAGAAAGATCACCCCAAGTACTTCCAGGCCGACCGGATTCCCCATCACCACCTGTAACGGTCTCCCAGGACTGGACTGTGTTCGGAGTAAAAGAGGAAAAGGTAAAGAGACTGTTGTTTATGCCTGATTCTTTCATTGCCTGTCGGCCCTGCACCGTGTTAGCCGCACAACCCCATAGACTCTCACAAGCACCAACAGCGCCCCGGGCATTGCTCCACCTGTGGGGAGCAGTACCAACATTGCTGCCACATCATCACCCCGGAGGCCTTACACCGCAGCAGCGGCTTCATAGCCGCAGACCACAGGTGGCGTCACGAACACAAACTTTATTACTTCAAGCCACATATTTTACTGACACCCACCAGGGCCACGGAGCCGGGCCCAGCCACCACTGACTATCACCGGACCAGTTCTGCCCGGCACCGGGTGTCCCATAGCCCTGGGGTGGGCGAGTCAACTTTTGGCGTCACGAACAGGATTTCGTGCCCGGTCCCACCGGGTACTGTGCGCCTGCAGGAATTGTGCTTAAAAGACTGTGTACTGGTTGTAAATTGCCGCCGCCATTAGCCGCGCCGAGCGCAGGAAGAAGGGGGGCGTGCCTGACAAAGAGCGCGAAGGGAGCGCGCCATCAGAGCAGAGCGCTGTTAACCCCGCGCGACCCAGAAGAAAATTTGAAAAGTGAACGGAGCCTGGTAAGGTTCACTAAGGGGGAGGAAGATGTCCGACTCAGAGGGAGAGCAGGTGGCTGCCATCGCCCAAGGCGCCGCAGCACCGGCCGAAGCAGTCCCAGTCGCCGTCGCCCCAGCCCCCACTGTAGCGCCGGTAATGCCGATCACCATGCCGTACATACCGGGAGCAGAATGGCTGCCGCAGTACTCCGGGGAGTCCCATACCTTGAGTGACTTCAGAGAAAGCCTGCACAGCTTATTCCGGGTGTATCCGCTGACTGAGAGCCAGAAGGTGGGCATAGTAATGGGACAGCTAGCCGGCGCAGCCCAGCGTGAAGCGAAGTCCTGGCCGGATACAGATAAAGGGACAGCAGCCCAGATACTGGCCAAGCTAAAGAGTACTTTTGACACCCGCACCGCAGCAGAGATAAAGATGAGATTCTTTGGGTGCAAGCAGCGGGCCACAGACAGCATAAGGGACTATGCCTTAAACCTGCAAGAGGCCCTGAAAGCAGTTAAACAGGTGGACCCAGAGAGTGTACGTGAAGAAGACAAACTCCTAACTGAGCAGTTCATAGAGGGGCTCCTGTCAGATGCCCACCGGACCCAGCTGCGTATCCTGGTCCTGCAGAACCCTGCTCTGGACTTTGCAAAGTTTAAGGACCAGGCCATCAGGGTACTGAGAGAATCTACACCGAATGACCCAGTACCCCTCCGGCCTCTTGCTATCACGTACCCCGGGGTGGTGCCTGCAACACGAGCCACTGCAGGGGCTGAGGCGCAGTCCCTGGATAAGGATCCCACTGCAGAGCTCAGACAGCAGTTCCAGGAGCTGACCAAGACTGTGGCTGCCCTTGCCAAGACCGTGCAGTCTCTACAAATGACCCCCTCGCCTGCAAAAATCGAGTTGGCCTCCAGCCCAGATGACGTCCCATGGATGCGACAGAGGAGGATTCCGCCGACCCGAGGCAGAGACACAGACCGGTATGATTCAACAGGACAACCGATCTGCCGCCGCTGCAGCCAGGCGGGCCACATTGCACGACGCTGTCCTTTAAATGGGCTGAGCCTGGGGCCAGGAGCCAACCCCCAGGTGTAAGGAAGCCCGGCTCAAACCCCAGCCGCAGCAAGTATGTGGGAGGACGACCGGTCCTTCCCATTGTGCTGGATGGGATCCCTTTGAATGCCCTCCTGGATACGGGGTCCCAGGTAACAACCATCCCCCACAAACTGTACAAAAGATATTGGGCTGATTCAGACATTGACCATGGCCCAGATGATGATTTAACAATTGTGGCCAGTAATGGTCAGCCCTTACCTCAAATTGGGTACAAAGAAGTAACCATTAAAGTGGGGCGGGTAGAATTGCCATGTCAGGGGATGATAATTGTAGATATTGATCGCAAAGAATCTGACCCACTGCTAACCATTGGTACAAATGTGATAGAAAATTGTATTGCCGAAGTGATAATTTTGTTGCAACAGGCGTCTGAAACTGCCAGCTCCGGGCAGCAGCGTGCCCTACAGAGGGAGATCAGAGCCCTGATGAGGAGGCAGCAGGTAGAGCTGGCCGGAGGAGAAATTGGCAGTGTGAGGGTAAGTGACCCCCTCCCCATTGCAATACCCCCAAGAAGTGAAATGTTGATATGGTGTCGGGCAGCAATAGGCCTCAAGGGTCAGGATTACCATGCCTTGGTGGAACCGGTGTATTCAGACAGTAGGCCTGGAGTCCTGATAGCCAGAGGGGTAGCGGACGTCCGCAAGGGGAGAGTGCCCGTCCGTGTCTTGAATTGTGGGGAGGAGGAGGCCAAATTGCCCCGGTACGCCACTGTAGCAAAACTGTACACTGTCAGCAACAATACCATTAAAGCAGTGGAACCCTTGATCCCGTCCGACCAGGCGGAAGACAATGGCTCCAAGGGGCAGCTGGAAGACTGGTGCCAAAAATTACATGTAGGCACCGACTCCACCCCCTCGCACCAAAAGCATGGGGTTTACCGGGTGGTACAGGAGTACGAGCGGGTCTTCAGCAAACACCCCCTAGATTTTGGGCAGGTGAAAGGGGTTAAACATCCAATCCCCACGGGTGATCATCATCCCATTAAAGAGAGATACCGCCCTGTACCCCCCGCACAGTATCAGTGTGCCAAGGAAATGTTACGAGAAATGAAGGAGGCTGGGGTTATCAGAGATAGTTGTAGCCCCTGGGCAGCTCCACTAGTGCTCGTAAAGAAAAAAGATGGTACAATGAGAATGTGTGTAGATTACAGGCAAATTAACCGCATTACACATAAAGATGCTTATCCACTGCCCAGAATAGAGGAGTCACTAACAGCCTTAAAGTCAGCTAACTATTTCTCCACCTTGGATCTCACCAGTGGGTATTGGCAGGTTCCCGTGGCAGAGGCGGACAAGGAGAAGACTGCATTCACGACACCAATGGGCCTCTGTGAGTTCAATTGTATGCCATTCGGGCTCTGCAACGCCCCAGGGACATTCCAAAGGTTGATGGAGTGCTGCTTGGGCCACCACAACTTTGAAACCGTGCTGTTGTACCTGGATGACGTCATAGTCTACTCCAAGACTTATGAGGACCACCTGAAGCACTTAGCAGAAGTGTTTGAGTCCTTGTCGAAATATGGCCTGAAGATCAAGCCATCCAAATGTCACCTCTTGAAGCCAAAGGTACAGTACCTGGGTCATGTGGTCAGCGCAGAAGGTGTGGCACCTGATCCGGAGAAAGTCACTGTAATCAAGGACTGGCCAAGACCCACCACAGTGAAGGAGGTGCGGCAGTTCCTTGGACTGGTGGGCTACTACCGAAGGTTCATTGATGGTTTCACCAAGATAGCAGCGCCCCTTCAAGATCTCCTGGTGGGCCAGCCAAAGCAGGCTAAGAAGCAGAGCCCTCCATTTGAATGGAGCAGCCAACTAGAAACATCCTTTGTCCGGCTGAAAGGGGCTCTCACGGGAGAAGAAATTCTGGCCTACCCTGACTACAGCCAACCGTTTGTACTGTATACAGACGCCAGCAACGTGGGACTGGGAGCAGTTCTGTCCCAGGTACAGGGAGGCAGAGAGAGGGTGATAGCGTACGCCAGTAGGAAGCTTCGGCCCACAGAAAGGAATCCAGAAAACTACAGTTCCTTCAAGCTGGAGTTCCTCGCTATTGTTTGGGCAGTGACTGAACGCTTCAAGCACTATCTGGCATCGGCCAAGTTCACCATCTTCACGGACAACAATCCGTTGACACACCTGGCAACAGCCAAGTTAGGTGCGATGGAACAGCGATGGATGGCCCGGCTGTCTAACTTTGACTTTACCATCAAGTATCGGGCTGGCAAGAAGAATAACAATGCTGATGCGCTGTCCAGAATGCCTCACTTACCCGAGTCTGGAGAAGACCTGGATGAACTCGAAGAGATAGAGTTACCGGCTTTCCATCACCAAGGTGTTTCCCAGTGTGAGCATGCTGTGGGAGTGAAGCGCTCAAGCCAGCACGAGGTCTCGGTCAACCCATTACTCCACCATAATTGGGAAGAGACACAGAACGGTGACCCGGCCGTGCGATTGGTCAAAGAGAAGCTAGCGCAAGCTGAGACCCATCTTGGCCCAGACGCTCCAGAGGAAGCCCAGCAGCTGTGGAAGGAGAGGGGACGACTGTTCACCTACCAAGGCAAGCTCTGCAAGAGATATGTCAACTGGCGAACAAATGAACTTGTCTGGCAGATAGTGGTTCCGCAGAGGGATGCTCCAATGGTCCTAGCAGCTTACATGATAACGCAGGACACTTCGGGTGGAAGAAGTTGGAGGCCCTACTCCGTGAACGGTTCTATTGGGTGCACATGAGAAAGATGATCGAGAAGTGGTGCCGAGACTGTGGCCCGTGTAACCTGAGGCGGAAGGATGATGCCAGCCAAAGGTCTCCCCTACAGCCAATTGTCACGAAGCAGCCCCTGGAGTTGGTGGCCCTGGACCACGTGAAGTTAACACCAAGCCGGTCAGGCTATGTGTACGCCCTCACCATTGTGGACCATTACTCTCGTTTCCTGGTAGTAGTGCCTGTGAAGGACCAGACAGCCAGAACAGCAGCTAGAGCGTTCCAGGCATCCTTTTGTCGACCTCACGGTTATCCGGAAAGGGTACTGACTGATCAAGGTCCTGCATTCGAGGCCGAAGTGTTCCAAGAGTTCTGTAACATGTACGGCTGTAAGAAAATCCGAACCACACCGTACCACCCCCAAACCAATGGACTGTGCGAGAAAATGAACCATGTGGTTATTGATATGCTGAAGACCCTACCTCTGGAAGAAAGGAACCAATGGCCGGAGAAGTTGCCAGATCTGGTAGACCTGTACAACCATATCCCAGTAAATTCGACCAACTGCAGCCCCGCTTACCTGATGCGAGCCAGACCTGGCAAGTTGCCTGTAGACTTTGAGATGGGGACTGTGTCGCCTGAGGCGGTTCAAGAAATAGAGGATTGGGATACAGAACGGCAGCAGCGGTACCGTAAGGTCCAGGAATGCGTAGAGAGGAGCCTGTCTCAAGCAAGAACGAGACAAGAGCAGCATTACAATCAAACAGCCCCAGCAACTCCCTTAGCACCGGGAGAACAAGTCCTCAAGAAGAAGAGGAGGACGCATAAATTGGATGATCAGTGGGAAAACGAGCCCTACACCATTATCCCCTCCAACTTTGACAATAGTAAGGTATGCCTCATAAGCAAGGATGAAGGCAAGACCTATCAAGCAATTTCTCGAGACCGCCTGAAAGCGTGCCCTGAACGGTGCAGAATCCAAAGAGAAGTGGAAGAAGTACAAGGAAGTCCCCAAAGTCAAGAGAAAGAGGGGGAGATGATCCAAACCATCCTTGGAAAATTCCCCAAAACTTGGACCCGAATAAACAATGCCATAGTGGTACCAGTTTTGACGTTTCCGCAGTTGGTCGAGCCAGAAACAGAAAAGATTCCGGATCCACCTAAAGAACCATCCGCTCCCACACGAGATGACACGCCAGCAGTGGAACAGGAGGATCAACCCCCTGTCAGTGGTGAACCTGTCATACCCTTGGCGACTCTTAGACCACATAGGCAACCATCACGCTTATCTATCGGGGTTAGGCCCACCTGTAGTGCTGAGGTAGAAGACACACCAAGTAGTCAGGGGCAAACACCAGAGCTACGCAGGTCCCAACGCAGCACTCGGGGACAACCCCCTCCAAGGTATAGAGAGTCAACTGTATAGGGGAAAGAGAGGGAGTACTTATTAGAATGTAAATAGTTATGCGAAATGTCTGTAATGTTGTGTACAAAATGTTTTTCTTTTTCTTTATTGCAAAAATGGACAATTGGGCCACTGGACTATGGGTGGCCAACACCTAAATTGTTCATAGTTAGCATTAGTGTGTTCAACACCCCTGAAGGAAAACCCGTCCGGCGTGCATAGAGTGGGGTCATCAATGCTCTGACGCACGCCCAGAGCCTACGTTGGGGGTTTGATCGCGGCGGGTCCCCCATGGAGCAGTGTAATGGACACCCGGCAGGGAGCCGCACTGGACTCTTATAGTAATGTTTAAGTTTGTAACGTTCAAGTAATGCGCCTCCCATAATGGGATGAAATGTTCTAACATGTTATGTTTGTTTCTACAGTCCGGGAGTACTGAATTTAACTAAGGGGGAGTGTGGCGCCCCAGGACCTGGTCGCCACAACAGCATTGCCCTCCCAAAGGGTTAATGCTGAGCCTGGAGGTAATTGGGAGATCTATTGGCCAGTAAGTTAACACCCAACACAGTTCTCCCTCCGGCCAGCAGGGGGAGCTCTGAACCTGGAACTTCAGGGAGCATTCCTTAAGTCTGGCTGAAGGGAGGAAGTAGTAGTTAGTCTGTAGGGAGCAGTAGAAGTGAACAGACGCAGAGTGAGCTGTCCTGTGAATCTGGGGCCTGGAGCTAGAGAAGCTTGGTCCAGAGAAGCAGGAGTAGCTGAGAGGCAGCAGAGAGACTCGGACATCGGAGTCTGTGGCCACCAGGGCTTAAACATATTCCCTGGTAGCCGAATCCGAAGGGCAGGAGAGCAGCAAGCCCCTGGCCCAAACATCCCAAAGGTACAGCTGCAGCATCGAGGCCCAGTGTGGACTCCAGCAGAGAAGCACCAGAGAGAGGGCCTGCGCAGCCTGCTACAGAGGGAAAGGGACGTACCATCAGTCCCAGCAGCAAAGAGGGCCATTGCTGGATTCAGAGAAGCAGGGTCCTATGATAACAAAGAAAAGCACAGGAGTAGGCCTCATACTCAGCTGGCCAGAAAGATCACCCCAAGTACTTCCAGGCCGACCGGATTCCCCATCACCACCTGTAACGGTCTCCCAGGACTGGACTGTGTTCGGAGTAAAAGAGGAAAAGGTAAAGAGACTGTTGTTTATGCCTGATTCTTTCATTGCCTGTCGGCCCTGCACCGTGTTAGCCGCACAACCCCATAGACTCTCACAAGCACCAACAGCGCCCCGGGCATTGCTCCACCTGTGGGGAGCAGTACCAACATTGCTGCCACATCATCACCCCGGAGGCCTTACACCGCAGCAGCGGCTTCATAGCCGCAGACCACAGGTGGCGTCACGAACACAAACTTTATTACTTCAAGCCACATATTTTACTGACACCCACCAGGGCCACGGAGCCGGGCCCAGCCACCACTGACTATCACCGGACCAGTTCTGCCCGGCACCGGGTGTCCCATAGCCCTGGGGTGGGCGAGTCACTTCTCCCGGGGCATCCCGGCACTCACCCCTCTCCTCGGTGGCCTCGGCTGGCTCCTAATGGTGGCAGGTTCCTGTCTCCCCCGCTGCGTGGGTATCAGCCGCGTCCCCCGGCTCTGTCTCCTGAGCAGGCCGCATGGGAGCCTCGGCTGACAGGCTCCTTGCTCCTGACAGATTGCGAATGATGTTGTCGCTCCTCTGTGGCCTCGGGCGGGTATAGTAGCGAGCCCTGGATCGCTTGATGCCAGTCTTGCCCATTCTAATAGTCTGATGCCGGTGGATTGTGCTGGAAGTGCTGTGGAGCTGGAATGGTGCACGTCCTCACTCGGCCATGTCAAGCCACACCCCCGCTGTCTATATTTTATTGACAATTTTGTATAAACGCAACTATCATATCAGATAAAAAAATATATATATTTTGATGACCTCCATTACTTTGAAAGGGGGGCATGAAAATACTGGTACTGGTTATACCTGCTGGGGGAATGAATGACTGAGTAGAAGAAAATTCAGCTAAACAACCAGTTTACAAGCTTCATCCTTCTTCCTGATGGGTTCTAGGCACTGGACAGACATTTGTTAGAGTCTGGCACGTGGACATGAGTGCTGTCTGTCAGAAGTACAGAGATGGAACTTGCACCTATTTTTATACTGTTGGAGGGTATGTGCATGCATGCTATTTACTGGAAAGGTATGTTGTCCATATTCATGTGATTTTACTGGTTAGTCAAACAATTATCTGATCTTAAGTTTTCGTGCAGCTTTAGTGTGTAAAAATTCTGTGCAAATGTTAAAAAAATGACAACAGAATTTCCTGTAGCTTTTTAATACAATCATGGGAAAAAAAATCCTTTCCCTGAAAAACTGGTCACTAAAAGAAACTTGTCAGTATGAGTAAGCAGATTTTCACTCATCGATGATCACTTGTAAACCACTCTAAATTCTAAATTACTTTGCACAGATGTAACAGTCATTCCAATATTTATTTTAGCTGAGTCCAGTACAATGGTTTAATATGGGAAAGCAGCTTGTCTTTCGATAATAAAATGAAATGTTTAGCTTCTTATCATTCCATGTCCTACTATTATGTCATGAGTAGTGATGAGCGAATATATTCGTCATTATTTGTTACTCGCACGAATATTAAATCCCCTTAACGACCAGGGATGTACCAGTACGTCCCTGGTCATGTTGGGGAAATCCCGGCCGGATGCTGTAGTAAGCTGACGGGGATCCGCACACATGTCAACTGATTTTATCACCTGTCTCGTGTACCTCGCAGGCGAGGGTGGATCCGAGATCCTTCCACACCTGCTTCCCAGTTAAATGGAGCTGCCAAAGTGCGGCAGTGTGATTCAAAAGGCCGCGGTGGGGACCGCACGCTTCCCAGCCACCATCGGCAGCCTTGTGAAGTGATCACGGGGTGCCTATGGTTGCTATGGTAGCATTTGGTCATATGGTGACCCTGACACTTCCATACCGTAGTTCCTCTGAGAGCCGCGTGAGCGATCTGCTCCTAAAGGAACAGTACCCTATTTCCGATCAGAGGTGTACAGCTCTGATCAGAAAAAGGGCAGCAGCAATCAGGCTGCTGATTCTTATAGTCTCTCAAAGGGTCTAGTAAAAAAAAAAAAAGTAAATAAAGTTTTAAAAAAAATTAAAAAACAATAAAAAACCCCTAAAAGATCAAATCACCCCCATTCTCCCTATTGAAAATTAATATAAAAAATATACACACATTTGGGATCACTCACTGCATTCAGAAATGCCAGAACTATTAAAATATAAAATCAATTAACCTGATCGGTAAATGGTGTAGTAGCAAAAAATTCCAAATGCCAAAATTACATTTTTTGGTCATTACAAATTTTGCTCAAAATGCAATATCAGGCGATCAACACAGCGCATTTGCGCAAAAATGGCACCATTAAAAATGTCAGCTCAAGACGCAAAAAATAAGCTATCATTGATCCCCATATCCCAAAAAATAAAAACTATATAGGTCGCAGAAATAGTGCTAAAAGTGCGCCATTTTTTGTGACAAACTTCTGAATTTTTTTTAACCCCTTAGATAAAAATAAAACTATACATGTTTAGTATCTATGAACTCATACCGACCTGAGGCATCACACCCATATATCAGTTGTACAATACAGTGAACACGGTGAATGAAATACCAAATACCAAAACCAATAGTTGATTAACACTTTGTTTGCAATTTTGCTGCACTTTGGATTTATTTTGCCATTTTCCAGTACACTATATGGTAAAACTCATTGTTTCAGCTTGGGGGCGGGTCTGACTGCAACCAATCACAGGGAGAAGCAGTGAATATGTGATGAGGCTAATGAGCGGGTAGGGAAGACGAATGAAAGGCTGTGGGAGCAGTGTGCACACAGCTCTGCCATGAGGAGCTATCAAGGTCAGTACATGCTGCGGCAAGCGGTGATCACAGCCCGCCATCTGCTGTGACCCGGGTGTGTGTTGGCAGCTCCTCCTGGCAGAGCACACTGCTGCAAATCAGGCTGGGCTAGATATCCAAATATAGCGAGGCGAATACACCATTACTTGCAATAAAACGAATAGCACGAGTACTGTACTATTCTGCGAATAGCGAATAGTTACGAATACACTCACTCATCACTACTTATTCATGACAAATACATGAATAGTACAAAATATTTGTGACGAATAATCTGAACCCGAATAGACATGAGTACTTGGGACCTTTTCAAAATTGGTATTATAATATCCCCAAGCTCAGCCATAAACCAATGAGTAGGATTTCCTACTTGAGTGACACATGGCCTGTCCACAGTGGCATGCATCAGAAATTTACCCTTATTTCTTTGACCATATAAATCAATGGCAATATTCCAAATATACATATATTAATGTGGAGTGGGGAATGTAAATAAACATTTTTACATGTAACAGTTATTTCCTCAAAATAGAAACCTTTATACCATCCGCTGTCAGGATAGAGTTTAATATACAGTAATCTAGTGTGGCACCCCTGACCCGGTCAGGCACAAGTGAGTACTGCACCCATGCTGGGACAGTACTTCCAGGTAATCCTAAAGGCCAAAATGAGGTGTTTACGCACAGATACATAGCAACCAGTTCCCCAACACCATTAGATGGGACCCTTGGGCAGTCCCTAGAGGGGTCTGGCCTTCAATTCTTGTCAAGGGGTGTAGTGGGGGGGGCCTGCTAGCTAAAGTGCAGAGGCTGAAAGGAAAGGAGTGGAGCGAGCCAGTCTGGTAGTGGTGAGCGGCGGTTGCTAGGAGACGCAGACGCGCGCTCACACTAGTCAGACCCTGCGCGATGTAGTGACAGTTAGTGGGGGCGAATGGTCATCGAGTGATGATGCTGAAAAGGTGCCCCTGATGACTAGGCACGTACGGGGAACAGGTCCCTAGAGTAAACTCAAGTTTAACTATTTGCTAAACCTGCCGGTGAGGGGAACTACAAGTACCTCACCAACCACACAGAGTCCAAGCCTCAGCAGCAACGCAGGGACCCATAAGGAGACAGAGCCAGAAGCCATCTCACCTGGTCCACGCTGCTGGGAAACGGTCCAAAAAGGGAGAAAAGGCAGTATCGACTCCCTGGATAGACCCCCATGGTACTTCAGGTCAGGGGGTTATCCGAAAACAGAAGTGTTAGGAAGGCGAGCTAAGTGTCACCCTCAGACTGGCTTGAAGGATGCCTGGTTTCACCTGGTTTATTGAAGCATCGCCCAATAAACATCTAGAAGTGAGTAAAAAGCAGTTGAAAGACTTTTAGACTGAGCCTGAGTTATTCCTGACCCGCTATCCTCACTCACAGGAGGCCACACCATCCGACTGCAGACTCCATCAGCCCCAGATGCTCATAAAATTTGCAGTGGCGGTCACCATATCCCTGACCGCAAGCCATGAATGGCGTCACGACATATCAAATAAAAATTAGCTTACCTGTTGCCATATTAAACAAGAAACCCTGTGGCGTCCCTGAAGAGGATCAGCATCCCTGGGGCATCACATCTTCTCTTTTTGGCGTCACAAACAGGATCGGGGACTAGACCTGTTTAGACAGGTGACAGTGTGCCTTGGCGGTCTGACTGAAAAATTTGAATCGCCGCCATTTTCTTTGCCACCGCTGAAAGTGCATCATCAAGCAGCTGTAGCTCGCGCAGGAGAAGTAACCGCCCACAGAGAGGAGTGACAGTCCCAGAATGGAGAGAGCGCTCTGATCTCGTGAGAAAAGGAAATGGAAGGGCTGATATGTCCCTGGACTGCTGGGACGCCCCTAGCCCTGTGGGAGGAGAAACGGAAATAGATCCACAGCCTGATGAGCAAGGAAGGAGCAGGATGGCGTCAGCAGAAGGAGATCATAAGGAGCAGGGCTGGTCCAGGCCCATGTCAGCAGAGTAGCTGGAAGCAGAAGTGGAGAAAATGGCTGACCGCATGGATGAGTAGTGGAAGCGTGAGGTGGCCGCCTGCAGGCACAGGACGCTAATGGCGATCAGAAACTTGCGACTGTCCGCGCAGGGGGGCCCGCCTGGAGGCGCCGCCCATACTCAACTGAAGCCACCATCAGCAACAGCGACCCCGCCACTGGAAGTCTGCAGCACGACCCCGGGTGAGTCCAAAACTACCCCTGTCCTACCTGGTGTGCTGATCTCGCCAGCGCTTCTGTCGGAAGCCAGTGCGACACCTCGTGCGATGCCCGCGGCCAGACCAGACCAGGCCGCAACGCCTCCTGTTCCGGTGGCGAGACCAGAGACGGTCACAGCGCCCCAGTCGCTGACTAGGGATCCAGCTCCTGCCCCCAGTCCTGAAGCGGTCACAGCGCCCCAGTCGCTGACTGAGGATCCAGATCCTGCCCCCAGAACAGAGGCGGTCACTGCGCCCCAGTCGCTGACTGGGGATCCAGCTCCTGCCCCCAGACCAGGGGTGGCTACAGCGCTCCAGTCGCTGACTGAGGAACCAGTTCCTGTGTCTCGACCTGAATCGGATACAGTACTTTCTCAGCTAAAGATGGAACTAGATGCTCTGCCCTCGGCTCACATGATTGCTAGGTACCTGGTCAGCAAGCTGTCGTCCCGACCTGAAGCTGTCGCAGCACCCTCTCCGCTGGAGAGGGATCCTGAAGCCATGCCATCGTTCTGCCCGGCTGCTGAAAGCTCGACCTTAGAGCTGCCCCTACGCAACCGGAGGAGGTCTCAGCACCCTCTGAAAGGGAGGGAGGCCGTGAGGCCGCGCTGCTGTCCCCCCAACGACCGGAAAAGGTCACAGCACCCTCCACCAGGGAGGGAGAAGAGGTCCTGCAGCCATCAATGCTGTTCCCCAGCCGACTGGAGGAGGTCGCAGCTCCCTCTGAGAGAGAGGGAGGCCATGAGGCCACGCTGCTGTTCCCCCACCAACCGGAAGAGGTCGCAGCACCCCCCATCAGGGAGAGAGAACTGGTCGCAGCAAGTCCCAGCACTTACATTACCTGGTTGCCCGTTGATAACCAGTTGATGCCGATGCGAAGACCAGCCCACAGAGAGCGACGGCGAGTGAGAGCCAGACACCCACGCCCCCTTGTGAAGCCCAGCCCAGAGAGTGAAGAGTTAGAGGCCCGTGACCTGCAAGAGAAGCAGTCCCTGCGGCGGGCCAGACACCAGGCTAAAAGTCTCCTCCACTTAGGAGTAGTGGAGGAGTTCAATTGAAAAAAGGGGTGGGGCTTTATAGTAGAAGCAGGAGTGAAAGAGGGAATTTTTGTATCCCGGCGGGACGTACAATCCCATCTACAGCGGGGTCACCCTGGTCGTGATTTGTACGTGGGGGATGTAGTAGAATTTACGAGGCATATGGGAGAGAGGCTGGTTCGCCTTGGATGTAGTGCAGTGTCCAAGGGAAACCTAAGTGAGCCCAGGTTCCAAACCCACCGCTTCGATCAGGTCCCCATTGCCATCATCACCAGGGGACGCCCATGACACAACTTCCAGAGGTCAGTGCACTGAGGAATCGAGCACTGGTCTTGGAAGGAGGAAGTCACTTTAATTACAGAAAAGTAAAGTTAAAATGTTTTACAACTAGTTAAGTAACATTCAAGAAAATGTGCCTGCAAGAACTTTTGCGTGAACTTTTTAAGTTTTCCTTTTTAGCACCAGGTATTGTGCATTTTATATGGACCATAGGCTATGAACTGGCTATGGCCACAAACTCTCACAGTGTATATAGTTACCCCAGTGGTACCAACCCCAGAGTCTGCATGTTGAGGGGCATGGCTCTGCACCACCAAGGGGGCACGCCTGTTTATGGGACCTGCTCTCCAACAAAGACGAAGCAGGTACGCCTGTTTATGGGGCCTACGCCACCAGGACAAGACCAGGTCACCAAAAGGACTGGTGATCACTCCGTATTCGTGTCTTGGGTTAAAGATTCGTGGGTGGTGGGTGGTGGTGGTATGTTTATATGTAAATTTCTTCCCTGTGTTTGAAAATTTGTATTTATGCTTTTCTTGTCTTTGCAGCCCGAGGACGTGCTGTTGATAACCAAGGGGGAATGTGGCGCCCCTTACCCGGTCAGGCACCACTGAGTACTGCACCCATGCTGGGACAGTACTTCCAGGTAATCCTAAAGGCCAAAATGAGGTGTGTACGCGCAGACACATAGCATCCAGTTCCCCAACATAATTAGATGGGACCCTTGGGCAGTCCCTAGAGGGGTCTGGCCTTTAATTCTTGTCAAGGGGTGTAGTGGGGGGCCTGGGAGCTAACGTGCAGAGGCTGAAAGGAAAGGAGTGGAGCAAGCCAGTCTGGTAGTGGTGAGTGGCGGTTGCTAGGAGACGCAGACGCGCGCTCACACTAGTCAGACCCTGCGTGGTGTAGTGACAGTTAGTGGGAGAGAACGGTCGAGAGAGGACGCTGAAAAGGTGCTCCTGATGACTAGGCACGTACGGGGAACAGGTCCCTAGAGTAGACTCAAGTTTAACTATCTGCTAAACCTGCCGGTGAGGGGAACTACAAGTACCTCACCAACCACACAGAGTCCGAGCCTCAGCATTAACGAAGGGACCCATAAGGAGACAGAGCCAGAAGCCATTTCACCTGGTCCACGCTGCCGCCAAACGGTCCAAAAAGGGAGAAAAGGCAGTAGCGACCCCCTGGATAGACCCCCCACGGTACTTCAGGTCAGGGGATTATCCGAAAACAGAAGTGTTAGGAAGACGAGCTAAGTGTCACCCTCAGACTGGCTTGAAGTATGCCTGGTTTCACCTGGTTTATTGAAGCCTTAGAAAGGTGACAGAAGCCAAACTACAAAACCTTGTCACCACCCTCCAGGTTTGATGTTCACACCAGGGGGGCGGAGCCATGCAGTTGGCTCCGTCCACCGAGGAGTGCCCTGAGGTGGGAAAAACAGGAGTTGAGCTTTGACAGTCGAGTGGAGTGGAGTAAAGTTCAAGGGCAGACCTGTGTCCAGGCCTGCCATAGTCTACACAGGTGTCTGGGTTGGAGCCCAGTCACTTCTGGCAAGGAGGCAGAAGGTGGTAGCCGCCTGCAGCAGCTGGAATTACAGCCGGTGGAACCGTAGGGACCGGGGACGGGCGGTGGCCCGCCGGTACCGAACCGGGGAACCGATTGGAAACCGGAGCACCAGGAGGGGTACTCAGACCCGGTACGAGGCCCAGAAACAACCGGGCTGAGTCAAATCAACTGATTGAGGACTGGACTTAAGGACCGATCCCACCTAAGACACGACTGAAGACAACATCAGAACCATTAGGGTAATGCCACCGCCCAGGCATAGAGACCCGATGGGCCAGCGTCTGCGGGCAAAGAGGGCTCTCCCGGCACATACCAAGCCGGGGAGCGGACTACCGTTGCTCAGGCATAGGAGTCGACGTTTTCTACATAAGTAAGGTGCAGGAGAAAGGTGGAAACCACTAACCTGATAAGGGGGAAAACTGCAGCCGGCTGCGGGCACCGTTCACCATCTCGTTTGGTTTACCAGAGACTCCAGCGTGTTTGTGATAGTGAGTACAACAGTGCCTTCGGGCCGCGCACTGCGCCGCACGGCACCGACACCCCAGCATGCATCCACTGCCCACCTCAGCACCTCCCTTGGGGCCCCGGGACCATCATCCCCCCCCTACCCACGGAGGGGGTCAAAACCAAGCTGCGCAACACCGTCCACGGGAGCCTAGTCAACGGCAGCGGTGGTGTCCATCCATTCACCACAACCCGTGGGTGGCGTTACAAACTCAAATCCCCTACAAACAACCACGGCTCCAGCCGTGGACCTCCCCATCGAAGTCCCTACGTGTAGCGCCAACCTCCCCTTTCAGAGCGACGTGACCCCCGGGTCCGTGAGGAGCTCGAGCCACCCACCAACGAGCACGGATCCGAGCGGCTCGGCAGCCCGCCGAGCCCCGGGGCAGTACATTACACACCCGAGCCCCTGGGGCCAGCCTCCCTCAGGGGAGGCCACACCATCCGACTGCAGACTCCATCAGCCCCAGACGCTCATAAAATTTGCAGTGGCGGTCACCCATATTCCGGACCGCAAGCCGTGAGTGGCGTCACAACATATCAAATAAAAATTGACTTACCTGTTGTCATATTAAACAAGAAAACATGTGGTGTCCCTGAAGAGGATCAGCATCCCTGGGGCGTAACACTAGTACAGTACAATTATTTATGTAGAAAACCATGTCACTCCCCAAAACTTGTAGAAAACTTCTTTTATTTATTAAAAAAAATCTTGATGGCTTTTTGATTGTCAATTGTGTGGATTACTTGGACAATAAGATAACGGTTGATCCAGAAGCACATGAAGGACTTATAGTTTTATGGGACAGAGCAGTGAGAAAACCAACTCTTCCACCTTGCTTATTGTGGCGCCCCTGAATGTATCAGGGTGCCACAGGATACTGCAATCCTTATCCAGGGTGCAGGGCCTATGCCTATGGTTCCAGGTTCCCAATAACCAGTGTCACACCATCAGCACTACAAATCCCAACCACACCTCACATCAAACCTGTCAGACACACCAGTGGGATGGTCAAAATGGGGTAGAGCCACCCACCTAGGGGTCAGGCAGACTGGTGGGAGGGAGAAAGTAGAGGAAGTGAAGAGTCAGTTCAGTTGTAGCCCTCAAAAAGTGAGGAACTGGGAGTTGTAGCTCCCGAGGAGCAAGACCAAGGTTGGGTCGCAGATGGTGGTCCGGGACCACAGGAGTCGGGGACCGGTGGCAGTGACATTGGAAAGTGTGCGATCGACATAGTCTAGGAGGACTGTCGGCATCAGAATCCCAAAAGAACTGTCCGGTACCGAGCACGGTGGGGTACAGGACCCTAGGTCAGGAGCAGGTTTAGCCGTCCTAATAATTAACCTGGAAGGGAGAGTATCTTCATGAACTTCCCTAAGAGCTCAGAGATTGAAGGCATCAGCACAACGCGGGGGATAGGGTTCTCATTAAAAAGCAGCCTAACTGAAATCCCAAGTGCCAACCATCAAGAGCACAGCTGCCCTACACACAGGTAGCGGCGCCCCAACAGCTTCATGCCAAGGGGCCACAACTGGATGTGTGACGCCCTGGACCCCCCAGGGGTCACAGTACACTAACATCACACACACACACACACACACACACCCCTCTGGGTAGGTGACACCAGTCAAACAAAATCCTTCTCGCCACCCTCCAGGCTTGATGTCCACACCAGGTGGGGCGGAGCCAGGTGGTTGACCCCACCCACCGAGGAGTTCAGAGGCCTGGAGGCGGGAAAAGATGGTAGTTAGATTGTGTTAGGCAGTGAAAGTGAGAGGAGTGGAAACTCTTGGTGTCTGGGTTGGAGCCCAGGCACGAACAGCAAGGTCAGCAAACGGTGGTGACCGTCTGCAGGAGTTGGTGGAGGTCAGCAGAACCGTAGGACCGGGGTCGGGCGTGCAACCGAACCGGGGAGCAGATTGAAGCCAAGCACCAAGGCAGGGTACTCAGACCCCGACCAAGCTAGGAGCCGCCGAAAAGGTCAAATTATCTGATTGCAGTCTGGACCTCAGGGGTTAATTCCCACCTAAGTCCCGTCAGAAGGCAACAGCCCAACCCATCCAGATAAGTGCCACCGCCAAGGGCCAGAGATCCAAGGGCCAGCGCCTGCGGGCAAAACGGGCTCTCCCGACACGTACACGCCGGGGAGCGGACTACCCATGGGAAGCCATAGGAGTCAAATACACTTCCACAGGTGCAGGAAAACGACAGCCACCATCAGCCCGTTCGGGGAGAGTGAGAACACCGCAGCCAGCTGTGGGCCCCGTCCATCCAGCTGTTTGGTTTACCAGAGACTCTGTCCTTCTGTGTCTGAGTGAGTACAACAGTGCCATCCGGCACCGCGCTGCACCGCAACTTTGCACCCGTGACAACGCTGCCTCCCCGCATCGGCACCTGCACCTATACCTCCTCCCTACTTCCCAACCGGGGCCCCGGGACCAACATCCTCTACCCACGGAGAGGTCAACACCTTAGCTGCTCTCCGCCATCGCTCCCGGGATCCTCCGTCACCAGCAGCGGTGGTGCCCACCATCACCACAACCCGTGGGTGGCGTCATGACTGACATCCCCAAATACCCACCACAAAACCTCCCTTTTTCACTCGTGGGCGAGGAGACGCTGCTCGAGCCCCAGGTCCGGCCCCGTGCTCGAGCCACCGAGGAGCAGAAGCACCGGACCCGAGCGCCAGCGATCCCAGACGAGCGGCGTTCCCAACCCTACGCCCGCGACAGCTTGGCGTCACGAACAGGATCCTACCCGTCTACTTACCAGTAGAAGTGCGCCTTGCAGTCCCCGCCGGCGGTGTCCGGCCGAAAAATTTGAAATTCCGCCATCTTAGGCGCGAAAAGGTCCTGCTCGAGTCGTCTTCCCCGAGCAGGGAAGGTGCGAAGGTGAAGCCCCGCCCCCGAGAAAAGGAGGTGCGAGAGAGAACCAAGGGGGGGGGGAAGGCGTGTGAAGGCCTGCCTCATGTAACCGAGGGGATAAAGGGCAGGGACACCAGGACTCTGCCATTCATCCGGTTCCTGGAAGCACACGCGCAAGATGTCCGTCCCGTCCGAGTACTTGAGATCCCGGGGCCCGCTCCAGGAACAGCGGCGTGGGTGGAGGCCCGGACAGCGCAGATGTGCTGCCGCCTGCAGGTCCAAGTCCGGTTCCTGATGGAGCAAGTGGCGGCCAAAATGGAGGAGGTGGCGGCGGCCGTGCGGAAACGCGAGGCGGAGGCAGTGCTGGAGGAGCGGATAAGCGACCCACGCCCCTGTGTCCCGGAGGGACTGGTTGCTGCGGCTGAGGGACCCGGTCTGTGCCCGTTCACCCTGCTGCCTCCCCAGCCCTCCGTATCGGTTGTCGCTTCCCCACCAATCTGTCCGCTGCCCCCAACACCGGCAGCGGAGTCTAACTCACCCGCCCCAGAGAAAAAGCCTGTAAGCGCTGCCCGCGGACGACCTTATGAACAACCCGCACTGATCCCGTTACCGTGGAAGGTTCCTCGGGAGGTGTCCGTTCGTGAGGTGAAACCGCCGGTCATGGAAGTGACCGCGCCCAAGAGATTCCTGGTTCCGGCAGTCCGCCCGGCCACGGAAGTAGTGGAGGCCGCCAGCAGGAGGGCCCAGCAGGTGAGGCCTGTCATCCCTGAACCCCACGCATCGGCTGACGCAGCGCCGGGTCACCGCTGTAAGGCAGCATCCCAGGCCGCGTCACCGCAGGACTTCCCAGCGAGGGTATCAGTCGTAGCCGGTACGGCTGAGATCCGGCGGGGCCCGACCCGCGCGCAGCAGGGGTACGCAGGTGCTCCATTTTGGGATCGGCAGCCAAGCCAGCTGGGCCGCCAGATTGCCGCCAGGGAACAGCAGAGATCTGAAGTGCTGGCCCGCACAATCCGGGAAAAAGACAATCTCCGGAACGCCACCTACCGGGTGCGGGGCCCGATCTACGAGGGCCAGGTCAGGCGGTTCGATCCCCAACGAGGATATGGTTTCATATACGAGCCGGGCCTGGAGGCCGAAAACTTTGTGGCCCGCAGAGACGTGAACTCCCATCTCCCGACGGACTACCCTGGCCGTGACCTGCAACCGGGTGACCTGGTGACGTACACCCGACACTGCGGGGAGAGGGCCTAGTTCACCCTTGATGTGAAGGTAAAAGAAAGCCGCAGTATCCCGAGGCGGCCCCAGTCCCCTCCCCCACCGTTCCGTCCGGATGTGGAGCTGGAGGAGTATGAGGAAGGCGACCTCAAGTAAAGGCAGCGGATCTCCGTTGCAGCAGAACTGTTGTCCCCTGTTGGGACCCTATGTTATGTTTTTCTTAACCCTTCAAAGCCCCTGTCCACATGAGAAACTGCTCATGAACATGACCGAGAACTCGCAGGCCACCCACAAACTGGTGGGCTTGTAAATAATTCCGGGCTGGAGTTCCGTTAACCGCCTCCGGAGAGGCAGGTTGGAGGAAGGACCCGCAGCAGAGCAGGCTGGGGTCCAGTCACCACCGGGACCGGTGACCATCCTCCGGGGTCAGGGGTCCCCCTGGACGTGGGGCCCCCTGAATGACAGCCGGGTGCGAGACACCGTACCCGTTCCCGCTTGGGCGACCTGAACCAGGTTCCTGTTTCCGGACTGGGGAAAAGGGGTGCTGCCCGCTTCTTAGGGGCAGCATCAAGGTTTAGGTTGTTTGGGTGGGAAAGCGGAAGAACTGGGACCTGTCCGTTGTTATTAAAAATGTTTTATTTCCGTTTGCAACGTTTAAAGTGACATGCCTCCCGTCAGGGAAGATCTAAAAAAATGCATACCGTTGTTTGTTTTTTTCTCTGTTATTTATCTTTTTCAGAAAATAAAACCAGTGATGGACGGGCAGCCCGCGGACGGTCTGCGTTTTACCAAGGGGGAGTGTGACGCCCTGGACCCCCCAGCGGTCACAGTACACTAACATCACACACACACACACACCCCCTGGGTAGGTGACACCAGTCAAACAAAATCCTTCTCGCCACCCTCCAGGCTTGATGTCCACACCAGGTGGGGCGGAGCCATGTGATTGACCCCGCCCACCGAGGAGTTCACAGGCCTGGAGGCGGTAAAAGACGGTAGTTAGATTGTGTTAGGCAGTGAAAGTGAGAGGAGTGGAAACTGTTGGTGTCTGGGTTGGAGCCCAGGCACGATCAGCAAGGTCGGCAGACGGTGGTGGCCGTCTGCAGGAGTTGGTGGAGGTCAGCGGAACCGGGGTCGGGCGGTGGCTTGCCGGTACCGAACCGGGGAGCAGATTGAAGCCAAGCACCACGGCAGGGTGCTCAGACCCCGACCAGGCTAGGAGCCGCCGAAAAGGTCAAATTATCTGATTGCAGTCTGGACCTCAGGGGTTCATTCCCACCTAGGTCCCGTCAGAAGGCAACAGCCCAACCCGTCCGGCTAAGTGCCACCGCCAAGGGCCTGAGATCCAAGGGCCAGCGCCTGCGGGCAAAACGGGCTCTCCCGACACGTACACGCCGGGGAGCGGACTGCCCGTGGGAAGCCATAGGAGTCAAATACACTTCCGCAGGTGCAGGAAAACGACAGCCACCATCAACCCGTCCGGGGAGAGTGAGAACACCGCAGCCAGCTGTGGGCCCCGTCCATCCAGCTGTTTGGTTTACCAGAGACTCTGTCCTTCTGTGTCTGAGTGAGTACAACAGTGCCATCCGGCACCGCGCTGCACCGCAACATTGCACCCGCGCCCATGCTGCCTCCCCGCATTGGTACCTGCACCTATACCTCCTCCCTACTTCCCAACCGGGGCCCCGGGACCAACAGCCCCTAGCCACGGAGGGGTCAACACCTTAGCTGCTCTCCGCCATCGCTCCCGGGATCCTCCGTCACCAGCAGCGGTGGTGCCCACCATCACCACAACCCGTGGGTGGCATCACGACCGACATCCCCAAATACCCACCACAAAACCTCCCTTTTTCACTCGTGGGTGAGGAGACGCTGCTCGAGCCCCAGGTCCGGCCCCGTGCTCGAGCCACCGAGGAGCAGAAGCACCGGACCCGAGCGCCAGCGATCCCAGACGAGCGGCGGTCCCACCCCTCCGCCCGCGACAGATGCACAGAGACTTTGGTTTATTTTCAGTGTGAGTGTCTGCTTTATAATCCACAACCTGGACCACGACTACCCACAGTGAGTACTCTGTTCCCTTGTACCCTGCGCTCCCCAGCATCCATCAAAAACCCCAGAGGCCGGGGCCTTCCCTACCTACGGAGGGACCGACACCTTGCTGTCCCACACCATCTGCTCCGGTACTCCTTCCAGCAGCGGCGGTACTCCCATTACCGCAACCCGCAGGTGGCGTCACAAACTTCTCCCCTGTAAATAATCCTCTTTCAAGGATCTGAGTGTCTGCCGAGCCTGGGTCCGGACCCCTCGAGCCACAACCACCCCGGATCCGAGCACCCCGGTCTGCGCCGGGGCGGCACACTTATTACTGGGGTAGGGAGTGTGAGAGAGATGGAAACCACCATAAAAAAGTGCTTCAGGAGAGGAGTGTCAGAGGGGGTTAGCCAAGTTTCAGTGATGCCAAGAAAGGAAAGTTTATCAGATGAAAGATCATTGATGTAGGAATGTTTATTGCAGATAGAGCGAGCTTTCCATAGAGCTCCTGTTAGAGGGACTGGAGGAGTGGGAGCTGGGTGAATGGGTATAGGATTAGAAAGGTTTTGAAAATTTGTGATAGATCATGGATGAGGATTAGAAGTGACAATGGGAATGTGGTGAGGAGGGACAGAATTTGTAGAGATATCACCAAAAATGAGAAGGAGCAGAGAGAGTGTTAGTAGGTAGGAGCAGGAGAGGGCATGAAGTGGCTGTGTGCAGGGCCAATGTCAGCATCCGGCGCACGTGCCAGGGCCCTGGAAAGCCAGGATGGCCCACTCGTGGTCGGCAGGAGCAGGTCGTCAATAGCTTTCCTGCGGCTCCTGGGCAGATTTCCAGGGACCACAGACAGTGCTCCGACAGACAGCCACACTTTACTGTCTGCAGGCACTTTAAAGCAGCAGTGCACATGCCTGCAGGCTGGCATTCATCTGTGGGCGGAGCTAGCATGCAATGCACTCCTGATCCACAGAGGAAGATGAGTGGCTGCCAGCCCCCAGCATCCTATAGTGCTGCTGCCTGCCTGCATATGCCCCCAAAGCCAGTATGTGCGTGTGAGGCCCCAGGACTAGTCAGGTCGTCACAGGGTACTGCACGCTCTTTATATCCCAGTGCAGGACTCAAACCTCCATGGTTCTGGGTTCCCAGCTTGCAGGACTGCCTCCACCAGCATCTAAAAATCCTAATCACACCTCGCACTTCAACCTGTCAGGCACACCAGTGGGCTGCTAAGCTGGAATAGGGCCGCCCACCTAGGCGTAAGGCAGGGAGGTGGGAGGTGACAAGTCAGAACAGTGGTAGCCCTCGAGCAGTGAGGAGCTCGGAGGAAGCTGGGAGTTGGAGCTCCCAGGGGAGAAGCAGATTGGGTTGCAGATGGTGGTCTGGGCCCGGAGGAGTCGGAGAGCCGGTCACGGGATATTGGGACTGGGTGCCTGGCTAGTCAAGGAGGACGGTCGGCAGCTGCAGTCCAATAGCTGGTCTGGGGCCGAAAGCATGTCGGGGTACAGGACCCTAGGTCGGGGAGAGGCTTAAAGCAACCCGACAATTAACCTGCGGAGGACAGGGCCTTTATGGACTGTTCCCAAGAAGCTCAGAGATCGGGGGCACTAGCGCAACAAGGGTTATAGGGGTTTCCAACCTAAGCAGCCCACTGAAATCCCAAACGTGAGCTCCTGAGAGCAAGCTCCTCTGCTACCCATAGTAGGGAGCGGGGCCCAGACAGCTCCAAGCTTACGGGCCACCTGGACACTTTAAAATTCTGTGTACGGTGGCAGGTTACGGAACACCAGGCAGTGCTTCAGGGGACGGAAGCTGGACGAGCTCCCCAAAGAGGGCAGCTGCACCTTGAGACTTGGTTTACCACGTTGTCAGCGTCTGCTTTCCTTCTGAATGAGTACCTGATTATCCCCTGCTACCAGCGAGCCTGCAGTCCCCCTGCAATCCATCCCACCATCCAGGGTCCCGAGGCATTTCCCTACTTGTGGGGGTAACATCATCTGGCTGCCCCACTCCATCACCCCGGGTACTCCCAAAGGCAGCGGCGGTATTCCCTATTACCGCACACCACGGGTGGCGTCACGAAATATCTAACTCCCCTGTAAATAAACCCCCATCACGTTTCGGAGTGACCCCGAGCCACGAGTAGCGACACCCGGATTCGACTGGTTCGACCGCTGCTGCGGTGGGACTTGTCCGAGACATGCGCACCCCACGGGCCCTCAGGGCCAGTATGAATCTGTCCCATGGACTCCACGCATTCCCAGGGCCACTATGTGTAGGCCCCTTCAGGTCCCCAGCGTCCCCTAGTAATGTGTATATCCCATAGGCCCCCAGTGCCCCCCAGTAATGTGTATGCCTCCCAGGCCTCCAGCATTCCACAGTAATGTGTATATTGTGCCGCCCCCTGGAGCAGGCGAACTGCTCGGATCCGGGGGTTTTTGCTGTGGCTCGAGGGTCCCCGGACCCGGAGCTCAGAGGCCGCTCAATTAAAAGGGGAAATATTTGCAAGGGAGAGTTCGTGACGCCACCCGTGGTTTGTGGTAAGGGGAGTATCGCCGCTGCAGATAGGAGTACCCAGGGGAGATGGAGTAGGGCAGCCAGATGGTGATCCCTCCATGGGTAGGGGAGGTCCCGGGACTCTGGAGATAGTGTTGTGCAGGCTATGCAGGCAGGCAGGATGCAGGGAGAGCAGTGTACTCACTCAGGCTGTGAAGATGTTGGTGCAATCATTAAGCAGACTTTGACACAGGAGTAAACCAGGTGCCGCTGCCACTCTGGGGAGCCCGTCCGGGTGTCCGTCCCCGCTGGTATTGCTTAGTGGTCTGGAGCCTGCCTCCATGCACAATTGTGTAGATATTCCTGAGTGACCCTTCGGCCTGAAGCTGTCAGTGTCCTGCTCCCTATACTCAAATAGTGGAGCTGTGCTCTCGATGGCTGACACTTGGGATTTCAGTGGGCTGCATAAGCTTGAAAGCCCTATTCCCCTCATTGTGTTGGTGCCCTCGATCTCTGAGCTCTTGGGGAAAGTTCATAAAGAGACTATCCTCCACAGATGAATTATCAGGTTGCGTGAAACTACTCCCTGATCTAGGGTCCTGTACCCCGCCGTGCTCGGTACCGGTCCGGTTACTGGACTTTCCGGTGCCAACTGTTCTCCAAAACAAAGTTAGTACACCCTTTTCCAATAACCTGCGACCGGGTCTCCGACTCCTCTGGTCCCAGACCACCGTCTGTGACCCAACCAAAGTCACACAGGGAGCTCCAACTCCCTCAGCTCCTCACTCTCTGAGGGCTACTACTGAACTCTAGGGAGCTGCTACTCCCAGCTCCTCATTCTTTGGGAGCTACTGCTGAACTAACTTCCTCCTTCCCACCAGTCTGCCTGACCCCTAGGTGGGTGGCCCTTTTCCAGCTAGACCACCCACTGGTGTGCCTGACAGGGTGTGGTGTGAGATGTGGTTAGGATTTGAGTGCTGATGAAAGCAATACCGGTAGTTAAGATCCCAGAACCATGGGGGGTGAGTTCTGCACTAAGAGAAAGTAGAGTGCAGTTTCCTGTGACACCCTGATAGAGTCAGGGGCGTCACATATATCACCCAGGCCCTCAGTGTCCCCCAATAATGTGTATGCCCCCCAGTGCTGTCTATGCCCCAGGGATGTAATTGCCTCCAGCCCCTCCTGTGATGTATATACAGCAGTGTCAGAATGAACTGTGCGGCCATGTCTGTTAGTGACGGCCATCATGCAGCCACATCCCAAGAGGAGCTGGACGGAGACAAGTGGGAGAGGTGAGGAGGCTGCTGCCAGCTTCTCCATTTTAGTATTATCTCTAATGCGTCTGTATGCATGTATGATGTGTATATCTATGTATGTCAGTATATATGACTGTGTATCTACTTATGTCTGTTTATATGTATTTTTGTGAATTTGTCTTTAAATATGTATGTGCACGTATGCCTGTATGTTTATGTATCTGTGGGGCCCCAAAGGATCCAGTTGCCAGAGAGGTACTGCACCTCGGTCAGAGGTATGGTACCCCATTCCCGGGTAAAAAGTAGGCACAGGTCATTGTTCACACACTCATAGTAGTGATGGGCAGTCCGGCTCTTTTTGGTGATCCGGTTCCTATGGCTCTGTTCACCAAAAAGAGACGGATCTTTCAGCTCGTTCTCGGCACCTTATTAAATATGTGGTCACCCCAGGTGAACACATATTTAAGATTATAGTAACGCCGCCAAAGCCCCGCCCACCCGTGGCTAAACCCCACCCACTTACAAACGGCCAATTAGATTGCTGAGTAGGCGGAGTTTAGCCGTGGGTGGGCGGGGTTTTGACGGTGAAAAGAGCCGTTTAGTGATTTCAGTGGCTCACACTGATGATCCGGCTCCTGTCGTTCACAGCAGGGAGCCGGATCTTTGTTTCTGATCGTTCGCGACCAACACATCACTAACTCATAGCATAGAGACACCACTTCAGGCCAGGGTTAGGGCAAGATTGCTCCTTAGGGAAAGCACAGTCCTAGAGCCAGTGTGAAGGTGGGGTTTAGTTAGTGGGTGGAACTCGGAGAACGAAGTAAGATATGGAGTAGAGAGGTCCTGCGGACTGGAGCCAGAGGTGCTCATCCTAGGACAAGGAGGAAGTTCAAAAAGAGAGGAAGAAGAGTCACGGGCAGTTGGAGATCCACCCATGGGCTCGCATCAACATCTGACGCACCATTGTGGGGGGACTAGGCCGCAAAGGGGAACTGGCCCCTAGACTAGTGGAGAACAACCAGGCTCAGCTAGTGTGACGCCCTGGACTAGTCAGGTCGTCCCAGGTAGTCACACACAACACCACACCCCCTCCCGATTAGGTGACAGCAGCCAACCAAGAAACCCTTGTCACCACCCTCCAGGTTTGATGTCCAAACCAGGAGGGTGGAGCCAGGCGGTTGGCTCCACCCACCGAGGAGTTCACAGGCCTGGAGGCGGGAAAACACACAAGTTCTAGTTGGAGTAGTAGTCTGGAGGAGGTAGAGAGCAGTCAAGTTCACGGGCAGTCCTGTGTTCAGGCCTGCCAAGAGACTACCGGGTGGCTGAGTCGTAGCCCAGTCACCATTGGCAAGGAGGCAGACGGTGGTGGCCGCCTGCAGGAGCTGGGATTACAGCCAGTGGAACCGTAGGGACTGGGGTCAGGCGGTGGCCTGCCAGTACCGAACCGGGGAACCGATTGGAAACCGGAGCACCAGGAGGGGTACTCAGACCCAGACGAAGCCCCGAACTGACAGGGCCGAGTCAAATCAACTGATTGCGGACTGGACTTTAGGACTTAATCCCACACAAGACCCGTTAGAAGACAACAGCCCATCCATACAGGGTAAAGCCACCGCCAAGGCATAGAGACCCAAAGGGCCAGCGTCTGCAGCAGGGCTGTGGAGTCGGAGTCGGAGTCGTGGAGTCGGAGTCGGAGCTCATTTTGGTGGAGTCGGAGTCGGAGTCGGAGTCGGTATAAAATGCACCGACTCCGACTCCTAAAATATATAATAAATTGGGGACAGGAGTGCAATGCAGAATGTGCTGAATATTTTACTAAATAATAACATTTAGTATAATGCTTATATTTAAGTGAAAAATTTATTGTAGTACAATGTGAACATCTGACATTTAATTGTTTTTATGATACAATAATCAAGATATTTGGATAGAACATAAAATATTTATTGGAATACAACTTTAGAACACAAAAAACTAATAAATTGTAAATATGTAATATATATATATATATATATATATATATATATACACAGTGTATATACACACACAAGATTTATATGTAATCTACTGTATATTACATAGTGTATTACATATTTACAATTTATTACAGTTTTTTGTGTTCTAAAGTTGTATTCCAATAAATATATTTTATGTTCTATCCAAATATCTTGATTATTGTATCATAAAAATTATTAAATGTCTGATGTTCACATACACATATTCATGTACTACAATAAATTTTTCACCTAACTATAAGCAATATATGTAGGAGTCGGAGTCGGAGCCAGAGTCGGAGTCGGAGCCGGAGTCGGAGTCGGTGCAAGAGAATTTGAGGAGTCGGAGTCGGAGTCGGAGTCGAAGGTTTGGCTTACCGACTCCACAGCCCTGGTCTGCAGGCAAACGGGCTCCTACGTCATATGCAAGTCGGGGAGCGGACTACCGGTGTCTAGGCATAGGAGTCAAATATTTACACACAGAGGTGCAGGAGAAAGGCGGAAACCACCAACCTATTCTGGGAGAAGCTGCAGCCGGCTGCGGACCCCGTTCATCACTCCGTTTGGTTTACCAGAGACTCCGGTGTCTTGTGTCATAGTGAGTACACCAGTGCCTTCGGGCCGCGCACCGCACCGCGCCACAACACTTCACCCTGCACCCCGGCCCTCGCCAATCGGTCCCCGGGACCAACAACCCCTACCCACGGAGGGGTCAACACCTAGCTGCGCCATTACACTGCTCCCGGGAGCCCCCATATCTTCACCGCAGCGGTGGTGTCTACAATCATCACAACCCGTGGGTGGCGTCACGAACTTACATCCCAAATCAAACCACCGTGGCCCCGGCCATGGAACACCCTCACCCAAGTCCCCGCGTGTAGCGCCAACTCCCTTGCAGAGGCTCAAGCCACCACCCACCGTACGAGCACGGATCCGAGCGGCTCGGCGGTCGCAGCCGAGCCCGCGGGGCGATACACATCGACTCTTCTGGTGTCTGCGAACAGGATAGAACCGTCCACTTACCTGTGGAAGTGTGCCTTGAGATCATCGCCAGTGGCGTCCCGCTGAAAAATTGGAGAATCCGCCATCTTGGGCGCGAAAAGTTCCCGCCCGAGCCGTCTTCTCTGAACAGAAAGGGCGTGAAAGTGAAGCCCTGCCCCCCGAGAGCGGAGCGGCGCAAAAAGCAAGTGAAGTTCCCGAAAATACCAAGGGGGGGGCGGGTGAAGATCCAGCCTCATGTGACTGAGGAGATAAAAGGCAGGGACACCAGGACTCTGCTACCCGTCTGGTTCCTGGACAAGCAAGAAACAACATGTCCGCCCCGTCAGGAGAACTCAAATTCCCGGAGCCTGCACCCGGAACAGAGGCATGGCTGGAGGCCCGGACGATGCTACTGTGTCGCCGCAACCAAGCCGAAGTGCGCCTCCTGATGGACCAGTGGACGGCCGAGGTGGAGGAGCTGGCTGCGGCAGCGCGGTCGTACGAAGTGGAGACCATTTTTGCGGAGCTGGTAGGAGACCAACGCCCCTATGTCCCCGAGGGACCGGCCGCTGCGGCTGAGGGACCCGGTCTGCCCCTGGCCCCTATATGGCCTTCCTCGTTGCCCGTGCCGGACGCCATTGCTTCCCCGCCCGGCCCGCTGCCACCTCCACCGGCAGCGAAGTCCACGGCCCTGGCCCGAGAGGATCCGGATACCACTAAGATTGTTGGCCTGGAAGAGCACATTCCAGCGCCCGCGGGGGCTGAAGGAGCGGCAGATCCACAGGTGCCGGCAGCGGCTCCCGGTACGACAGCTGGCGGTGAGCGGCCCGCAGCTGAAAAGGGAGTGGAACCCGGCCCGCAGGATCCCGTCGCCGGTCACACAGAGTTGGATGGCAGTGACTCGGGGCCCGACACGGAGCCGGTCTCGGAAGGTGAGGAGACACCCGGCCTGTTCAACATGAAGGCCACGTACATCCCACGGTGCGGGAACAACGGGTACCGGATGGCCCTCTCCCGCCACGCCTGCTGCATGCTGGAGATGCTTGAGGGTGAGGAAGAGTCTACCTCAGAGGATGAAATCCCTCACCCCAGCGCAGAGGATGAAGAAAGTTGAATCGGTAGCGGTTCCCGGCTACCTTACTGTCAGTCCCCATTGGGACCCTTACTGCTGTCCCCGTTGGGACTTTTGTTACCCCCGTTTTTACAAAAGACAAGGCCGAGAACTTGCAGGCCACCCAAAAACTATTGGGCATGTAAATAACCCTTCCCTTAACTGGCCGTCCGGTTTCACCGCCTCCGGAGAGGCAGACTGGAGGATGGGCCTGCGGGAAGCTGTTGGCCGAGGCCCGCCACCACTGCGACCGGTGGCCGTCCTCCGAGTCAGGGGTTCCCTGGACGTGGGGCATCTGAAAGTACTGTGAAACCTGCACCCATCCCGTTAAACATGCCTGGGCCCGTTCCTGGACTGGGGAAAAGGGGTGCTGCCCACTTCTTAGGGGCAGCATCAAGGCTAGGTTGTTTGGGTGGGTGACTGAGGACCCGGTTCCCGTGTTGATAAAAATTTACAGTTCGTAACGTTTAAGTATGTGCCTCCCGTAAGATTTCCTTCGAGAAACACCTCCCCACACAGTCTCGATAATCTACAACATAGCAGTGTCCGTGGGGACGGGGGGCGGACCTGCCCGAGTATGTAGGGCAATGGCAGTCACAACTGAGAAAGACTGTTTCCAAAGAACAGTGGCATAAGTCATTTAACCTAACACACAAATCCACCATCTCATGTAGAATGCAGGAACTCAATTATAAAATCCTCGCATGGTGGTACAGGACACCCGCCAGGCTCCACAGAATGGTTCCAGAGGTCTCAGACACTTGCTGGAGTTGTCAGACCTCAGTGGGCACAATGCTGCATGTTTGGTGGTCTTGTCCAGGGATTCAGGGATTATGGGAAGACGTCTTTGCTCTCTACAATCATCTACATCATGTGGGAGTGACACCCTCGCCGGAAGTGGCACTCTTTTCAATGTACAGGGGCGGCAATCTCTAAGGCAAAGAGAGGTCTGCTCTCATACTTCATGATCTCAATGAGACAGATCATACCAAAACATTGGAGGTCCACCTATACATTGAGAAGAGCAGACTGGGTGGGCGCTATGGATGCCCTGAGACGTTTGGAAGAGATAAGAGCATTTGATGAAGGGAGAGACTCACTATGTTTTTCCACCTGGTATCCATGGCTTCAATTCAGAGAGACACAACAATTCCAATCCTGATTTTTTGCTCACCTTGATGTCATTAATGGGCGGTGTGTAAGATTCTTAGCTAACACCGGATCGGTCAATAATACTGACCAGTGTTTCATCATGATGTCCCACATAGTGTCCCATTTCTCCTTATAGGCTATTATTGCTATTGTATGCATGATAGAGATGCCTTACAAGAGAGATTCATTGATTGTGTATATATTGTAATGAGTATTTTCCTTATCTGGGCTTAATGTCTCATGTGCATGTAACATCTTGATTGGTCTGGGGTCTCTTTTTAGCCATTCACAGTAACTCACAAGTTTTATGTCACTACATTTTCTAATAAATTATGTAATTTTTTGCACTTTAAAAACTCGTATGTCCTCCTTTCCCTGATATGATCAGGAGTTTGTGCTACCCATGTGGTTCCTGGATATACAGGAATGCCCGGTTTACTTTGAGTATGGTTTTCAGGAAATTTGCCCTAATATTGATTGTTTCTGTGTTCTTCACAGTTATTACCAGAGCCAACATGAACTTCAGGGCCAGGGATAACACTTGGCTCTCCTTACTGGATGATGTAATGAAAACAGATGATGACTCTATCAGTGGGGCAATTGGTGCTCACTTGGATGATGTTCTAATTCATAAATACAAAGACCTTTCTAAAATAAGAATGAAATTATGGTGGAACCATGCCTTTCTAGCTAAATATCTGGAAAGGGACTTGGTCCCACGGGGCCTTAGAGTACAAGTGTTCCCGTCCTTTCTTGTAGAGGACGAGGAATTTCGTACAAAATGGGAAACATTAGCACAGACGTGTTCCAAAGGATTTCTGAACCTTCTTTGTGACCACAACTCCAGATCCCTGACCCAAATTGAAATTGAACTTGAAGGTTTAGATAAAACAATCACAGACAAATGTGACGCCATAGTCATAGCTAGATTCAACTCAGAGATGGAGAAGGAACTGGAGAAATGGGAGAAAGAAATTAAAATATATAAGATCAAAAAATTCAATAGGGACCTATTGGACTATTCCAGTCAAAAGGCATACAGATGGAAAATGGAGCAAGGTAGAGGATGTCAACCTTATCGCTCTGGTAAAGGCCAGCGCACTAGATCTACATCCTTAGCATCACTGACCTCTGGGGAGGGGTCCTCTTCCGGGGCATTGGTTCTCACATACCTGTAGAAACGGTGGGAGATCGAGTCAAACAACGGAACCGACAATTTGCACTCCTTGGAAAAACCAAAAAACCCAGGAATAAGCTACAGGTAATTAATCTATCTGAACGTATTCTCACCGGTGCTCAGGTTGAGGTCCTTTCCCGTGGTTTGACATTTGCTCCATCTAATTCTTTCCATCTTGTTACAGCCCTGAAAGATGTTAACTTATTAGCACGTAAATTAATCCTAAAAAAACTTTTTCACAAGAAGGACACCATCACGGACAGTCAAGCAGAAAGGGAAGCCATCCAAAACCTGGAAGAATTACTCCAGGAACAGGAGGCCTCCCCAACAGGTGCATTTCCTCACTCTCTTTTACCTAGATCCTCAAAGTTCCCCCCCTTCTCTTTATGCCCTGCGGTAGACATTTTTGTCAGGCTAGTCAGTGAGGACTTTAGAAAAATTGACACCAGACGCAGATGGGATAATTTAACCCATCTGCAGAGAAAAGCCCTCTCTGAGCTACAGGGATATTCTGACATCATTATAAAACCTGCAGACAAATGGGGGAACATTGTGATTATGTCGATTGACAAATATGAGCGTGAGGTGATACGACAATTACGTGATAAGGAGACATATATGAAACTCCCATGCAATCCCCTAGGGAAATACACCAGCGAGCTTGCTGTGATCCTTGAGAGGGCCCTAGAGATCGTATTGATTGACAAAAAAATGTATGACGGCCTGTGCAGGAAATACCCTAAAATACCGACCTTCTACATCTTTCCTAAAATACATAAAGATGCTGTCAATCCGCCTGGACGTCCGATCGTGTCCGGCATTGAGGGAATGTGTGACCCCATATGTAAATTTATCGATTACCACCTTCAACCAATGGTGGAAACACTTCCCTCATATGTTCGTGACACAACGGACGTTCTTAGGCTCATTGACGGCATCTTTTTGGATGATGACATGACTATCATCACCGCTGATGTAGAAGGTCTGTATACATGTATAGCACATGAGCACGGGCTTGAAGCAGTCCGCTTCTTCTTGGAAGCATCCGGTCGGGGTGATGAAATGGGTGAATTGATCTTAGAGCTGCTCCGCTTCGTCCTGACACACAACTTTTTAGTCTTTAATAACTTTTTTTATTTACAGAGCGTTGGCACTGCTATGGGTGCGGCCTGCGCGCCTTCATACGCCGGCCTCTTCCTCGGATATTGGGAGTGGCTGAAAACCATTTCAGAAGTATAATATAAAACTTCACATTTATTGGAAAAATAAAAACAGCATAAAATAAATTCCTCCGATCAACGCGTTTCAGACGCGATCGTCCTTAGTCGTGATCACACATACATACATACATACATACACACACACACACACACACACACACACACACATTCAGCTTTATATATTAGATGATCTTTGATTTTATATTGTGGTCATCACTTTTATAGATACACCTTGATTTGAAGCATGCCTGAGGTTCTCCTTGTGTTTAATATAACATAATTCTAGGTAATCACATCATTATTTTACATAATATAAATAATATTATGTATACATTGATATGGATATGAGATATGAAATAATATCTATGTATGTTTATGGTACTAATTGTATATTTTGATTTTCATTGTATATAGCTTCACTTTTTGAAGAAGGCATAAGCCGAAACGTTATGATGAACATGAATAACTGATGATTACTGTTAATAAACACAAAAACATTTTTTTCACCAATGAGTTTCTATATAGGCCTTTTAATACTGGCCGTGCATAATGGAGTCTCTGTCCCTGTGTGCTGCATTTGAGTAGTGTCCGGGTAACCCGCCTAATCTAATAGTAAGGGCGTGGTAATAGGTTGCTGGCTGGACACCATGCACATACAAGTGTGAACAGCGCCCTATGCACACCACTAGTGTGCAATTTACCTTGCACCTGTGAAGCGTCCATCATATTGAAGGGTTTGTCTGCATTCTGTTGGTGCATTAGATGTTTTGGCCTGGGCTGACTGGACTAGTTGTTCTCTTTTCTGCTGTAAGTATATTACATTTTTGGGGGAGTTTTATCTCCTCTATTTGTTGCTATTTTTGTTAATTCCCATCGGCCTCGTTCCGGTTTTAGGAGACACTATATCTGGTTGCTGCACCTGCATTCCTATCCTGGTTATAGTTTTGCTCTGCAGCCTGTGACTGGCTCTGGTGAGATTTCCTGTTTGATCTGATTCCTTGTAACCGTGCCCTGACCTGTACCCTCCACCATTCATCCGTCTGTCCCAGTCCCTGACTTCCCGCTCGTGTCAGTTGTTTACCCATCCTGGTTCATCCTCCTTCCTGTGTTTGTCTCTCCTCACCCTCCGGTCATGTCTTCTTTTCCCTGTGCCCTTTGTGTTTTCCTCTGCATACCTGATCTCCAGGCATATGACTTTGGTTCTGTTTTCTGACCTGATTTTGATTCCCCTTTGCAGTGACTTGACTTTCCTAGCTAGACACTGACTGCATGACCACTCTATTGCCCCCTGGTGGTTCACCTGTGAACTGCTTGCTGAAGTTACTCTGCTGTACTTCAGCCTCCTTTCTATTACAGTGTTACTTTGACTCTCTTTCACTACCCTGCTGCCACCTAGTGGGGAATACGCTGTACTACGTCTTACTAGCCTTTGTACAGCGTGACAGGCTATCTGTTACTATTCTTCTTTTTATTTACTATGGGCCTAAAAACTATCAGGCAGGTAGTTGCCTGTTCTAGTCAGCGCAGGCTCAGAGCGGTCACAGACTGCTCCTGCTGGCAATTCTGCTGCTTCACTTCAACAGAACAACTCGTTATTGCTGATGTCATGCTGATTGACAGCTCGAGGATCGGTCTTCAATAAATGGCTGGATAACCCCACTAAAGTCTATAGTCATGAGATGGGTATGTTCAGGTACCTACAGCTTCCATCTGAGCATAAAGCAAGATTAACTTTTTTTATTATACAGAAGTCAATAAAATATTGGTGAAATCCCTGAATCCACTCTCCACAGACAGACTTTCTTCCAGGTGCCTCTGGTTATCCAAATGAAAAGTGATCTACTAAGACAAACAGTGACTCGTCTGGCCAGATAATAGAAGGTGGATTTCTGATTCCTCCATGAAACATGATCTTTTTTCGATTGCTCAGACTAGACTTGTAGTTAACTTGTTAATGACTAGTGAAATCTATTGGTCTGTTGATTGATTGCTGCTTTAATAGAGAAAAGGTACGTCTTTCCACTCACTATTGTTCTCATTCATCATCTGCTCCAGTGCTGTATGACAGCAGTAGTCACAAGCTAAGCATTGATATATGAAAGCTTCACTATTAGTCTGCAATGTAACCTTTAGCTACGACATTGAGGGCAGAAACACCATATGAGACTTTACAATTGTGTATATGTATATCTATATATATATATATATATATATATATATATATATATATATATAGTTTGTTTTTAGGCAGGCTAAGCAAGGAAGGGCTCATCTGCCATTTTTGCCGTTTTTCCTTGTTGTTTTAAAAGCTACATATCTAAACACACATGCCTTGGTATTTGCTGACAAATTACTGTTATATGATGCCAAGTTATCATGCAATGTCTGAATTTATCTAGTCAGTGAAATAATAATATTGCCCTATAGAGTTAGTATTCTAATAACATTACAATAAGTATGGTGCTCATTTATTACTAACTTCCAGTACTTAATTCTTAAATTATATATGGTATCCAAGAATATCTCATTGATGGACATGTTGTGTTTTTAATGAGTTGTTCTTTTTGGTGCAAAAAACACAACATGTTTACTCTTCCAGGAAAGTGAATGAGATTTTTTAAATTAATTTTCTTCCTTGCAGACTTGAAATCATTTCATATCTGCATATTGTCAATTAGAGCCTTCTTTTACCTATTCAAATGAATGAGAAAAAAAGGCATAAGAAATGTCTAAAACGTGTTTTTTGCAGCGTTTTTCCTAGCAAGGGACATCTTTTTGATACCGAAATGTGTGCAACAACTACTTAGCGTGTGCACTTACCCAACAGCTCCTACGTTATACTGCAACTCAATTTCCAAAGAATATTACCATACACAGGTACATAACTTTTACCATATTTTTCAGATTATAAAATGCACTTTTCCTCCCAAAAATTTAGGAGGAAAATGAGGAGTGTGTCTTAAAATCTGAATATAGCTTACCTGGAGGTGGAGAATTGGCGCTGGGGGCTCTCTGTCTCTCTGTCTGTGTGGGTGGCCGGGTGCCTCTCTGTGTGGGCGGCCGGGTGCCTTTCTGTGCCGTCAGCCGGGTGCCTCTCTGTGTGGGCGGCCAGGTGCCTCCCTGTGAGGGTGGCCAGGTGCCTCTCTGTGCAGGCAGTCGGGTGGTCGGGTGACTCTCTGTGCAGGAGGCCAGGTGCCTCACTGTGCGGGCGGCCAGGTGCCTCTCTGTGCAGGCGGGTGGCTATCTCTCTGTGCGGGAGGCCAGGTGCCTCTTTGTGGAGGCAGGTGCCTACCTCTCTGTGCGGGTGGCTGGCTGGGCGGGCTGGTCATTATAGGGTAAATTTTAATCTATAGTGATAAACAGGCTCGTGACATAATTGGAGGGTTAAAGGAATTAATTATTAATGACTTTCCTGGGGGTCTGAGATTTTGAAATGGTTATTGCTGACTATGGTTGTGTCCTAAATTAATGAAAGAGCAAAAAAATATATAGACTTAATAACATAGTGGCTGCCATCTTTCCCAGATCTATTTTCTTCAAATCCTAGTCACAAAATAATATGTGACAGAGATTGCTAGGTGTCCCACTAGTTGTTAGGCAATAGTACACACTTTTACTTAACATCCCCGACAATTCTGGAATTTTTAGGAGAGATCTTTGAGTGCAAAGCAATGACTCCCAATGTTATTTTGGGAATTATCCCTATCATTATTATGACTTCTAAAGGGGGCTTTACACTCTGTGACATCGCTAGCATCGGCCCCTGTCGTAAGTGCGATATTGTGTGATTGCTGCCGTAGCTAACATTATTGCTACGGCAGCATCACACGCACATACCTGCTCTGCGGCGTCGCTCTGGCTGGTGAACCGCCTCCTTTCTAAGGGGGCGCTTCGTGCGGTGCCACAGCGACGTCACACGGCAGGCGTCCAATAGAAGCAGAGGAGCGAAGATGAGCGGGACGTAACAACCTGCCCACCTCCTTCCTTCCGCATTGCCGGATGGCAGTGGTTGCCATGGTGCTTGGCACCCATAATAATGTATCAGAACCCCATTTAAATGCTGCTGTCAAGAGATTAACTGTAGCATCTAAACAGTTAAGGGGGAACTCTTTTTTAAAAAAAGTATTTACTTGGAAATATTGTCATAAACTATAAAGCTGATACCATAGTGCTATTTGCAGTCATTATAGTTTCTGATAATGTGCTATGCTGGAGCTGCTGCTTAGGGTCCCCCTTCCTCGGGGAGCTTATGTCACAAATTAATTAAGGCTATGTGCGCACAGTGCGTTTTTCGTGGCGTTTTTGCGCGTTTTTCGGGTGCGTTTTTTGGCCTCAAAACTGCATGACTTTGCTTCCCCAGCAAAGTCTATGAGTTTTCATTTTTGCTGTCCGCACACAACTTTTTTTTTAAGCTACGTTTTTGATCTTGAAAAAAAAAATGGACATGTCAATTCTTTCCTGCGTTTTTCTGCGTTTTCCCCCCATGCAATGCATTGGAAAAACGCAGCAAAATGCAGAGATCAAAAACGCAGCAAAACGCAGCCAAAAAAGCACAAAATCGCGGTAAAAACGGGTGCGTTTTTGTGCGTTTTTAGCGGCCAAAAACGCACAAAAACGCAGCGTCAAAAAAACGCAGTGTGTGAACTTAGCCTTAAAAGGGCATGGCCTGTTCCCGGCTTCTTGTAACAGTCAACCCCCTGATAACGTATGCTTCCATGTAGTCTGAGGTCAGTAGGTGCTGCCCCCTTTTGGCAAGCTACATGTACTGTGTACTCTGGCTTTGCGTGCCTGATTCTTCTCATACTTTGGGGTTTATGCTTCCTAATTCACAAATTTTCCTTATGTCCCCGGAGTTCCCCTTTAAATAGCAACATTGAAGGCTACCTATTGTCGATGCTGTTAGAATTAACTGGTTGTATGACGCAGCTTACACCTGTTTTGCATGGAATGGGCTCAGCTCATAATATACCCACACCCGTCAATGGATGTAATGTCCTATGTGCGAAAAGGTTAAAATAGACTAAACACTATTAGATTCCAAACACAATTTTATCTTGCTAGTCATTTAACTCTCTTATAATAAGATATAAAATAAAAACACATATATATATATATATATATATATATATATATATAGATATATACACTATATACCATATATATATGTGGCGCCCCTGATCTGGTCAGGCACCACTGAGTACTGCACCCATGCTGGGGACAGTACAATACAGGTAATCCAGAAGGCTGACAGGGGTGTGGAACACAGGCGCATAGTGATCAGGTCTCACACATGTACCCATGAGAGGACCCCTGGGGGTCCCAGGAGGGGGCAAAGCCTTGACCTTCACTGGAAAAGTGAAGGGGGCCAAAAGCCTCCATCTCCTCTCAAGGGGTGTGGTGGAGAGTCTGGTTGCTAGGTGGCGTAGGCAAGAACAGGAGAGGAGGAGCAGTGAGCCAGTTCAGTGTAGAGTCCAGGGAGCTCAAGTGAGGAGCAGATCCCTGGAGCTGTGCAATCTGACAGCGTCCGCGCAGTGGCTACAGACGGGGGAGAACGGTCAACTAGGAGTGCTGCCTGAAAGCCAGCTTCAGCTAGAGAGTGCAACGGAGTGGGAAGTAAGGAGACTGCTAGAGAGCACCAGGCCCAACCGGGCGGCAGATCCCGAAGCAAGGATAGATTCACCTTTCCCTGCTAAACCTGCCGGTGTGGGGCTCTCAAAGCCCACACCACAACACCACAAAAGCCGCAGCCACGTAACCACAGTGAGGGCCCATAGGTCACAGGAGGCAAGCAGCTGGAGTGGCCTGGTCCGGGGAACAAGCATACGGCGAACGAAGGGGAGAGAGAGGCTGCAGCATCTTCCCTGGGTGACCCCCATAGGGACTAAAAGTCGGGGTCACCCCAAACCACCAAGGGCTAAGGAAGGCGAGTCAGTAGTCACCCTCATAAAGTCAGCCTGAAGGATACCTGGTTCCCACCTGGTTCATCCCAGCTACGCCCGGGCTACTCACCCTGCCATCAACTGTGAGTAAAGCCCTTGAAAGACATTCCTGCCTGTGTGGTTATTCTGCGACTTGTGGTACTACAAACCTACACAGGGCCCTGGGGCTTGCCTCACTCTCAGGAGGCTACTACATCCGACTGCACCCACCATCAGCCCCAGGCGTCCCCTAACCTGCAGTGGCGGTCCCCACTGACCGCAATACTGAGAGTGGCGTCACGATCAAACAAGAAGATTTCCTACCAGTGACGGAGATCCAGCAACGTGGAGTCCCTGAAGGTAATGCACCGACACTGACACTACACCTGTGGGGCTTCACATATATACTGTGTGTATATATATATATATATATATATATATATATAAAATACATATATATAGATGTATATACACAATACATATATACTGTAGATATATATATACAGTCTTAAAATGTATTTTGGATAAACCTTCTGTTTTACACCAATACAAACTTAGTTAACTTTGCACCAATATTGTTCAAAGAGATTCTAATTCTGATGTCCGTTTTTCACGTACATGTTCATTTGTATATATTTGTGATTCTGCGTCACTGCCACGGTTGGTCTCAGATTGTAATGCAACACCATATGAAATCATTACCTAGATGCTATTTCCTTGTGTACATGAACAGAAAAATATATATGCACAGCCAAAAAAATGAGTGGGTTCCTACACCCACAGTGTTACAAGAATCAATACCCGAAAAAGCCAGCGCTAAAGGCTGTGCACACCAAACATATGACAAATATATCAAGCTGTATTACATCTTCAGCCTTAATTTACAAAGCCACCCATATCATCATTGATAAAAAGATATTTAAAAACTTACAAGAAAATCCAATCCCAGTCATCTTAATACTGTGAAGATCTCAAAATTCCCTACAATAAACAATAAGAAACTGCCCACCAAAGGAAAAAAATAAAATAATAATAATAAAAATAATGCGTATATATATATATATACATATATATATATATATATATATATATATATATATCTGGATTAGTATTATTACTATTATTATTTATTATTTTATATATATAAATATATATATATATATATATATATATATATATATATATATATATACATATATATATATATATATATATATATATATATACAGTATATATATATATATATATATATATATATATATATATATATATATATATTCTAGTATATAAGGTCAAAGAAAAGGCAAGCATGACTTTATAAAAATAGACAAACAATAGTGAAATAACAACGTATTCAGGCATGGATATGATTGTATGAATATCAGTCAAAGCCTTCATATACAACCTGCATTGTGGGTTAGAAATACAGGAGACCACAGGAGGAAAGGCCCATTCATATTGCCGCTGAAGTGTCGCTTCGTCAGAGGTTGTTGTGACAAGCATGCAGCAGCGGCATTATGTCAGTAAAGTGAACAACTTAATAATCAGCTGGTACGCTTAGGGTGAGAAAGCGACACTGCAAGCTCAATATCACGTAATGTCGCTGCGTACCCCTGGCCTTATTATTACAATTTTTGTAATGGATCATTCATTTTATCTTTTTAAATCAGTAAATATATTCTAATGATTGCTTTATGCCTTTACCCGCCAACATTTGTACAAGTAAAATTGAGTACATCAATTAAAACATATTCATATCAGTTTAATTGCAGAACAACATATTTATTAAGAGCGGGTCTAATTTTTCCAACATGGTGGAATTAGAAGGAGCAAGACTTAAAAGTGGCACTAAATGCATCTAATTTATTAGGTTGTACCACTTTACTGGTAAAAAAAGAGGTCAGAAAGCTAAGTGAGGTCCAACAGTCTGACCATTGTTCGCGAAAAGAATATTTCCACTTTAAAGGTTACTTTTAATGTGGTAGAGGGTCTCTTCATCTGCTTGTCCTTGTACATCTGCTCAAGTTACACGTTTGATATGGTATCCCCTGTAGGACAGTTGTAGCTTACAAATTTATTACTTTTTTCTGTCAGCTCTTTTCCATTTGTGTAAAGAGCAAATAAGAAATCTGAAGATTACTATTATTACTAAATCGTATTACTAAATTGTGGAACCAGAAAATTATAAAATGTAAACATTACCTGTCATCTGGTGAAATGATATTTAAGCTCCCTTAAAAATGATGGCTCTCGTCAGTACCTTGTCCTGTATAAAGTGAATGTGTGTTACCAAGAACAATGATGTTCCATGCTCACGGAAGAGTAGTCGGTCTGTCTAAACAGGCTATTAAATGGCAGGCGATCGGCTAACATGTAAGCAATTGGTGATCATTTAACGGCCACAGTCAGGCAGTGGAAATGTAGCCTGAGAGCCATTGTATGTTCCCGTGCAAAGAGAACATTCTTGCTGTTTGTCAGAATGTAGATAGAGATAGATGAATAGATAGATAGAGATAGATGGATAGATAAATATATGATAGATAATAGATGGATAGATAGATGATAGATAATAGATGGATGGATAGATAGATATAGAAAATAGATAGATATAGATAGATAGATATAGATGTATACATAGATAGATATGGATGGAGATAAATGGATGGATAGATAGATAGAGATATATGGATAGGTAGATAGATATATAGATGGATAGATAGATGATAGATAATAGATGGATGGATAGATAGATATAAACAATAGATAGATATAGATGGATAGATATAGATGTAGACATAGATAGATAGATAGATATGGATGGAGATAAATGGATAGATAGATAGATAGAGATAAATGGATAGGTAGATAGATAAATAGATATAGATGGATAGATAGATGGATAGATAGATGATAGATAATAGATGGATGGATAGATAGATATAGACAATAGATAGATATAGATGGATAGATATAGATGTAGACATAGATAGATAGATATGGATGGAGATAAATGGATAGATAGATAGATAGAGATAAATGGATAGGTAGATAGATAAATAGATATAGATGGATAGATAGATAGAGATAGATGGATAGATAGATGATAGATAATAGATGGATGGATAGATAGATATAGACAATAGATAGATATAGATGGATAGATATAGATGTAGACATAGATAGATAGATATGGATGGAGATAAATGGATAGATAGATAGAGATAAATGGATAGGTAGATAGATAAATAGATATAGATGGATAGATAGCTAGAGATAGATGGCTAGATAGATGATAGATAATAGATGGATGGATAGATAGATATAGACAATAGATAGATATAGATGGATAGATATAGATGTAGACATAGATAGATAGATATGGATGGAGAAAAATGGATGGATAGATAGAGATAAATGGATAGGTAGACAGATAAATAGATATAGATGGATAGATAGATAGAGATAAATGGATAGATAGATGATAGGTAAGAGATGGATGGATAGATAGATAGATAATAGATAAGCACGGATAGAAATAAATGGATAGATAGATAGATAAAGACAGATGGATGGATAGATAATAGATAGACATAGAGATAAATGGATAAATAGATAGATGATAGACAATAGATATATAGATGATGAATGGATGGATGGATGGATAGATAAATATTAGATAGACATACGATAGATAGTGATGAAAATCCATTCCTGATATTCCTCATTGAGAATTACTTATGTTACGACTAGTGATGAGCGAATACTAAATATATAGGTCAGGATTATGCTATCCAAATGCCTAGTATTATTCCAGTATTTGTCACGAATAACAAACCTAATGCAAGTCAATGGGGAACCAGAGCATTTTTTTGGGAAATCTTCTAGAAAAATTCTTGGGTTCCCCTTTGACTTGAATAAGGTTCATTTTTCATGACGAATACTGGTATAGTACTAGATATTTGGATAGCATAATCCCGATCCAAATATTGAGTATTCACTCATCACTAGTTTCGACCATAGGTTTGCATATAGACATTGGCAAAATGTATCAAATGTACACAATTTTTATTACAAATTTGTTACGATAGAGGCAATAGTTATCAACTTAATGGTTCCGTGGCTCTTTTTTTTCTTCAAAACATCTATGCTATGTAAAAGATATAGGAATCTATCTCATCTGTACCTAGTTACTTTCCTTTTATGTAGCATTAATTTATTTTATAATTTGTAACAAATAATATAATTAGTTTCACCTATTAGCTTTTAAGTCTTTCAAGTAATAAAAAAAGAGAAAGGTGAACAATGATCTAAATATTATAATCTAAGTGTATAAATATTACTAATTATTTGTTCTTGCTAATTCAGCTTATGAATAATTCTTCATTACTTGTTACTTGTTAAAAATTCCCATAAAGTCAGATGTCTTTATACCATTTTAACCTAAATTGTGGACTCAAAAAATGTATGTAAGGTATCAATGTGTAAGACCATAAAGTTTTATAATATAGAAGATAACATTTTATAATATTTATGCCAATTATGTAAAATGTAAAAGTATAGTATTCAGAAGGACTAAATAATGTGAGCTATAGAAAAGGTTACACTACAATATTCTCAATATAAAGAATGAAACTAAAGGCACATAAGATAACATTCCAAACTGATAGTCTTATACATTAATTTTAATTTTATTTACAATAAAAACAGTATAAAACGATTTAGACAAATGTAAGACCCACTTCCCCAAACATAAGTGCAGTGTTTTACAACAATGTCTGCTCCGGCCTGTTCCCATTCATTCATACTATATCTTTAATGTTATTTTAAGAGCTATCATTTTAAAAATGCTGTAGAAAAGGCAGGTATTGTATCATTTAATTAATACACAATAAAAAATATTGGACCGTACGTTCATCCCATAGGGAAAAAATAAAATGCTGATGGATATGACATCTGTTAGTCCATCTCATAGCAATACGAGCATCAAGGTCAATGGCACAGTTCTGTTTTAATGTCAGTCACTGTGTTCTCATAAAGCAGTAAATAAGTTTGACCGAAATCAATGGCAGATTTATTGCATATACTTGTATCTGCAGCTTTAACCCTGCACTGTGATACATTACACAGCCGGCACAAACCTGTCCATGTTCCCAGAGTATGTTGCATGTCGCAAGTAGGCATTAGTGCTGGCTAGTTGTCCATTACTGTTATAGGCAGTCAATGAGGTGTATTGTCCTGGAGACATCCTACCATAGAAGTCCATGGTATCGCTGTTCATTACTGGAGATGTGGGCATGGCTAATCTGCTGGATGGGCCAAACAACTGTGTGTTGCCATGTGAATAAGAACTTTGATTGACCTGTAGGTGGCTGTTTGGAACTGGATAGGAATATGGCATGGGGTTAGCAGGTCTTTGTAGCATGCTACTGCCTCCCGCTTGGCTGTTATAACTTGCACCAGTGTAATTGCAAGAGCTGGTATTGGGAGAGTTGACCTCTGGACTCATGGATCTGCTAGCTTGCTGAGTATGCTCTGTGCCACTGGAATGACCTATAAGTGTATTAATGCTGAACACTCTAGATTGGCTAGAGCCAAAGGCAGGAGAAGTGGAAGGGTAGTAGACAGAGGAATGAGGGGTGATCTGTTGACTGTAAGTGGGGCTCATTGTCATATTGGAATACACGGAATTAGGATAAGATGGCCTACTCACTTGCAAAGATGGGAACATACTAGTGTCTTGTATGTAAGCAGGATATGTGGTGAGATCAGTCCTTTTGAATCTCTTCCTTCTTCTAAGGAAGCTTCCACTGTCAAACATATCTTCAGCATTAGGGTCCAAGGCCCAGTAGTTGCCTTTTCCAGGTCTTCCTGGCTCCCGAGGGATTTTGATAAAGCAATCATTGAGGGTGAGGTTATGTCTGATTGAGTTTTGCCACTTTTTTGAGTTGTCCCGGTAAAAAGGGAACCTTTCCATAATGAACTTGTAGATGCCACCTAATGTAAGTTTTCTGTCAGAAGAATGAGCTATAGCCATTGCTATGAGAGCAATATAACTATAGGGGGGTTTACCCCTCTGCAAAGGTCTTTTCCTTCTTCTTCCTTTAGGTGTGTCTTCCGCCTCCGAAGGCCCACTGGACACACTTGCTTCAGGTGCTGGCTCTTTCTCCACCTTTACAACTGGCATAGAAAAGTTGCTTGATTGTTGTAGATTGGTGGCAGCTCCTGTAGCTCTAGTAGGGGACTGTTGGCTCTCAGCTGTCATCTTTGTAGGAATATTCCTTATACTTATCAAGCAGGAAAAGCCCCTTTCCTTTTACCAGGATTCACAAAAATAGTGAATTAGTTCATACAGATTCCTTATTGTATAATCCCAGAGAAAAAAAATACACGTATCTAAAGTACAACAATTGGGTCCCCCTGCAACCCAAATATGCATCAAAAAAGGTAAATCTGCAAGTTGGGAGCATAGATCAAAAGGTTTCAATAGAAGAATGTTTCCAATCCTTTCTTCATGTACTCCTTAGCAAACTTGTGTTTTTGCCAAACCTGTTGAGCAAACACAAACAATGCATGTCAAAAAATACACATGGCACACAGTGATATTAGGCAAGAGAGCCATTACTAAGTAATTGTGCTAAACTATATTTAGTATACCTTGACATTTTTCAAGAAAGCATGGTTACTTTAATAAACGAGAAGTGTCTTATTGTTATTGCTACTAATAATACTGACCTTACTAACATTTATGGTACTAACCCTATGACCACTAGTCTCTTCACCATTTCTGTACTTATGTCTAATTGTATCACTACTACATTCTCTTTTGTAGTGTTAGTTTTACAATTATCAAAATGGAGGTTACTTAGCATGATAGTTATATGATGGCATGTGTGCGTGTGTGCGTGTGTGCGTGCGTGTGTGCGTGTGTGTGTGTGTGCTGTAGGATAAGAATGATAGTTTTGAGAACAACTGTATATACTAAAATTAATTTCATATGTAGGGTCAAAGTGACCATGTATTGTGTCTAGTATATGCACTATACCTTATTGCCAAGGACTAGTCTGTTCCTCCACAGAAGACATCAGCTGTACTGTCTTACTTCCACTAACACAACAGCCTTAAATAGTGGTGCAGTCTATAGCTGGAACCTGTACAGCCTGCTGTATACCTGGCTGTCACAATAAAAGTCCCTCCCCCTAATAACACACCTGGAGATTCCCAGCCAGGTTGAAATGACAAAATAAAAGCTCCCAATCCCTTACAACTGCCACCCACCTTGCAGACGCTTAACCCTTTCCTAATACATGCCTGAGGGGCAACTCCAAAAAATGAGAAAGGCAACAAAGCTGCAACTATTTTAAACAAATGTAGGAAGCAACATCGATCGAGCTGTATTTGCTTAAATATGCACGTGTATTTATGTATGTGTGTGTATATATATATATATATATATACACACAAATGCATCCATATATATGTGTGTGTCTGTGTGTGTGTGTGTGTGTGTGTGTGTGTATATATATATCTATATAGATATAGAAATATATACCACACACATTTTTATATATATATATATATGTATGTATGTATGTGTATATATATATATATATATATATAAAAAAATAAAATAATTATTATTTATATATACAGAAGCAGCTGTGCCTCAATTTATCAACTGACTTGTAAGTTAATATTTTACAGATCATAATTTCCATCTTTTCCTTTACTTAATAGTGCACACTATTAGATGATACACAATGTCAGGAAGATGAAGGCATTTCTTGTGTCAATATTTGGCCAGCGTATACAGGTCTGTGCAAATAGATGGCTTATACTTAGAACAATAAAGTAGTTCTGTCAAAATGGTGCTTATTAGCTTATAAACCATAGTATACACCTGTTCTGGCAATAATTCTCACAATCATTGAATCTCATATTGTTCTAGTGCAAGTTTGCATACATACATTGTCATTAAATATTTATATTGTACGTTCAGCTCATGAAAAATGGGAGCAAAAACAAAAGTGTTGCATTTATATTTATGTTCAAAATATATACTTATAAATAAATACTATATATATTGTGTGTGTCATATATACATATATGTTTTTTCTATAATTTATTAGATTTGCCTATCTCTAACATAATATTGTGTTTCATACCATGAAAATGTTTACATTTTCACATCTTCTCAATTCAATTATAAGCATAGGCAAAAGATGCAGAAATTCTGCTTTAGTGGCAATATTGATTAATATATATATTTTTTTCAATTGTTGCAATTTGGCAAAAAGAAACAAAAAATGTTAAGTGCATAAATGTTTGGAACCATTGTTTTCTAGTAGTCAATTATCCATTTGTTTCTAGCAGGAATTATAGAAAGTTGCAGTAGATTATTATGCGGCTTTGAGGCGTTGTATATGCAGCATGTATATATAATTTTTAGATTTATCAGACATAATTAGTAATGTATGAAAAACGTCTTGTGGATATAGTGAGCAATATATATTGTAGCTGTTTTATATCGGTTTGTTTCTAATATCATTATATATTATATACAGTATATGCTGTGTTCACGGTAGCACTTTTTCCTGAAGGAAACACAGGTGAAGAATAGATTTGAAATCATTGATGTTAAATTGCAAATGATATCTGTATTGTTAAATGCTGAATAAATAGCATATTCTTATATGTAAAAAGAAAACACATACACGCCATATATATATATATATACTGCTCAAAAAAACATAGGGGGAACAGTTAAACAACACAGTGGTATTTTAGTGTTCCCTTTATTTTTTTATTTTTTTGGAGCAATATACATATGTATTTACATACAAATGTATGTATGTTTTTTACATATAAGAATATGCAATTTATTATATATATATATATATATATATATATATATATATATATATACTGTATATACACATGGATATGTACCGTATGTATTTTTTTACATATAAGAATATGCAATTTATTCAATATATATATATATATATATACTGCATATACACATGGATATGTATGTATTTTTTTTACATATAAGAATATGCAATTTATTTATCTGTTGACTTTTATGATGTTCTTGTAATGTCTTCCTTATTGTTCTTTTAAATCTACTTCTGAATTTCTCCAATTGAGTTTCCTAGGTTGTCTTCAGTATATTTTTTTGTATAAATAACAATAAATCAATAGCGATCCATTTGTGATCCTATTCATTTTTGGACTATTAAAATTGATGTCCTTTTTTCAGCTCTTTTCAGTTTTTATAACTTGCTGAACAAAATAAAACTATTGTGAAAGTGGAGCTATTGTCTTTTAGGCTGCATTGAAATTTTGTTCTTAGGTCCGAGGTATACCGATAATGGAGGTCAGGCGCACTGTAAAGAGACAGCGTATTCTCATTGTAGTCACTGCTCGGACCTCGTATTCAGCTAATCGTTAAAGCCCTTTACTTTATCTATATGTGCCTATGGCAATTCCAAGGACTTAATGTGCCGAGAACAGGCTGCACCGATGTCCTGTCCATCATTATTAGTGCTGAATGGGGCCTGCATCCTTTCCAGTGTCTGATTATTATCTATCAATCAAGTAATTACCTGGCTTTAGCCAACTCCAAACTATGCCGGTGTACTGATACATGTCTGTTTCTACAGCATAAGCAAAAATGAAGCTTCCCTCAACACTTCATATGTGGCCACTATCAGGACGTAACCGCCCACCGGACACATGCAGGTCTACTATTCTTAATTTTATTGTTACTAAATATCTTCTTGTAAATGTAAACACAAAAATACTGCTTATTTTAAGGTTATAGGAAAATGATTTTTTTATTATTACACATGATAGATGGTGCCGGTTATTGTTTTTTATACTGCCATAGTTTGCCCATATTTTTATGTTGTTTTGCGTCTCTTTAATACATACATAGTTTATTAATACATAATATTTTTGTATAATACATCATGTTAATCTTGTATATACGCTGCACTTAGCATTTTCACTTTCAGAAATGTGATCAGTAGATTATTGTACAGGTAATGTAAGTTCAGAGAAAACATATCCTTCTCTATTGTCCTAAATTTTCTAAGTACGGTGTCTGTGGTCTCTGTGTGTGGTCTATAAATGTAAATTGCCTGTGCATGGGATAAGCGGGATCTTCTTACTGTTACTTACCTGATATATTACGTTGACACTGATTTTTCGGTGCCATCTTCTTATACCGTATACGACTAGTTTATTTGGCTATATATTCTTATTTATTTTGTAATCTAAGTTAAATATTACAATAGTGTGCTTTATATGTGTGCTGTTACTTAATCTGCTGGAAAGTCTACAGCTCGATCATTTTTATACATACTTTATTTGCAAAGATTAGGTCACATTCATTTGATATAGAAAAATACAATATCCCTATAAGATGACTCCCTTAATTTTAGTGAATTAAATAGTATTAAATGTATTTCATTACAATTAATTGAGGCTCGTACGATGTTACATAGTTACATAGTTACTTAGGTTGAAAAAAGACCTAGGTCCATCCAGTTCAACCTTCCTCCACCAGTTCTACATTTTGTCATTAAGTCATTTATAACCAACAATGTTAAGTGTACAAATCTAACTTTTCCAACTTCTCATCATATGGGCGGACTCCATTTCTTGTAGTAGTCTAGTTAGCCGCCTTTGAACTGACTCTAACTTCTGAATGTCCTTTTTAAAATGTGAAGCCCAAAACTGGATCCCATATTCCAGATGTGGCCTTACAAGTGATTTATAGAGGGGTAACAATGCGTTGGGATCACAGGATCTAATCTCTCTTTTTATACACCCTAGAATCTTGTTTGCTTTTGCAGCTGCTGCTTGGCATTGAGTGCTGCTGCTCAACTTATTTGTAATAAGAATACCCAAGTCCTTCTCCTGTTCTGTAGTCCCGAGTTTACTTCCATTTAATGTATACGCAGTTATAGGATTACTCCGTCGTAGGTGCATTATTTTACATTTATCAACATTAAATCTTATTTGCCAAGTATCTGCCCATTCTGACATCTTATCCAGATCATTTTGTAACATTGTACTATGAAGGTCAGTTTTTAATATCCTACATAGTTTGGTGTCATCAGCAAAGACTGACACTTTACTATCAGTTCCTTCCACAAGGTCATTAATAAAGAGATTAAAAAGAATTGGTCCTAGCACATATCCTTGCAGCACCCCACTGCTGACTATAGCCCAATTAGAGAATGTATCATTTATGACTATGCTTTGTTTCCTATCTTTTAGCCAATTCCTTACCATTCTTCTTATAGTTTCCCCTATTCCTTGCTTCTGGAGCTTCAGTATAAGTCTATTATGTGGTACAGTATCAAATGCCTTTGCAAAGTCCAAATAAATCACATCAGCTGTATTACCAGTATCCAGGTTTGCACTTACCTCCTCATTGTCTGTCCATGTTTTTCATGAATAAAACTCTCACCTAATATAGGCTGTGGGGCTGTTCATATTGCTGTGTATTTGTGTAGGTCGAATGATCTGCACAAAATCACAGAGATATTACCGTTTTTGATCCTAGTCTCGGATCAGTCTCACCAATGCAAATCTAGGGTCTGTGAAAAAATTGGATAGTCCTCGGATTACATTTGTGTGCTGTCCATTTTTCACTGACTGTTTGATATGAGAAAGTTGAGGAAGTGCCATCTGGTTTTTTTGCATCAGAGTAAAACTGATGAAACTCAGGCCAAACTCTGGTAGTAAAAACTTGACTCACTGAATAAACTCTGATGAAACTCTGTTCAAAAGCCCTGATGAAACTTCAATCCTTGGAGAGAAAAACTCAGTTGAGAATGAGGCCTGGTATCTTCTGGTGCTGTCAGTACATATGTCTCTATTTCTCTATTTCACCTTGGCCAAGTATGAAGAGAATTCTGGTTGAGTATAACTTGCTTTTGACCACTTAAACTTTGGCTGCCTGGTTTCTGACCAGTCTCTGAATCCCTGGTTGCAGTTCCTGGTCAGTTATTACCATTGGTAGGATACTGAATGTTCTTCCCATGTCCTACCAAACATATTGTTGAAACCACAGCTTGTTCTCAAAACGGGTGAAGCCCAAATGCCCCAATCCGGTTACTAGGACGTTGAAACAGATGAGAATGCTGATGTGTGCATGGGTGACACCACACCACCTGCATTATTTAACAGGATACTAGCCAAGACCAGGCCTGATTTGCAACACTAGACAAAGGCATGGGAATGTGGACTGTTAAGCATAGTTTATAAGTAGGGATTAAAGGCACTATTATTTTCAGGAATTTCTAAAGGTGGCACAAGTATTTTCAGGGGCACAATGTATGTTATTATTTACTAAGGGATAGCACTCTTCTTCTAGGGCCACTATATGCAGAATTCTTATTTAGGGTGGGTACTATAGAAGATACTTTTCGGTGCACTGTAAGTGGCACAGTGTACAACATTAATATTTTTGAAGGTGCTTTATAGATGACATTCCTGTGTTCAGGGATTGGTATGCATGGAAAGCATGTATTCAGTGGCAGTTTGTGTGCCACAAATATTTTCAATGTGCTACGTGTTTATATTTTGTACAGCAATATCATTAAAGTGTTTTTCTCAAGTTGTCTCTTGAACAGCTCAGAGATATGCAGTCTTTCCTTTCTTCCTGGTTGTTTGAGGGGGTTGAGTGTACCTTCTTGAGTGACAGTTCTAGTAAGCCGCTTCATTGTGCAAGTACACACTGTGGAGACACGAGGGTCAGTGGGTCGTCTAGTCTGTTGGCCTGGTGGTCTTTAGAAAGACTACTCAGACCAGGGCTCATCCCATTGAACACCCATACTCCTTCCCTGTGGGCACTATACATGCAACACAGGGTAAAGGTAGCACACTGCAGTAAGACTTTCTTGGATTACAAACAGTGAATTGCACATACTACAATCACGCCTTTTCTATTGAATTAATGTACAGGTGCACAAATTCGCTATGTGGCCGCTATATAAAAATATAAATATATTTTACATATATATACATTTTTAAAGTTTACAGCAATATTTTATGTATTCATTAATTGCAGTGTGCTGCCAAATTGTGTATGTATATATCTATATATCTATATATAACTCGTATATATATATACACACACAATTCGGCAGCACACTGCAATTAATGAATACATAAAATATTGCTGTAAACTTTAAAAGTGTAAGGTACTTAGTTAGCGATTTTTTATCAAAGAGTGAAAAGCCATCCAACGTCATATGGATGGTCCCTAAACACTATTGTCCTACCTCTCCATGTGCCAATCAGCATCATCTGAATGGGGAGTGAAAAATAAGGACTAAAAAGTGAACTAGACATAATACACAATTAAAACCTTCTGTGGAAGAGATGAATTAATAAGGGTGCTCAGCCCAGAAACAGGCCACCTCCTCTAATATATACTACAATAAAGAAAAAATTCAATACAAAAGGTGTGCGGGTGCTATATTTTTTCTTTTTTGTAGTACATATTGAGGGTGTGGCCCTCTCCAAGGCTCAGCACTCTTATTAACTAGTGATAGGTGGACCTGAACTGTAAATGTCCAAATCTGCATGGTTTCAAAAGTATCCAGGTGCCGGGACCAGAGTTCTCAGGGAACGCTGACTAATGATACGGATCTGGCAACTAGGGAAATAAAAAAATAAAATAAAAAAAATACAAATAAAGCAAATGCGCTATAATTACCGAGCCTCCGATGCGGCTGTATATGCTCACATTTTTCCTTGTCAGCTCATTATTGCTCATCAATATGCATGCTTCCCTTGGCCTCCGGCAGTCCTGTCGTCTGTGATTGGTTACAGTCAGATGCACTCCCAGCCTTTGTGACAGCATTTCGTACTGCTTGCAATCACAGATCCTGTCTGCGGGTCCCTATCGTGGTGTAAAATGAAATAAAAGCTTTGGGCTGGTATTTACAGGCTGGAGAGACCCATGCTTATTGGTGCCCCCTCAGTCTAAAAAAAGCAGTCTGCAGTCACCCAGGAATGTCACATCTATTAGATGCGACAATCCTGGAACTTTACCCGGCTCATCCCAATTGCCTTTGTGAAGTGGCAATTGGGGTAATAAGGGGTTAATAACAGCTCACAACTGCCACTAAACCCAAGGTTAGTAATGGGAGGCATCTGTGAGACCCCTCATTACTAATCTGTAAGTGAAAAGAAATAAGCACAAACAGAAAAAATCCTTTATTGGAAATAAAATACAAAAAACACCCTCTTTCACCCCTTTATTAATCCCCTAAAACATCCAGGTCCGACGTAATCCACTTGACGTCCCTCAACGATTCCAGCTCTGCTACATTACTGAAAGCACAGTGCATGGCCATAGAACAATACCGAACTGAAATGGTGTCAAAACCATTTTTTTGCATTTTTGGGCAAGACATGCAAATTTGGAGATGACATTTTTACACCATATTCATGCACGCAAACTACACCTCCTTGCAAAAAAACACATCAAAGCTGCATGCGCTACAATGTAGTACTGATGCTTTTTTTTTTCTCAGGAGGTGTACATTGGGTGCAGAAATATGGTGTAAAAATTTCAGCACCAAATTTTCATCTCTTGGCAACAAAACAGCAGTTTTCTGCTAGGAGATTCAGGTCTGTGAACTCAGTGACCTCACCTGAGGTGAGGCCACTCAATATAATGAGGCCACTTGAGGTCAGGTTACCTGTGATCACAGGTGGAAGGCCATAGGAACCTCCAATTGTGACCGCCAATAACCTGAGAGACGTCACTGCTCATCGAGTGCCTCAGTCTCTGCCTGAAGCTCACAGCGGATGGTCACCTTCTATGGATGCATGCTGTGCCTTCAGATGTAGCAGAGCTGGAATCGTAGGACCTTGTGTGGATTACACCTTAGTGTTTTGGGGGTTAATAAATTGGTGAATGAGGGTGGGTTTTTTTGTATTTTATTGCAAATAAAGTATTTTTTGAGTGTATGTGTTTATTTATTTTCACTTACATATTAGTAATGGGGGGTTCATAGATGCCTCCCATTACTAATCTAGGGCTTAATGGCAGCTGTGAGCTGTTAATAACCCCTTTTTACCCCGATTGCCACTGCACCAGAGCAATCAGGATGAGCTGGGTAAATTTCTGTTATTGTCGCATCTAATAGATGCTACTTTTAGGCTGTGGGCCCAATAAGCATGGGTCTCCCCAGCCTGAGAATACTGGCTCCCAGCTGTCGGCTTTATCATGGCTGGGTATCAAAATTGGGGGAACTGTACGCCTTTTGAGAAATAGTCAGACACTGTCACACAGTCTGGGGACGTGTCTGACTGCAACCAATCACAGACGCCAGGACTGCCGGTTGGCGGGGAATCAGTAAATATGTATGAGGCTAATGAGCAGCCCCAGAAGTAGAGTGAGCCACCCAGAAGCAGTTACAGCCATGCCAGAAACTCGGTAATTATAGCACGCTTGCTCTAATCCCCCTATATCTTTTACCTCCTTTTTTAAGCCCTGGATTCTGGTCCCCATAGGCTTAAATGGGGATTGGCATCCAGCCTGATATCCAGTATCAGTTCTGGACTGGAACCATTGTTTTTTAAAAATCTGTTTATTCTCGCCGATCCCGGGTATCTGCGAGTCCACCCATCACTATTATTAACCCATCTTATCCACACAAGGTTCTAATTGTAGCTATGCCTGGTTCACTTTTCAGTCCTTATTTTTCACTCCCCATTCATATGAGGCTGTTTCAGTGCACAGACAGATAGTACAATAGTGTTTAGGGACCATCCATATTAAAAGGTACACCTTGACATAGATGAATGACTTTTGCACTCTTTGATCAAAAATTGTCAACTAAGTGCCTTATGTTTTTAATGATTTAAGCAATATTTCATGTATTCATTAATTGCAGTTTGCTGCCTCACCTTAATACATATTTTGGTACAAGGGACAGATTCTCACTCACCCTTCTTCTGGCCCACTAAGGATTAGAATCTTTGTGATTCAGTGCATCCAGGGCAAACTATCCCAGCCAGCAGCACCACGCTTTTAGTGGTCACTCAAATAGAGGAGATAGCGGCAAGCTTAGAAAAGTGACTGAGCACAGCAAGGTATCTAACCAACCTGGGTTTTCCAAGCAAATTTGTGGGCTCAGTGTTGGGCAGTTCTGTAATCTTTCAGCTGGGTCTGTAGACTCTAGGCTAAAGTCCTGTAGAATGACACTAATGACAGGAGTAAGGCTATGTGCGCACGTGTGCGCTCTGCACAGCACCGAAAATGTGCGCTTCAGAGCGCAGCTGAAAAACTGCGTTCTGAAGCGCATGGTGCCGGCAGATTCGTGCGCTCTGCATGCTGCCTCTCCCTACAGACAGTATGCAGAACGCACGAAAGAAGTGACATGTCACTACTTAGAACGCAGCGTAACTGCATGTAATACGCACACATGCGCACATATCCTAAGGCCTTTTTTTATATCCCTCAGTTCCCATTTCAGGGTATTGCGTCTTACAGGATTTGTGTGAAATGGCTGTTTCCTCATTGATTACTAGTCCAATCCGACTGTATCATTATCCTATGAATGATTTAGTTTAAGGGGGCTGAGGCAATCCACAATCAGCAGGCATTCCACAAATTAGCAGACAAAAGTGGGTCTCCGGACAGTCTAACATAATACAATGGCTAATATATTTTAATTTACTGAACAAAGGAACAACACACTGGCATAATTAAGAACATTTCACCCCTGCACAAGTGACCAGGTAGACACTGAATTATAACACACATTAGTGGTTTGTCAGTGCTTGCTCTGAGCCACTATATTTACATATTTACATATTGACATAATACTAAGTTGGAAGAAGTATACAACTCAGGAAAGTGAGAGCCATGATTACAACTGATGTGGAAATTGCTGATTCTTTGCTGGGTGCAGAATGATTAGTATTATACAGAAATAATAAGTTCCCTGAGCTGTTAGGGAGGTCAGCATCTAACTACTGTATAAATCCCAATGGGCTGAAGAGAGGTGGTTGGTATGTTAAGTGTTAATTTCTCATCTGGACAACCTTTTCAATCCCTAATATTCAACCTTCACCATAATGCATGTAACAAGAAATACTAGCTTTATAGGTACACATACAAAATATGGCAATAAGCATGTACGTATCACAGCCATCTCTCTGCTACTAGAGACTTGTGACAGGATTTGGGCCAGAGTCTCTCTTTGCCATCTGAGACTCTTCACATTAAATGTATTCCCGTTCCTTTTGGTGCTGAAAGGGTTAATGTCAGTTTTGCTTTCCAGCAGCTTCTGACTCCAGACCTCAGGTGCTTCCAGTTGGTGACCACTCTTTTCCCCTATATATGGTCACATCTCCAAGTAGAGGGCTCTGGTTATTCTGAATCCATTCTGTAACTAGGCGTTGAGGTGGAAGGAGCTGCTGGAGCCCTTGTTGCTGTAAAGTATAGGCTGCAGTCCTGGTCTATGGCTGCAGCCGTGAAGCTGAGTTTTATCCTTTTGTTGTTTCCGCTGATGTCGTACCATCCCTTCATGTTGTAGTAGTGCAGTGGCGGGACTAGTGATCCTTACCTGCCAGTTCACTAGCCAGGGCTACTACAGGGCCTCTCAGGGTTTCAGATACCCTGCTTGGTGACAGGTGTGGAACCGGTATAGGAACTGGCTAGGAGTACAGGGTGCAGCTACAGGTGAGTGCAGGTGGTATCCCATCTTCCCCCTCACTAGCACCAGGATCCACCGTTGTGTTAGGGCCAGGTGGACGGGCAGACCCAGGAGGTGGATCCACTGGGCTGAACACCTCACCGAGGGCAAGGTGCCCGGTAGCCGGAGCACTAGCAGAACAGTCCGTTTAGAGGAGTGGAGTAAAGAAGTCCCTGGGACCACGGGGTCTCTGATGGTAGTCCGGTTGACGGAGCTCAGGTTCGGAGGCCGAGATGTCATCAGGCAGAGTCCGGAACCAATGGAGCGAGAAGGTGGGTCACCACAGGGATCGGAGATGGTAGGAACTGACGGGATGGCAGGCCGTCACCGTTCGGGGTTCGGGTATCGTCAGGACCGGTTGGCGAGGCAGGAGCGGCTCTACGAGAGAGATAGGTGAGTATATCACAGACACAAGGAGACCTGACTCCTAGCTTAGAAAACACGAAGAACAGGCCCCGCCCACTTGGAAAGGATCCCCCTATATACCCAGTACCTGATCCTTCAATATCCTGTTGGAGGACACTGGCCCTTTAAGAAAGGGTCAATGACCGCGCGCGCGCCCTAATGCGCATGCGCGAGGCCCGGGTGTCAGAAGCCAGGGCAGGGAGCAGTGAACAGGAGGCAGGAGAGCCGGCCTGGAGCAGAGCTGCCGACGGGCGCCGGGAGCGGGGACCGGGTCGCCTGGGGACCGCCGGTGATGGGGCCTGGAGGCTGTGGAGCGGGGGACGCCTGACAGAGGAGCCGGGGAGCGAGGCAGGGAAGCCGGGGAGCGTGGCAGGTGAGCCGGAGAGCGTGGCAGGGGAGCCGGGAAGCAAGGCAGGGGACCCGGGGAGCGTGACACGTTGTTTCAGTGTCACCAGTGTACCCCTTGTTTGTTGTTGGTGAAACCCATGTTTGTCATGTGTGTTGCCTCATGCCGGATCTTCCTCAGGTCTCTGAGTGACAGTATTGTTGTAACAATGGACTAGTATAACAGATAGGCAAAAACAGACATGTTCAGTTAAATGTCTCGTTTTCCTTTTTTTAAGAAAAAAATGCAACCCTCTTTCCTAAAATGACATAATAAGAAGTGCTAGGTAGGTACAAATTCAAAAAGTCAGCACCTGCAACAGGGCGCTGTATTAGTTTGGTATGTATGAATATAAAATTTGGCTAGTAAAACAGATATGCAAAAAAAAAATGCTTGTGACACATACTGTATAAGGTGGACTGTTGCATGTAAATGACTGGATTTTGGGTACATTTATTTTGCAATCTTAAAATAAAACCCGTATTTTTCTCCATTTCAGAAAAGGTATTGCATAAGAAATGGAAAAACTCAGTGCAATCATTAGTGACAAGCAAGTACACCGTTCTTTAATCCAATGTAAGGGTATGTGCGCACGTTGCTTTTTACCTGCTTTTTACCTGCTTTTTTGCTGCTTTTTCTTCTGCGCTGTTTAATGCCAAAATGGATGTGTTCTTCTATTCAAGCAAAGTCTATGGGAATTTGGGTTTCTTGTTCACACTATGTTGTTCAAAATGCTGCCTTTTTGTGGCAGAACTTTGGTCAAAAACTCAGCTTTTCAAAGAAGCAACATGTCAATTGTTTTTGCCATTTGGGTTTTGCACTGCAAAGCTGAGTTTTTGACCAAAGTTCTTCCACAAAAAGGCAGCATTTTGAACAACATAGTGTGAACAAGAAACCCAAATTCCCATAGACTTTGCTTGAATAGAAGAACACATCCATTTTGGCATTAAACAGCGCAGAAGAAAAAGCAGCAAAAAAGCAGGTAAAAAGCAGGTAAAAAGCAACGTGCGCACATACCCTTAGGTTTTTTTATTTCTATCAAAATATGGTGCTGTCTTGCTTTTGCTTTCTAGTGGATTTAGAAAAAAAAATGTATGACAGATGGCAGCTATACCATATCACTGTTCAATTATACTGATCAAAATGGATCTTGCATTCCCTTCTTTGTCTTTTATGCATGCTATGATTGCCCCTCCTAATGGGCTGCATTATACCATGTGCTGTGAAAGCTACAAGGCGATTAGATGGAAGTCCATGTGGTTTTGCATTCTGTGGCTGATTCAATATTTTTTTTAGTATTATTATTATTATTATTATTTTTATGGCGCCATTTATTCCATGGCGCTTTACATGTGAAAGGGGTATACATAATAGGGACAAGTACAATAATCATAAACAATACAAAACACAGACTGGAGCAGGAGGAGAGAGGTCCCTGCCCGAGAGGGCTCACAGTCTACAAGGGATGGGTGAGGATACAGTAGGTGAGGGTAGGGCTGGTCGTGCAGCGCTGTATCAGACAGAGGGTTACGGCAGGTTGTAAGCTTGTCGGAAGAGGTGGGGTTTCAGGTTCCTTTTGAAGCTTGTCAAGGTAGGCGAGAGTCTGATATGTTTTGGCAAGGTGTTCCAGACTATGGTGGAGGCATGGGAGAAATCTTGGATGCGATGGTAGGAAGAGGAGATAAGGGGGGAGTAGAGAAGGAGATCTTGTGAGGATCGAAGGTTACGTGCAGGTAAGTATCGGGAAACTAGGTCACAGATGTAGGGAGGAGACAGGTTGTGGATGGCTTTGTAGGTCATGGTTAGGATTTTGAACTGGAGTCATTGGGCAATGGGAAGCCAGTGAAGGGATTGGCAGAGAGGAGAGGTTGGGGAGTAGCGGGGGAACAGTTGGATTAGTCGGGCAGCATAGTTTACAATAGATTGTAGGGGTGTGAGACTGTTAGAAGGGAGGCCACAGAGCAGGAGGTTGCAATAGTCCAGACGGGAGATAATAAGGGCATGCACTAGGGTTTTTTGCAGCTTCTTGGGAAAGGAATGTACAGACCTGGGAAATATTTTTGAGTTGGAGGCGGCAGGAGGTGAAGAGGGCTTGGATGTGTGGCTTCTGCATTGTCAACTGTAGGTGGGAATTTGGTAATTCACATAGATCGAAATCACAATTTTTTTGTCAGTACATTTCAGTTCTATGTGATTTGTCGCAAATGAAATTTGAGTCAAAGCAATTTGCTCATCACTAATAGAAGATGGTAATGCTACCAGACTGTTAAGGTAGAGAGCATTGGTATCTGTGAATGGCCAAACTATTCTTCTATGAAAGGATATATCACTTTAATAATGTTTTTAGTTAAATCTCCCACTTAAAAAAGCAGCCTTCAGACATAGTCTATTTGCGTTGGCAACTGGACAGTACATTTTGGCACTGCATCCCTCACTGCCAACTGTGCATGTTAGCAAGGGTAATAGTTATCAACATTATGAGAATTATACTTTAAAAGGTGAGAAAAAATGTCTGTATATTCTGCTTGCATAAGTGATCACATAAGACAGAACCTTTCAGATACAAATGCTTTTAAGTGATGCCATTTAAAAAAAAAAAGAAACTTGTTTAACCCCTTCCTGACTGGGTGATTTTCCATTTCTGCAATTTTGTATTTTCCTTCCCTTCTTGTATGCACCATAGCTTTTTTTATTTATACATTGACACAGGCATTCTTACAAGAGAAGTTCTTGTTTTATTTAACAGAGAATAATTGTCACAGACCCAGAAAGGTTGTTTTGTTGTGTGGCAAACTGACGTTTTATTGATACCATTTTGGAATAGATGCAGTTTGATCTCTTTGGGTATGTGCACATGTTGAGTATTTAGTGCAGAAATTTTAGGCACCAATCTGCATCTTCTGGCAGAAAAGTGCACCAAAAATGCAGTGTGTTTTTACCATGTTTTTGGTGTGTTTTTACCATACGTTTTTCATAATGAAATCAATAGGCGGAAGGGCTGAAAAACGCAGGGAAAAACGCATGCTGCAGATTATTTTCTGCACCAAATCTGCAAGGAAAAAATAGGTAACGTGCTCAAAACTTCAGAATTCTCATTGACTTTGATGGCATAAAGATAGTCATGCAAATTTGTGACAAATCTTCACCAAAAAACACAGAAAAAACACAGTGTGTGCACATGGCCTTATTATTACACTTTTTTTCTGGTGTTGCCGCTGCAAAAAAATTGCATACTTGGTATTTTGATCATTTTTCCCTTTACTGTGTTCACCGATTTTTTTGGCTTTCATGGTTGGCTTTAACAGATGTGCTGCGGCCATTGTGCCTATATTGTTGCTGCATGCTACCGTGTTTCCCCGAAAGTAGGACCCCCCCGAAAGTAAGGCAGGGTGGGGGTTTCGGGGGGTCCGCCAATGTAGGGCACCCCCCGATTGTAAGGCAGGGTAGCGGGGGGGCCGGGGAATGTAAGGCCGCCTATGGGTGGTGGTCGCGGCGTAATGTAAGGCCGCATATGGGTGGGGGTCCCTGGGGAAAGTACAGGAACTTACCGCTGCCGCTGTTCCCTCGCTCCATCCAGGCCTTCTCCAGTCTCGTGCCACCCGTGGTCCGCCTCCGGTGAATGGCCCCCGCAAGGCTCCCTGCTGGCCATCAGCTCGAGCTGTGATTGGCCAGTCAGCCGGCTCGCAGCTGATTGGCCCTCAGCTCGAGCTGCGATTGGCCAGTCAGCCGGCTCGCAGCTGATTGGCCCTCAGCTCGAGCTGCGATTGGCCAGTCAGCCGGCTCGCAGCTGATTGGCCCTCAGCTCGAGCTGCGATTGGCCAGTCAGCCGGCTCGCAGCTGATTGGCCCTCAGCTCGAGCTGCGATTGGCCAGTCAGCCAGCTCGCAGCTGATTGGCCGAAATCAGCCGCGACGTCACCGCCTGCAGGCTCGCTCCGATTTCGGTAAGTTCCGAAACTGTGTGTGTGTGTGTGTGTGTACGGTATGTGTATGGGTGCCGTATGGGGCTGTATGTGTCAGTGTGTGTGTGTCAGAGACAGAGGGGGGAGGGCACCACCTGGGGGGATAATTTTTACCCAATAACAATAGATGGGTTCACCTCAGCACACTTAATACATTATATGCCAAAGGGAGAAAAGGAAGTGTGCATTTAAGAGGGATACACCAGGTTAGTATAAAAAGGTACTTTATTACAAAGATAGAACACAGGATCACACACTTAAAATAATTTAAAAATCATAAAGCCTAAAAGCTTTATATCAAAAAGATGTCCCAACCTCTGTTAAGGTTGGACTATCCTCTGTTGCCAAAAGAGGGGAGCCATGCAATATAATACAGTACCCAGGGTAACAAAATGTGTAGCTATAACACAACGATATACATTAACAGTGGGTTGTATTGGTGCAGCCAAACAAGTGCAATACAGAAAGTGACATAATAAATATAACAATGACACAATAATATGCTCTAATAGTCAGTTATATTATTGTAAATAATGCCAACCATCTACTAGGGTACCATATGTAGAAATGTATCTATGGAACACAGAAGTAGTATCACCATATACAATTGGAGTTTGCATATAAAATACCGCACAGAGGTAGGCTGCTATATAGGGGTGATCTAACAATAAATAATGTTAGTACAAATAATGTAAACAGTCCAAGAGGGTATATAGTGCGAGGGTGTACATGCAGAAAAAACACCACAGTATATAACAGCAATAGACTATATTGGTAAAGTTTACATAAAAGATGTTTTAGCCTCTATGAAGGCAAAGTACCCCAAAGATATTTACAGCATATCACCAAAGAATGCCTAAGGGAAGTCCCCAGCATAACACACAACCAACCGGAAAGATGTTATAATAAACCCTGGATGCCAGGCATGGCGACCCTAAATCAAGAATCAGAGGATACACGTCCCCACGCGTATCGTCACCACCAAGGGTGACTTCATCAGGGGTGGGTTCCCTGTGCCCTAAGAGACCAGGTTTAAATACCTGGAGGTCCTGGATGTAAGCCGTAATGGCGTTTCAAAAAACGCGCGCTCCTGAGAAACCCGGCGTCCCGGAAGTCTCTACTGCGCCTGCGCTAAGTCAGAAGAAAGAGGAAGTTGGGAGTATCGGAGTACCGCGCATGCGCGGGACTCCGAAAATATGGCGGCCGCCACAAGAGGAGTCATTTTACATTATTAAGCGATCCGTAACTTTGAAGAAGCATGTTAAGGCTTGGTAAGGTGTAAAGCCTTATACTGGAGGAGAAACCAGAAAAAACCGATAGAGAAAGCAGTTTTATATTATGTATACAGAGACCTATACATTCCATATTGGGGGAAAGACCAACGTATATTCATCCTGTCTCTACAGGATCTTTAAGGACATAAAGACCTAACAATACCAATACAAGATGTAGGCACTGTTAAATAAAGCCCCCAAAAAAGGGGAAGAGATGGTAACTGTAAGAGGAGAAAAGAATACTTTAACACACAAAAACCCATACATCATGAAGAACAGACTAAGGTGCATATTTCCCCAAAATAAACTACCATAGAGGAATAGGGACTGTACAATCATGTTGAGGGCCCAGGTATATATGGCCAGGCAAAGGCCTAACCATATATACGCCAACCCTACCTCTGTTTATAGAAACCCGTGAATAACAGTTCCTCATTTAACCCCACTGGTGCCAAACTATTCAGGTTATAGATCCAAGTAGATTCTCGTCTGAGTAGGTCCAATGTAGGGTTCCCCCCTCTTATATTAGTTTTGATGCTCTCCAGTCCAAGGATCCTTATACCAGATGTTCTGCCATTATGCTGTCGTAGAAAATGTGCTGCCACTGAAGAAAGAGTCCTGCCTTTTTCAAGGTCCGCCCTGGCCGTATTGATAGTGGAGATGTGTTGTTGGATTCGTCTTCTCAATTCTTGCCCGGTCTGTCCCACATATATCTTGGGACAATTGCAAATAAGGCCATACACTAGATTCCGTGTCCGGCAGTTGAAATAACCCTTGGGTTTCTGTTGAGAAGGAAATAAGTTGTCAAAAATAGGGTCTCTTGCTAGCATCAGAGGACAGACATTACAATTTCCACAGGGGAAAGAGCCCTCCAAGGAGGAGCCCCCCCCACCTTTCTAGATGGTCTGAGGAAATGACTAGAGGAGAGTACATCCCTGAGATTTCTGGCCCGTCTAGCAATTAATCGGGGGGTTTCTGAGATATGTGGAGAAAGAGCCACTTCACTTCGCAAGATCCCCCAATTCTTCTTCAGGATTCCACGCAGGTCAGACCATTGGTTATTAAATATGGTGATAACCCCAATATCACCATATGGGGTTCTCTCATCTCTTTTCCCGGCCAAGATTTCTCCTCTCCCCTTCAACATTGAGGATTGGAAGGCCCGTGAAATTACCTTCTTAGGGTATCCTCTTGCTTGGAAACGTCTCGTCAGTTCCTTTGATTGTAGCTGGAAATCCACAACCTGACTGCAGTTCCTCCGAAGACGTAAGAATTGGCCCTTTGGAATCCCATTTCGGAGATGCTCTGGGTGAAAACTGCCGTAGTGCAGGAAACTGTTGATTGAAGTTGGTTTTCTAAATAAATCCGTGATGATTCTTGAATTCTCCAGAGAAAGTTTTAGGTCCAAGAAGTCTACCATGGTGAGAGACATGTGAGACGTTAAATAGATGTTACATGTATTATTATTTAGCTCGGAGATAAACTGCTCGCATTCTCCCCATGGCCCGGTCCACAACATAAGGACGTCGTCCAAGTAGCGAAACCAGCGAAAAACATGTTTGGTGAAGTTAGCCATATTCCTCACTATAGTCTCCTCCCACCATCCTAAGTATATATTAGCATACGACGGGGCACAACGTGCCCCCATCGCAGTTCCTGAAACTTGTTTGTAAAAAACTCTATCAAAAATAAAGTAGTTCAGGTTAAGGATAAGTGACAGCATGTTCAAAAGAAATTCGTCGTGTTCCCTGGTGCCAGTGCTCCGTGCGGATAGGTAGTAGGAAACAGCCCCCATACCTAGATCGTGTGAGATGTTCGTATATAGCGATTCCACGTCCATTGTGACAAGAATGGTACCCTCAGGGATGTTCAATTCCTCCAATTGTACAATCAGATCAGTGTGTGTGTGTGTGTACGGTACCGGTACGATATGTGTGTGGGTGCCGTGTGGGGCTGTACCGGTACCGTATGTGTCAGTGTGTGTGGTGGCAGAGTGGGGGGCAGAACCACTATATGGGGAGGCTGCAGGGGGGAGGATGGGGTGGATGCCGGATCTCAAACAATGGGGAGGCTGCAGGGGGGAGGAAGGGGTGGATGCCGGATCTCAAACAATGGGGAGGCTGCAGGGGGGAGGAAGGGGTGGATGCCGGATCTCAAACAATGGGGAGGCTGCAGGGGGGAGGATTGTCATTTTTTTTCCAATGTAAGGCCTCCCCCGAAAGTAAGGCAGGGTGGGACTTTTGGGGGTAAAATTAATGTAAGACAGGGCCTTACTTTCGGGGAAACACGGTATATGTCATCACCGTATACTTATTTTCATGTATTGATCATGCTTTATATTCTGGGGTGCTGTGTTTAATTGGCCAGCAGTTGTGCTGTCCTACTCTTTATCTCAATTCTATTCACTTGAATTAATAATTTTTTTTATATTTTGCAACAGTTGTCACTTTTTCCTCCTGCATTCTTGTGAGCTCTTTATGTGGGAGTTGCTGCATCTTTAGGGATCACTACTTGTGCTTCCGCTGGGTGCTATATATATCCTGTCTGTATGGATTTTGTTGTATTATACTATACATTATATATCAGGAAGGAAATTTAAATTTACAGTCTACTGCAGGAGCACACATAGAAATCATAGGGCCCCATCGTAGAAGTTGTAAATGCTTCCCCCACAAAAGAAATAATTAATATTTGGCTGTGTCACACAAGAACATATCTCACAATTTTGCAGGCCTTACAAAGTAATTTCACTCACATTGATGCCCCTAGATTCTCCTTTTTTTGCACCCATAAAATGTGATGGCAACAAAAGTGCCCCAAAAACACTGTATGATAACCCCACAGTAAATTCCTCCACTGTATCCTCCACATGCACAGTATGATGACCCTACTGTACCCACACTTAACTACCCTGGCAAAGTATTTTGACCATCTCCAACTGTGACCCTCATACTGTCCTCATGCAGTATAATGGGCTTACCTACTGTACAATTGCTCCCACACCTCTTCACATTGCAGCCCTCCACACAATATGATGGAGCCCACATAAACTTTCACACTGTACAATTTCTTGCATATAGTATAATGGCCCTCAAATAGCATTCCATAAAGTATATAGGCTTTCTCATATCCCTCAAAATATTATAATGGCCTCCATATAGCCCTCAAAATATTACAATGGCCACCACATAGCCTTCCAATGGGCCCCCCACAACCCTTCATATAGTATTATGCACTCACGATAGTCCTACATAAAGTATATTAGTCCCATGTTGTCCTCCACATAGAATATTGCACCCCCATAGTATAATGGGCCCCACGTTACCTTCCATATAGTACAATGCACACCTATATTCCGCCATATATTATAATGCACCTCCCATAGTCCTCCATATATTATAATGTACACTCTCAGTTCTCCATAATTAGGGATGAAGGAACCAAAACTGTAAGGTTCAGGGTCCGTACTGAACACCAGGTGTCCGGGTACCAGACCAAAACACAAACTTTTACTTGTATGTCCAGCTCCTGTTTGGGTTTGGTCACCTGGATAATAAAAAAATAAGAAGTAAGCAAAATGATTAAAGCAAGACATACCAGTTTCCATATGTGTGGCTGTTACACTGCTTCCGGGTCCGCTCATTACATCTCATACATAGTCACTGCTTCCCCTGCCCACGGTCTAACAGCGTCTGTGATTGGCTGCAGTTAGATGGCCGGCGTGCCGACGTCACTGATTGGCTGCCCTCACAGAGGTTGTCTGGTTCCCCTAATGACGTGTAAAAATAAATGAATAAAAAAATGACATAGGGTCCTTTATATATATACCCAGCGCAGATAAAGCAGACGGCTACAGGCTGCAGCCCCCAGTTGTGTCCGTTATCTTGGCTGAGTATCAAAAGACGAGGGACCCCATGTAGATTTTTAAAAATTATTTAAATAATAAAAAAAAGCGTGCAGTCCCCCCAATTTTTATTCTCAGTCAAGATAAAGCCGACAGCTGGGGGCTGATATTCTCGGGCTGGAGAGGCCCATGGTTATTCATCCTCCCAGCTTAAAAATAGCAGCCTGAAGCCACACATAATTGTTGCATCCATTCCGGCACGTTGGTCCCCACGTGTTATCCCGGCCCCCGGCGACTTATCTTCCTGGTAGGTGTTCTGCCTTCTGGCTACACTTTGTATTATCTTGGTCTTTTTTGGCCGCACTTACTCCTCTGAGCTTTTTCCTACCTGTGAGCCATTATAATTGTGATATGTCTGCCGTTACTCAGTAGAGACTTGTTCTCCTGAATCAATGCCTGGGACACGTGGGGTTTTCCCCTCCAGCACTAATTCCCTTGGTCCTATATTATATACTGCCTGTAATCTGATTTCCCTGCAGCATTAATAATAAAATAATTTTGTATATTCATAATTATGGCTTGTGTGGGTATATTTGTTATTTGGCAAGTTTAAAGACTCTTCTTCTTTCTTTGGTTTCATTCCGGCACTTTACCTGGCTCATGCCGATAGCATTGGTATGGTGGCAATCGGGGTAATATAAGGGATTAATGACAGATGTAAGCAATCCTGTAAGTAAAAAGAAATACACACAAAAATCCTTTATTCAAAAAGCAAAACAAAAAACAAACAATAAAAACACCCTCATTCTCCAATTTATTAGCCCCCAAAACACTCAGGTCCGACGTAATCCACAACATGATGTACCACGACTATCCTGGCTCTTTTGAAAGTCTGGTGGTGTCATTTGATTTGATCAATGCTCCAGCAATTTTTCAGAATTTTATAAATGACATCTTCTGCTCTCTTGTGAGTAGATTTGTGGTGATCTATCTTGATGACATTTTAATTGACGCACATTCTCAGGAAGAACACTGGGGACATGTGCGGCAGGTCCTCCCAGATTCTTTGTGAGAATCATTTATTTGCTAAACTGGAGAAATGTGTTATTGAAGTGCAGTAGATCCAATTTCTAGATCATCTGGTTTGTGCTTCATGGTATCAAATTAAGGTGCATGCCGTCATTGATTGGGTTCAACCAACCTTAAAGCTTTGCAGAGATTTTTAGGTTTTGCAAATTATTACCGGAAGTTCATTAAGAATTTTTTGGTCATAACTAAACCATTAACTGACATGACCAAACATTCTCTCAAGCCAAATCTATGATATTGGTGATTGTGAGCTTCTTGCAGGTAAGAGCGCCTTTGAGGAATGGAGACACTGGTTGGAGGAGTCTAGGCATAAGGTAACAGTCTTTACTGATCATAGAAACCTACTACATATTGATGCTGCTAAGTGTCGAAACACCAGACAGGCCCGGTGAGCTCTTTTCATAAGATTTTAAGAATATTAAAGCTGATATTTTGTCTCCCAGTTTTGTTTCAGAGTTAAAGGACAAATATCCTGTTAAAATTCTTAGTGAGGCGGTGCTCTGGAGATTGATATGAGACATTCAGGATGCACTGGACAGTACATCGGAGGGTATGCCATATTTACGCATGGATCTTCTTGCATGATTCCATTTTGAATGGGCATCCGGGTTCTTTTGCCACTTGGAGATCTCTTTCTAGGTGCTTTATGTGGCAGAATGATTTAAGGATTTTGAGAAGTATGTTCGGAAATGCAGGATCTCTGCCAGACCTAAAGCTTCTCTTCAGGACCCAGTAGCTAATCTCCTTCCTAAATGTACCATCACACTTAGCGACGCTCCAGCGATCCCACCAGCCATCCGACCTGGCAGGGATCGCTGGAGCGTCGCTACATGGTCGCTGGTGAGCTGTCAATCAGGCAGATCTCCACAGCGATCAGAGATCAGCCACCAGCCACCAGCGACTCGTGTAACGACGATGTGCTTGGTAACCATAGTACACATCCGGTTACTAAGCAAAGCGCTTTGCTTATAATTACCTGATGTGTACCTTGGCTACGTGTGCAGGGAGCAGGGAGCCGGCTTCTAGAAGCTGTGGACGCTGGTAACCAAGGTAAATATCGGGTAACCAAGCAAAGCGCTTTGCTTGGTTACCCGATGTTTACCTTGGTTACCAGCGTCCGCAGTAGCCGGCTCCCTGCACATTCAGATCGTTGCTCTCTCGCTGTCAAACACAGCGATGTGTCCTTCACAGCGGGAGAGCAATGGCCAAAAAATGGTCCAGGACATTCAGCAACGACCGGCGACCTCACAGCAGGGGCCAGGTCGTTGCTGGATGTCACACACAGCGACATCGCTAGCAAGATCGCTGTTGCGTCACAAAAACTGTGCCTCAGCAGTGATTTCACTAGCGATGTCACTTAGTGAGACGTGGCCTTAACAAGATTCCATTACAGTCTTGGATTCACTTGTTAATTGAATTTATCACTGATTGTCACAATGTGACTGCAGGTATGAAGAATAACCACAGCACTTCTGTTTGTGGTGCCCAGTTAGGATCCAATCCCTTGGTATAGTATGAAAGAGAGACACTCAGATTGCTGAGCAAAAGCTGTGATTTTTTTTATTTTGAAATCCTTACAAAGTGAACAGAGCACAGACGCCTCTGTCCTAATACATTGGCCCCTCATCAATGTATATGCTGGAGTTCACTTGTGGCTTAGTTTCATAGATGCAGATAAGGAGAATGCAGTGTTCACGTTTGTGTTCTGTTCACTTTGTAAGGATGTCAAAATAATAAATCATAGCTTTTGTTCAGCATTCTGGGTGCCAAGTCTCTCTTTCATATGTGACTGCAGGTGTCACACCAACCTACGAGAAGGCTCATGGTCAGTGGTGGCAAAACACAGAGGGAACACCAGGGTAGCAATTCAACTGCAGGTCCTGGCACTAGAGGGGCCCAGGGTCACCTCCTAACACTTACCTGATGCTGATCCCTACACTTTCTAAAGTCACTAGACGGGTCTTCCCCCCCGCGTACTATCACGTACCTAGGCCCTCGCTGGCCCTGAACTCACCCTGGCTAGTGAAGAACAGCCACTGCAATAAGACAACACTTGGAAATAAGACAAACGGGTGGAGAAAGACACAACAAAAAGCACTCCTTGGTTTCTTCAACAGGAAACTTTGCAGCTGCAACAAAAATTACACCACAGCTATGCAGAGATGAGCAGCTTCAACATGGACACAATAAGTATGGGCTATTGCTGGTATAAGGTGAAGTAGATAATGAAAAGCTTGTGATAAGCATTTTTTGTAAAAAATAAAAATAAAAATATTGTGCTACCTTCCTTCTGCTTTCTAATCCATTAATAACAAAAAAATACAAAAATGTGTCATTTTAATTCACATGTAGTTGGAAAAATGCCCGCTGTACCATATCAATGATCAATCACACTGAGTCTGGCCCTAGTTGTGGCAACTCTCATATCTCTTTCTCTCATCCTATCAATAAAATCTCTGTATTATTTGTAAATTGCTACACTCATCTTCTTCAGTGCTGCAGTTGTATAGCACATTACTATCTGGAGTATTTGTCCAATGTTTTAGGGCTTTCTCTTCCTATCTTTATTGCTGAGCCATGAACTCTGAAGACCTCTCACCATCCTAAATCACTCTAAGGCCTCCGTCACACTCACATGCCTCCAGTACGTGTGTGCCTTTTTTTTCATGTACCTGAGACACGGGCCCACGTTTTCCTATGTTTTGTTATAGTTTAGGACACACGGACGTATTCAGGAACGGAACGTGTGTCCGTTCCATACATACGTGTGTTCGTTTTTTAAAACCGCTGACATGTCCGTGTTGCTCCCGCAGCACGGGTGTCACACGGCCCACACTCGTACCACACGGATGTAGTGTGGATGCGGGCCTGTGTGACACGAGCCGGAGAAAGACACGTGTCAGTGTTAAAATAATAAAAACACATACTCACCTCCACCATACCTGCAGTCTCTGCCGCGGCTGTCCCCTGCATCCGACCCCGAGTGATTTTGAACAACGCTTCTCCTTCACTGGGGGCCGGAAGCAGCGTCAGCGGGGCGTGGCTTTGGCCGAACGCTGTCATTCAGCACCACAGACAGCGGTGGATGATACAGGTAGGCGGGACTTTCCGATCTCCGTGTGTTATAACGTATAACACACGGAGAACACGTACGTGCCACAAAAACGGCACACGGGGACAAAACCACCCCTTTAACACGTACGTGACAAAAATGTAACGTTTTGTCACGTAAGTTTGGCAGAGGCCTAAAATAGCTGTTGCATTCCCTGCCTTGGCTTTTGTACAGGATTTGACAGTCCTTTTTGATTGACTGGGCTGTTCAATGTGATGTTAAAGCTGTGAAGCATTATGGTAAGCCAAAAGGGTCACCTCTCAGATCATGTCAACATTTTGTGGTTGATTGGACCTTCTCCCATGTGCAAACTGGAAGTGGTCATTTTTTTGGTGACTCACATGAAACTTTTTTCCCTTGTACATTTTTGACTTTTTCAGTGTGCGACTGTATGCATTTATAGTTACTATGTTTTTTCAGTTAGCACCTGTTCACATTTGTTGGATGTGCGGGTCAGTTTTTTGATATTTCTAGTGAGTCTTTTTCTGACTGAGCGCTCCGCCCTAAGACCTGGCTGTGTTCATAACCATTGTAGCAGGAGCTTAGCTGCCCATACATGGAGGTTGTAGTCCAAATAGTGGCATTTTGCCCAGATATGGATGTTTTTAACCTAGATAGTGGCATTTAAGTTAGGTTCCCGGATTACAGAGATATACCTTGCCGTTGGTTTCCGGGCTTACATGCATTGGCCAATACATAAACTAAATATCTCTCTTTTGCAGTAATGCAGTGCCATATTTTCCCTTGTACATTTTTGGCTTTTTCAGTGTGCGACTGTATGCATTTATAGTTACTATGTTTTTTCAGTTAGCACCTGTTCACATTTGTTGGCTGTGCGGGTCAGTTTTTTGATATTTCTAGTGAGTCTTTTTCTGATTGAGCACTCCGCCCTAAGACCTGGCTGTTCATAACCATTGTAGCAGGAGCTTAGCTGCCCATACATGGAGGTTGTAGTCCAAATAGTGGCATTTTGCCCAGATATGGATGTTTTTAACCTAGATAGTGGCATTTAAGTTAGGTTCCCGGATTACAGAGATATACCTTGCCGTTGGTTTCCGGGCTTACATGCATTGGCCAATACATAAACTAAATATCTCTTTTGCAGTACTGCAGAGCCATATTTTCCCTTGTACATTTTTGGCTTTTTCAGTGTGCGACTGTATGCATTTATAGTTACTATGTTTTTTCAGTTAGCACCTGTTCACATTTGTTGGATGTGCGGGTCAGTTTTTTGATATGTCACATGAAACTTATCACAAATTATTCAAATTCTCCGGGACCCATCAAGTTAATAAAATTCTACACCAATTTGATTCCCATTGAATCAATTTGCTTATCACTACTTGTAACTTATTAGAGAGTGCACAAGTTAACTGAATAGTATATAGATTTAATCAGAATAATACAGAGGTCAAAGGAAGTTTTGGATCAGTGAATATAGCTAAACAAAGGTTTTGTTGTTATATTCCTAACTGGTCTTAAACAAGCATACATTGAAACATAAAATAAACTCTGATTACCATAAACACTTATCTACAATGACACAGTGACCACAAGAAGTGAAGGATACAAAAGTGAGGTGAGCAAACATTGTTTAATAACAAACCAGGCATCCTCTTACTTTTGACATAAGGTCACAGACACTAAACTCTTGTCAAGTTTATTTTGCATGTGTATCCTTTGGGCTCCTGAGTAAATTAAACTGTTTGTTGAGCATAATTATGTGTTGTAACAATATTTCCATATCTGTAAGTACAAACACAAGAGAAATACATGGATGTGTTCCAGGCAGATGGATGTTATACAATACATAATCCATTGGATTCACCAAGGTTGCAAGATTCTTCAAATAAAACTGACTTGTTGTTGATATACATAATGTACTAATGTGGACATATATCCTTATAATGGTCGTTTTCCTTTTGTATGTTTTTCTTGTCATCTGTTGCATTTGCACATGATAGAGTACTACTTCCACGTTCCTTTGCTTTATTATGGGTCTGGAGATATTTGCATAACTGTCATGCTTCACTTGTGGCTCTGCTCTTTTGTGGAGCCAATGTGTGTTTTCCTGCTGTCTGTATGTTCCGGTCTAGGCCTGGTGGGAGGGGCCTATTCAGTGGTACCTCATTCCGGGTCATTGCTTTGCTTTATCTTTTAGCCGTTTCACCCGGAACACCACCAGTGATAGTTCCAGCTTGCTGTGTACGTTTATGGTACCTGTGAGTTGCTATTCTGATCTTGTTCTGCTACCTAGTGTCCCATTTCCTATTCCCTTGCTTCACCTACCTTGTCTTATTTCTCAGTCTCCCTGACCTCCGGGCTTGCTCTGTGACCACAACTCCGCTCTCTCCTCAGTACTGATGTGTCCTCTTGGTTCCCGACCCTGGTGTATTTTCTGACCACGACTTTGCTCCACTTCTGTATCAGACGCTACTTCCTGACTTACCGACCCTCGGCTTGCATGTGACTCCGGCTTCTCTTTCTCCCCCTGAACTTACGTGACGTCCTGGCTACTGACACTTGGCTTAATCAACTACTCTGCAGACATTCCCCGCAAGGGGACTAGCGACCCCTACCGGGCTAGTGCCTCACTACACCTAGATGCTGGACATCATTCTAGTGCCCTTGCGACCCCTGATGGTTAGTGTCACAGTAACACTTTACAAACATACTGTTCTGCATTGCTGTCTATTGTTTTGGCATACCATAAAAATATAACAAAATATGACATTTTATACCTTTTCTAATAAAGGGTGCTGGACAAGGGTGCCTGGGTCTTTACAGTAAATTAACAATGGTGCATGATTTTTCTTTAAAATATGTCTTTCTTCATCAGCGCCATTATTCATACACTGTGCCTGGTGTAACACTACAGCCTCATTTGCTTCAATAGTTTTCAAAAGGCAATATAGATTTGACTGGCCATTGTATTCTGTCATTTTTGATGAATGAACTCTATATTTATAATGGCATTCTCTTGGATAAAAAAAAAAGGCCAAAAAGTTACAGCTGTAGAAAATAAATACTTGTCTCTCTAGGTCTCCCGATCATGTGTGCTGTAGTTGTGCCGGTAACAATGTAGCCTGTCAACAAACACCGAGGCAGCGGTGGTGAGGCAACGCTCGACTTGGTGAAGGTGAGTATGGCTGGATTAATTTTCTACAATTGCAACCCTTTGCCCCCAATTTTTTTTTGTAGAGACATTTTATCTTTATGAAGCAATGTTCCAAGCACTTCACTGTTCTTATATATATTGGTGATTATATTACTTTACATTTTTGTATGGATAGGCAGAAAAATGGTAAAATCTCTGGCTAACTCAATGATAATGTAATCATATTATCTTGTTGATCTACTGGTGCACATCTTTATTATTAATCATCTACATAGGTATAGGGATGTTCCTACCTTGCTCAATACCTACAATTATCCTGTGAAATATTCCAATTTTTTGGAATATTCAATTTGTGTCTATAGGAATGAAATGTATTCCAAATTGAGTAGTTCAGTGAGTGTTTACATAGAACATATTATTCATGACAATTATACTCATATGGCCCCCTTGAAATTGTTCCAGAAAATTAAGTATTTCTCTCAGAAAATTATTACAATTATGCATATTTTCTTATACACATGTTTATTTCCTTTGTGTGTAATGGAACAACACAAAAAAACTGAAAAAAAGGCAACTTGGATATGATTTCACACAAAACCCCAAAAATGGGCCCGACAAAATTGTTGGCTCCCTTCCAAAATTGTGGGAAAACAACTTTGCTTCAAGCATGGGATGCTAGCTCAAACTGACCTGTGGCAAGTAATAGGTGTGGGCAATATGAAAATCACACTTGAAACTAGATAAAAAGGAGAGAAGTTGACTCAATCATTGCATTGTGTCTCTGTATGCCATACTAAGCAAGGAGAACAGAAAAAGGAGAAGAGAAGTGCCTGAGGACTTGAGAACCAAAATTGCTAAAAAATATCAACAAACTCGCGGTTACAAGTCCATCTCCAAAAATCGTGATGTTCCTTTGTCAATAGTGCACAACATAATCAAGAAGTTTACAGCCCATGGTACTGTAGCTAATCTCCCTGGATATGGATGGCAGAGAAATATTGATGAAAAGTTTCATTGGAGAATAATCCAGATGGTGGATAAGCAGCGCTAATCAAGAGAACAATTTTTTTTTAAGCATCATCTCTTTAAAATTATACCAATAATTGGCCCTTAAAAAATTAATGCAGTAGCATATTTACAGTCCATGATGATAAAATAGGGTGCTTTTACATATCAAGATTTGTTTTTATAGGATACAATCTACAAACACACCTAAAAATAATATCAAACTCGTAAACAACAATGTCATTCGTTTTTGCTCATGGCAACACTAGACAGCATTTAAAGAGTCACTGTTATACAATTAGGTCCAGAAATATTTGGACAGTGACACAATTTTCGCGAGTTGGGCTCTGCATGCCACCACATTGGATTTGAAATGAAACCTCTAAAACAGAATTCAAGTGCAGATTGTAACGTTTAATTTGAAGGTTTGAACAAAAATATCTGATAGAAATTGTAGGAATTGTACACATTTCTTAAAGCCAGCTTTACACCTTACAATTAGGTGTGCGATCTCGTATGCGATGTGACACGCCCAGGTCGCATATGCGATTGAATGAGATTGCACGTAGGTCGTTCATTTGCTGTCACACGAGGATTAGTAGCCTATGTTAAATTGATCAATTTTGTGTGCGATCCTTTAGATCATGTGTTCTGTGACGTATGCATTGGGCACCCTTTTTTTTTTATTTATTGACTTGACAAGCGTGTGTAATGTGTAGGGATGCGTTTTTACTATATCATCTGCCATTCAGCTCTGCTACATGGCCGCTAACAGCAGACACAGACAGCCATGCAGCAGCGGTGAATGGCAGATGACAGCAGACACAGACAGAGCCGCACTGTCAGAATGAACTCGGGTGAACTTCACCCGACTTCATTGTCATGCTGCGGCTCTGTCTGTGTCGCGTCCTGATTAGCGGTCACCAGTGAAGGACTCACCGGTGACCGCTAATCTCCTGAGTAACTGAAGTGTCCCCCCCTCTCTCATATACTCACCGATCCCCGATCCCCAGCGCTGCTCTGCATTCACACTGCTCCGGCGGCTTTTACTGTTTTGAAAAAGCCGGCCGCCCATTAAACAATCTCGTATTCCCTGCTTACCCCACCCACCGGCGCCTATGATTCGTTACAGTGAGACACGCCCCCCACGCTGAGTGACAGGTGTCACACTGCACCCAATCACAGCAGCCGGTGGGCGTGTCTATACTGTGTATTGAAATAAATAATTAAATAATTAAAAAAAACGGCGTGCGGTCCCCCCCAATTTTAAAACCAGCCAGATAAAGCCATACGGCTGAAGGCTGGTATTCTCAGGATGGGGAGCTCCACGTTATGGGGAGCCCCCCAGCCTAACAATATCAGCCAACAGCCGCCCAGAATTGCCGCATACATTATATGCGACAGTTCTGGGACTGTACCCGGCTCTTCCCGATTTACCCTGGTGCGTTGGCAAATCGGGGTAATAAGGAGTTATTGGCAGCCCATAGCTGCCAATAAGTCCTAGATTAATCATGTCAGGCGTCTATGAGACACCCTCCATGATTAATCTGTAAATTACAGTAAATAAACACACACGCCCGAAAAAATCCTTTATTGGAAATAAAAAACACACACACATTCCCTGGTTCACCTCTTTAATCAGCCCCAAAAAGCCCTCCATGTCCGGCGTACTCCAGGATGCTCCAGCGTCGCATCTAGCGCTGCTGCATGGAGGTGACCGGAGCTGCAGAATACACATCCGCTCCTGTCACCTCCACGCAGCTAATGAAGACAGCCGCGCGATCGGCTGAGCTGTCACTGAGGTTATCCGCTGTCACTGGATCCAGCGGTGGCCGCGGGTAACCTCAGTGACAGATCAGCTGATCGCGCGGCTGTCTTCATTAGCTGTGTGGAGGTGACCGGAGCGGCTGTGTCTGCTGCAGCTCCGGTCACCTCCATGCAGCAGCGCTGGATGCGACGCTGGACCATCCTGGAGTACGCCGGACATGGAGGGCTTTTTGGGGCTGATTAAAGTGGTGAACCAGGGAATGTGTGTGTGTTTTTTATTTCCAATAAAGGATTTTTTCGGGCGTGTGTTTATTTACTGTTATTTACAGATTAATCATGGAGGGTGTCTCATAGACGCCTGACATGATTAATCTAGGACTTATTGGCAGCTATGGGCTGCCAATAACTCCTTATTACCCCGATTTGCCAACGCACCAGGGTAAATCGGGAAGAGCCGGGTACAGTCCCAGAACTGTCGCATATAATGTATGCGGCAATTCTGGGCGGCTGTTGGCTGATATTGTTAGGCTGGGGGGCTCCCCATAACGTGGAGCTCCCCATCCTGAGAATACCAGCCTTCAGCCGTATGGCTTTATCTGGCTGGTTTTAAAATTGGGGGGGACCGCACACCGTTTTTTTAAATTATTTAATTATTTATTTCAATACACAGTATAGACACGCCCACCGGCTGCTGTGATTGGGTGCAGTGTGACACCTGTCACTCAGCGTGGGGGGCGTGTCTCACTGTAACCAATCATAGGCGCCGGTGGGCGGGGTAAGCAGGGAATACGAGATTGTTTAATGGGTGGCCGGCTTTTTCAAAACAGTAAAAGCCGCCAGAGCAGTGTGAACGCCGTGCAGCGCCGGGGATCGGGGATCGGTGAGTATATGAGAGAGGGGGTAAGAGGGATAGACTGACATGGACAGAGAGAGAGGGACAGAGATAGTGACGGACTGACAGAGATTAGTGAATGACAGACATTGTGAGGCGCTTCAGAATGCAGCTTTTCAGCTGCGCTCTGAAGCAGACCTTTTTTAAGCTGTGGTGCAGAGCGCACACCTGCGCACATAGCATCAGACACCAAAATCGTATGAGGGATGTCACACGTTACAATTGACTAGTTTCGTACTACTAAACGTCCAATGTATGAGGAATAAACGACGTGTATGCGATCACCGTATTTTCGTTCAATATCGATCGCATGTAGGTTTCACACGCAAATACATCACGAACGATGCCGGATGTGCGTCACTTACAACTTGACCCCCACGACGGATTGAAAGATCTATTGAAGTGTGTAAAGCAGGCTTTACAAACACTCCACATTTTAGGAGGTCAAAAGTAATTGGACAAATAAACCAAACCCAAACAAAATATTTTTATTTTCAATATTTTGTTGCGAATCCTTTGGAGGCAATCACTGCCTTAAGTCTGGAACCCATGGACATCACCAAACGCTGGGTTTCCTCCTTCTTAATGCTTTGCCAGGCCTTTACAGCCACAGCCTTCAGGTCTTGCTTGTTTGTGGGTCTTTCCGTCTTAAGTCTGGATTTGAGCAAGTGAAATGCATGCTCAATTGGGTTAAGATCTGGTGATTGACTTGGCCATTGCAGAATGTTCCACTTTTTTGCACTCATGAACTCCTGGGTAGCTTTGGCTGTATGCTTGGGGTCATTGTCCATCTGTACTATGAAGTGCCGTCCGATCAACTTTGCGGCATTTGGCTGAATCTGGGCTGAAAGTATATCCCGGTACACTTCAGAATTCATCCGGCTACTCTTGTCTGCTGTTATGTCATCAATAAACACAAGTGACCGAGTGCCATTGAAAGCCATGCATGCCCATGCCATCACGTTGCCTCCACCATGTTTTACAGAGGATGTGGTGTGCCTTGGATCATGTGCCGTTCCCTTTCTTCTCCAAACTTTTTTTCTTCCCATCATTCTGGTACAGGTTGATCTTTGTCTCATCTGTCCATAGAATACTTTTCCAGAACTGAGCTGCCTTCATGAGGTGTTTTTCAGCAAATTTAACTCTGGCCTATCTATTTTTGGAATTGATGAATGGTTTGCATCTAGATGTGAACCCTTTGTATTTACTTTCATGGAGTCTTCTCTTTACTGTTGACTTAGAGACAGATACACCTACTTCACTGAGAGTGTTCTGGACTTCAGTTGATGTTGTGAACGGGTTCTTCTTCACCAAAGAAAGTATGCGGCGATCATCCACCACTGTTGTCATCCGTGGACGCCCAGGCCTTTTTGAGTTCCCAAGCTCACCAGTCAATTCCTTTTTTCTCAGAATGTACCCGACTGTTGATTTTGCTACTCCAAGCATGTATGCTATCTCTCTGATGGATTTTTTCTTTTTTTTCAGCCTCAGGATGTTCTGCTTCACCTCAATTGAGAGTTCCTTAGACCGCATGTTGTCTGGTCACAGCAACAGCTTCCAAATGCAAAACCACACACCTGTAATCAACCCCAGACCTTTTAACTACTTCATTGATTACAGGTTAACGAGGGAGATGCCTTCAGAGTTAATTGCAGCCCTTAGAATCCCTTGTCCAATTACTTTTGGTCCCTTGAAAAAGAGGAGGCTATGCATTACAGAGCTATGATTCCTAAATCCTTTCTCCGATTTGGATGTGAAAACTCTCATATTGCAGCTGGGAGTGTGCACTTTCAGCCCATATTATATATATATAATTGTATTTCTGAACATGTTTTTGTAAACAGCTAAAATAACAAAACTTGTGTCACTGTCCAAATATTTCTGGACCTAACTGTATGTCATTACATAAATGGAACACACAATATTTATTATTTTATGTAATGTCAGATGATCATAACTATAATAAATAGCATAATGCAAATTATTTCAGGTTTTTTAACATCATATAGTCCTCATATTGGATTCACATCCTGACAATGTAATAATAGCGCTTCCATTAGCATAGAGCTAAACATATCCAGAAAGGGTATTTAAAGTGATTGACTGAGCCATTTCTAAAACCAGGACATAGGATTCTGCATGTTACACTAAAGGCCACATCTCACTAAGCGACATCGCAAGCGACATCGCTGCTGAGTCACGGTTTTTGTGATGCAACAGGGATCTTGCTAGCGATGTCGCTGTGTGTGACATCCAGCAACGACCTGGCCCCTGTTGTGAGGTCGCTGGTCGTTGCTGAATGTCCTGGACCATTTTTTGGTCGTTGCTCTCCCGCTGTGAAGCACACATCGCTGTGTTTGACAGCGAGAGAGCAACGATCTGAATGTGCAGGGATCAGGGAGCCGGCTTCTGCGGATGCTGGTAACCAAGGTACACATCGGGTAACCAAGCAAAGCGCTTTGCTTGGTTACTCGATATTTACCTTGGTTACCAGCATCCGCAGCTTCTAGAAGCCGGCTCCCTGCTCCCTGCACACGTAGCCAAGGTACACATCGGGTAACTATAAGCAAAGCGCTTTGTTTAGTAACCCGATGTGTACTATGGTTACCAAGCACAGCGTCGTTACACGGGTCGCCGGTGGCTGGTGGCTGATCTCTGTGGAGATCTGCCTGATTGACAGCTCACCAGTGACCATGTAGCGATGCTCCAGCGATCCCTGGATCGCTGGAGCGTCGCTAAGTGTGACGGTACCTTAAGAGTGTGTAATGTATTCAGTGTGAGAATTCTGCTCTGTTTCACGGTAATCACATGACCACTCATATGCTATTTGCATACATTTGATTGTGTGCTGACTACTCAGATAGTAGTGTAAAGCGGGCTTTACACGAGACGATAGATTGTGCGATATGTCGTCGGGGTCACGGTTTTCGTGATGCACATCCGGCATACTGCACGACGTCGTCTCGTGTGACGCCTCCTAGCGACGCAGTATCTCGTCGCTAGGTTTCATAAAATTTTTAATTAAAATGGCGGCAGTTGTTCATCGTTTCCGTGGAATCACACGTTGCTCTGTGTGACACCACGGGAACGATGAACAACAGCTTTACCTGCCTCCCGCGGCAACCGACGGCTTAATGGAAGGAAGGAGGTGGGCGGGATGTTTACATCCCGCTCATCTCCAACCCTCCGCTTCTGTTGGCCGCCTGCCATGTGACGTCGCTGTGACGCCGAATGTCCCTCCCACTCCAGGAAGTGGACGTTCGTCGCCCACAGCGAGGTTGTCCGGAAGGTAAGTATGTGTGATGGGGGTTAAACGAGTTTGTGTGCCATGGGCAACTAATTGCCCGTGACGCAAAAACGACGGGGGCGGGTACGATCGATTGTGCTATCGCACAATCTATCGTCTCGTGTAAAGCAGGCTTAAGAGAAAGTGGTTGGCACATAGAAAACGTCTACATCACATATAAGCAGTCAAGCAGTCTCATGATCATCGCTGGACATAAAATAATGGAATCCTAACAGTGTGTACATTACATACTGTTAGGATTCAGCATGTTATATTTCCTGCCTAGACTTAGAACCAGACAACTCTTTAAGACATTCTATTACATTTTACTAATTAAAGAAGAAAACTACATTTTAATTAAAGTAATCATAAAATGTGAAAAGTGTTATGTGAATATGTGAACAAAAAATCCCAAAGCTTTGATGCCAGATGTCCTAGTTATCAAGAGCATGACTTAATCTATTTCAATCCAGTGGAAAAAGAACCCTAAAGAATGCTGATCAATTATTAGATGCAGTTTCATCATTCACGGTGTCCTGTCTTCGGATGTTCACTCAGCAGGTGATTTGTCACCATTGGAATGGTTTTTGATGTGTTTCTTGAGTAATGCATTTAGGTTCCACTATGCTCCATTTACACTGAGAAACTTGTCCCTAAAATCTGGATTAGCAAAGAATTTACTCATTTAATCACAAGACTATTGTTCATGTACTTGAGGAGCTTGTCTTATCTAGATCAATGACGAAGAGGTCTTCATGCACTGATTCAATTAGTATAAATGAGAGGATCAGTTAATGTAGGTTAATTGCTATGTTTTTCAAAGTAGATGAATGAAAAACTACTGTCTGTGCTGGCTTCACAAAATAATTTACACTAGGAGAAACAAAAGGTCATCATTATATATTAGAAGATTTTTTTTTCACAAATAGTTATTTCAGCAGTCTGAGATGCCAAATGCCCCCCCCTGCCCCCCCCAATAACCCTGTACGCCTCTTCAGGTTGGCACCTAATCACACACATTGTTATTGTTTCTTATAAACGAGATGGATATAGACTGGGAACATTAGCAATTAGTATTTTTTTCAACACCCACTAATTACACACACACACACAGAAATGTAAAAGATTACAGTGCTAGCAGAAAAAGATCACATGGTCCATCTAGTCTACTATATTATTTACTTTTTATATTATTCATTTAAACTTGAACAGAGGACCGTCACTCCAAATCTTCTGGAATTTTTTACAATTTATTCAACATCATAAGTATACAGGCGTAAATACTTATACTGTGGAATAAATTGTAAAAAATTCCAGAAGATTTGGAGTGACGGTCCTCTGTTCAAGTTATACTGTGGATGCCTTCTTTAGACACATGCACCTTGGATTGTGTGCCGCCTGGAACGTTTGTTTCTGATTATTCATTTTAAGAGGTTGTCGCCTACTTTTACATTGATGTCCACTTTGCACTTAGGGGCACTCTGCACACTACGACATCGCAGGTGCAATGTCGTAGTGTGTAAAGCCTTTTTGATACGATTAACGAGCGCAAAATCGTCGTAATAGTATCATCGGTGTAGCGTCGGTCATTTCCATAATTTGGAAGTTGATGTTGTTTCTCGTTCCAGCGGCATCACACATCGCTGTGTGTGAAGCCGCAGGAGCGAGGAACATCTCCTTACCTGTGTCCCGCTTGCAATGAGGAAGGAAGAAGGTGGGCGGGATGTTTACGTCCCGCTCATCTCCGCCCCTCTGCTTCTATTGGCCGCCTGCCGTGTGACGTCGCTATGATGCCGCACGACCTGCCCCCTTAATAAGGAGGCGGGTCGCCGGCCAGAGCAACGTCGCATGGCAGGTGAGTACATGTGAAGCTGGCGTAGCGATAATGTTCGCTACGCCAGCTATCACCATGATATCGCAGCTGCGACGGGGGCGGGGACTATCGCACTCGGCATCGCAAGCATCGGCTTGCGATGTCGTAGTGTGCAAAGTGCCCCTTAGGACAAGTCATCAATGCCTGATCAACCAGAGTCCAACACCCTGCACCCCCACCGATCAGCTGCTCTTGGTCCCGGCGGCGGAAGCAGACAGCCAGAAATGCCCAGTTCCGGAGATGAACCGTCTTCTGATAGAGGCTGCGGCCGGGTACTGCACATCCTCCTCCAATTGATTAGAATGGGATACGGATGTGCAGTACCCGGCCGCAACCACTATCAGAAGACGGTAAAACTAACTTATGCGGTTGTTCAGTGGTTTCAAAGAACTTCTTCCTAGAGCATAAATGCGACGTTTCCAGTTTAAAGTTTAGAGCTATAGAAAAGGTTCTTCTATCAGACAGAGGGGGAGATTCTTAAAGAAAAATCCATAATCGAGAGTCATTCTGGATTTTAAAATTATGTACGAGAACGCCGAAAGGATTGAACATCCTCCAAGATCTTATCACACAATGGTATTAAATATATATCATGTGAAGTGTTTGTATCTTTATCTCTGTATATTATGTAGGTTTAGTCAGATTATATCCCTTTTCATGCACAGGTGCAATAGACAGGTATGTAGGTGGATTGAACCTAAATTGATTGTGTAGCAGACCTACTGCATGATGGGATATCTTTAGACTATTTAGAGATATTTGTTGGGTTAGTTTGTATCCATAAATAAGATATAGTGACTAGCTAATTGTCGAAACACGTTGGATCATTAACCTTGTATTCTGTTGATGCCTGTACAGCGGATTTGTAATTTTTCCAATAAAATGTTATTTTTATATATCCCTGCCTGTGGGCCGCTGGAGTTACTGCTGTAAGTGATCTATAAGAAGACAGAGCAGCTCCGGAAGTGAGCATTTTTGGCTGTCTGCAGCCACCGCCAGGGCTAAGAGTAGCTGATCGGCAGGGGAGCGGGGTGTCGGATAGGCCATCAGTGGGTCTTATTCAAACCTTGGACATATTTACATTTTTTACACCCCCCCTTTTATTTTCTCTTCTATTAGGTTGGATTCAGATGGAGAATGGAAAAATGGTCACGTCTTATCCACAAAATGTGGACATGATTGGCTCCATGCGCAACTTTGTATGCTTGTCTATATTTTTACAGATTTAATAAGAACCATCTGTCTGTGTGCAAAAATGACCTGCTGGACTAACAAATTGGCTACAATTTGTCCATTTGCGATCCATCGTACAGTCATGATCGTACAGCCAAAAGTTTTGAGAATGCTACAAATATTAATTTTTGCAAAGTCTACTGCTTAAGTTTTTCTAATGGCAATTTGCATATTTTGCATATACCCCAGAATGTCATAAAGAGTGATCAGCTTAACAGCAATTACTTGTAAAGTCAATATTGGCTAAGAAAATGAACTTTAACCCCCAAAACACATTTCAACATCATTGCATTCCTGCCTTAAAAGGAGCAGCTAACATTGTTTAAGTGATTGTTCCATTAACACAGGTGTGGGTGTTGATGAGAACAGGGCTGGCGATCAATCAGTCATGATTAAGTAAGAATGACACCACTGGACACTTTAAAAGGAGGCTGGTGCTTGGTATCATTGTTTCTCTTCAGTTAACCATGGTTATCTCTAAAGAAACACGTGCAGCCATCATTGCTCTGCACAAAAATGGCCTAACAGGGAAGAGTATCACAGCTACAAAGATTGCACCTCAGTCAACAATCTATCGCATCATCAAGAACTTCAAGGAAAGAGCTTCCATTGTTGACAAAAAGGCTCCAGGGCGCCCAAGAAGGACCAGCAAACGCCAGGACCGTATCTTAAAACTGTTTCAGCTGCGGGATCGGACTACCAGCACTGCCGAGCTAGCTCAGCAATGGCAGCAGGCTGGTGTGAGTGCTTCTGCACGCACTGTGAGGCGGAGACTGCTTGAGCAAGGCCTGGTTTCAAGGAGGGCAGCAAAGAAGCCACTTCTCTCCAGAAAAAACATCAGGGACCGACTGATATTCTGCAAAAGGTACAGGGAGTGGACTGCTGAGGACTGGGGTAAAGTCATTTTCTCAGATGAATCCCCTTTTCGATTGTTTGGGACATCTGGAAAACAGCTTATTAGGAGAAGAAGAGGTGAGCGCTACCACCAGTCTTGTCTCATGCCAACTGTTAAGCATCCTGAAACGATTCATGTGTGGGGTTGCTTCTCAGCCAAGGGAATCGGCTCACTCACAGTCTTGCCTAAAACACAGCCATGAATAAAGAATGGTACCAGAATGTCCTCCAAGAGCAACTTCTCCCAACTGTCCAAGAGCAGTTTGGCGCCCAACAATGCCTTTTCCAGCATGATGGAGCACCTTGCCATAAAGCAAAGGTGATCACTAAATGGCTCATGGAACAAAACATAGAGATTTTGGGTCCATGGCCTGAAAACTCCCCAGATCTTAATCCCATTGAGAACTTGTGGGCAATCATCAAGAGACGGGTGGACAAACAAAAACCAACAAATTCTGGCAAAATTCAAGCATTGCTTATGCAAGAATGGACAGCTATCAGTTAGGATTTGGTCCAGAAGTTGATTGAGAGCATGCCAGGGAGAATTGCAGAGGTCCTGAAGAAGAAGGGTCAACACTGCAAATATTGACTTGCTGCATTAACTCATTCTAACTGTCAATATAACCTTTTGGTACTCATAATATGATTGCAATTATATTTCTGTATGTGATGTAAACATCAGACAAACACAATTAAAAACCAGAGGGCAACAGATCATGTGAAAATATAATTTTGGTGTCATTCTCAAAATTTTTGGCCATGACTATACATATGGTTCCAACTCATCAATACCGGTGATGTTTACGTCAGTCTTGATGAGGGGACATTCTGGAGTCAGATGTTCCTGATTCACTAAGAGGCACATGCATCTGACAAGTGTCGTGTGGGCCTCACCATAAATCTTACTCTAGTTGTGGATTAGAGAAAGATTTCTGGTGTAAAGCATGTCACAGCTTGTCATGAATTAGAAAAGCTGTAATGTCATGCCGCCGCGTCATGCCCCCGATCCATCCATTTTGGCGAGATCAACTAAATTTGCATAAATTGGTGCCCAATTCTGAATTGTGCAAAAAAAAATTGCACCTTTTCAAAATGATTTAAGTCAGAATTCTGGCATAATAGCTTTGAAGAATCGGGACCTATTTTTTTTTTATATTATTGTTTACAACCCACCCTAAGGAAATTAAAGGTCCTTTTACGCAGGCAGATTACCGTAAACCCATAATGAGCACTGATTTATGATATAATATATTTACAAACACTTGTAACACTTGTTTGGCTGTTTGTCACTTTCTCCTGCTAAGATTTGTATTTGAGCCATTTTTTTGAGCCCATGTTTATACACTTTCTATTATATCAATGTTTTTATACAGGTGAGATCTCATCTACAGAGGTCAAGAAGAAATATCTCATTAATGGACTGGTCAATTGGTTAAAAGAAGTATTAAATACTTAAAATTTTAAAACATCCCAGCAATTTCTCTCCTAAAACTATTGTCCAGCGCTGCTCACTCCCACTCTAGGTAGTGAGTGTAAAGGGGGCTTTACACGCTGCGACATAGCTAACGATATATCGTCGGGGTCACGGTGTTTGTGACGCACATCCGGTGTCGCTAGCGACGTCGCAGCGTGTGACAAGCTGGAGCGACCTAAAACGATCGCAAAAAAGACAAAAATCTTTTGTTTTGGAGAGGTTGTTTACTTACAAAAAAACGTTGTCAGGTAAGTAGCGATGTTGTTCCTCGTTCCTGCGGCATCACACATCGCTATGTGTGACACCCCAGGAGCGACGAACATCTCCTTACCTCCGTCCACCGGCAATGAGGAAGGAAGGAGGTGGGGGGGATGTTCGGCTCGCTCATCTCCGCCCCTCCGCTTCTATTGGCCGGCCGCTTAGTGACGCCGCAGTGACGTCGCTATGACGCCGAACGCATCTCCCCCTTGAAAGAGGGATTGTTCGGCGGTCACAGCGACGTCGCTGACAAGGTATGTGCGTGTGACGCTGCTGCAGCGATAATGTTCGCTACGGCAGCGATCACACATCGCACATACGACGGGGGGCAGGGGCTATCGCGCACGACATCGCTAGCTATAGCTAGCGATGTCGTAGCGTGTAAAGCACGCTTTACTGAGGGTGTTGCGTCTGCACATAGGGCTCAAAACGCATGGATGTTCAGCAGACATCATGCATCTGCCCTATTGTTTAGAATCGTGCATGCATTCTGGCAGATATGTGCACAAGCAAAGTAATCAGCAAAGCTCTCCTCTTGATGCGGAAGTGAGTGGGGAAGGGCAACTCGACTAATTTTCTACTTTTCTTTGTTTCTATTTCTGTCTCACAAATAAGACAGAGACATTAAGAAAAAACCCTTTCTCTGGGTGTTTCAGGTGCTCAGGCATATCCCTCCTCCTCTTCACTGTCCTGTTTATGGCTACAAAAACAACTGGCAATAACAGAAGCCACTATGCTGTGTCCTGCATGCAGTAGAACACGAGATTGCAAGACTACACCTTTACGGGGCAGGGAATAAATGGCCACCAAATGAGGATGACCTGATTAGAGGAAGCACTATGTTGACCAGCAGAAGCTTGTTTGTGTTGTTTTAGTTTCTTTTTTTGTGTATGTCATATGAAACTATTGTGGTTGGGATAATACTTCAGTTTTGACTTCACTCACGTGTCACATCCTCTAAGCTCCTAGTACAGGTAAGCCGATGCTCTTCCATGCTCACCTCTGCTGCCTTGGCTGCCTCAGTCCAGTCCCATGGTCCCTGGGTCTCTCCTGTCCCTCCATCAGTGTCCCTGCTCCCCGTGTGTCAGGGGCACCAACATTTTTCCTGGTCCACGTGTCCCAGTCCTTCCACTCCCAAGGCCCGCACATGCGCATTAGAGCTCTCAGGAGCACACTTTGGGCGCAGGTGCACTGTTCTCCCTTTTTGTAAAGGGCCTGCGCGACCTAAACCTGTAAGTACTTTCTGACCCCCATTTATGCACATTGTCTATAAGGCATCCTCCCCCATTCGGAGGTGCCTGTTTAACGTGTCCCCATAGCTTGTCTGCCCGTGCTAGTTGTCAGGTCCCTGTGCTCTTGCCCGTTCTGTGACTCTGTCTCCATTTTGCTTACCAGGGCACGTGAAGCCCCCAGTGTCCATCCTGTATCCACCTGATCTGCAAGCACCCTCCTCCTGCCTGTGACCTCCGGTACCAGTCTGCTCCAGTCCACACCAGCTACCAGGTGATCCGCTCCGGTTCCTGGACATCATCCTGTGGCGCCAGCAGGCGTGGTATCAGGGTCCCCTGGGACTGCCTTTTGACGGACTACCTATCAGTGATCTGTCTGCTTCCACCTCCTGTGATGGTGGTGAAGTCTCAATAGATGCTCAGGTCCGCTCCTCCGGGTCAGTGAACGGTATCTTGGACCAGTAGATCCACTTTCCTCTCGTTTGGTCATCTGGATGTAATAACTTGCCACGTTGACGTTGTGCCGCCCCTGCAGCGGACCGAACCACTCGGATCCGGGGGTGGTGATTAGTCGTGGCTCGAGGGTCTCCGGACCCGGGGGCTAGGGGCCACACTTAAATGGAAAAGGGGGTATTTACAGGGGATTGGTATAGTCTGTGACGCCACCCGTGGTGTAGGTAATTGGGAGTACCGCCGCTGCTGTTGGGAGTACCCGGGGTGATGGAGTGGGGCAGCAAGATGTAGTTACTCTCCATGGGTAGGGGAAGGCCCCGGGACTCTGGATGGTGGAGTGCGGTGCAAGGGGAGCGTAGGCTCGCTGGTTGCAGGGGTCAGTCAGGTACTCACTCAGCATTAAAGCAGACGCTGATAACAGGGTAAACCAAGTCTCTGACTACCGCTGTCTCCTGAGGGGAGCTCATCCGGGTCCCGTCCCCTGCAGCACTGCCTGATGGTTCGAAAGCTTGGAGCTTTCCGGGCCCCGCCCCCACTCCCCACTGTGGCTAAGTAAAGGAGCCTGCTCTCAGGAGCTCACGCTTGGGATTGCAGTGGGCTGCTTGCTAGGAAAGCCCTATCCCCCTCATTGCGCTAGTGCCTCCGATCTCTGAGCTTCGTGGGAACAGTCCATAAAGGCCCTGTCCTTCGCAGGTTAATTGCCGGGTCGCCTGAAGCTCCTCCCTGACCTAGGGTCCGTGTACTCCGATGAGCCTTTGGTCCCAGACCGGTGATAGGATCAGGCTGCTGACCGTCCTCCTTGACGGGTTCCAGGCACCTAGCCTCAATCCCCTGTGATCGGGGGTTCGACTCCTCTAGGTCCAGATCACTGTCTGCGACCTAGTCTGCTTTCTCCCCTGGGAGCTACAACTCCCAGCTTCCTCAGAGCTCCTCAAAGCACTGCCTGACCCCTAGGTGGGCGGCACTATTCCTGCTTAAGCAGCCCACTGGTGTGCCTGACAGGTGTGGTGCAAGATGTATCTTGGATTTGGGAATGCTGATGGAGGCAACACTGCAGGATAGAGAACAAGAACCATGGGGGTTTGAGCCCTGTACGGTAAGGGCAGATTGTGCAGAACCCTGTGACGACCCGAATAGTCCAGGGTGTCACAACATAATTATGTATTTCTATTAAGTGTAATTTTTAATATCGGACTCATTTTCCGTGCTTTATTTTTTTTTTTTTTGCACGGAAAACCTATATGAAATTTTGTTCTTGCTTTTAGAGGCTGCTTTTTTCATGCAAATTAGAATGTGGTGGTTATTGCAAATGACTCCTGGGATGAATATTCAAAGCATTTCAATGCTCTTTGGTTGCTGTAACTTACTGACATGCTTGACTTCAGATCTTGTTAGTTTTGCATTGGCTTGTATCGTTCAAACCTGCATATGTCAGCACCTAATGAAAATCCTCCAGTCTGTGACTTTGAATAGATTTCAGGCTGCCCAAGTGAAAAAAAGAGTCTCCTTTGCCTGTCAAATATCCATTTCTGTCTGTCTGCTTGCAGGTACCTGATGCATTATTACTTAATACTGTGCAAGCAACCAACCCCATGCCAAATATTCTCAGAAAGCTTTCAGGCGCTTGACACAGCGAACTCACGCAATGTACACAGGAGGATTCACTGACACCAACCGGGCATCTATCAACGTGGATTACTGGTTGTAAAAGACGATTGCTGGTGGCTGCAAGTTTAATGGAAGTCAAAACTATATTAAAAGAGAGTAAAGATTAGATAGTACGCGTAAAATGGACCTGGTGAACAACTAAGAACTTACCAAATGTTTTCCGAGCAGACAATATAGGATTAACCCCTTTCCCTCTCTTCCGAAAATATATATGAAGAATTCTAAAGCCCTGTGTCTATTGTTTAACCACAAACACGTCAATCAGGTAGAAGTGAAGTTCAAGTCTAGGGCAATATGGAAACTTATTAATGTATGTCCCATCTTGTTACGGAGCGGCAAATTTTAGAAGTGTTATTGTAGTCACGCATGCTCCCTCCTATCGGCAGCTGGGATTGCAGTTGACTGATTAAAATTTTACACCCAAGACCTGGTCAGATTAAGGAAGTAGTGAAATACCTTTCAGCAAGGGTAAAGATTGTTTTTTCATATGTTTTTGGGATTTTCTCATTGTGTTGTAATTTCTGAGAAAACAGTCTTCAAAAGTCTGGTCTAAATTTTAGTGTGCTGCTAAAAGAAAACTCCCTTTTCCCCTTAAAGGGATTTTCCAGGTTTGGAAAACCCCTGTCCCACGCCTGCAGATTGTTTTTAAAAACAAAACTGTACATTACTCATTGTCCTGGTCTCCAGACTGAGATTCTGCTGCTGTCCTGTATCGCCCCCTGCTCGGCAGCCGGGCCGCTCGGATCCGGACCTCCAGTGGGTGGCTTGAGGGTCTCCGGACCTGGGGGGTATTGCGGTCACTTCAGCTAAAAGGGTTGTTGTGGTTTGGGGACGTAGATGTACGGCCGGAGCCGTGTTAAGTTCGTGACGCCACCCACGGGATGTGGTGAAGGTGGACACCACCGCTGCAGTTACGGGGCACCCGGGGGAGATGTTGCGCAGAAAGTTGTTAACCCCTCCGTGGGCAGGGATGGTGGCCCCGGGACCCGTTGGAGGTGTTTGGCGGTACAGGGAGATGGGTGACCGGAGGGTGCTGATGCACTCACTATTAGTAAACACACGAGTCTCTGGTAAACCAAGGTGATGGTGGTCGGTGCCCGCAGCTGGCTGCGGTCTGGTTCCCCACCCGGCTGGTGGTCTCTGTCTTTCTCCCGCACCTGTGTTGGATGGTGGACTGCCTGTGCTTGCAACTTCAGGAGTTCGCTCCCGGCTTGTTGTTGCTTAAGGAGCCCTTTGCCCGCAGATGCTGGCCCGTGGGATCTCTGAGCCGTGGCGGTGGCTGTTTATCCCCTTCGTTGAGCTGTTGCCTTCAGTCGGGACTTTGAGTGGGACAGGACTTCTAGTCCTGGCCGCAATCAGTTAATTAGCTAGCTCCCAGTAGCTTCTGGACCTAGCTTCAGGGTCTGAGTACCCCCCTTTGTGCTCCGGTTCCCGAGTCGGTTCCCCGGGTCGGTACCGGTGGGCCACTATCCTGTCCCGGTCCACCTCGGTTCCACCGAGCCATCTTCCCGGCTCCTGCAGATGGAGACCACTGTCTGCCTCCTAGCCAAAGGTACCAGGGCACCTACCCTGGCACCTGCTCAATTTGGGTATTCGCCTCTGCTGGAGCTGGACACAACTCCAGCCCACACTCCTCTCCAACTTAAACTCTAAACCTTTTCTGGCTATGTTCCCGCCCCAGGCTATCTGAGACTCCTCGGTGGGCGTCTTCCAACTGCCTGGTTCTGCCCCCTGATGTGTGCATCAAGCCCTGAGGGGGTGACTAGGGTTTTAATGTTTGGCTGAATGTTACCTATGAGGGACAGGTGTAATGCGGTGCCCTATTTGTGACTTCCTGGTCGGTCCAGGGCGTCACACTCCCTGTGTGTTACTGTCCAGGGGTGGACATATCATTCTTGCAACCTGTGCAACTGCACAGAGGTCCAAGAGGTAAGGCGGCCCAAAGCCACCTTCAAAGCAGGTGCAAATTGGCATTTTTTGATGAGCTCTTGGGCTGCCAAGGACCCATCTACATATACATACCTCCCAACTTTTGAAGATGAAAAAGTGCGATAAGTTATGCGGAGCGCCACATCAAATTTTGACGACACCCCTAGCCCCACTAGCAACATGGATGTGTTTTCATCTCACCGCCTGCTGAGCGTCTAAAAGCACTGCTGAACTGTATACGCTTGGTGCTTTTTTTCTCCCTCTATAGCAGGGGTCTCAAACTCGGCTTGGTGTATGGGCCGTGTGACGACATGGACTCTCATGGGTTAAAGTTTCTTAAAATCCAGCCAGACAGCATGATAGATTTTTATACACGAAGAAAACGTGGTATGAATCTTTTTAATTAAAAATAATCTTTATTATAATTACATTAAAATTAATACAGCAAGTCCTCAAGGGGTTAACTGAACTGCTGGAATAGGTCAATAACAGTAATTGTGGACAGTTTACAACATGAAATACATATAAAAGGATCACAGTGTTTTAATCATAATTATCAAGGATGTAATACAGTGGATTATACGTAAACACACACTGAAATTTCCTATTGATACTGTTTGATGGTAATGTACCCAACCTCACACATTGCTAATTGTGATCACTATTCTATGTGTCATATCCATATAGTTATTCTGGTATAACCAAAGCCTTGCCCATAGAGCTAAGGGCAATAAATAGTTATAACGGCATAACCACAGCCTACAATTTATCCACAGTTATAGTAAATGAACACTACTGACCACTTCACAGCAAGTCCAGGCAACCACCGGTCCTACGCGCGTTTCACCTCTTCTTCAGGGGACGTATGGTGGACTGTGTGCAGGTCAGGTATATATAGTATAATGGATTAGTCTTAATTGGGAGAGGATGTTCTTCCTGCAAGTCTGAACAACCAGAATCAAGACTTGCTATAGGAAGAGTCAGGTGTCAATCAATGACGTAGTTGTACTCTGGCATGTACACAGCTGTGAGTAACCCACGTAACTACTATTTAGCCTAGCCGCCGGTGATCGCATAATGTGCTTTCGCTAATGAGACATGTCTCCTAGCAACAAAGGACGCCATGTCCGATGACGCTAGCAAGGGGGCCGAGTCAGCCGCGTCATAATGTGCTTTCGCTAATGAGACATGTCTCTTAGCAACGAAACACGCCATATCTGATGACGCTAGCAAGGGGGCAGAGTCAGCCGTGTCACTGGACGTGACGTTTATTAGTGTGGTGCCGTCCCATCATAGCGGACGCTGGTAAAGGGCAGAGTCAACCTAGTACACCCACGTCACAGGACGTGACGTCTGTTTCCGGCAAAGTCCGCCCCTCACCTCCACGTCATTAGATGGAACGTGTGTTGTTATGGTAACAATAGATAACATTAGATAACAACATCTTGTTAGTATTAAATCAGTCCGCTTACCCCGCGCCCTTGGGCATAGCAAGCGTTGCTACAGTAACAGAGGGCGTCTGGCTAGTAGGCGTATGTCACACATAACAAACCAAGTTAAATTATATTGTAGAGGCACAATCACAGGGTCAATCAGTATGGCGGCAGCACTCATAGCCAGACAGCCTTAATTCACATGTTTACAGAAACCCGATACCCGTTTATTTATGGGCAAGTGACATGATTCATCCACTTAGCTGGCAGCTCATGTTCAGAGTGACAAGGGACATGTAACTATAAAAATCGGGCTATCCAACCCTGTAGCACGTGCAGCCGTACAACCAATTTATCCAAGCTCTGGCAACGACCAAAGCAATTATACGGACTAAAGCACAAGGTAATCACTAAAAACCTCACCCCTTTCCAAAGTTGAATAAACCAATCACAACACCACATGCCAGGCTTCAAGCCAATGCCTATAACCCGTTCCACATATCAAGGTCATGTTTATATTGCAGCAGAGATAACCCAATTCTAAGCTAAGCCACATCTATCCAAAAGTGTCAATAATATTTCACTTAGTCATAGATAATGTTCAACAATACAGCTCTGAACCTATGCAGTGTTGGTAGTGCAGCCATATTGAGCGTCCCCAAATGGCAGCAACAGCCCACTGCTACTATAAGGTTCAATGGCGTGGTAGTCCCGGAGGACTCCGGAGCCACCTCCCCCACACGGTCCTTAAGGACCGGGTGAGGGAGGAGCATCCAGACTCCGCCGAGACTCCACGCACCACCTTAATATTCACATAAGACCACAATAAATTAGAGACAATTATTTCACTTATATTACTATGCCTACATATATCTCCGATTCATGCAATACAATATAAGAGGAATGCTGTTCTTGATGTAGAATTTTTCATGGGTTCTCTTTACTCAAGTATGGTTACTTTCTCATTATCCCAATTTATCATCATGAATTCTCTTTATTCAGGTATGGTTACTTCCTCACCATCCCAATTTATCATCATGTGGGTGGATGGACCAGGTATCTATAAATCTTTGAACAAAAGGACAGAGTGTCAATACAAATCCTTTCAATTTCATTTACATAAATTGTCAATCAACTTAATGATTCCTAGTTCCATACCCAACCTGCACAAAATAAACAGATTAAAATAATAAAATTGGATTAAAAATTACACTTAAGTCCCATACAACCTACAAAAAAGAACTGAATCCAAAGTGCTCATTCAATCCTACAGGAGCAACCGTACCCAATGTATAAATCCACCTGCTTTCCAATTTGCTTAGGACAGTGCCCAGATCACCACCTCTCAAATCCATTTTTACTTGATCAATGGCTTTAATTTAGGTAGGGGTTGGAGTCATGGTATGCTTTATAGTGCCTTGGTAGGGTTTTGAGGTGTTCTGTGTCCTGTGCTGTTTTAGACTTTTCTATGTCTCGGACATGCTCGCGTACCCGGATTTTTAACTCTCGACTAGTAAGGCCAACATAGTATTTACCACATCCACATTCCGCTTGATAAACCACATTTTTTGATGAACAGGTCAGGTGTGGTCTGATGGTGTACTCTTTTGAGTTTTTCAGACCAAAGAATGTTTTGGACTTGACCATATTGAGGCACCCCTTACATAATCCACAAGGGAAAAACCCAGGGGAAAGTTGCATTTGGGGCTTCTTTTGATAATTTTGATAACAGCTTTGGACCAAAAGGTCTTTCAAATTTTTTGACCGTCGTGCTGTGATCAAAGGGCGATCAGGTAAACATTTTCTCAAAATTGGATCAACCATCAGAACACTCCAATGTTTCTGAAGAATTGAATGCAGATCATACCACCGGCTGTTATAAGTGGTAATAAGTCTGACAGGTTGTTCTGTCTGAGTTTCTGTTGGTTGGGGGTAAAGTAGTTTCTCCCTCGGGGTTTTGAGTGCCCTTCTATAGCCCCGTTTGATGCATCTCTTACTATAGCCTCTATTCAAAAAACAATTAGTCAGATCTTTAGCTTGTGATTGAAAACTATTCATAGAGGAACAAATACGTTTTGCTCTTAAAAATTGTGACGTGGGTATACCCCTAATCGTGGCTGTGGGATGGCAGGATTGGGCATGTAGCAAGGTATTAGTAGAGGTCTTTTTTCTATAGACATCAGTGCTGATGTCTCCATTGGGAGAAGCCTGGATTCTTATATCTAAGAACTCGACCTCGCGTCCATATTTATAGGTCAAATAGATGTTCTGATTGTTCATATTCAGCCGACCCATAAATCGTTCCAATTGTTCGACTGAACCCTCCCAGATGAACCAGATGTCATCTATGTACCTGATCCAATTCTGGACCAGGTACACAGATTCATCTGGCTCAGTCTGGAAGATCTGGCGCTCCCAGGCTCCCAAAAACAAGTTTGCATACGAGGGGGCACAAGATGCCCCCATCGCAGTCCCTTGTGTTTGCAGATATGTCTCCCCCTTGAACATAAAGCAGTTATGCCTAAGAATGAAATTAAGTAGGAGGAGAATCAAATCTACAAGTTTAGGGTCCAAATTGCTTGATTGTAGAAAAAATTCCACAGCCGAAATTCCATCTTGATGCCTAATTGAGGAATATAAGGCTTCCACATCCGTGGTTACCATCAGAGCCTGTGTTCCTATGTTAAGATTGTCTAGTCTCTGGAGGGCTGCAGTCGTATCCTTAATGTGAGAGGGAAGTGTGAAGACTAAGGGTTGGAGATAGTACTCAACCAGATCACACACCCTCTCACATAGACCCCCATTACCAGAAACGATTGGACGTCCTGGAGGGTTTCCCTGGTTTTTATGTAATTTGGGGATGATGTAGAATGTTGGCATTCTGGGATTAGAGATTAACAGAGAGTCCATGACCTTCTTAGGGATTGATCCCTCTTGAAAGGCTTTATCCAGAATGTCATGGAGCTCTGCTTGATATTTAGACAGTGGATTGTAAGTTAATTTTTTATAGTTGTTAATATTCCTAAGAATTTTGTAGGCCTGTGCCTCATACTGATCATTAGGCCAGATAACCAAATTCCCGCCTTTGTCGGCGGGTTTAATGGTTATATCTGGCAGGCATTGCAGTTCTTTTAGTGCTCTTCTCTCAGAATAATTGAGATTAGAGGACCGATGAACATTACTCACCAGGCCTTCTATATCACCACTGACTAATTTGACAAAAATGTCCACCACTGGACATGAGCTGAAGGGTGGGAATTTTTTCGATTTCGGATATAGATGTTTTGGAAAATGTATAGCCATTGATGTCCCCTCCGATCGATCACCAATAGATAATTCATTACTTGATGAGGGTTCGTCATTTAATGATGTACTTACATTGTCAATATCACTGGTGTCACCTTCCATAGCCAGAGTGCTTAAGGCTGATAATGCTTCCTGTTCTTTTTCGGAGCCATATATTTCTCCTGTGTTAGAATGATGGAAAAACCGTTTTAATAAAATCTTTCTGGCAAATAAATGCAAGTCTTTGACAACAGTGAATTTATCAAGGTCGCTGGAAGGTGAGAAGGACAATCCCTTCTCCAGCACCTTGATTTGACAATCTGTCAGTATATGGGATGAAAGGTTTATTACCTTAAGTTGATCATCCCGAGTGAACCCATCATGATGGTAAATCTTGGATTGATTTTTGGCTTTGTCCCCATTTCTAGTTCTCATATATCTCTTGTCCCACGTTTTCGCTTCATATGATGATAACTCCACTTCACTGGTTGAAGCGGCAGAAGATATAGATGCATTTCTTATTGGTGTTTTTTCATTCTTTTTTGGTATTTGCCATCTAAATATCTTTTTTGATTCGAAATCTGCCATATCCCGGTGATATTTTTTCCCTTTAAGTTGACTGATTTCGGTTTCCCATTTCTCAGTGTCTTTGTCCAATGTAGTAAAGAAATCTTTCAAAGTTGTTCCTTCTATATCTCTAGTCATAGCCTGTTGCAACACCTCCAGTTCTGTATCCAAGGTTTTAAGAAGGATTGCATTTTTATCAATGATGATTTTCATAAATTCATTAGAGCAGGTGAGAGATGCCTCAATCCATCGTTTAGTCAAATCCTCATCCTGCAGAGGAAAAGTAGGGTGGGTCTGAATCCTCAGACCTCTGGGCACTATTTTAGAAAGCAGGTAGTTTTCCATGGACACTTTTGTCCACCAGATTTTCATTTTTTTGTGTGTTAAATTTTTATATTTTACTAAATTCTCTTTCTCAGTTGTATGGGAGTTATTAAAATCATGAGAGACTCCTTGCTGAAAAATATTGGTAGCCTTACTCCGTCAGGACAATTCCTGAGCCTTGAAATCCATTATGGTAATAAGTGACCTGATTCTGGAAGAAAAAAGATAATTAATCATTTATTTTAGGTCACTCCTCAACCTCATTGAAAGTGCCAGAACACCACTATACAATTTTATACACGAAGAAAACGTGGTATGAATCTTTTTAATTAAAAATAATCTTTATTATAATTACATTAAAATTAATACAGCAAGTCCTCAAGGGGTTAACTGAACTGCTGGAATAGGTCAATAACAGTAATTGTGGACAGTTTACAACATGAAATACATATAAAAGGATCACAGTGTTTTAATCATAATTATCAAGGATGTAATACAGTGGATTATACGTAAACACACACTGAAATTTCCTATTGATACTGTTTGATGGTAATGTACCCAACCTCACACATTGCTAATTGTGATCACTATTCTATGTGTCATATCCAAATAGTTATTGTGGTATAACCAAAGCCTTGCCCATAGAGCTAAGGGCAATAAATAGTTATAACGGCATAACCACAGCCTACAATTTATCCACAGTTATAGTAAATGAACACTACTGACCACTTCACAGCAAGTCCAGGCAACCACCGGTCCCTACGCGCGTTTCACCTCTTCAGGGGACGTATGGTGGACTGTGTGCAGGTCAGGTATATATAGTATAATGGATTAGTCTTAATTGGGAGAGGATGGACTTCCTGCAAGTCTGCACAACCAGAATCAAGACTTGCTATAGGAAGAGTCAGGTGTCAATCAATGACGTAGTTGTACTCTGGCATGTACACAGCTGTGAGTAACCCACGTAACTACTATTTAGCCTAGCCGCCGGTGATCGCATAATGTGCTTTCGCTAATGAGACATGTCTCTTAGCAACAAAGGACGCCATGTCCGATGACGCTAGCAAGGGGGCCGAGTCAGCCGCGTCATAATGTGCTTTCGCTAATGAGACATGTCTCTTAGCAACGAAACACGCCATATCTGATGACGCTAGCAAGGGGGCAGAGTCAGCCGCGTCAAAAAAAAAAAAAAAAATTAGCATGATAGATTGTCTATAGACGGGGGAGAAGTCCCTCATTGTTTTTACAAGACTCTTGTTCACTCAATGTAATTGTGTTGGCCATTGAAAGCCAGAGGTATTGTTCTCCAGACATTTCCAGTAACCATTGTATTGTAGTTGTGTATTGATAATGTAATTACCTTAGTAGCCATTGTCTAGTTGGTGACTCCCAGTTTACATGTACACCCTCAGTCTTTCTATGCACATCATTTAAATGAACATTGTCCATGCAGCTTGAAATTCCTCCAATGGGAGAAGCAATCTTGTCCAACCAATCGATGAGGACGCAGTGTATCCAAGTGGAAGGTTGTGGCTATAAAAAGGACTTCTTTAAGCCACCAGGGGTTGTTGATGGATGCTGATGGATCCAGTCTAAGCTCTTTGGAGCTGACTAGAGGATCAGGATAAATTATGGCTTCAATCTAGGGACTCCGGACCCGGTTGGAGACCATATCCACAGCCTAGGGATTTCGACTCCGGCTGCCAGGATTTTAACATCAAACCAGGACTACCTAAGGAGGACACACAGGTTGGGACAGTTCAGTCACCTGTTACAGACTTTGCAGACCTCAGACAGCTTGGAACCTGTGAGGCATGGACATTCTAAATCCCTGGTGAGCCAGCGGGCGGGTGAGACTCTGTTGCCTGTTACATTTGTGTGTTTTGCTGGTTATGTGTTATGTGCCTTTAATTGTTTGGGGATCCAATAAAGTCTAATTATTGTGGTTCCCTCACCCTGTGTTGTCTGAGTAGTGTTACGCCCACGGTTAAGGAGACCGGCGTTCAGTTGGGATGAGCCCTGAGCCACGCTGTCTTTCTAAAGGCGGCCGGGCCAGCGGATGAGAGCATCCACTGACCCCCGTGTCTCCACAATTGGTGGCAGCGGTGGGATACTACTCAGCCTGGTTTACCCAGGGGAGCTGCAGTGGACTGGTGTTTTCGGACACCGTCCAGGGCTCAACAACCAGGGAGGCACATAAGCATACCCAGCAGGCCATAGGGGAGGCATTCAGGTTTCAGACGCTGCCATGTCCAACCCCACCAGCTCAGCCATGGGACAAGGACAAGAGAGGAGTTACGACCGCTGCAGTAAATGGATGCTGCAGGATCTGTGCCGGAGGCGAGAGATTGTCTGCTGGAGCGCTGAGACTCGGTCGGACTTGATACGGAAATTAGTCCGTTGGGATGCCCAGAATGATGCAGAGGACGATGAGGATCCCGCCGATATTGACCCAGAGGATGTAGACTATGTGCCACATCATGGATCTAGTGACGATTGAAAATCAACTTTGTCCAAAATGGCCCAAGCCACAGCGTTGTTGGATGCATTGGGGCCTAGATCCTCAAGAGAAGAGAGGGCTTATGTTCTGGAATATGTTTATGGGATTCCAGCTGCAGTACTGCTAACACCAGCCGGTCGAGAAGGATGGTCCCGCTACCCAGCAGAAGCTGCGCCAAAACGAAGGACTACAAACAGGGCCTGTGACTCGCCCAATCTATGGCGCTGTTATACATGTGGGCGCAATGGACATCTAGATAAAGATTGTCTCCAAAACCGAGGCCGCATGCTTGGAGCCCGTCTGCCACTCCAACCAGTCAACATATGCCGAGATGAACCAACGAGACCTGAGGAATGCTACTCCCAAGAAACACCAATAGTTGAGGAAGTGGTTTATCCAGTCCACACCCTACGGCAGGCCGGACACCGTACACCAGCCAACCTCCATCCCCACATCCAGACGGTCAAGGTCGGTGATATACAGGCTCAGGGACTTCGAGACATTGGATCTTCCATCACTCTGGTAAGCCCAGTTATTGTTTCTCCAGAAGACCCTGTACCAGATTCCCAATTATCCATCTCCCTGGCTGAGGGCCAGCGCTCAGACGTCCCTCTGGCATGTGTGCAGTTGGACCTAAAAACCGACCAGGGAGAGGTCGAGGTGGAGATTGTGAACAGCCTCCCCATTCCTGACATTGTGGAGACTGACCAGAGCATGGCTGATGTGGAGCTTATGGACACCGTCCACACACCTGTTGTTTCGGGGACTAGCCAGGAGGAAGTTGAAGTGGGGTTCATAGATGGCCCCACCAAGCCTGTTGTTTCGGATACCACTCAAAGGGAAGTGAAAGTGGGGCTTGTGAATTACCTGCTCACACCAGTCATTTTGGAGAATGACCTAGGACAAGGACTAGCCAGTCAGTTTGAAGAAGCCATCACCCACCTCCAAGCCAAGCAGGACCCTGATGTGGATCTTTCTAACATCTTTTCCAGGGATGGTTTGCATTCCCGGTCTCCATCATCCACTTCTGAGCCAAGAACCGTGAGTAAGCCTAACCACACTGTGGCTATTGACTGGGGGAGGATTGATAGTGGCAGATTTGTGCAGGCCCAACTCATGGACCCCACCTTAGTGCTTGTCCACCATATGGCTGCTCAACTTGGGGAAGGTAATCAGGGGGAGGTGAATAGATGCGAGCCTCTGTTGCTGACCTCACCATTAAAAAGGACAATGCCGTCAAGAGGAGAAGGATGATCGGAAGCCTATCATGTCTGGCTAATATTAAGAAGGGGGAGGAATGTGACGACATGGACTCTCATGGGTTAAAGTTTCTTAAAATCCAGCCAGACAGCATGATAGATTGTCTATAGACGGGGGAGAAGTCCCTCATTGTTTTTACAAGACTCTTGTTGACTCAATGTAATTGTGTTGGCCATTGAAAGCCAGAGGTAGTGTTCTCCAGACATTTCCAGTAACCATTGTATTGTAGTTGTGTATTGATAATGTAATTACCTTAGTAGCCATTGTCTAGTCGGTGACTCCCAGTTTACATGTACACCCTCAGTCTTTCTATGCACATCATTTAAATGAACATTGTCCATGCAGCTTGAAATTCCTCCAATGGGAGAAGCAATCTTGTCCAACCAATCGATGAGGACGCAGTGTATCCAAGTGGAAGGTTGTGGCTATAAAAAGGACTTCTTTAAGCCACCAGGGGTTGTTGATGGATGCTGATGGATCCAGTCTAAGCTCTTTGGAGCTGACTAGAGGATCAGGATATCTTATGGCTTCAATCTAGGGACTCCGGACCCGGTTGGAGACCATATCCACAGCCTAGGGATTTCGACTCCGGCTGCCAGGATTTTAACATCAAACCAGGACTACCTAAGGAGGACACACAGGTTGGGACAGTTCAGTCACCTGTTACAGACTTTGCAGACCTCAGACAGCTTGGAACCTGTGAGGCATGGACATTCTAAATCCCTGGTGAGCCAGCGGACGGGTGAGACTCTGTTGCCTGTTACATTTGTGTGTTTTGCTGGTTATGTGTTATGTGCCGTTAATTGTTTGGGGATCCAATAAAGTCTAATTATTGTGGTTCCCTCACCCTGTGTTGTCTGAGTAGTGTTACGCCCACGGTTAAGGAGGCCGGCGTTCAGTTGGGATGAGCCCTGAGCCACGCTGTCTTTCTAAAGGCGGCCGGGCCAGCGGATGAGAGCACCCACTGACCCCCGTGTCTCCACAGGCCGCACAGAGGAAAAAAAATTATTTGGGGGGCCGCATTCTTTGCAGGACAAAGTGACATTTTTATTGGTACCATATATAATATATATATATATATATATATATATATATATTCTTTTTTTTTACACACCTTGGGATCACTGATTTTGAACATTTTCATTTATTCATTATAGCAAACGTGCACATTCTTTGTTTAAATATAAACGTTTTTTTTTTTACATTTTATTCCTTTCTTGTAACTAATAGTCTTACAATTAGCACTATATAGAAATTTTGCCCAACATCTTTTAGTAATGTTCCCCATCTTGTTGTAACGTGCCCATCCTTGTCCCCTTCTAGTATTGTGCCCCATCCCACAGTAATGTGCCCATCCTTGTCCCCTTGTAGTATTGTGCCCCATCCCACAGTAATGTGCTCATCCTTGTCCCCTTGTAGTATTGTACCCCATCCTAGTCCCCATCCCACAGTAATGTGCTCATCCTTGTCCCCATCCTAAAGTAATGTCCCCAATCTATGTTAATGTGTCCATCCTTGTCCCCCATCTTATAGTAATGTTCCCCATCCTTGTCCCCTTGTAGCAATGTCCCCATCCTATAGTACTGTCCCCATTCTATAGTAATGTGCCCATCCTTTAGTAATGTGTCCACCTTGTCCCCATCCTCTAGTCATGTCCCCAGCATTATCCCTATTCTATAGTAATGTTTCCCATCCTTGTCCCCTTGTAGTAATGTCCCTATCCTACAGTAATGTGCCCACCTTGTCCCCATCCTGTAGTAATGTCCCCATCCTATAGTACTGTGCCCATCCTAGTCCCCATCCTATAGTACTGTGCCCACCTTGTCCCCATCCTATAGTAATGTCCCCAGCCTTGTCCCCATTCTATAGTCATGTGCCCATCCTAGTCCCTATCCTATAGTAATGTGCCCATCCTTGTAATGTCCCAATCCTATAGTAATGTCCCCAGCCTTATCCCCATCTCATAGTAATGTGCGCACTTTGTCCCCATCCTGTAGTAATGGGTCAGCAGCTCCCCTCACCTTCCACAGACGCCGGAGTGAAGCTGAGGGGAGTGGTCTGCGGCCCCAGATCCACAGTGATTGGAGAGATCGGTCACAAGGCCGGTCTTTCCAATCAGAGCTGGGGGCAGGTGAAACACAGGTCACCCAGCTCCACCCAATGATCAGGGCTACAGCTGCCCTGATCTTGGCTGGATTTCAATGTTTCAGCGATTTTCAATGGCTGAAACATTAGTGGCTGTGATTGGCTGAGCGGCGTTCGTCAGCCAATCACAGCTTTCGTAGGTCCGGGGAGGAGACACCACCCCTCCTGAGGTCCCCTCCTCCCCAAATCTAAGGTATTTGCAGCGATCGCAGCCACCGGGGCTGCGATTTCACCATGACGTACTGGGTACGTCATGGGTCCTTAAGTCCCAGGGAGCCATAACGTACCCAGTATGTCATAGGTCGCTAAGGGGTCAACGTCCAACACACACAAACACACACACACACACACACACACACCATTCTTCTCACCTGTCCCGCGCTCCCTCCGCTGCCTCATCATTGCTTCGTGCGGCCCCCAGGCCCGTGCCCCTGTTCACTATCGCGGCAGGTGCAGTGTCACTGTCAGTGATTTATGTGAGATGATTGTATTGCCGGCGCGAGAGCGCAGCGCCTGCAAAACATTCATCTAACCTAAAGCGCAGACAGTGGCTGCAGCCCCTGCACCTACCGCGATAGTGAACAGGAGCACGGGCCTGGGGGCCGCACGAACTACCCTGAGGGGCCGCATGCGGCCCCCGGGCCGCGTGTTTGAGACCCCTGCTTTATAGGCTTCTATGTCGAGCTGAAAAAAAACACTAGCAAAAAGAAAATGCAGTTGCAATTTTAAACGCAAAATCATAGTTTTTCTGTAGTATTAAAATGCATTAAAATCCCAGATTCACATCAGCAACAACAATGTATCAAATATCGGGGAAAACATCTAAAAATACACAGGAAACATGCAATAATCACAAAAGATTGTTATTTCGTTGCATGGTGCGGACGCCTTGGGAAAAAAGCAGCATTATGCTACGTGTGAACACGGCCTCAGCGTTACATTTTAACCCCTTACTAATATATGATGTACTGGGTATGTCATGATTGCCAGTGTTTTCACAACGCATGACGTATCCAGTGAGTCATGGCGATCATGGGGGTGCTTGTGTGACGCCCTGGACTAGCCAGGTAGTCACAGGTAGGCCCTTGCATAACACCCGTCCCCTAAAAAGGTGTCATCAGCCACCCTTAAAACCCTAGTCACCTCCCTCAGAGCTTAATGGACACACCAGGGGGGTTGAGCCAGGCGGTTGGCCACGCCCACCGAGGAGCTCAGAGGGCCTGAGGCAGGAAGTGCAAGTCAGTTGCCAGTCAAGTGCAGTGAGTTGCCAGTCTAGTTCAGTCGGTAGTCAGTCAAGTTTGAGTAGTAGTGGAAGCAGGCCTGTGGTGACAGGTCTGCAGCGGGAACTGACAGGTGCCAGGGTCGTAGCCCTGGTACCTCGGCTAGGAGGCATACGGTGGCCTTAGCCTGCAGGAGCCAGGAAGATGGCCAGGTGAAACCGTGGTGGACTGGGACAGGGTAGTAGCCCGCCGGTACCGACCCGGGGAACCGACTGGAAACTGGAGCACACAGGGGGGTACTCAGACCCTGAAACAAGGTCCAGAAGCCACTGGACTGAGTTAATTCACTGATTGAGGTCTGGCTATAGGTTCTTTCCCACCCAAGTCCCGACTGAAGACAACAGCCCACCGAGGGGGATAGAAAGCCACCGCACAGGCAGAGAGATCCCATGGGCCAGCGTCTGCGGGCAAACGGGCTTTCCTGACACACATACCGCCGGGGAGCGGACTCCCGTCGCTGAAGCGAAGGCAGTCTACATACACACTATACGGTGCAGGAGAAAGGCAAAGACCACCAACACGAGTAGGGGGAACCTGAAGCAGCCGGCTGCGGGCACCGAACACCATCATCTTGGTTTACCAGAGACTTTTGTGCATCAATCATAGTGAGTACAACTGTGCCCTCGGGCCATGCACCGCCCTGCACCGCCAAGCACCAACATACCATCCCAATCGGGTCCAGGGAGGGGTTAACACCTTTGCTGCGCAACATCTCCCCCGGGGTGCAAAGTAAACAGCAGCGGTGGTGTCCACATTCACCACAGCCCGTGGGTGGTGTCACGAACTTAACTAAAAACCACGGCCCCAGCCGTAAACCTAACCCCTACGTAGCGCCAGCATCCTTTCAGAGCGAAGTGACCCCGGGTCCGGAGGCGCTCAAGCTACCCACCAACGAGCCCGGAGCCAAGCGGCTTGGCTGCGGCCGAGGGCGGGGCAGTACACATCGACTCTTCTGGCATCACGAACAGGATACTTACCTAATCACCTACCTGGTGAAGTGCGCCTTGAAGTGGAAGTCAGCGGTGACCTGTTGAAAAATGTCAGAATCCGCCATCTTGCCGCCATCTTTTGGCGCGAAGATTCCCGCCAAAGCCTTCTTTCCCGCGAAAAGAGTGCGAGAGTTGAAGCCCTGCCCCTGGGAACATGGCATGCAGCAAAGTGCGCGGTCGGAAAGCGAAACTGCCCAGAAGAAAAAGGGAGTGCCACGAAAAGACCAAGGGGGATAAGCGGGAAGAGCTGATGTAACCGCAGCTGATAAGTGCAGGGACGCCAGGACTCTGCCGAAACACGTTCCTGGATACCAACGCGGCAGGATGTGTCGGAGTACGCAGGCCCAAGCCCACTTCATGCTGGCAAAGTGGGCGTCGGAGATGAAGGACATGGCTGCAGCCGTCCGGGCACGCGAAGTGGAGATAATCTCGGAGGAGCAGGTAAGCAGTGACCCACGCCCCTATGTTCCCCAGAAACCGGCCTTCCCGGCTGAGGGGCCCGGCCCGCTCCTGTTCGCCATGCCATTTCCCTCGCCGCCCGTGTCCACAGCCACCGCCCCGACCGACCCGCTGCCTCCGTCTGTGGCAGCGGAGCACGTACCACCTACGGGGGAGGACCCAGCTACTGGGCCCTCAGGCCTTACCGTCACCATCGCTCCAGCACCGCCGACGACATCCCATCCGGCCCCAAGCATGGCCGCAACAGAGATGATGACGGCTTCGGCAGTCCGCCCGGCCGCAATGGAGGCGATCCTCGCTCAGAAGTTTACCGCAGCAGCGACGCTAGTCGATCCCAAGTACCCAGTCCCGGCTGTAGAGCAGCTGGAGTGCCCCTATAGATAGGAGGAGCAGGCCACTGAGCAGTGGGGCCCACAGCAGAATGTGAGTCCGGTCGTAGCCGGCGCCGGTGGCATCCGAGTGAGCCTTGGTCCTGGGCAGGAAGGGGAGCACGGAGTCCCTGCCCTGTGCTGGGAGTGGCAGCAACGGCACCTGCGCCACGAGATTGCTGTTTAAAGAAGAAGAAAGTTAAGAAGGTAGCGGTTCCCGGATACCATACTGCTCGTCCCCATTGGGAGTTTGTTGATTTTCCCGTTATTTACCCCGTTTATATTAACAAGGCTGAGAACTTGCAGGCCACCCAAAAACTTTTGGGCTTGTAAATAATCCCGGACCACCCTTTCAGGTCCTGCAGCCCCGGGTAGGCTGGTTGGAGGAAGGGCCTGCGGCAGAGGAGGCCGGGGTCCCGTCACTATTGCAACCGGTGACTACACTCCGGGCCAGGGGTCCCCTGGACGTGGGGCCTCTGAGAGACTGCCGGGTATGGAACTTTGTATCCGGTCCAAATGGGCAACACCCGGACCCGGTCACGTTTCCGTTGATTAAAAATGTTTTTTACCCATTTGCAACGTTAAAGTAAAATGCCTCTCATAAGGGATGAGCCATAAAATCTGCTTAAATTGTAAAAAGATAATATATTTGTATATGTTTTCCCGTTTTATATTTTGCAGTTTTCAAAATAAACCGGTGGTGATCGGACAGCCCGCGGACGGTCTGTATTAAACCAAGAGGAATGTGACGCCTTGGACTAGCCAGGTAGTCACAGGTAGGCCCTTGCATAACACCCGTCCCCTAAAAAGGTGTCATCAGCCACCCTTAAAACCCTAGTCACCTCCCTCAGAGCTTAATGGACACACCAGGGGGGCGGAGCCAGGCGGTTGGCCATGCCCACCGAAGAGTTCAGAGGGCCTGAGGCAGGAAGTGCAAGTCAGTTGCCAGTGAAGTGCAGTGAGTTGCCAGTCCAGTTCAGTCAGTAGTAGAGATGAGCGAACCGGTCGCGGTCCGGCTCGAGTTCGGTTCGCCGAACGGGCGTCTCGTTCGAGTTCGGTTCGGCGAACGTTCGACGAACCGAACTCGAACCGCATAGGAAACAATGGCAGGCAATCACAAACACATAAAAACACCTAGAAAACACCCTAAAAGGTGTCCCAAAGGTGACAAACAACTCACAACACAACACAAACACATGGGAAAGTGACAAGGACATACAGTATACTCATGCGAAAACAAAAGAGCTGGACAAGGAAAAAGAGAAGGAGACACAGATATAGGCATGGCACGCCCTTCTAAAATCATGTAAAACACCGCAAGGTGACTCCAAGCGGAGTCTCCCTTTTTTCCAAAAATTGGGCCCCACACACACCCACCCCTTCAGTGGCAGCACTTGTGCCCCAGTTGTACACTTCACAGCTAGATTTGCATCAAGCACACTCAAAAATACGCCATACTTAACCGTCCCCAGGATGACCCCGGGGTAGGTAGCAAAGTCTTTCCTGATCCCAGCTCTGTTCATCTTGGATCATTTTTAAAAACAATGTAAGCAAGGGTTACTCCAAGCGGAGTCTCCCTTTTTTTCCAAAAATTGGGCCCCACACACACCCACCCCTTCAGTGGCAGCACTTGTGCCCCAGTTGTACACTTCACAGCTAGATTTGCCTCAAGCACATTCAAAAATACGCCATACTTAACCGTCCCCAGGATGACCCCGGGGTAGGTAGCAAAGTCTTTGCTGAACCATGACTTGTTTATCTTGGCTCCTTTTAAAAAACACAGCAAGCAAGGGTTACTCCAAGCGGAGTCTCCCTTTTTTCCAAAAATTGGGCCACACACACACCCACCCCTTCAGTGGCAGCACTTGTGCCCCAGTTGTACACTTCACAGCTAGATTTGCACCAAGCACATTCAAAAATACGCCATACTTAACCGTCCCCAGGATGACCCCGGGGTAGGTAGCAAAGTCTTTCCTGATCCCAGCTCTGTGCATCTTGCATCATTTTTAAAAACAATGTAAGCAAGGGTTACTCCAAGCGGAGTCTCACTTTTTTCCAAAAATTGGGCCACACAGACACTCACCCCTTCAGTGGCAGCACTTGTGCCCTAGTTGCAAACAGGATGTTTTGATTTGCATCAAGCACATTCCAAATCCACAAGCATATACTCTCCCCAGGATGACACAGGGGTAGTAAATTCCTTGTGGATCCATGACTTGTTCATTTTGATGAACGTTAGTCTGTCCACATTGTCACTGGACAGACGTGTGCGCTTATCTGTCAGCACACACCCAGCAGCACTGAAGACACGTTCAGAGACAACGCTGGCAGCTGGACACGACAAAATCTCCAAGGCGTAAGTGGAGAGCTCTGGCCATTTTTCAAGATTTGAAGCCCAAAATGAGCAAGGCTCCATTTGCAAAGTCATGGCATCGATGTTCATTTGGAGATACTCCTGTATCATCCTCTCCAGCCGTTGACTATGTGTCAGACTTGTTGTCTCTGGTGGCCTTGCAAAGGAGGGTCTAAAAAAATTATGAAAAGATTCAATAAAATTGCTGTTACCAACACCAGATACGGTGCTACTGGTACAGGTAGACTGTTGAAGATGACGAGACTGTCCCATGTTTGTCAAGTTACAACTGGGAGATTCACTCCCTGCACCTGCACGGTTGTTTGGTGGAAAAGCCGAGCTAAGATTGAGTAACAGCTTCTGCTGATACTCCTGCATAAGTGCGTCCCTTTCTATGGCTGGAATTATGTCACAAAATTTGGACTTGTACCGGGGATCTAATAGTGTGGCAAGCCAGTAGTCATCATCACTTCTAATTTTGACAATACGAGGGTCATGTTGGAGGTAGTGCAGCAAGAAGGCACTCATGTGTCTTGCGCAGCCATGCGAACCAAGTCCACGCTGTGTTTGTGGCATAGAGGTGGTAACTGTTCTTTCTTCCTCTGACATCTCCCCCCAACCTCTTTCAACTGAAATTTGACCAAGGTCTCCTTCATCCGCTGAGTCTTCCATGTCCATGGACAGTTCGTCCTCCATTTCTTCATGTTCTCATGCACCTTCCTCAACATTTCGCCTGCTACCATGCGCCCTTGTTGATCCCTGTCCCCCATGGTCCCATGCCTGCTGCGTTGGTGATGATGAACGTGTGGACCTTAGTGATGTTGTTGTGTCTTGCGCATATGAATCCTCCTGTAGTTCCTCCCCTTCCTGTTGTCCCACCCCCTGACTCCGAATAGTGTTTAGCGTGTGCTCCAGCATGTAAATGACTGGAATTGTCATGCTGATAATGGCATTGTCAGCGCTAAACATATTCATCGCCATGTCGAAACTGTGCAGAAGGGTGCATAGGTCCTTGATCTGAGACCACTCCATCACAGTGATCTGCCCCACCTCTGCATCTCGTTGGCCCAGGCTATACGTCATGACGTATTGCACCAGGGCTCGGCGGTGCTGCCACAGTCGCTGTAACATGTGGAGAGTCGAATTCCAGCGTGTCGGCACATCGCATTTCAGGCGATGAACCGGCAGGCCGAAAGACTTCTGGAGCGATGCAAGTCGCTCAGCTGCGGCGGTTGAACGGCGGAAGTGAGTAGACAGTTTTCGTGCCCTGGTCAGAAGGCCATCTAGGCCGGGATAGTGTGTTAAAAATTGCTGGACAACAAGGTTCAACACGTGAGCCATACAAGGCACGTGTGTCACCTTGCCCAGGCGAAGGGCCGCACCCAGGTTTGCAGCATTGTCGCACACGGCCTTACCAGGCTGCAGGTTGAGTGGAGACAACCATTTATTAAACTCAGTCTCCAGAGCTGCCCACAACTCAGCCGCTGTGTGACTCCTATTTCCAAGACATGTCAAGCTAAAGACCGCCTGATGCCGTTGCGCTCTGCTGCCAGCATAGTAATGAGGGGTGCGTGATTCCTTCTGCGCAGTGAGAACGCTGGTGGCCTGACCAGGCAGGCTTGGGGCGGAGGTGGAGGACCCAGATGAGGTGGAGGAGGCAGAAGCAGTGGCGGAACTTGGACAGACAGAGGATTGACACACAAGTCGTGGGGACGGCAAGACTTGTGCAGCAGACCCTTCACCATCTATCACCATAGTTACCCAGTGCCCAGTCAGCGACATGTAACGTCCCTGTCCATGCTTACTGGTCCAAGTATCGGTGGTGAAATGCACCCGTTCACACACAGAGTTTCTCAAGGAAGCGGTGATGTTGTGTGCGACATGCTGGTGTAGCGCGGGCACACCTTTCTTAGAGAAGTAGTGGCAACTGGGCATCTGGTACTGGGGCACAGTGACAGACATAAGGTCTCTAAAATCCTGTGTGTCCACCAGGCGGAAAGGCAGCATTTCGGTAGCCAAGAGCTTACAGAGGGATAAAGTCAACCTCTTAGCTTTGTCATGGGTCGCAGGAAATGGCCTTTTATTTGTCCACATCTGAGGGACAGAGATCTGGCTGCTGTGTGTAGACGGTGTTGAGTAGGGTGTCCCTGGAAAAATGCAGCTTTGTGAGGAAAGTGCAGGCGTAGACATGATGTCTCCTTCATCCAACGTTGGTGCTATCGATGTCTGAGAGAGCTGTACACACGCACTTGTTTCCCCTTCCAAACCAACTGACGACCTACCAAGCAAACTGCCTGTTGCGGTTACAGTGGTGGAAGTTGTGGGTGGAAAACCAAGGGGGACAGCTGTCCCCACAGTCCTAGAAGATGAAGAGCGCGCGGATGCACTGGAAGGGGCAGGCGGTGGATGGTTCGCTCCGCTAGGCCGCATTGCAGCACGGTGAGCTTCTCACTGGGACATATGATATTTATTCATGTGACGATTCATGGAAGAAGTTGTCAAACTGCTGAGGTTTTGCCCTCTACTAACAGAATCACGACAAATTTTACAGATCACATAATTTGGGCGATCTTTTGCTATGTCAAAAAAGGACATGGCTAGGCAAGTTTTAGAGGGCATGCGACCTGCTGATCCACCCCGACTAGTGCTCAGAGGCACAGTGGTGGCTGAGGATGCAGTTGTAGACAAGCTACCAGTACTCCGACTCTGTCCAGGAAGGCGCAAGGTAACTTCGTCGTCAGTTGCATCCTCCTCCACCGTCTCTGTTGACCTCCTCGAGGGCCTGACTGTGGGTTGACAGTAGGTGGGATCTAGAACTTCCTCATCAATTGTTGTGTTTGCACTCCCTCACCCGCAGACCGAGCCTCTTCTTGCCCTGACCGAATATTTAAGTTGTCATCCCAATCTGGTATCTGCGTCTCATCGTCATCAGTATGTTCCTCATTGTCTATAACAACAGGTGTTACAGTTTGTGAAAAAGGGTCAACATTATGCTCAGAAACTTGGTCCTCACGGCCTGAATCAGAGTCACAAAGGTTCTGGGCATCACTGCAGACCATTTCCTGGTCTGTACTCACTATAGCTTGGGAGCAGACCTCTGATTCCCAGGCTATAGTGTGACTGAACATCTCTGCAGACTCAGCCATCTCAGTTTCACCATACTGTGCAGGGCAGATGGAGACTTCAGAGCTGGGAGAAAGCAAGTTTGATTTGGATGAAAACTCAGAGGACTGGTGTTTTTTGGATGCGGTAGTTTAGGTGGCGGAGAGGGCACTTGTTGGACCACTTGAGATCCATTCAAGCATTTTCCTTTTTTGGCCATCATCTACCTTTGTTCCAGTTGTTCGTGTCCGTAAAAAAGGGAGCACATCGGATTTTCCACGGTAAGTAGTAGACATCTTACTTTTGCTGGAAGATGGTCTATCTTCAGCAGATGTTAATGGAGCTTTGCCACCTTCCCCACGGACAAACCCTTTTTTTCCTTTTCCAACATGCCTCTTCCCCTTTCCACCAGCATCTGTCATTTTGCCACTCATTTTGATTGCGACAAGATTGTGCACTTAAAATGTGGTAGTAAAAATTGAGAGGTGGTGTAGATTGCAGCGGTGGTCTATCTTTATTAACAGCAGAATAAACAACAATAACTATCCCTGACAATGCAACTACGGCCCTTAAACTGGCAGCATAGTTTGCTGGTATAATGGCTTAGTAACAATGAGTTTGAGTGTGCACTGCAGAGGTGCTGCACATAGGTTTGCACCAGTGGGACACTAATGGAAGTCCAACAGCCACTTTTAGGATGCCACTAAGTTTCCTCAGTGTTTGCTAGTATAATGGCTTAGTAACAATGAGTTTGAGTGTGCAATGAAAAGGTGCTGCACATAGATTTGCACCAGTGGGACACTAATGGAAGTCCAACAGCCCTTTTTAGGATGCCACTAAGTTTCCTCAGTGTTTGCTAGTATAATGGCTTAGTAACAATGAGTTTGAGTGTGCAATGCAGAGGTGCTGCACATAGATTTGCACCAGTGGGACACTAATGGAAGTCCAACAGCCACTTTTAGGATGCCACTAAGTTTACTCAGTGTTTGCTAGTATAATGGCTTAGTAACAATGAGTTTGAGTGTGCAATGCAGAGGTGCTGCACATAGGTTTGCATGCACCAGTGGGACACTAATGGAAGTCCAACAGCCACTTTTAGGGTGTTTGCTAGTATAATGGCTTAGTAACAATGAGTTTGAGTGTGCAATGCAGAGGTGCTGCACATAGGTTTGCACCAGTGGGACACTAATGGAAGTCCAACAGCCACTTTTAGGATGCCACTAAGTTTCCTCAGTGTTTGCTAGTATAATGGCTTAGTAACAATGAGTTTGAGTGTGCAAAGGGCATGAGGGTACAGTGGCAGGGTTGTGGGTCTGGGTAGAGGAAAGGAAGCCTCCCTTTCTATCCCTCCTAATGGGGAAATGCAGCGAGGAAATCCCTGACCTTAGCTACACAGACGCTGTCATCTTGTATAGCTGTTAAAATCTGTTTTCACGGACCTGACTGTCACCTATGGCTCTGACCCTGCCGGTATTAGCCCTTACAAGGACTAATAGAAACTTCTATCCCTATTCTGTATAGCGCTGTGTATAGAGCGTATACAGCAGTATCGGAGACAGGAGCTACGCCAGCGGTGACTGACACCAAGACGCAGAAAGCAAATAATGGCGTGCTGGAGGAAAATGTCCGTTTTTATAATGCATGGACATGTGACATGGACATCCTATCACACATGCCGTTGCTTCTCTGGCTAACAGTCCACTTAGCTGTGTGTGTGTCTGGGATTGGCTGACATGCTGGCCCGCCCCACTACACGTGCTCGCTTAGGGAAGGAAGACAAGGAAAATAAAAAAATAATGGCGATCACCATTTTCCAAACAGCAGTGATCTGAATGCGCTGTTCCCGCACACTACACACTGAAATTTCATAATAGTGTGAGTCACAGAGTGACTTACACTATTACAGCGGAAAGCCAGCTAGTAATTAGCTTGTCTTTTTGCTGCTAGAACCGTTCTCGAACGTATCTAGAACTATCGAGCTTTAGCAAAAAGCTCGAGTTCTAGTTCGATCTAGAACAGCCCCCAAAATCACTCGAGCCGCGAACTGGAGAACCTCGAACAGCGAACCGCGCTCAACTCTAGTCGGTAGTGAGTCAAGTTTGAGCAGTAGTGGAAGCAGGCCTGTGGTGATAGGTCTGCAGCGGGAACTGACAGGTGCCAGGGTCGTAGCCCTGGTACCTCGGCTAGGAGCCATACGGTGACCTTAGCCTGCAGGAGCCGGGAACATGGCCAGGTGGAACCGTGGTGGACCGGGACAGGGTAGTGGCCCGCCGGTACCGACCCGGGAAACCGACTGGAATCTTGAGCACACAGGGGGGTACTCAGACCCTGAAACAAGGCCCAGAAGCCACTGGACTGAGTTAATTCACTGATTGAGGTCTGAATTATAGGTCCTTTCCCACCCAAGTCCCGACTGAAGACAACAGCCCACCGAGGGGGATAGAAAGCCACCGCACAGGCAGAGAGATCCTACGGGCCAGCGTCTGCAGGCAAACGGGCTTTCCCGACACACATACCACTGGGGAGCGGACTCCTGTCGCTGAAGTTAAGGCAGTCTACATACACACTATACGGTGCAGGAGAAAGGCAAAGACCACCAACCCGAGTAGGGGGAACAAGACGCAGCAGGCTACGGGCACCGACCACCATCATCTTGGTTTACCAGAGACTTTTGTGCATCAACCATAGTGAGTACAACTGTGCCCTTGGGCCGCACACCACTCTGCACCGCCAAGCACCGACATACCATCCCAATCGGGTCCCGGGGCCATCACCCCTGCCCATGGAGGGGTTAACACCTTTGCTGCGCAACATCTCCTCCGGGGTGCCTAGTAAACAGCAGCGGTGGTGTCCACATTCACCACAGCCCGTGGGTGGCGTCACGAACTTAACTAAAAACCACGGCCCCGGCTGTAAACCTAACCCCTACGTAGTGCCAGCATCCTTTCAGAGCGAAGTGACCCCGGGTCGGGAGGTGCTCGAGCCACCCACCGATGAGCGCGGATCTGAGCGGCTCGGATGCGGTCGAGCGTGGGGCGATACACTTGCGCTTTACCCATGCAATCACTGCCAGATCTCTGGCTGATGTTACAGCTGGGACCAGGCTCTCACTGCCAAGAGTGGTGCCCACATCGCTCTCGGCAGTTTAACCTCCTAAATGCTGTGATCAATCGTGATTGCAGCATTCAGGTGGCAGGGATAGGATCGTTTACCTCTCCTGAGCGATCGGATCCCTGTAATGCGATCACATAGACCCGGTCGCTACCATGGCAACCCTGGGTCATCACTATGATGACCCCGGGTCACCCAGCTATGGAGAGCTTCACGCACCATGTCAGATGCATGGTGTGTGAGGTGAAGAGTCATATATAATCCACTGCAGTAATCAAGCATTGCAGTGGATTAGATCAGTGATCAGACCACTGAAAGTTAGTGTCCCATAAAGGGACTAAGTAAAAAAGTAAAAAAAAATATATTAAAAAAATCTTAAAATAAAGAACAAAAAAAATTTCAGTAAAAAAGTAAATTTATGTAAACAAAACAAAAGTACACATATTTGGTATTGCCACATCCAGAACAACCCAAGCTGTAAGACTGTCTTATTAGTTAACCCCTTCTATGAACATGGTAAAAAAAAGTTGCAAAAACTGTCTTTTCATCATACAGGTAAAAAAACAAAAGTGGAATAAAATGCGATCAAAAAGTAATTTATAAATAAAAATTGTGCCACTGAAAGCGTCATATTTTTTCGCAAAAAACAAGCTGCCATAGAGCTCCATAAGTAAAAAAATAAAGTTATAACTCACAATACAGGAAAGCAATAATTATTTTTTTTTATAAAATGGTTTTTATGATATAAAAGCAGCAAAACATTAAAAAAAATATTTATATGTGGTATCACTATAACCGTACTGGTTGTCTTATCACTTTTATGGCACAGTGAGCAGCGTAAAAAAAAACAATTCCTCAATTGCTGTTTCTACATGTTTCTGGCTCACAAAAAGTTGACTAAAAAGCGATCAAAAATATTATGTGCCCCAAAATGGTACCAATAAAAACTCCAACTCATCCTGCTTAAAACAAACTGTTACTTGACTCTGTTGGCAGAAAAATTGTTAGTTGTTCATATGCATATCTTTTGACTAGTTGTCCCACTCAGCAGGTCATCACTTCCCTGTGGCTTGGGAGGCCCAGTATATACTGCAACAAATAAAGGGAACACTAAGGCTACTTTCACACTTGCGTTGAACGGTATCCGTTGCATTGCGTTGTGTAACGGATGCAACGGATGTGTTGCATATAGTGACACAACGGATGCAACGGATGCTGCAAAACAACGCAATTCGTTTTGATTTTTTTTTTTTTTTTTCCCGGTTTTACCAGCGGCAGACTATAGTGAACGATCAGCTGATCGTTCCCTGCAGCCGGCCGCTGGGTGATCAGCTGATCGTTCCCTGCAGCCGGCCGCTGGGTGATCAGCTGATTGCTCCCAGTAGCCGGCCGCCGGGTGATCAGCTGATCGCTCCCGCCCGCCGGGTGATCAGCTGATCGCTCCCGGCTGCCGGGTGATCAGCTGATCGCTCCCTGCAGCCGGCTGCCGGGTGATCAGCTGATCGCTCCCGGCCGCCGGGTGATCAGCTGATCGCTCCCGGCCGCCGGGTGATCAGCTGATCGCTCCCGGCCGCCGGGTGATCAGCTGATCGCTCCCTGCAGCCGGCCGCCGGGTGATCAGCTGATCGCTCCCTGCAGCCGGCCGCCGGGTGATCAGCTGATCGCTCCCTGCAGCCGGCCGCCGGGTGATCAGCTGATCGCTCCCTGCAGCCGGCCGCCGGGTGATCAGCTGATCGCTGTCACTTGCCGGCGCCCGGGCATGCCGGCGGGCGGGCGCTCAGCTGAGCGCTGTGACTTGCCGGCGGCCGGGCATGCTGGTGGCCGGTCATTCAGCTGAGCGCTGTCGCTTGCCGACGGCCGGGCGCTCAGCTGAACGTTCGGCCACCGCGTGCCAAAATAAAGTTTGATTTAAAAAAAAAAAAAAAAAAAAAAAAAAAAAAAAAGAGCATGCGCAGTGAAATCCAGAGGATTCCGCTGCTCAAAATAACGTTACATGCTGCGTTCCTCCCGCTGGGCGGAAGCAACGGAGCGTCGCCCAGCGGAAGCAACGCAGCTCCTTTTGGTACAATCCGTCAACCATACAAGTCTATGGGAAACAGCGGAATCCGTTAACGGATTCCGCTGTTTCCCAAAAGGGCGGATTGTAACGGAAGGAGAATAACGCAAGTGTGAAAGTACCCTTAAATACCATTTTGTTGTATAAGTATTCCTTTTGTTTTTTGAGCAGTATATATATATATATATATATATATATATATATATGTGTATCTACTTACATAATCACCAGTTTTTTCTGTTCTCCTATTCCATCATGCCAGTGTTAGTGGTGCAGCCACAGTGGCCACATCATAACCATGGTAACCAGTAAGCCGAATTCGGTTTCCTGTGTAAACTCACCACATCCAAGCACGACGCATTGTTTTAGTCAGACATTGCCGAGGTCACGGAGCAGTAAGGAGGCGTGCCCGGGCATGTCCGCCAGCGCCTGACATCGCCATGTGTTGAGCGGTGTCTTGCAGAGCCGTGAGACATATCTGACTGCCCTGAGGAGCACCGTGTACTGAGTTTGTGGGCGGAGCTAGCTTAGGGCATTTTCAGATGGAAAAGATGAGAAGATCACACACACGCACACACACACACACACACACACACACACACACACACACACACACACACACACACACTTTTTGGCTCTATTTGAACTGGCAATCAGTACAGGGGAGCCTTTTTTTAAAAAATTATTTTAATAAATAATAAAATAATAATAATAAAAATGACATAGGATCCCCCTTATTTTTGATTGCCAGCAAGGTAAGCCCAGACATCCGGGGGCTGGGATTCTCAGCGTGGTGAGGCTCATGCTATATGTGCCCCCCACACTGAGAATCGCAGTCCGCAGGTGCCTAGATCTGGCATATACAGTACATGTGATATACATGTGATTTTGGCAGACTGGGTAATAAGAGGTTAATATCAGCTGTTTTTTTGCCAGCTGAGATTAAGCCCTGAATTAATAAAGTTTGGCTTCAGCTTGAAACCAGACTTTATTAAGTCATCTGTAGTAAAGTAAAATTACACACACACTAAACACCTTTATTACAAATAAAAAACAGAAAATACTATTATCTAATATATAAAGCAGAATGTGTGTGTGTGTGTGTGTGTGTGTGTGTGTATGTCCGGGATTGGCATCCGCACCGTCGCAGCTACAGCCACAACATTTTGCACACTCACACTTCTGGACCCCGAGAGCGTCATAGGCTATGTTTCAAGGGGAAATTTTAACCCCGCTCTTTACAGTTATTCGCCAAAAAACCTGCCTCCATTAAAGCGAATGGAGCTGGGAGCCACAGTGCAGACAGAACTTCAGAAGAATGCGCAGCCACGCCCTTATATGGAATGTTGGCATGTCACAATGCAGCCAGGGAAAAAGGCAGACACAGACAGGGAAAGAGACAGACTCAGACAGAGTAAGAAACAGACAAAGAGACAGACAGGGAAAGAGAGGGAAAGAGAGAGACAGGTTAAGAGACAGACACAGACAGGTAAAGAGACAGACACAGACAAAGAGACAGAGACAGACACAGGGAAACAGACAGACAGGGAAAGAGAGGGAAAGAGACAGACAGGGAAAGAGAGGGAAAGAGAGAGACAGGTTAAGAGACAGACACAGACAGGTAAAGAGAGAGACACAGACAAAGAGACCGAGACAGACACAGGGAAACAGACAGGGAAAGAGAGGGAAAGAGACAGACAGGGAAAGAAACAGACAGCGAAAGTGACAGAGATAGATAGACAGACAGGGAAAGAAATTGAGACAGAGGGAGAAAGAGACAGAGACAGTCAGAGACAGACAGACAAAGAGATAGAGAGAGAGACAGAGAGATATATACAGAGGGGGAGACAGACAGAGAATGGGAGATAAACAGAGACAGTTACTATCCCGGGCAGCGGATATTGTGTGCAGAAGAAATTTTTGTAAATACATTCTATTTTGTTAACAGCAGTTATTAATGTGAAGCCCCACAGGTGTTGTGTCGGTGCATTACCTTCAGGGACTCCACTCTGCTGGATCCTGTCACAGGTAGGAAATCTTCTGTTTGTCGTGACGCCACTCTCAGAATTGCGGTCAGTGGTGACCGCCACTGCAGGTTAAGGGACGCCTGGGGCTGATGGTGGGTGCAGTTAGTTGTAATAGCCTCCTGAGAGTGAGGCAAGCCCCAGGGCCCTGTGTAGGTGTGTAGAACCACAAGGCGCAGAATAACTCCACACAAGCAGGATGTCTTTCAGGGGTTTTACTCACAGTTGATGGCACGGTGAGTAACCCGGGCGTAGCTGGGATGAACCAGGCTGGAACCAGGTATCCTTCAGGCTGACTTCTGATGGTGACTACCAACTCGCCTTCCTTAGCCCTTGGTGGTTTGGGGTAACCCCGACTTTTAGTCCCTATGGGGGTCACCCAGGGAAGTTGCTGAAGCCTCTCTCCCCTTCGTTTGCCGTTTGCTTGTTGCCTGGGCCAGATCACTCCAGCTGCTTGCCTCCTGTGAACTATGGGCCCTAACTGTGGCTACGTGGCTGCGGCTTTTAGGTGTTGTGGTGTGGGCTTTGAGGGCCCTACACCGGCAGGTTTAGCAAGGAAAGGTGGATCTATCCCCGCTCCGGGATCTGCCGCCCGTTTGGGCCTGGTACTCCCTAGCAGTCTCCTTACTTCCCACTCTGTGCTCTCTCTTTAGCTGGAGACGGGTTTCGGGTAGCACTCCTAGGTGACCGTTCTCCCCCGTCGGTAGCCACTGCGCGGGCGCTGTCAGACTGCAACAGCCCCAGGGGAAGGGGTCAGCTCCTCTCGGAGCTCCCTGGACTCTGCACTGAACCGGCTCACTGCTCCTCCTCTCCTGTTCTTGCCTACGCCACCTAGCAACCAGGCTCTCTTACCACACCTTGAGAGGAGATGGAGGCTTTTGGCCCCCTCCACTATTCCAGTGAAGGTGAAGGCTTTTCCCCCTCCTGGGATCCCCAGGGGTCCTCTCATAGGTACATGTGTGAGACCTGATCACTATGCGCCTGAGTAGTCACACCTCGGTCAGCCTTCTGGATTACCTGTATTGTACTGTCCCCAGCATGGGTGCAGTACTCAGTGGTGCCTGACCAGGTCAGGGGCGCCACATTCCCCCTTAGTTATCACCAGCACGTCCTCGGGCTGCAAGACAACATTTTAAAATGCATAAAACATTAAAACATGGTAAAACATTTTAAAACCACCAGGTACCATACATCACCACCCTCCACCCACAAGTCCGTTAACCCACCCAAAACCCTCTCACGTTGGCCGCGCCTTCAGCCACTTCTGGCAGGATGTAGAGGCGGCTTTCATGGGCTGGTGGTTTCAGGGTATACCTGGCCTGGTGGAGCCGCGCCTTCAGCCTCTTCTGGCAGGATGCAGAGGCGGCCTCCACAGTTGGTGCTGACCAGGTACCCTCTTTGTGGTGGAGAGCCAGGCCCCATAAACAGGCATGCTCTCTGGTTGCAGGTAAGCCAAGGCCCTATATACGGACGTGCTCCCTGGTTGCAGACGAGCCAAGCCCCTAAACAGGCTGACTCTGGTGGTGGTGGTGCCCTCTGGTGTAACTATTTACACTGCGAGAGTTTGTGGCTATAGCCAGTTCATAGCCTTAAGGTTCATTTCTCACATTAGTTTATGTGGGCACATACTTAAACTTTAAAACGTTGCAAAAACTTCAAACTGGTAACTTGCTGTATTTCTTATGTTATTTACATGGATTCCTCCTCACCAGGGCTTGGGCCTGTAGGGCTGTGGCACCTGTTGGTTTCTCGATCTCTTTCTTCTTCCGTGTCTGTTTCTTTTTCTTTAGGACATGGTGTTACAGCTAGCGCATACCAGCCTCTTTCGCCTTGATGCATGGTAAACTGCACTGTGTCTCCCATCTTTAAGTTTCTTCCAGGATGTCCTCTGGGCAAACGAGCTCTCACGTCTCTTCTATTGACGAAGATACCTTCCTTTATACCAGGTGCAACGATGAATCCGTATCCTGACTTCAGGCTAAAGTCTTCCACAATTCCTCTACAAAGGGGTCCTCTGACCTGGGCTTTGGCTCTTCTCAGGAACCGTTTCTCCTCTAGGTCTCTGGCCGTTATGTCATCTCTCTGCTCTGGGGACTGCGGTGCAGGGAAAGACTGGGTTCTATTACGGCGCCGTGTCTTGCGGGCTGGATTCTGCGAGGTACAGCTTACAAGCTCCCAGGTGAGGCTTTTGGGCAGATCTTCTTCAGCAGACGGTGTTAGGTCTTCCTCATCCCAGCGGGAATATGGCAACATCTCCGGCTCTGGGCATGGATCCACTGCTGGTGGCTCCTGAGTCAGCTCCTCAGCTTCCTGGCCTCCCCTCCCCCTTAGTTCTTCTGAGCACTCCGGTGGTGGCAGTGCTGGGGATGGGTGCTCTTCAGCCGACCCAGGCGGGGATCTCTTTGGCATGGTTGCTGCAGGAGTCGTCTTGGGGGTATGCGGAGGGAGCATGTACCGGTCCACCATCTCCTGTGGGAACTTGGCCTCCAGGTCAGCCTTCAGCTGCCAGTATGCGGGGTCCTCACCTACCAGGGACTTCCTAGCAGGGACTTCCTTAGACTGGGGAGCGGTGTCTGCTCTGGCCTTGCAGGCCGGGGTAAACAATGGTACGTCTGTCTTTTCTTGGCGGGCCGCGCCCGATATGGCGGCGGCCTGGTCTTGGCGGGCCGCGCCTGGCATGGCGGCGGCCTGGGTGGGCGTTTCTGGCGCAGCTTGGATCGGCGTCGCAGCTGCGATGGGGTCTTTGCAGGCTGGGCTGGGCGTCGCTGCAGCGATCTGGGCTTGGCGGGCCGCACCTGACGGGGCTGCGGCCTTGTTCAGCACCTCACTTGCGGCGCGGACGAGCGTTGCGGCTGCGGTAGGGTCTCGGCGGGCCGGGCCTAGCATGGCGGCGGCCTGGGTCAGCGTCACACCTGCGGCGCGGATGAGGGTCGCGGTGGCAGCCGGTTCTCTGCGGGCCGGACTGGGCGTCGCTGCAGGGACCGGGTCTTGGTGGGCCGAGCAGGGCATCGCTGCGGCGGCCTGAGCTTGGCGGGCTGCACCTGGCGTGGCTGCGGCCTGCTTCAGCGTCGCCGCACCGGACGCCTCTTCAGGGACCGCGGACGTGGCAGCAGGGGTCGGGGCACTCGCGCTGGCAGGGGCATCACTGGACTCACCCATCGGTGGCAGCATCGGGGTCTGAGTCGTCACCGCCCGGTCTGGCACTCGGCGCGCGGCTCTCTCTTCGTAGGCCTGAACCGCAGCGGTCATTCCCAGGAACTCCGCACGTCCCTCTCTGATCAGCCTTCCGACCCTGGCCTCCAGTTGATCGCAGAACTCGGCGAGCTCCCGACACCACCAGGCAGCGGAGCCTGGCTCTGGGTCTCTGCATTCAGACGCCATTTTCTCTAGCAACAAGCTGCTGGCTTCTTTTCCGTTCCGCCGTCTCTGGACGCTTCCGCTCTCTTCACAAGCGAGGTCAGAACTCTGCAGGGGATCTCTGGGTAGCCACACCTCTTCGTGGGCGGTAACTTCTCCCAGCGCGGGCTGCTGTTGTTTTTCAGCGCGCTTTTCATGGTGGCAATATGGCGGCGCTTCCAATTTTTCAAGCGGACCGCCCAGGCACATGGTCACCTGTCTAGACAGGTCTAGTCCTTATCCTGTTCGTGACGCCAGATGTGAAGCCCCACAGGTGTTGTGTCGGTGCATTACCTTCAGGGACTCCACTCTGCTGGATCCTGTCACAGGTAGGAAATCTTCTGTTTGTCGTGACGCCACTCTCAGAATTGCGGTCAGTGGTGACCGCCACTGCAGGTTAAGGGACGCCTGGGGCTGATGGTGGGTGCAGTTAGTTGTAATAGCCTCCTGAGAGTGAGGCAAGCCCCAGGGCCCTGTGTAGGTGTGTAGAACCACAAGGCGCAGAATAACTCCACACAAGCAGGATGTCTTTCAGGGGTTTTACTCACAGTTGATGGCAGGGTGAGTAACCCGGGCGTAGCTGGGATGAACCAGGCTGGAACCAGGTATCCTTCAGGCTGACTTCTGATGGTGACTACCAACTCGCCTTCCTTAGCCCTTGGTGGTTTGGGGTAACCCCGACTTTTAGTCCCTATGGGGGTCACCCAGGGAAGTTGCTGAAGCCTCTCTCCCCTTCGTTTGCCGTTTGCTTGTTGCCTGGGCCAGATCACTCCAGCTGCTTGCCTCCTGTGAACTATGGGCCCTAACTGTGGCTACGTGGCTGCGGCTTTTAGGTGTTGTGGTGTGGGCTTTGAGGGCCCCACACCGGCAGGTTTAGCAAGGAAAGGTGGATCTATCCCCGCTCCGGGATCTGCCGCCCGTTTGGGCCTGGTACTCCCTAGCAGTCTCCTTACTTCCCACTCTGTGCTCTCTCTTTAGCTGGAGACGGGTTTCGGGTAGCACTCCTAGGTGACCGTTCTCCCCCCGTCGGTAGCCACTGCGCGGGCGCTGTCAGACTGCAACAGCCCCAGGGGAAGGGGTCAGCTCCTCTCGGAGCTCCCTGGACTCTGCACTGAACCGGCTCACTGCTCCTCCTCTCCTGTTCTTGCCTACGCCACCTAGCAACCAGGCTCTCTTACCACACCCCTTGAGAGGAGATGGAGGCTTTTGGCCCCCTCCACTATTCCAGTGAAGGTGAAGGCTTTTCCCCCTCCTGGGATCCCCAGGGGTCCTCTCATAGGTACATGTGTGAGACCTGATCACTATGCGCCTGAGTAGTCACACCTCGGTCAGCCTTCTGGATTACCTGTATTGTACTGTCCCCAGCATGGGTGCAGTACTCAGTGGTGCCTGACCAGGTCAGGGGCGCCACATTAACCCTGGCGAAGCCGGGTAATACAGCTAGTTTTAAATAAAGACAATCAAACCCTCATTTACCATTTTATTAAATCCCCAAATCCTCCGAAGTAGTCCAGTAATCGATGTCCCACGCAGCTCTCATACTTACCTGGTTCTGCACTGTGTGTTGTCCGCTGTGCTAACCCCAAACATACCCTGCTCCGACGTAAATCCACAACCAAGGTCCCACGCCGGCTCTGCTATATCCACTCCTCCTACTGAGCGGTGACATGAAACGACTGCTCAGCTCGAGGTCCGGCATACAATAACAGCTCTTAAGCCTGCGGTTGTGGGAGCGGTGATCTCAGAGCTTCATTGTATGCCAAACCTCGCACTGAACGGTGACAGGAAGCGACCGCTAAGTGCCAGGGCCGGTACAGAATGACTGCTCTGAGATCACTGCAAGAGCTTCAGAGCTGTCATCTGTGCTGGCGAGCAGGCAAGAGTGGAAGACAGTCAGCGGGGGAGAGTGGAAGACAGGGGAGAGAAAGAGAGAGAGAAAGAAAGAAAGAGGGAGGATAGAGAGGGAGGATAGAGAGGGAGGAGAGAGAAAAAGGGAGGAGAGAGAAAGGTGGAGGAGAGAGAAAAAGAGGGAGATGGAGAGAAGGAGATTGAGGGACGGAGGAGAGAGAGGGAGAGAGGGTGGATAAAGAAGGAGGAGAGAAAGAGGGATGGAGGAGAGAGAGAGAGAAGGAGAGGGAGGAAGAGAGAGATGCAGGAGAGAGGAGAGAGAGAACGAGAGAGGGAATAGAGAGAGAGCGGGACAGAGAAGAGAGAGAGGGATAGAGGGAGGATAGAGAATGAGGAGAGAGACAGAGGGAGGAGACAGTGGGAGGAGAGAGAGAGAGGGAGAAGAGAGAGGCAGGCTAGAAAGAGAGAGCCAGGAGACAGAGGGACGGAGGAGAGAGGGAGAGAGGGAGGATAGAGAAGGAGGAGAGAGAGGGGGGATAGAGAGGGAGGAGAGAGAGGCAGGAGAGAGAGAGAGGGAGGAGAGAGAGAGAGAGACATTAAGCCCTAAATTAATAAAGTTTGGCTTCAGCATGAAACCAGACTTTATCAATTCACCTGTAGCAAAGTAAAATAACATACACTAAACACCTTTATTACAAATAAAACACAGAAAATACTTTTATTTTAAATAAAGACAATCAAACCCTCATTTAATAAAAAATAATAATAATATAAATAAAAAATTACATAATTACAATAAAAAAGGACATAGGATCCCCCTTATTTTTGATTGCCAGCTAGGTAAGCCCAGACATCTGGGGGCTGGGATTCTCAGCGTGGTGAGGCTCATGCTTGCCCCCCACGCTGAGAATCGCAGTCTGCAGGTGCCCAGATCTGGCATATACAGTACATGTGATATACCAGATCTGTAGCTTACCCAGCTCTCCAGTCTGTCCTGGTGCTTTTGGCAGACTGGGTAATAAGAGGTTAATATCAGCTGTTTTTTTGCCAGCTGAGATTAAGCCCTGAATTAATAAAGTTTGGTTCAGCTTGAAATCAGACTTTATCAAGTCATCTGTAGTAAAGTAAAATTACACACACACTAAACACCTTTATTACAAATAAAACACAGAAAATACTTTTATTTTAAATAAAGACAATCAAACCCTCATTTACCATTTTATTAAATACCCAAATCCCTCTGAAGTAGTCCACTAATTGCCCCACGCAGCTCTCATACTTACCTGGCTCTGCGCTGCTCTCCCCTGTGCTCGTAATATGCACTGCATCGCCCCGCCCACTCTCTGTGACAGCTGCGTGTTAAATTTCTAATTACATAATCACCAGTTTTGTTTGTTCTCCTATTCTGTGATGCACCGCGGCATTGTACGTTGCGCAGCCGCAGTTGGAACGATGCTCCGCCTTCTCGGTCCTCACGCAAGCACGCATGCATACACACGCATACACACATATACACACACAGTAGACACACATAGATACACCGAGCACATAAACACACATAGCGCACATGCACACAACACAGCCACTCACACTGCTGTATACTCACCTGTCCGGGGCCGCCGCCGATTCTGCTGTCAGCCCTTTACTGCAGTTCAATGCTTTGTGGCGCCGTAAAGCATTCAACTGCAGTAAAGCCATGACATCAACCTGCAGAGGCCGCTCCGTATAACGCATGCTATCACAGAGGAGTCTGTCTGCTGCACAGCTGGAGGCTCTGCGGGCACGGAGGACAGGTGAGACACAGCATAATAGGGGGTGTGAGGTAAAGCCTGGGATATGAAGAGGAATTATGACGAGAAGTCATAATTGCTCTCATCACTCCCTGGCAGTGCCCCCCTCCCTTCTTATTCTCAATGTGCAGCATCTGGAAGGTGTCACATTCCACTTACACATCCATGGCTATGTCCTGTGATATGGAAATGAGATGATGTGAGGACAATGGATCCAGGATGACTCCCTGCCGTCACCCTGTAGCTGGAGCTGCTATCTCATTAGCAAGGCTATGGAAGTAGCCAGACAGAACGACTCCAGTAAAAAATGGTTCATATCTCGCAAGCCATATTTCCGATAAATATGGCAACCATAGAAATGGTGTCTCCGCATGTGGACGATGCTGGCACACCCTTTTTATGGAAGTAGGACGTTGGGAAACACACCAAACGTGATATCAGCCATATGGGAACTCGTAGACAGGTCATGAGTCCCCTCGTTCTGTAGCTAAATTCATAACTGTCACAATGAGAGCGTTGACGTCCGTCTACGACGCTCCCAGGCACAGTTATGGCCAAAATCCCCTTTTCTGGATAATTCTGATCCATGCAGGGGGAGTGGCAGTGCTTCCCCGTGAGGTCACTAAGGTAGGAGGAGACCTGGATTTGCCCAGGTTGATAACCCTGCTTCGGCCATTTTCCAAGGTTCTTCTCGCTGGGGGCACGTGTAGGAAACATCTGTGGGAGTTCCTGGAAACCTGGTCTACAGCGCCCCCCTGTGGCCAGACGCACAAGGTAACTGATTGAACTGTGTATGCCTGTTTGTAACCCATGCTTTGATTGTAACTGTACTCTGACATATGTATATTCTGTAGATTCCCTATTGTATATATTGTAGTTCTAGTGTGCTTTAAGCTGATTAAATTATATAATTAATCTTGGGCTGTTCTGTTATCTCGATCTCGAATCCCGCGTCTGTGTGTTCGGCTAATAGTTACCGTAAATCGGTTGGTGGCAGCGAATTGTGCCAAGGATTATTGTGGGGAGGCCAGTGAGATTCGGGAAGATATTATATATTCCGCCCGCGGAGGTCGGGGGAATATATACCCTACTCTCACCGGGGACCCTTCAATAATCGGCATAAGTAGTATAGCGGCCTCCTTGCTTATTGTCGGGCAATTCCATAATTGGCCTGACTATAAGAGGGGCGCTAGAGAGCGCGTCACGTGCTCTGTCTGTCGGTCGGGAGGTATAAAGGAGGGGTGACCCCACTTGTTACCCCCCGATTGTGACGTACTGGTAGCCAGCGCGGGGGATTTCTGAGTGACCCCCCCGGTGGTTTGTGACAGGGGGCAGAAGGGAACCAGCAGGAGCACATTACTAAACAATGTGCTCATTCCTGCAGGGGACATCAGCCTCCCTCCACCAGATCTGTATACCCCCAGCCCCCCACCAGATCTGTATACCCCCAGCCCCCCCACCAGATCTATATGCCCCCAGCTCCCCCACCAGATCTGTATGCCTCCAGCTCCCCCCACCAGATATGTACGCCTCCAGCCCCCCACCAGATCTGTATGCCTCCAGCCCCCTCCACCAGATCTGTGTGCCCCCAGCCCACCCCACCAGATCTGTATGCCCCCAAACCCCCCACCAGATCTGTATGCCCCCAACCCCCCCACCAGATCTGTTTGCCCCCAGCCCTCCACCAGATCTGTATGCCCCCAGCCCCCCACCAGATCTGTATGCCCCCAGCACCCCCCACCAGATCTGTATGCCCCCAGCCCCCCACCAGATCTGTATGCCCCCAGCCCCCCTTCACCAGATCTGTATGCCCCCCTTCACTAGGTTTGTATGCCCCCAGCCCCCACCAGATCTGTATGCCTCCAACCCCCCCACCAGATCTGTATGCCCCCAACCCCCCACCAGATCTGTATGACCCCAGCCCCCCCATCAGATCTGTATGCCCCCAGGCCCCCCCACCAGATCTGTATGCCCCCAGCCCTCCCACCAGATCTGTATGCCCCCAACCCCCCCACCAGATCTGTTTGCCCCCAGCCCTCCACCAGATCTGTATGCCCCCAGCCACCCCACCAGATCTGTTTACCCCTAGCCCCCCACCAGATCTGTATGCCCCCAGCCCCCCTTCACCAGATCTGTATGCCCCCCTTCACCAGGTTTCTATGCCCCCAGCCCCCCACCAGATCTGTATGCCCCCAACCCCCCCCCACCAGATCTGTATGACCCCAGCCCCCCCATCAGATCTGTATGCCCCCAGGCCCCCCCCAGATCTGTATGCCCCCAACCCCTCCCACCAGATCTGTTTGCCCCCAGCCCCCCACCAGATCTGTATGCCCCCAGCCACCCCACTAGATCTGTATGCCCCCAGCACCCCCCACCAGATCTGTATGCCCCCAGCCCCACCCCACCAGATCTGTATGTCCCCAGCCCCCCCCGATCTGTATGCCCCTAGCCCCCCCAGCAGACATGTAGGCCCCTATCCCCCCCCTCAGATCTGTAGCCCCCCATACCAGATTTGTAGTCCCCCAACCAGATTTGTAGCCCCCCCCCACCAGGTCTGTATGTCCCCAGACCACCTCCCACCAGATCTGTATGCCCCCAGCTCACCTCACCAGATCTATATGCCCCCAGCCCCCACACCAGATTTGTATGCCCCCAGCGCCCCAACCAGATTTGTATGCCCCCAGCCCCCTTCACCAGATCTGTATGCCCCGAGCCTCCCCATCAGATCTGTATGCCCGCCAACAGATCTGAATGCCTCCAACCCCCCTCACCAGATCTGCATGCCCCCAGCCCCACTCACCACTGCTCCTGTCAGCACCACTAAGCATAGACAGATGTTTATTTCACCGCACTCCCGATGCGATAGCATCGGGCCTATTTCTAGTATATATATATATATATATATACAGTCAGGGCCAGAAATATTTGGACAGTGACACAAGTTTTGTTATTTTAGCTGTTTACAAAAACATGTTCAGAAATACAATTATATATATAATATGGGCTGAAAGTGCACACTCCCAGCTGCAATATGAGAGTTTTCACATCCAAATCGGAGAAAGGGTTTAGGAATCATAGCTCTGTAATGCATAGCCTCCTCTTTTTCAAGGGACCAAAAGTAATTGGACAAGGGACTCTAAGGGCTGCAATTAACTCTGAAGGCGTCTCCCTCGTTAACCTGTCATCAATGAAGTAGTTAAAAGGTCTGGGGTTGATTACAGGTGTGTGGTTTTGCGTTTGGAAGCTGTTGCTGTGATCAGACAACATGCGGTCTAAGGAACTCTCAATTGAGGTGAAGCAGAACATCCTGAGGCTGAAAAAAAAGAAAAAATCCATCAGAGAGATAGCAGATATGCTTGGAGTAGCAAAATCAACAGTCGGGTACATTCTGAGAAAAAAGGAATTGACTGGTAAGCTTGGGAACTCAAAAAGGCCTGGGCGTCCACGGATGACAACAGTGGTGGATGATCGCCGCATACTTTCTTTGGTGAAGAAGAACCCGTTCACAACATCAACTGAAGTCCAGAACACTCTCAGTGAAGTAGGTGTATCTGTCTCTAAGTCAACAGTAAAGAGAAGACTCCATGAAAGTAAATACAAAGGGTTCACATCTAGATGCAAACCATGCATCAATTCCAAAAATAGACAGGCCAGAGTTAAATTTGCGGAAAAACACCTCATGAAGCCAGCTCAGTTCTGGAAAAGTATTCTATGGACAGATGAGACCAAGATCAACCTGTACCAGAATGATGGGAAGAAAAAAGTTTGGAGAAGAAAGGGAACGGCACATGATCCAAGGCACACCACATCCTCTGTAAAACATGGTGGAGGCAACGTGATGGCATGGGCATGCATGGCTTTCAATGGCACTGGGTCACTTGTGTTTATTGATGACATAACAGCAGACAAAAGTAGCCGGATGAATTCTGAAGTGTACCGGGATATACTTTCATCCCAGTTTCAGCCAAATGCCGCAAAGTTGATCGGGCGCTTCATAGTACAGATGGACAATGACCCCAAGCATACAGCCAAAGCTACCCAGGAGTTCATGAGTGCAAAAAAGTGGAACATTCTGCAATGGCCAAGTCAATCACCAGATCTTAACCCAATTGAGCATGCATTTCACTTGCTCAAATCGAGACTTAAGACGGAAAGACCCACAAACAAGCAAGACCTGAAGGCTGCGGCTGTAAAGGCCTGGCAAAGCATTAAGAAGGAGGAAACCCAGCGTTTGGTGATGTCCATGGGTTCCAGACTTAAGGCAGTGATTGCCTCCAAAGGATTCGCAACAAAATATTGAAAATAAAAATATTTTTTTTGGGTTTGGTTTATTTGTCCAATTACTTTTGACCTCCTAAAATGTGGAGTGTTTGTAAAGAAATGTGTACAATTCCTACAATTTCTATCAGATATTTTTGTTCAAACCTTCAAATTAAACGTTACAATCTGCACTTGAATTCTGTTGTAGAGGTTTCATTTCAAATCCAATGTGGTGGCATGCAGAGCCCAACTCGCGAAAATTGTGTCACTGTCCAAATATTTCTGGACCTAACTGTATATAAATATATATATCAGGTGAAATACCAGGTGTTGGTAACACCTAGAAATGAGCAAACCTTTCAAAGTCTGGTTCACTGAGCCTTAACGAACACACTATATGTTCGCTGAACCAGGCATGGAACCTTTTTGAACCCCATTGGATTCAATGGGAAGCCAAACCTAAGATAGAGAAAACACCTTTAAGTGGGTCAAAAGCTTCCAAAGCAGCAAAAATACATTTTCCAGTGCAGCCATTACCTTCCTAGACTATTGACATAAGAAATATTGAGGTGGATGAGAGGCAGGTGTAGGACTGGTGCTCCCACACTCCTGCCAGTGCAGACAAGACACAAATTGGAGACCCAACTTGGAGTCTTGACATTTAAAAACATGTCAGGCAGACAGCAGGACAATGGTATCAATTGCCCCCTCCTTCCTGTCCCCACCATCTCCCCATAGTTTCTTTGCACAGCAGGGAGGTATGGTCTATGCAACACACATGGCCTTGGTGTCTCACATAAGTCATAAACAGTAGACATGGTCCTTTCTGTAACAAAAATTATAAATATTAAGGATCTACTTCGCTTCTAAGACGAAAGCTAACAAGGTTGCTAGTAATAATGGGGTACTTGCCTGTAGGAAAATGTGTCCTAACCGATTTACCCGAGTCACCACCCCCTCCACTCATTAAACACATCCCCCTGTTCATCATACAGCACTACAATTCTATCCAAATGCATGACATGTTATTAGAAAAGCATTTTTGTAAATCGCAATCAGTGATCGAACAAAACAGAACATTGCTGACTTTTGAGGAAAGTGATCGTGCTACCAAGTCTGAGCCTAACAGGCTAAGGCTCGTACCGAATTTGAAATTGGCGAACCTTTATCAAACAGGTTCGCTCATCTGTAGTAACAACCCATCCAATCTACACAGGTAAATAAATCAAACCATAAATATCCATAAATTTTGTGATGTGTAATAATGAGAAATCACATGGGGAAAAAAGTATTGAACATGTTTATTGAAATGTATTTACTGCTTCACACAAAAGCCTTTGTTGGTGATAACAGTTTCTAGACATCTCCTGTATGGAGAAACCAGTCACATGTATTGTTCAGGTGCGATTTTAATCCATTTTTTCACACCAATACTCTTCAAATCCTGACGTTTCTGTGGACTTCTTCTATGAACTCTGAACTTTCATTGCTTCCATAAATGTTTAATTGGATTCAGGTCAGACAATTAGCTGCACCATTCTAGCAGTGCATTATTACATAGGCTTGTCTAAATGTTGTTGAGCAACCTGTAAGGCTATGTGCCCACGCTGCGGATTTACCGCAGATTTTGCCGCGGATTTGCCGCGGATTTACCGCGGATTTTCCGAAAATCTGCAGCAGCGGCACTTCCAAGCCATTTCAATGGCATTTTGGAAATGCTGTGTCCATGCTGCGGATTTTTCCGCGGCGGATTTGCCGCGGATTTTGATCCGGAAAAATCTGCAGCATGTCAATTATTGTTGCGGATTTTGGTGCGGATTTTGGGTATAGAATGGGGAAGAAAAAAAAAATCCGCATCAAAATCCGCGGCAAATTCGCGGTAATCCGCGGTAAATCCGCGGCAAATCCGCGGCAAAAATAAAGTGCGGATTTGCCGCGAACGTCGCGGATTTTCATGCAGAAAAATCCGCAGGTACATTCTACCGTGGACACATAGCCTAACTGCGCTTGACTGGAGTCTTGCATGGTGAGCGTGCATACAGACCATGGAGATTGGGTGAATTAATTATTGTTTTCTTTGAAACAATTTTACCTGCTGATTCCAGGTCTTTCTGTAGCTCTTCTCAGATGGTTTTTGGCTCTTGAACAACTCTTCTGATAATTAATCTTATTCCTCAGTTTGAAATCTTGCGGGGAGCACCTGGTCATGGCCGATTTATAGTAAAATGATGTTCTTTCCATTTCCAGATTATGGCCCCAGCAGTGATCACTTCAGTAGTTTAGAAATTCATCTTGCAATAGGATCACAGGTACGGAGAAGAGGGAGAGAGCATTTTCTATCTCTTCTCTGTAGCCTGCCTCTGCATACATCCCCCTGCACCCCTGAACTCGGATGACATCTGAGTACAGTGCCCTCATATGCACCCATAGACTTGTACGAGTGCAAGTGATGCCAAACGCAGCATGCTGTGATTCTTTTGTCATGCCTTTATAGCATGAGACAAGAATCGCAGATGGACACTGCCCTATAGTTTTACATTGGAGCTAGTGCAATCTGATGTTTTATCAGATTCTCACTCGTCCGTGTAAAGCCTTACAAATAACTTAATTTATAGACATCTATAGTTTGATTTCTGTGTCTGTGTGGATTGGATGTGTTGTTATCGACATCTGGTGAGAAATTCATGTCACTGGCAACTAAATATATTTACTTAGAAAATTGTTGACGTGTTCAATACTTATTTCATCCGCTGTATGTCCAAAAAACATCATATGGAGTGAAACGCGTTGAGATGAGATGAGATCCTAAAAAGATGAGATGAGATCATGAGGAATCTATGACAAGAGAAATTCTGGATGTTCTCTAGGCACCATATGATACAGATTTACAGATAAGTGTAAAGTCCTATCGTTGTAAAACAGGATATTGTTTGAAAAATAAGATTATTTGATTGATACCTGGTAATTGGTAACCAGGATTATAGGGCCTCTTTAGGGCTAGCCGCCGAGGAATGGGGGCACCGTAAAAATAAGGGTGTACTCCATTGTCAGGCGGGATTGAGATCATTTAGGGACAGCTCTTTTTTGAACAATACTGTAAATTTGCATACTTATTGTATATAATTGGGTGCCAGAGACATAGGTGGTCCTTATCACTAGAGAGACTTTTTTGATTATCACCTGAGAGGGAAAGAGAAGGGATATACAAGGGGGAGCCGCCGAGGAATGGGGGCATCGGTTAAGTAAGGATGTTCTCTATTAACAGGCAGGAACATCTCTTGTGAGGGGAAGATTAAGGATATGGTTATTTTTCCATCTGTTCCCCAAAAATATTGACGTACATATTGGTTGGAAGTACTATTTATCTTCCATCTTCTACCTCTCAACTGTCCCAAGTAAAGTGGTTTAGACACACATATAATGAATAATTAAAAAGGTAACTGTTTTTGTTTGTCCTGGTCCTAAAAAACTTTTTTAATGCATATGAATAAAGAGAGAAATTTTAATATAAGTCATTAGAATGAAGTGGGTATTTTTCTGACACAACGCTAGGATTGTATACCAGTCTAAAACTATTTTTCTGAGGTTTTTTTGGACTATGTGGGTCCCATTATTCTTTATAGAAGTGCGAGTGAAATATGCTATTTCTATGCCACTTGAACTCCAAATTAATAAGATTTGTTTTACGAGTACTTGGGAAATCAATACAGCACACACATGCTTTGTGGTGTACTCAAAGAATTCTGCTTTATTAGTACATATGACCAGTTTATATAAGCTCACAGGCAAAGGCCTTGTCCATCTGAATTATGCACCAATAAGAGCAGTAGGGGTGTGTGTAGTAATGTGAAAATTCCCCGCCCATCAGTGTTTGCTGAGCCCTATGACACCATTACCTATAGGAAAAGATGGAAACTCTAAGAACAAAATTGATTCTGTTTTCTCACAGAGGGATATGTGGTGCCCATTATTCTGTCTGGAGGAATATATGTCATTATTCTGTATGAAAAAATATGTGGGGAACATTATTTTGTATGAAGGGCTATTTGGAGCCCATTATTCTGTATGGAGGACTGTATGGGCACCCATTATTTTGTATGGAGGGCTATGTGGGGTCCATTATTTTGTATAGAGGGCTATGTGGGCTCCATTATTCTGTTTGGAGGAGAATTTGGAGCTCATTATTATGTATGGAAGACTATGTAAAGCACATTATTCTATATGGAGGACAATTTGGAGCCCATTATTCTGAATGGAGGACTGTATGGGGCCCATTATTCTGTATAGAGGGTTATGTGGGGCCCATCAGTGTATATGGAGGGCTATGTGAGGCCTATTAGTCTGTATGGAGAGCTATGTGGGGACTATTATTCTAAATGGAGGGATATGTGCTGCGCATTATTCTTTATGGGAGAATTATGTGGGGTCCATTGTAATGTATGGAGGACTATGTGGGGCACATTATTCTGTATGGTGGACTATTTGGGGCCATTAATCTTTTTCCTTTAAAATTATGTGGGGCACATTATTCAGTATAGAGTTCTCTTTGGGGCCCATTAATGTGTATGGGGCCTATGTGAGGCCCAATATTCTGTATAGAAGAGTATGTGGGGCCCATTATTCTACATGAAAGGTGATGTGGGGCTCATTATTTTGTAAGGGGGAATATGTGGGGTCCGAAACTAGGTTAGCCCACAACTTTGTCCATGTTTTTCGCTTTGGCCCATTGTGTATTTGAGTTTGAAATCCCTGATAAGCCCTGGAAGACATAACATTTGTTTGACTTTATAGTATTTCGTGCTGAGCACTGATTTTGATTAAAATATAACAAAGTCTAATATTTTTGCCCATGTGTATAACTTGTTTCTATTTAGTCTTAGGACTTGTGTCAAAATTGGAGTTAGTTTTATCTCAAATTTATACAGAAATATTGAAAATTCTGTAGGGTTCCCAAACTTTCAAGTGCCAGTAAGTATTGAAAAAATGTACAACTGTGTAATAAAAATATAATTACTTGTATTTCGATGATTCTAATAATTAGCATGTTTTTTTTTACTATGCAAGTAGAGTAGTCTTATGAGCTGTATATCTAAATCCATGTCTCAGTACAGACCACACACAAGAGTATAACAACACAAATAACAATAATTGCATAAGAACAAGCTCTGGCTCGTTCAGTGGTGTATACAGAAGGATCATGTAATGGTTATTTAATTGTCTTGATTGTTGTTAACATATTAAAGCATCTCCTTATTTAATTTTCCAATTTGTAGAAGGATCTTTGGAGAAGTAACTGGGATTAAAGTTATTAGGCATGTGCTAGTCAGGCTAAGATGTCAATATGTCGCAACTTGTCATAACATTTAGGGGAACATCATAGCATATTTTGACAACAGCGCCAGATACAGAATAAAGTACATATAGTAAAGACATGAAAACAGATTGATGATAACAGACAAAAAGGGAAGCTTGTCAGGATTGTCTCCAGGAAGCCTTGTAGCCTATTGATAAAATTATGCCTTGACTGTCTCAGCTGCTGAAAATAGATCAAACGTCAGCTGAAGAAATTGGGACGTTATGTTTTGCAAAAAATAAACCAAAATTGAACTCTTCTTTTAAATACAAGACATTATTGTACAGTATCATTACAGAGGGTCTATTACAATGATCATGGAGAAGACTAGACCCAATCAAAACTGCAAGTCTACAGGTGTTTCAAGAGGGCAATATGATAAAATGGAACTGTAAAGCCCTCCACACACTTCACATAGTTGCTGGCCAAATGATGGTTTTGCCAACAGCTACCTCCCCGACTGTCCCATACACTGGGAGCTCACACTTCTGCAGACTATCTCGTAGATAACAATAGATTCGGCAGTCTGAATACGGACCTGCTGCACCCATATCTCATCAATCAAACATCTGCCATTCACATTAGATTTTTGGCCAAACCTTTCAATTGCCAGGTTCAGCTGATGTTAAGGAGCATTTACACAAAAAGACAATCGTGAAGGAGCATTATTAAAAATGTTTGTGTAATGATTATCTTGCAGTGTTAGCAGGCTGCCGATCACCTGATCATTGGGTGAAATTAACTTTTGTGTAGCACAAGAGATCATTCTCGGCGATGCATCGAACCTTGGCAGTCTATGCGCAGTGAGACAATAATAGTGTGTGTGCCACCCCCACATCAGCAGTCGGGCTGCTCGGATCCAGATCCGCAGTGGCTCGAGGGGTTTCCGGACCCGGGGGTCGCACAGACACTCAAATATACAGCGACGTATATGTACGGGGATTGCTGTAGATACTTTGTGACGCCACCCATGGTGTGTGGTAATATGGAGTACCACCGCTGCTGTTGGGAGGTACCAGGGGCGATGGAGTGGCAGCTAGTTCTTCAACCCCTCCGTGGGTAGGGGTGGATGTCCCGGGGCTCAATGTCCAGGACATGGGGAGTGATGTAGGCCGGAGGTGGCGCGCTGGACCGGACCGGGGGATGTTGGTGTAAATAATAATAGTTGGTGTGTTGAATAATTGCACACAAGTCTGTTGGTAAACCAAGGTGTCAGTGGCCGGCTGCCGCGTCCGGGTGTATTTGGGTCCCACACCCGGCTGGTGTACCGATGTCCCTTGCTCTGGCACTCTGTAATTTTCCAATTTGTATGAATCAGCTCACCGTATAAAAGCTCAATCCCGATTCCGTCCTGGAGCACGGACAGGCACTGCCACAGCCCAATTTAATGCAGAAAAAAGAGGATGTCCAGCTCTTCAGGCAAAGAATCACGTCTTTATTTCATCATGCAGACACAGAGAATGACATGACCAGCACTACGCGTTCATGATTAAGGGTGAGTGTTTTCACCTGAAACGCATAGTGCTGGTCATGTCATTCTCTGTGTCTGCATGATGAAATAAAGACGTGATTCTTTGCCTGAAGAGCTGGACATCCTCTTTTTTCTGCACTCTGTAATTTTCCTCACTTCTGGACAACTCCGTATGGAACGGGGAAGTCCGCTCCCGGTATCTTCTGGTTGAGAGACATGCCCACGAAAACTGACCCTTGGGATCTCAGTGGGTGTTTGCGGATACCCTATCCCCCACGGTGGGCTGCCGTTTCGCTCTATCTGGGCTAACACTTCTGGAGCAATGTCTGGAACCTTACTCCCGGCCTGGTGAATTAGAGAAGGGGCTTACAACCGTCTTCTAACTAGGGTCCAAGTACCCCGCCTGTGCACAGTTTCCGGACCGGATCACCGCTGTCGGTACCGGCGGGCTCCAACCCTGTCCCGGTCCACTTTGGATTTCCTGCGACCGGACTCCCGTCGCCTTTGGACATGTTCCACTGCTTGCCACCTAGCCAGTAGACCAGGGACACTACCCTGACTACCCTCCACTAGGCTCAGCCTTGACCTCCAAAGTCTGTCACTGTCACAGACTCCTCTCCACTTGAACTCCACTTAGAAACTACTGGTTTCCTCCCCCGGAACCTAAAGACCCCTAGGTGGGTGCTCCCAATCTGCCTGGTCCTGGCCACTGGTGTGTCCTTCTTACCCTGAGGCAGGTGGCTAGGATTTTGTGGCTAATGGTACCTAGTGTGGGATGGTGTTATGTCGGGTGAATTATTCTTCTGTGACCACCTGGCGGCGCCAGAGCGTCACGTGCAACATTCATTTTGTTTTTTTCTGTGCAAACAGGTATTTAAATGACGTCCAATTGGTAACAGTTTACTGATTGGAAGTCATATTGTGTTACTGGTCAGCCTGTGTAAAAGGACCTTTTTTCTAATGTGTATAGGGGCCTTAAAAGCACCACCTTATGGTTCAGCTAGTGGCTTTTTCATGACTGAATTCATATTGATTCAACAGCAGCAATTTCTTAACTTTAGTGGCCCTCATACACATTAAACTAATGTTTGAAACCCGCTGATATCGGTGGACTCAGCCGACAGTCTAATCTATACTGGACATAAACCATAAGTGTACCGCCCCCGTGTAAGCAGCCGAGCTGCTCGGATCCAGGCTCACTGTGGCTTGAGTGTCTCTGGACCCGGGGGTCGTATGGCTACTTGAATGAAAAGAGGGGGGAAGTATTTACAGGGGGTTTATAGTTCGTGACGCCACCCATGGTGTGTGGTAATTAGGAGTACCATCACTGCTGTTGGGAGTACCTGGGGATGATGGAACGGGGAAGCAAGGTGTTGGAACCCTCCACGGGTAGGGGATTTTCCAGGACTTGGTGAAAGGTGGGAAGTGCCGTGGGGATGAAGGGGTCACTCTCGTACTCACTCAGTCCATAATCAGACACCGACAACCGGGTAAACCAAGTCTCTGAATACCGCTGCCGCTGAGGGGAGCTCATCCGGGTCCCATCCCCAATTGGTGCTGCCTGGTGGTCCGTGACCTGCCTCCTGGCACTTAGTTTAGAGTTCAACTTCATGGCCCGGTAGCTTGGAACTAGCCGGGCCCTGCTCCCTACTATGGCTAAGTGAGGGAGCTTGCTCTCAGGGCTCACGCTTGGGATTTTCTGGACCGTTTTTGGTTGGAAAGTCCTATCCCCCTCGTTGCGCGGATGCCCCGATTTTGGAGCGGGTGGGAACTCATTGTGAAGGCTCCGTTCTCCTCAGGTGAATTGTCGGGTTGCCTGAAGCTACTTCCCGACCTAGGGTCCGTGTACCCCGCCGTGCCTTTGGTCCCGGACCAATGATAGGGCCAGGCTGCCGGCCGTCCTCCTCGATGAGCCCGAACACCTTGCCACGATCCCCTGCGACCGGGGGTCCGACTCCTTCTAGGCCCAGACCACCTTTTGCAACCTAGGCCTTTACTTTGGGAGTCCTACTCCCTACCTCCTCTGAGCTCCTATGAGCTCGAGGGCTCCTCTCTACTCTCCTACTCTTGACTAACTACACTTCCACACCTCCCCTCCCCAACCCCCCAGATGGGTTACTCTATTCCTCTCAAGCCGTCCACTGGTGTGTTAGGTGGGTGTGGTGCAGGTTGTCTCTAGGGTTTTGATTAGCTGATGGAGGCAACACCACTTAAGTAGGGACCCATAACCATGAGGAAGGTGGAATACTGCATGGGAGGGCAGTTTGTGCAGTACCCTGTGATGACCTGATAGTCCAGGGGCGTCACATTCCCCCTTAGTTAAATGTAGCTCGTCCCCGAGCTACAGAACATCCAGAGATTTATTTGCATAACTGTGAGAAAAAGGAAACATTTTTATTTACACAACTTTTCATCTCACATTAGGGAGGCAAAATTCTTAAACGTTACTAAACAGTTAGAGTTCATCATTTCAACCATGGAACGCTACCGGTTATGTTGGTAGCGGAGGCTCAACCTACTCTGTTGCAGCCTCTTCCTGCGACAGTCCACTCCCAACGTCCCAGATCCCATCAACCTGCCACCCAAACAACCTGACCAGCTGCATTCCTATCCGTGGGTCTGTAATCAGGTTAAGATCCTGGGTGCTGCAAAGACGACTCTGGTAGGCACAGGAGGTGCAACTATGTACAAAAACACAAGTCTGTGTTGGCCACAACCTGTCCCGTGGCCATGGTCCATTTTTACTACTATTATATACTTATAAGTGAAGTCCTTGCACCTTGTGCAAACACTATATTAACTTTCCTCAATCAGGTAAAGTTCTCTGTTGATTAAAACCCAGTATGATTATGCAGTATTTTTTTTTCTTTTTTCAATAAACATTACTATTCCCTATAATATAAGAAAAATAACAAACTGTTGAAAAAAATAAAAGAAAACATAGATCCTAACTCTAACTTCTGCAATTTTAAATGGCCGGGTTCCACTCACTTGGGTGCCTATAATCGACGGCAGCGGCTGGCAAGACCTGCTCATTAAGCATGGCAAGCCACTTTGCATCCAGGTTTTGGATTGTGAACCACTATGGGGACGGTGATGATACAGTGGTTATGGAAAGTATTCAGACCCCTTTAAATTTTTTGCTCTTTGTGTCATTGCAGCCATTTGTTGAATTCAAAAAAGGTCAATTTTTTTCTCTCATTAATGTACACTTTGCACCCCATCTTTACAGAAAGAAAACAGAAATGTAGAAATTTTTGGAAATGTATTAAACAAGAAAAACTGAAACATGGTCATAAGTATTCAGACCCCTTACTCAGATGCTCATATTTAAGTCACATTCTGTTCATTTCCTTGTGATCCTTCTAGAGATGGCTCTACTCCTTCATTAGAGTCCAGCTGTGTTTAATTAAACTGATAGGACTTGATTTGGAAAGGCACACACCTTAAAGGGGTCTGAATACTTTACGTACCCACTGTATATGTTAAGTGCTATGGAATTAATGGTGCTATATAAGTGAATAAATATTATTCTATTGTTACAGTCATATGAAAAAGTTTGGGCACCCCTATTAATGTTAACCTTTTTTCTTTATAACAATTTGGGTTTTTGCAACAGCTATTTCAGTTTCATATATCTAATAACTGATGGACTGAGTAATATTTCTGGATTGAAATGAGGTTTATTGTACTAACAGAAAATGTGCAATCCGCATTTAAACAAAATTTGACAGGTGCAAAAGTATGGGCACCCTTATCAATTTCTTGATTTGAACACTCCTAACTACTTTTTACTGACTTACTAAAGCACTAAATTGGTTTTGTAACCTCATTGAGCTTTGAACTTCATAGGCAGGTGTATCCAATCATGAGAAAAGGTATTTAAGGTGGCCACTTGCAAGTTGTTCTCCTATTTGAATCTCCTATGAAGAGTGGCATCATGGGCTCCTCAAAACAACTCTCAAATGATCTGAAAACAAAGATTATTCAACATAGTTGTTCAGGGGAAGGATACAAAAAGTTGTCTCAGAGATTTAAACTGTCAGTTTCCACTGTGTGGAACATAGTAAGGAAATGGAAGAACACAGGTACAGTTCTTGTTAAGCCCAGAAGTGGCAGGCCAAGAAAAATATCAGAGAGGCAGAGAAGAAGAATGGTGAGAACAGTCAAGGACAATCCACAGACCACCTCCAAAGACCTGCAGCATCATCTTGCTGCAGATGGTGTCAATGTGCATCGGTCAACAATACAGCGCACTTTGCACAAGGAGAAGCTGTATGGGAGAGTGATGCGAAAGAAGCCGTTTCTGCAAGCACGCCACAAACAGTCGCCTGAGGTATGCAAAAGCACATTTGGACAAGCCAGTTACATTTTGGAAGAAGGTCCTGTGGACTCATGAAACAAAGATTGAGTTGTTTGGTCATAAAAAAGGCGCTATGCATGGAGGCAAAAAAACATGGCATTCCAAGAAAAGCACTTGCTACCCACAGTAAAATTTGGTGAAGGTTCCATCATGTTTTGGGGCTGTGTGGCCAATGCAGGCACCCGGAATCTTGTTAAAGTTGAGGGTCGCATGGATTCAATTCAGTATCCGCAGATTCTTGACAATAATGTGCAGGAATCAGTGACGAAGTTGAAGTTACGCAGGGGATGGATATTTCAGCAAGACAATGATCCAAAACACCGCTACAAATCTACTCAGATATTTATGCAGAGGAACAATTACAATGTTCTGGAATGGCCATCCCAGTCCCCAGACCTGAATATCATTGAACATCTGTGGGATGATTTGAAGTGTGCTGTCCATGCTCGGCGACCATCAAACTTAACTGAACTGGAATTGTTTTGTAAACAGGAATGGTCAAATATACCTTCATCCAGGATCCAGGAACACATTAAAAGCTACAGGAAGTGACTAGAGGCTGTTATTTTTGCTAAAGGAGGATCTACAAAATATTAATGTCACTTTTATGTTGAGGTGCCCATACTTTTGCACTTGTCAAATTTTGTTTAAATGCGGATTGCACATTTTCTGTTAGTACAATAAACCTTATTTCAATCCAGAAATATTACTCAGTCCATCAGTTATTAGATATATGAAACTGAAATAGCTGTTGAAAAAACCCAAATTGTTATAAAGAAAAAAGGTTAACATTAATAGGGGTGCCCAAACTTTTTCATATGACTGTATAATAAATACTGTTCACAAATTTGTCTAAATCTGTGTTAGTGAGCACTTCTCCTTTGCCGAGATAATCCATCCATCTCACAGGTGTAACATATCAAGATGCTCATAAGACAACAAGAATATTGCATAGGTGTGCCAAAAGCTCGCTACAATAAAAGACCACTCTAAAATGTGCAATATTATCAAGCAGCACAATGTCACAGATGTTGCAAGTTTTGAGTGAGCATGTAAGTTTCATACTAACTGCAGGAATGTCCACCAGAGTTGTTGCCTGTGAATTGAATATTCATTTCTCCACAATAAGCCGTCTCCAAAGGAGTTTCATAGAATTTGGAAGTACATCCAACCGGTCTCACTATCGCAAACCATGTAAAACCACAGCAGCCCAAGACCTCCATATCCATCATCTTCATGATCAAGATCATTTGACACCAGCTACTAACACAAACTGTCAGAAACTGTCTCAGGAAAGTTCATCTTCTACTCATCATCCTCATCAGGTTCTCACCCTTACTGCAGTTCATCATTGCAACTGACTTGATTGGGAAAATTCTCACATTTAATGGTGTCTGGCATGTGGAGAGGTGTTCTCTTTATGGATGTGTAGCACCCAGGGATATGGGATACTCGGTTCCGTGCCCTGGACCCTTTCTGTAATGGGGGATATTTGCAGGGGATTTGTGAATAAAGTTATTTGTGATGCCACTTGCAGTGATGCGGCTAACTGTAGGGAGCCGCTGCTGCAGGTTTTGCTGGGGCTGATGGAATGTGCAGCTCTGATGACTTGGGCCCTCCACAAGTAGGGTATTACCACAGCAGGTGTATGGTGCAGTAGACGTTGGAAGAACGGTATTCAGTGCAACTGGTTTACTCACTTTTCGGGTGTTAACTGGTTGCCCGAGGCCGTCTGGTTTCGCCTCCAGGTCTCCTTTGTCCCAGTGCCAGTCTGGTTCTCTGGTACCTTCTACCCCTTCACCTGTCTCTGGTAAGTGGATCCCTGTGGTATGGAACACTGGGGGTCCCCGGTTTGTGATTTGTCCACCTCTGTCCGCCTGACGGTAGTGTGAACCCTGTGCAGTTGGAGTCTCTGGTCCTGTCCCCGGCTCTCTCTTTGCTACTGAGTCTTCAGATTCTTTAGGGTCAGCAAGGTCCTTGATGGTCCCCTTTGCTGTGCAGGTATTAACAGGTCGACTTGAAGCTCTTTCCTGTCCTAGGGTTCTGTACCCCATCGGTGCGTAGTTCCGGGAGTACTCTACCGTACTCCACTGGCAACTACCTCTCTTGGGTACCAGGTCACCGTCAACCCGAGTCAGGGAGTTACTTCACTTCCACCTTTACACCTCTGCTGTCAACTCTGAACTCACTTCTCTCCACAGTCTGCCCCTCCCACCTGGTCAACTATTGGACTGGAGGGGCTCCACCTCTAGGCGGCCATCCATGGTCCCACCCTAGCTAGGTACCATTGTATGGGGGATTGTTGGGGAAAACTGGGATTACCTGGGTTTTTGGTGTTACCGGCACTGGGGTTCTGGGTCCCTAAGGGGGTAGGCCCTGCATCCTAGTAGTACCCTGAGGGCTTCAGGGGCGCTACAGATGAATACTGATTTTCACTGTGAACAGGGCAGGTGGCAGACTGGCATATGGTGGTCACACCAAATACTGACCGATTTTCTGACCACCCTGGACCCTCCAATGCTGTACAACTGCACATTTTAGAGTGTTCTTTCATTGTGGCCAGCCTAAGACACACCTGTGCAATAATCATGCTATCTAATGAGCATCTTGATATGCCACACCTGTGAGATGAATGGATTATCTCCAAAGAGGAGAAATGCTCACCAACATAGATTTAGATAAATTTGTGAAAGTGAAAGAAAAAAGCCTTTTGTGTACATAGAAAAAGTCTTAGATCTTTGAGCTCAGCTCATGAAAAACAGGAGCAAAAACAAGTGTTGCCTTTATATTTTTGTTAAGTGTACATCTTGTGGCAATGGTCAGTAAATAAACCATGTGCCGAATTATTAGGCAAATTGTATTTTAGAGGATTTTTTTATTATTGATCAGCAACTATGTTCTCAATCAACCCAAAAGACTCCTAAATATCAAAGCTTAATATTTTTGGAAGTTGGAGTGGGTTTTTTTTTTAGATTTGGTAATTTTAGGAGGATATCTGTTTGTGTTACTACTACTACTACTACTACTACTACTACTACTACTACTACTACTACTACTGTTATTACTGTGCAGAATTATCAGGCAACTTAATAAAAACCAAATATATTCCATCTGACTTTTTTATTTTTACCAGGTAAACTAATATAACTGCACAAAATTTAGAAATAAACATTTCTGACATGCAAAAATAAAATCCAAAAAAATTAGTGACCAATATAGCCACCTTTCTTTATGATAACATTCAACAGCCTACCATCCATAGATTCTGTCAGTTGCTTGATCTGTTTACAATCAACATTGCATGCAGCAACCACCACAGCCTCCCAGACACTGTTCCGAGAGGTGTACTGCTTTCCCTCCCTTACACTTTATGAGGGACCACAGGGTCTCTATGGGGTTCAGATCAGGTGAACAAGGGAGCCATGTCATTATTTTTTTAATCTTTTAGACCTTTACTGGCCAGCCACGCTGTGGAGTAGTTGGATGCATGTGATGGAGCTCTGAGGTGGGGGATTACATGCAGCTCTGGGGGTATACAGCTCTGGGGTGTGGGGACATACAGCTCTGGGGGGTATACAGCACTGGGGTAGGGGGACATACAGCTCTGAGGGGGCATACAGCACCGGGGTGGTGGGAACATACAACTCCTGGGGTATAGTAGTATGCAGCCCCTATATTCCTCCATATAGTTTTATGAAGCCCCCATATTCCTCCATATAGTATTATGTAGACCCATGTATCACTATGCAGCCCCCATATGGCATTATGCAGACCCCATATGGCACTATGTAACCTTCATGTAGTATACAGCCCCATATAGCATAGTACAGACCCAGATAGCATTAAGCACCCTCATGTAGTGCACAACCCCTATATAGTACAGTGCAGACCCAGATAGTATTAGGCACCTTCATGTAGAATAAAGCCCGTATATAGCACAGTACAGACCCAGATAGCATTACGCACCTTCATGTGGTATACAGCAAGGATATAGCACAGTGCAGACCCAGATAGCATTAGGTACCCTCATGTAGTATACAGCCAGTATATAGCACAGTATAGACCCAGATAGTATTAGCCACCTTCATGTAGTATACAGCCCCATATAGCGCAGTACAGACCCAGATAGCATTAGGCACCTTCATGTAGTATACAGCCCCATATAGCACAGTACAGAGCCAGATAGTATTAGGCACATTCATGTAGTATACAGCCCCATATAGCACAGTGTAGACCCAGATAGCATTAGGCACCTTCATGTAGTATACAGCTATATATAGCACAGTGCAGAGCCACATAGCATCAGGTACCTTCATGTTGTATGCAGCCCCATATAGCACAGTACAGACCCAGATAGCATTAGGCACCTTCATATAGTATAAATAACAATTTCCATGAGGATTACATATAGTATGCCCCTTTAATTAAAGGAGCATGAAGCATACTCAAGAACAATAAAAACCGGAGAAACAGGAGTGTAATGCTTAAGCTGGTGGTTACCTCACTCATGTGAAACGTACGTAGGGTGTTTTCTATGGTCCCAGGATCCATGGTTTGCTGATTTACATTGATGCTTGCCTTTGTGTTTTGAGACTTTTTGTGAGTACTGGTCTGTGCACCTTTATTTGGAGGCGCCGTTTACACTTTGAGCACTTTAGCTCTGGCATGCACATCCAGTCCTTGTTTACATCTTTCTTAATACACAGGCACTTTATATATGTTATTTATTCCAATTTTGTCCGTCCTTTTGACTTATTTATTTTGGCTTTGTGCAATTTTTTGTATTTATTGTCCCTGTACTGGTCGGACATATCTATACCCCTGATTGACTTATAACCATTGTTCCTGGGCCTCTTTTCACGTTCTTTCTTTACTTTCTTCTATTAACCCCTTGGGGGTTTTTTAATTGCCGCAATAATCAATAAAATCATTTTTGTAAGCATTACCTTCATGTAGTATATAGCTCCCATGGTCGTCTGGCCACAGTGACTAGTACATACTCACTTCTCCTCGTTCCCCCGCTGCTCCAGTCTCCTCGGTGCGTCCACTGCTGTCGCTCGCTCTGACCTCACTGCAGGCGCACGGTGGTGACGTCACTGCGCTCCGCTGCAGAGCTGTCAGAGGCTCAGAGCACCGACTCTCCAGACACAGCGGGGAGAATGATGAGAGAGGGAGCATGCTCCCTCTCTCATCATTGCTTTCAATTGTATCGGCAACTGCGATACCGATACAATTGAAAGCGCAATCCTCGGCGGGGGGGAGAGGCCGGTGACAGCGCAGCCACCGGGCCCCCCTGAGTAGCGGTGCGCCACTCCTGCCACCGCGAGTGGGCCCCCCCAGCAGCCCAGGGCCCTGGCATTAACCGGGTTTGCTGGGTGCTGATGCTGGCCCTGGGGCCTTTAACCAGGTAACCACTATGATATTGTGGGTACAGGGGAACCTTAGCAGATGACCACGCTGTTACTGAAAATAAATCTCTATACAAAGGCCAATACCGATATTACCACTACATGGTGACATAGTGGTAGATATTAGTCCTGCAGAACACATAAGAGATTACAGTACAGTTATAGATGGTGACTTACACCTGACATTCTTTCTCATGGAGTTGTTTACTTTTTCTGTCTTTTCCATTTAGCTAAGACCATCAAGACAACTTCCTTTAGCCATAAATTGTCTGCAGAGATTACAACAAAGACACATTTGATTTCTCATACTTCCAGCACCATCCCCATCTCTTCCCATTCTCTACAGATTCCTCACCCTACTGACACTTTAAGGACTCTTTTTTTACTTGCAATTTCTTTGTGCGAGTGCGATCCGATAAAACATCGAACCAGTGTTAATCAATGAGGCAGTGTCCTCTTGCTTACTTTTCTTCATCACAAATCGTACTCTCGTTGCAATCACAACATGCTGCGTTTTGCAGTGAGTCTCGGCTCACGCACCCCCATACAAGCCTATGGGAGCATGTGAAACATCACACTGCACTTGCAGAGACAGTCAGTGGAGGAGATGTGAGAAAGTGCTCTCTCCCTCTTCTCCGAGGCTGTGATACGATAGCAAGATCACATCACAGTTGCATGACTCTTAGCTGATGCACGAAGCAGAGGGTCATTAACATATCGCTTCCAATGCTCTCGCATCGGAAGCGGTATGTGATGCCCTGGCCTATCAGGTCACAGGGTATTGTGCAATCTGTCCTTCTGCACAGTATCCGCATCCTCCTTGGTGACGGATCACTGGCCTTTGGTGTTGCTAAGAGCAGAGCCAGTCAAAACCCTAGGAACACTTTGCACCACACCCACCAGACACACCATTGGGGGGGCCTGAAGGGAATAGGGCCACCCACTTGGGGGGTTGGTAGGGAAGTGTCAGAGGTGTTAGGAGCAAGAGAGTGTGCGGTGACTCTCGAGATGAGAGGTCACAAGTAGTTGGAGGAGGTCAGGAGCAGGGCTCCCTGTAGAATAGTAGGTGGCAGACGTTGGTCTGGGCCTGGTAGGAGCTGGAACCCCGGTCACAGGGGATCATGTCAAGGGGCACGGATATGCCGAGGAGGGCAGCCGGCGGCCTTGAGCCATCTATGGGCAGGGGCCAGGTCACGATGGGGTACGTGGACCCTAGGCCGGGAAGTAGCTTCACGCATCCTGGTAATTTACCCGACGAGGGTGAAGTCATCAAGATTCATCCTCCACCCGCTCCAAATTCGGGGTACTAGCGCAACGAGGGGATAGGACTTTCCCAATACATGGTCCAGAAAATCCCAATCATGAACCCTGAGAGCAAGTGTCGCGGGCGGAGGAGGGGACGCTGCGCTCTCCCACTGCTCGGGTCCGGCCGCTGGTGCTGCTGCTCGGTGGTGGCTCAAGTGGTGGGCCGGATCCCAGGGACTCGAGCGGCGCTCCTCGCCTGTGAGTGAAAAGGGGGTTTGGATTGATTGTGGGGATTTATTGTCCGTGACGCCACCCACGGCTGTGGTGATAATGGTGACACCACCGCTGCTCTGGACAGGGATCCCGGGAGCGGTGACAGGGAGCAGCTTTGTTGTTAGTTCTCCCCTCCATGGGTAGGGGGTTGGTTGTCCCGGGGCCCGGTGATGGGGTAGGGATGGATGGCAGGTGGGTTACGGGGCCTGGCGAGGTGCAGGGTCGCAGGGGCAGCGCTGTGCCGCACGGCACGGTGGTACTCACTCAGCCCAATGATGAAGACACAGTTCTCGGTAAAACACTCGGCTGGATGGACGGGTCCCACAGACGGCTGCGGTGTTGTGTCTCCCGGCAGGTTGATGGTGACTGCCTTTCCCTGCACCTAGTACGGTTGATGGTTCCGATGGGTTCCCACCGGTAACCCGCTCCCCAGCTTGGATATGGGCTGGAGGAGCCCCTCTTTGCCCGCAGGTGCTGGCCCTGAGAAACGGTTGCCTTGGCGGTGGTGGTGTCTCCCTCTGTTGGTTGGACTGTTGCCTTCTGTCGGGACTTGACTGTTTGGAAACCCAGGAGGTCCCCTTCACTAACGGATTCGGCAAATTCACGACGACTCCTAGCCTTGCCGGGGTCCGAAAAGCCCCTGCCCGATGGTGCTGGCTTCTCTTTGTGTACCGGTCCAGTACCGCCGGGCCACTGCCTGTCCACGGTCCTTATGGTAACTAGGATAGGCCAGTCCTGCAGACGGTCACCACCGTCTGCCAACCTTGCTGTACCGCCCGGGCCACACACCCGGACGCTGTCAGTCAGTTGCTCCACTACCACTCTTTCCTCCTTCCACTTTCACTGTCAAAACTAGACTGTCTGTTTTCCCGCCTCCAGGACTGTGAACTCCTCGGTGGGCGGGACCAACTGCCTGGCCCACCCCCTGGTGTGATCATCAGCCCCTGGAGGAAGGCAACAAGGGTTTTGTGTCTGACTTTGGTGTGCCTGCTGGGAGTGTGGGGTGTTGTGGGTGTTGTGCTCTGTGGCCCCTGGCTTGTCCAGGGCGCCACATTCCCCCTTAGTTAAATGCAGACCGTCCGCGGGCTGCCCGTCCATCACCGGTTTTATTTTCACCAACTGAAAAAGATAAAAAAAACGGTAACACACATACAATTATAATAACTTCTTCCCACATTGGGAGGTACTCTTACTTAAAACTTTGCGCAACGGTTATGGCTTCCGCTCTCTCCCACCCAAGCAACCTGGCCCTTATGCTGCCCCTAAGCAAACAGGCAGCACCCCTTGACCCCAGTCCTGTACAAGTTGCCCAAGCGGGTTCTGTCCTTTTCAGGGGACCCACGTCCGGTGGTGGCTGGGCCCCAGCCTACTCCACTGCGGGCCCTTCCTCCAATCTGCCGCTCCGGAGGCGGTAACGGTGGAAGCCACAACAAACATTTTTATTTACATGCCACTAGTTTGTGGTTGCCCTGCAAGTTCTCGGGCCTGTTCATAAAGAGTTCTTTATGCAACTTTTTGAACGGTCCCCACGGGGACAACGGTGCCGGCAACAACCGGTTTCAATCAGCAGTAAATCAGATGGCAATCAGGTGACTTCATCGGTAGATTATTCTTATTATTTTTGCAAAACTTTCAAAACTTTAAACAGTACTTTCTTAACACACACGCACTTCCCCCCCCCCTTTTAAAGAACAGTTTCCCTGTACCTAAGTGGGGGTCTACCTAGGTTGGGACGAGTGGACCTCCGGGGTCCCATGTGATTGGGTCTGGCAGTGGGGAAAGAGGAACAATCAGTCCCTCTTCCCTGCTATCGTGTGGGTCAGGCGGAGGCATAGGGGAGCTGGGTACAGGTTCATCCCTGGGCACTGGCTCCTGGTCGACCACTTCCATCACTTCTTCATCCACGGGTTGTGGGAACAGTATCACTGGAAGAATCACTGCGCCATTCTGTGTGGGCCAGTCCGCTGGGAAGTCACCCATCACGGTGTGGATTACCTCTTTTGCCTTTTCCGCCGGTTTAGGAACCGGAACTTCAGTCGCTGCCCTCAACACTGGTGGGCACCTCTTTAGATGGTCCCGGGAAACCGTGGCCAGAGTGCCCCCTTGGTCACGACTGATCTGGTAAGCCTTCCCATCCTCCCATCCTGTGGGCTGTATGACAGATGGGGTTTGCTCCCACTGATCATCCAGCTTGTGGGTCCTCCTTTTTCACTTCAGCACCACATCTCCAGGCTGGAAAGGGCCAGCAGACGCCTTGTGGTTGAAGCGCTGCTCCTGTTGCTCCCGACTCCGACTCAAGTTCTTCTCAACATATTCCTGAATCTGTCGGTACTGCACCCTCCGCTTAGCGTCCCATTCAGCTGTCGAAGGGAGTGTTTCTGGGGCTTCCAATCCCATGTCCAGATCCACCGGTAACCGGCCGGGACGAGCTCTCATCAGGTATGCTGGGGTGCACTTCGTGGAGCTGGAAGGGATATTGTTGTACATATCAACCAAGTCAGGTAGCTTCTCCGGCCACAGGTTCCGCTCTTCTAGCGGCAACGTCTTGAGGAGACCCAGGACCAGGTGGTTCATCTTTTCACACATGCCGTTAGTTTGGGCATGGTAAGGCGTGGTCCGGATCTTCTTGCAGCCGTACAACTGACAGAATTCCTGGAGCACCTCCGCTTCAAAGGCTGGGCCTTCGTCAGTAAGCACCTTCTCAGGGTATCCATGCGGTCGGCAGAAATAAGCCTGGAATGCTCTAGCGGCGGTACGGCCAGTTAGGTCTTTGACTGGGACAACCACCATGAACCTGGAGTAGTGGTCTACGATGGTAAGAGCGTAGGTGTACCCACTTCGGCTGGGGGTGAGCTTTACATGGTCCAGTGCGACCAGCTCCAGCAGTTGATGTGTAACAATCGGGTGTAGGGGCGCCTTCTGGCTGGCCTCGTCCTTTCTTCTCAGCGTGCAAGGGCCACACTCTCGGCACCAGGCCTCTACAGATTCCCGCATTCCACTCCAATAGAACCGCTCTCTCAGCAGCATTTCCAGCTTCTTCCATCCGAAGTGTCCAGCACCATCATGGTATGCTTGTAGGACGGTGGGCACGTTAGCCTGGGGAATCACCAACTGGCGGATTTTCTCATGAGTCTTCGGGTTAATCAGCTCATGGTACAACTTCCCCTGGTGTAGATACAGCCGGGTCCGTTCTCGCCACAGGCGTTGGGCTTCAGCTGGGGCAGCAGGGTCTATTCCAGTAGCGCCCTGTTACACCAAGATCTTGACTAAGTGAACAGCGGGTGCCTGGTCTTGAGCTTCTTGCCACTCCTGGCTGGGCAGCGGGTCCAGGTTTACCCGTTGTTGATAGACATGGACCTTCTCAGTCGGTGGCTGATGAAATGCAGGCAGCTCAAGCTCTTCGAGGTCGTCATCCTCAACCAACAAGTGGGGCATCCGAGAGAGCGCATCGGCATTAACATTGGCACGGCCGGTCCGGTACTTGATGGTGAAATCGTAGTTGGCTAGCCTAGCCATCCATCGATGTTCCAACGCGCCCAGCTTGGCGGTGTCCAGGTGGGTCAGTGGGTTGTTATCTGTGAAGGCGGTGAACTTAGCCGCTGCCAGGTAATGGCGGAACCGCTCGGTGATAGCCCACACCAGCGCCAGGACTTCAAGCTTGAAAGAGCTGTAGTTCTCGGGGTTCCTCTCAGTTGGTCGAAGCCTTCGGCTAGCATAAGCAATCACCTTTTCTTTCCCGTCTTGGACCTGGGATAGGACTGCCCCTAAGCCTACATTGCTGGCATCGGTGTAAAGGACGAAGGGATGGTTGTAATCAGGGTATGCTAGGATTTCTTCTCCGGTCAGGGCCGCTCTCAGCTGATGGAAGGATTCCTCATGCCTTTCTTCCCACACCAATGGGGCCCCTAGGGGTCTACCACTTTTGGTCTGTCCCACGAGGAGGTCTTGCATGGGGGCAGCCATCTTCGTGTACCCCTTAATGAAGCGACGGTAATACCCTACCAGGCCCAGGAACTGCCTCACCTCCTTCACCGTGGTCGGCCTCGGCCAGTCCTGAATGGCGGTGATTTTCTCAGGGTCAGGGGCGACACCCTCTGCACCGACCACGTGCTCTAGGTACTGCACTTTGGGTTTCAGCAGATGACACTTGGAGGGCTTCAACTTCATCCCATATTTGGCAAGGGACGCGAACACCTCGGCTAGGTGCTCCAGGTGGGCTTCATATGTTTGGGAGTACACGATCACATCATCCAAGTACAGCAGGACGGTCTCAAAGTTTAGATGCCCCAGACAGCATTCCATCAGCCGTTGGAAGGTTCCAGGGGCATTGCACAGCCCAAACGGCATGCTATTAAATTCACAGAGTCCCATAGGGGTAGCAAATGCAGTCTTCTCCCGGTCTTCTGGTGCCACAGCTACTTGCCAGTATCCACTGGTGAGGTCGAGGGTGGAAAAGTAATTAGCGGTTCTCAGCGCCGCTAGAGATTCTTCAATGCGGGGCAGAGGGTAAGCGTCCTTATGTGTTATCTGGTTAATTTTCCGGTAATCCACACACATCCGCATGGTGCCATCCTTCTTCTTAACCAGTACCAACGGGGAGGCCCATGGACTACAGCTGTCCCTAATAACCCCTGCCTCCTTCATGTTTTTCAACATGTCCTTGGCACATTGTAGTGTGCAGGAGGAATAGGCCTGTACCTCTCTTTGATAGGGGGATGCTCACTGGTGGGGATATGGTGTCGGACCCCTTTAATCTGCCCGAAGTCTAGGGAATGTTTGCTAAAAATCCGCTCATACTCCCGTACCACCCTGTATACCCCCTCTTTGGGATGTGTGGGGGTATCGTCGGTGCCTACGTGTAGTTGTCGACACCACTCATCTAACTCCACTTGGGATGGGTGAGTGCTGGCAGCAGGTGGTGAGGTTGGGGGAATGGCCTCGTGGATGGTGTGGGGATCCAGGGTGAACAGCTTGGCAAGGGTAGCGTCCCGTGGAAGCCTGACTTCTTCCTCCCCGCAGTTCAGCACCCTCACGGGCACTCTCCCCTTCTTTACATCCACCACCCCTTGGGCGGCCATTACTGTGGGCCAGTGTTCAGAGGATATGGGCTCTATCATGGCGGGGTAGTCACGCCCCTGGGGCTCTACCGCTGCCCTACACCAAATCATCATCTCGCTTCTGGGAGGCACAATCAAAGGGGCAACATCCATCACTCTCATCCCCACCAATCTCTCCTCCTGTCGAGTTCACATGTTGGCGGTACATTAAGGCTCGGATCTCACGCTGCACAGCTCTCTGTCGGCTCCCCGCCGCCGTGGTGGCCAGCTGCTGCAGTAGGGTCAGCACGTCACTCATACAGTGCTCCATCACGTTGGTCCCTAGCACTACCTTCGGGTTATGATCACTGGGTTCATTCATTATCACAATCATACCCTGGTGTTGCAGTTCAGCTCGCCCCACAGTCATGGCCACTTGTTTGTATCCCACTTGGGTCAATGGGAGTCCATCAGCAGCAATCAGTGTCATACTGGCATCTTGGGGAGCCAGCTCGTCTTTTCCCCAATACCGTTGATACAGTGTGTATGGTATGGTGGTTACCTGTGATCCAGTGTCCAGGAGAGCCATCACCGGTATGCCGTCCACAGCCACGTGGAAGATGGGCTGGGCCCCAATATACCGGTCTCGCCAGTCTGGGGGGCCATGGGGTTCTACTCCTGAGGATTGGCCCGTGGCCCCAGGGGTTGCTCGTTTAACGGGCACTGTCGGAAGTAATGGCCGGGTTTGCTGCACTTGTAACAGATCGGGGGTCTATTCCGCGAATCATTAGCCCTTCTCCGCTGCATCCAGGGAACGTCCTCAGGGCTGTCGGCGAGCTGCATCTTCACCGGGGCCTGGGATCTGGTCGGGGGCTGGAGTGCGGCGAGGATCTTAGCGAGGTCTCCATCCATGCGGCGAACCTGAGCAGCAAGCTCTTCCATCGTTCCGCTTGGGGCGGCCGGCACTGGAGGTGCTGATGGGGTAGGGGCCACCACAACGGGAGCAGTCTCCACCGGCCATGAGGCTGGCTCAGGAGCTTCAAATGCGGGGGGTTGCAACGCTTTGATGGCCCATTCCTTTAATACGGCAAAGTCCACATCCGGGTGTTCTAGGGCCCACAGCCGAAGCTGTTTGCAGTCCTTGGAGGACCTAATTCCCTGCACAAACTACTCGCTTAACATTTTGTTACTGTCCACACTGTTGATGGTGTCCACCCGCTTCAGTGTGCGAAGTGCGGTTTGCAGGCGCAGGGCATAGTCCCGAATGCTATCTGCGGGGCCGTTGCCGGCATTGATAGAACTGCATCCGCAACTCCGCCTCGGTACGGGTCTCAAACGCAGTCTGCAGCTTCTCAAAGATGGTGGCTACAGAGGACCGTTCCCCCTCGGCCCAGGTCTCCGCCTCCTGCTCAGCCGCGCCGGTTAGCTGCCCCAGCACTAGCGCTGCACGTTGCTTATCAGTCAGGGGGTACAATTCCAGTAGGGGACTGAGCTTCTTCCGGAAAACCTGCAAGGCATCAGGTTTCCCATCGTACTGCGGTAGCCAGGCAGCTCCGGGCACATAGAGCAAGGAGAACGGCATCACCTGAGCGAGAGCTGGGGCCGCGGCGCCCCCCGCCAGCGCGGCCGGGACTTGGGCAGGCACGTTCCCATCTGCGGGTGCTTCCGCGGCTGCGTCCGCCGCTCTTCCAGCGGCTCTGTCGGGCGCAGACATCTTGTTTCCGTCCCCCTTAGTTTCGTTCCGGCTCCTACTCTATTGGGGCGGGGTTTTGGCCTTCGCGCCTCTACTACTCGAGGAGACGCTCGAGCGGGAACTCTTCGCGCCAAAGATGGCGGCTTCGGCAAATTTTCAGCCGGACACCTCCGGCAATAACAAGGCGCACCTCTACTCAATGGCAGAGCAGTAAGATCCTGTTCGTGACGCCAAGTTGTCGCGGGCGGAGGAGGGGACGTTGTACTCTCCCACTGCTTGGGTCCGGCTGCTGGTGCTGCTGCTCGGTGGTGGCTCGAGCGGTGGGCCGGATCCCGGGGACTCGAGCGGCGTTCCTCGCCCGTGAGTGAAAAGGGGGTTTGGATTGATTGTGGGGATTTATTGTCCGTGACGCCACCCATGGCTGTGGTGATAATGGTGACACCACCGCTGCTCTGGACGGGATCCCGGGAGCGGTGACAGGGAGCAGCTTTGTTGTTAGTTCTCCCCTCCGTGGGTAGGGGGTTGGTTGTCCCGGGGCCCGGTGATGGGGTAGGGATGGATGGCAGGTGGGTTACGGGGCCTGGCGAGGTGCAGGGTCGCAGGGGCAGCGCTGTGCCGCACGGCACGGTGGTACTCACTCAGCCCAATGATGAAGACACAGTTCTCGGTAAAACACTCGGCTGGATGGACGGGTCCCACAGAAGGCTGCGGTGTTGTTTCTCCCGGCAGGTTGATGGTGACTGCCTTTCCCTGCACCTAAGTACGGTTGATGGTTCCGATGGGTTCCCACCGGTAACCCGCTCCCCAGCTTGGATATGGGCTGGAGGAGCCCCTCTTTGCCCGCAGGCGCTGGCCCTGAGAAACGGTTGCCTTGGCGGTGGTGGTGTCTCCCTCTGTTGGTTGGACTGTTGCCTTCTGTCGGACTTGACTGTTTGGAAACCCAGGAGGTCCCCTTCACTAACGGATTCGGCAAATTCACGGCGACTCCTAGCCTTGCCGGGGTCCAAAAAGCCCCTGCCCGATGGTGCTGGCTTCTCTTTGTGTACCGGTCCGGTACCACCGGGCCACCGCCCGTCCACGGTCCTTACGGTAACTCGGATAGGCCACTCCTGCAGATGGTCACCACCGTCTGCCAACCTTGCTGTACCGCCCGGGCCACACACCCGGACGCTGTCAGTCAGTTGCTCCACTACCACTCTTTCCTCCTTCCACTTTCACTGTCAAAACTAGACTGTCTATTTTCCCGCCTCCAGGACTGTGAACTTCTCGGTGGGCGGGACCAACCGCCTGGCCCACCCCCTGGTGTGATCATCAGCCCCTGGAGGAAGGCAACAAGGGTTTTGTGTCTGACTTCGGTGTGCCTGCTGGGAGTGTGGGGTGTTGTGGGTGTTGTGCTCTGTGGCCCCTGGCTTGTCCAGGGCGCCACACAAGCTCACCCCGTTAGCCATACGGGTGAGCGGGACCCAACTAGTTTCACACTACAGGGTCCAAATAGGGAAGAAAGTGCCACAGAAAATGTCACAGGCTAACAAGCAACACCCCTCTACCACCACCACTGGGCCCCGGGGCAAAACCCCCTTCCCACAGAGGGGTTAAATACCTTGCTGCCATACCACCGCCACCAGGCACTCCCAACAGCAGCTGTGGTACTCCATCTTACCACACACCGTGGGTGGCGTCATGAACTTCTAACCCTCCTGTACATATCCCCCCCTTTTAAATTCGAGTGTCCGCACGACCCCCGGGTCCGGAGACCCCTCGAGCCACCGCGGTTCGAGATCCGAGTGGCTCGGCTGCTGACACGGGGGCGGTACAGGTAAACAAGTAGAAAAGAACCCTAATGCTGAGCCACTGCTTTATGTGTCACTATTACTGCACCTGCTGTATGGTACAAAACAGTGCTCTTCCTTCTGTCCCACATAATAATACCACCACTGCGACCACCCATAGTAATGTCCACCACTGTAGCCCCCACAAAATGCCACGACTGGGCCCTTTACACAGTAATAATGTCTCATTTGTAGTGCCCTTTAGATGGTAAAATTGCTCCATAGAAAATATTATTGCCCTGTTCAAGCGCCCTTGAAAAGTGCCCATATTTTGGGTCTAGAAAATCAAAATGCCCAATGTGCACCTTTGAAGGTCACAATTACTTGAGTGCCCCTATTACGATAATGGTTCTTAAGTGTCTACTTAACATTTAATAATGTCCCCTGAGTCCCCCCATGTATAACTCCTCTATACACAGTATAAAGTTCCCACAGCTCCATATACACAGTATGATGGGCACATAGCTCTCCTGTGCATAGTATGATGCCCCTTTACCTCCCCTATACACAGTATGATGGGTACATAGCTCTCCTGTGCACGGTATGTTGCCCCTACACCTCCCCTATACACAGTAGGATGGGCACATAGCTCGACCCAAAACAATGGTCCACACACTGTATAATATCTACCACAGTAGCTGACACATTGTTTAGTGGTCCCCACAGTAGCCCACACATTGTATAATGGCCTCCATAGTATGCCTGATGCTTTATCGGAGCTCCCACACTATATGAGGGCCACCACAATAGTCCCCAAAGTGTATAATGGCCCCCAAAGTAGTTCCCAGAGTTTATGACAGCCCCCAACAGTAGTTCCCACACTGTATAACAGGATCACACACGGTATGATTGCACTCACAGTAGCCCTAAAACTGTATAATGGCCACCACATCATTGTATAATGTTGAATAATGACCCCCACATTAATTTCAATGCTGTATAATGACCCTCACACTGTATAATGGCCCCCATATTAGCTCCCCCACTGTATAGTAATCCTCACATTAGTCTCCGCTCTGTATAATGGCCTCCGCATTAGCTCTCACACTGTATAATGGCTCCCATATTAGCTTCCACATGGTAATATGCCCCCTGCATTATCTCCCCCCCATGCTGTATAATGGTCCCCAACATTGTTTAAAGGCCCCCCACATTGTATAATGGCTTCTGCATTAGCTCCCATTCTGTATAATGGCATCCGCATTAGCTCCCCTGTTATAGAATGGCCAACACAGTGTATAAGGGCCCCACACACTGTGTAAGAGCCCCCACAGTACTCCTTACAATGTATAAGGGCCCCCATATTAGCTCCCACCCTGCATAATGGCCCTACATTTTCTGCATTGCTGTATAAGGGCCCCCCATACTGTATAACGGCCTCCCACACTGTATAATGATCCCCATACTGTATGAGGCCCTTACAGTACTTCCTGCAATGTATGGGGGTCCCCTATACTTTATGATTCTGCCTCACCACACATTTAAATAAAAAAAAAAAACATCATATAATAACCTAATCCAAGATCGTGATTGGTTCAGTTTGGGAAGATCATCGTGCTGTCATTACAAAGGAGGGGACAGTGAAGTGGCAGCTCATTGGGCACAAGGAATGCCTAAATTGACGCTGGCACCGGCATCTGTAGAGAAGATATTGTCCAATTTAGCATCAATCACTACACAACAAAAAGGGGCTAATGAAAATGTAAAAAAAATGATGCAGTGCATTAATGGAGGCAGTTTAAGGGGATAAGGCAGCTAACAGGTTCCCTATAATGGTGCATTTAAGTGCAGTCAATGCACCTTAAAGGGGTGGTCCAAAACTAGTGATGATTTTCATCCTAAATGACTATTTATTGTGACAATCTAATAGCTTTTCTAATATGCTGTAATTAAAAAGTCCCTATCGTTCCATCTATAATTTAACTGCTTTAATTAATTTTTCCCCTATTCTTGTTTTGATGTTGTTCTGTTTGAGAATCTCCAGTGCATGGTGGTGTAGCACCCAGGGATATGGGGTACTCGGTCCCGGGCAGTGTCTCTATTGGGAATGTCACGGTGGTGGCCGTTACCCGGTTCCGTGCCCTGGGCCCTTTTTGTAATGGGGATATTTACAGGGGATTTGTGAATAAAGTTATTCATGACGCCACTTGTGGTATTGCGGCTAAGTGTAGGAAGCCGCTGCTGCAGGTTTTGCTGGGGATGATGGAATGTGCAGCTCTGATGACTTGGACCCTCCGCAAGTAGGGTATTACCCCAGCAGATGTATGGTGCGGTGGACGTCGGAAGAAGGAGTCCAGAAAGGTATTCAGTGCAACTGGTTTACTCACTTTAGATGTTAATTGGTTGCCCGAGGCCGGCTGGATTTGCCTCCAGGTCCCTGTCATCCCAGTGCCAGTCTGGTTCACTGGTACCTTCTTCCCCTGCACTTGTGTATGGTAAGTGGGTCCCCGTGGTATGGAACATTGGGGGTCCCCGGTTTGTGGTTTGTCCACCTCTGTCTGCCTGACAGAAGTGTGCCGCAGCTGGGCTGCATGGATCCGGTTTTGCGGTGGCTCGAGGGGTGTCCGGACCCGGGGTCGTGCGGCCACTCAAATGAAGGGGGTATTTACAGGGGATTGTGTTAGAGTTCGTGATGCCATCTGTGGTATGTGGTAATTTGGAGTACCACCGCTGCAGTTGGGAGTAACCGGGGGTGATCGAGTGGGGCAGCCAGGTGCTGGAACCCTCCACGGGTAGTGAGAATGCCCCGTGACTCGGTGATGGTGATTGGGGAGTGCCATGGGGAGCGAAGAGGTCACTTGCGTACTCACTCAGTCCATTGAGCTGACGCCAACAACCGGATAAACCAAAGTTCTGGATACCGCTGCTGCCGAGGGGAGCTAGTTCGGGTCCCGTCCCCAATGGTGCTGCCTGGTGATCCGTGACCTGCCTCCTGGCACTAAGTTTACTTCTCTGTTGGTCCCGGTAGTATGGAACTTGCCGGGTCGCGCTCCCCACTATGGCTAAGTGTGGGAGCTTGCTCTCAGGGTTCATGCTTGGGATTTTCTGGACCGTTTTTGTGGAAAGTCCTATCCCCCTCGTTGCCCTAGTACCTCGATTTTGGAGTGGGTGGAGAGCGGATCTTGAAGGCTCCGTTCTCATCGGGTAAATTATCAGGTTGCCTGAAGCTACTTCCTGACCTAGGGTCCACGTATCCCGTCGTGCCCTGGTCCCAGCCTGGTGATAGTGCAAGGCCGCCGGCTGTCCTTATTGACAGTTCCATGCCCCTTGCCACGATCCCCTGTGACCAGGGGTCCAGCTTCTCTAGGCCCAGACCACCGTCTGCTACCTAGATGGCTTCCTAGGAGCCCTGCTCCTGAGCTCCTCTCTCCTTCACTTCCAACACATTTCTTCCTTTTCCTGACACCCCTGACCTCCCCTAACCAACTCCCCCAAGTGGGCAACCCTATTCCACTCAGGCCGTCCACTGGTGTGTCTGGTGGGTGTGGTGCAGAGTGTACCTAGGATTTTAATTAACTGATATAGGCAACACCATGTAGTTGGGGACCCATAACCAAGAAGGAAGTGGATATTGCACGGGAGTACAGATTGTACAATACCCAGTGACGACCTGATAGTCCAGGGGCATCACATTCCCCCTCGTTTAAACGTAGCTCGTCCTCGAGCTACAGGACACCAGAGGTTTTATTTATTTATTTTTTTTTAAAACTGCAAAAGTAGAAAAGGGAACATTTTTATTTACAAGATTCATCCCACATTAAGGAGGCTCGGCATGTAAACGTTACGTAACTTTAGAGTTCGTTAAACCAATAGTGGAACGCTACCGGTTAGGTTAGTAGCGGAGGCTCCACCTGCTCCGTTGCAGCCTCTTCCTGTGACAGTCCAGTTCCAATGTCCCGGATCCCATTAACCCGCCACCCAAACAACCTGACCCGCTGCATACCTATTGTGGGTCCGTGACCAGGTTAAGGTCCCGGGTGTTGCAAAAGACGACTCTGGTATGCACAGGAGGTGCAACTATTTACAATACACAAGTCTGTGTTGGTCACAAGCAGTCCTATGAATGTGACACCCTGGCAAAACCAGGTAGTCACACAAATAGGCCCCCACACAACACCTTCCCACACAGGGTTACATACAGCCGACCTGAAACCCTAGCCACCCCCCCTTAGGGTAGGACAGACACACCAGTGGGCCAGTCCAGGCGGATGAGAAATGCCCACCTAGGGGTCTGGAGAACCCGGGGCGGGAAAAGGAGTAGTCTAAGTCAGAGAAGTCAACGTTAAGTTCAGGAGAAGATGAGGTGAAGTTCAAGGGGAGCAGTGTAGCTCCAGTAAAATGCGGAGTCAGAAAGGAAAGGCATCGGGGTTGGAGCCCCGGCGTATTGGCTAGGTGGCAGACGGTGGTCCGTATCTAGCAGGAGACGGGAAGACAGCTGCCGGAGATCTGAGGTGGACCGGGACAGGGTTGGAACCCGCCGGTACCGACACCAGAGAACCGACCCGGAAACCGTGCACAGGTACTTGGGTACTTGGGCCCTGAAGCTAGGACCGGAACCAACGGCCTAGCTAATTAACCAATTGAGGGCAGGATTATAGGTCCTGTCCTAACCAAAGTCCCAAAAGCAGACAACCACCCACCGAGAGGGACAGGGCATCCGCCAGGGCCCGGTAGATCCCAAGGGTCAGTGTCAGCGGGCAAGGCTCCCAACAAAAAGGACCGGGAGCGGACTCCCGTGTTTCACATCGGGAAGTCCAACACACCACACACTGAGTGCAGAGGAAAGTGATATGGATCATCAGGGCGCGCCGGCCCCTGCAGTCACCATCCCCGCCATAGAGACACTGGGCCCCAGGGCATCCATCCCTACCCATGGAGGGGTTAACATCCAGCTGCCATCCCATCGCCCCCAGGAGTCCCACAACAACAGCAGTGGTGCCACACTTCACCACACACCGTGGGTGCCGTCACAAACAGTTTACGGCAAATCCCGTACAAATACGTCCACTTTTATTTGAAGTGTCCGCGCGACCCCCGGGTCCAGTAGAATCACACTGCGGATCCGGAGCCGAGCAGCCCAGCTGCTGGCACAGGGGCGGCACACCTCAAAACTTGGCGTCACGAACAGGATTCTTACCCCATCCACCTACCTGGTGGAAGTGCGTCTTGTTCTGGACTGTCAGCGGTGCTCTGCTACAAAATTTTGGAAAGTTGCCATTTTTGCCGCTATTTTTGGGCGCGAAAAACAATGACCTAGTGTCTTCTTCCTCGAGAAAGGGCGCAAAGTTGAAGCCCCGCCCCCTGGGAACACGGCCGGAAGGCAGTAACACCCTGAGGTCGAAAACAAAACTAGAGAGCCGCATTTAGAGACTGCTCCCGAAAAAGCAAGGGGGAGAGCGGGGAGATGTCCTCACCCAATGTTGTTAGCAGAGCAGCACCTGCCGCTGGAGCGGCAGCGCCCGCGAATGTGGAGGATGTTGGAGAAGAGGCGGCCCTCGCTCCGGTCGCAGGAGCGGCGGCCCTCGCTCCGGTCGCAGGAGCGGCGGACCCTGTGGTCCCGGCGATCACCCAAGTAATGCCGATTACCTAACCTTATGTGCCCGGCGCTGCCTGGCTGCCCCAGTATGTTGGACGGCCCGATGCCCTGCAGGTATTCAAGAAGAAAATATGTACTGTTCTTGTACGCCATGACCGGCAAGCAGCGCGCATCGGTGGTGCTAGGACAGTTGACCGGTGCCGCGGAGCAAGAGGTAGAGACTTGGGCCGATGCCGACCGGGCCTCGGTAACCGCCATTTTTACAAGCTGCAAGTCGCTTTTGAAACCTGCAAGGAAGTGGAATTGCGAATACAGTTCTATAACTGCCGGCAGCGTCCTCAGGACAGCATTAGGGACTACGCCTTGAGGCTGCAGACCGCCTTGCGTATGTTAAAACAGATGGACTCCATTAATGAGCTTGAGAGTAATAAAACGCTGGTGGAGCAGTTCTTGCAGGAGCTGGGATCCGCTGAAGACCGCAAGCAGCTGCGGCTGTGGGCCCTGGAGCATCCAGACTTGAACTTTGCGGTCCTGAAAGACCGGGCCATTAAGGCACTTCAAACATCCGAAGCTGGCACTACTGAACCGCCATCCTGGCCAGCTGACACCGCCCACATCATGGTGGCGGCCCCTTTGTTAGCCTTGCCGGCCCTCGCCGCAACGCCTAGGACTCCTGAGGACTTATCATCGCAAGTCCAACGTCTGAGTGATGACATCACCAGGATCCTCGCCGCCCTACACCTTCCACCGAAGGCCAACCCAACAGAGAAGATTCAGCTTCCCGACAGCCCAGAAGACATCCGTAGGATGCAAAGGAAAAAGAACAGCAATAAACACAGCCGGTATGGACAGCCCATTTGCTACAAGTGCAACAAGATTGGTCATTACTCCCGTCGGTGTCCTTTAAACGAGCAACCCCTGAGGCCAAGGGCCAATCCTCATGAATAGATCCCCAAGGCCCAACTGATTGTCGTGACCGGTATGTTGGAGGTCGCCCTATCATCTCTCTTGCTGTGGATGGTATCCCGACGTTCGCACTCGTGGACACTGGAAGGGAGGGATAAATGGATGGAGGGAGGGATGGAGTGATGGATGGGAGGGCAAACACCGGCACTACCACACTCATCCTCGCACACACATAGGCACTACAGCATGCATCATCCTTGCACACACGCAGGCACTAACGCACGCATCATCCTCGCACACACAGGCACTACAACCCCCATCATCACCGCACACGCAAGCATTATCTCAGTGACGTCCCCGCTGACAGCGCGGCTCACGTCAGTTGCTCCGTGGATCTGACAGAGAGCGCTCGTGTTCTATGGCGCTCCTGTCAGCTTCATGCAGCAGAGCTGGATGCGTCGCGGGACCTCGTGGATTATGCCAGACCTGGAGGGGTATTTGGGAATTTTAATAAAATGGTAAAAGAGGGTGTTTTTTTTGTCTTTTATTCCAAATAATGGATTTTTCGTTGTGTGTGTTTATTTACTTTCACTTACAGTTTAATCATGGAAGGTATCTCGGGGAGACGCCTGCCATGATGAACCCCTTATTACCCCAATTGCCACCGCACCAGGGCAATTCGGGATGAGCTGGATAGAGTCCCGGGACTGTCACATCTAATTGATGCGGCAATTCCGGGCGGCTACTAGGTGATATTGTTAGGGTGGTGGGCTCCCCATAACATGGCGCTCCCCATCCTGACAATACCAGCCTCCTGCCGTGTGGCTTTATCCTGGCTGGTATCAAAATTGGGGGGAACCGCAGTTTTTTTTTTTTATTATTTATTTATTTATTTTACTGCACGATATGGACCCGCCCGCCGGCGGCTGTGATTGGTTACAGTGAGACAGCTGTTACTCATCGTGGGGGCATGTCTGACTGCAACCAATCATGGGCACCGGTGGGCGGGGAAAGCAGGGAATACCAGATTGAATAATGAAGCGGCAGCCATTTTAAAAAGAGGAAAAGCCGCTGGAACTTTGTGACAGCTTTGCTGCGCCGCGCCCGTGATCGGTGAGTAGGAAAGAGAGAGGGATTGTGCTGGGGACGCACGACGCATGCACATACGCAATGTGCGCACATAGCCTTACTGTGAAAAGCCACGCTTTTGGTGATCGAACCGTTATTGAACGTAACTCGAACTGCCGAACTTGAAGCAAATCGTTCGAGTTCGAACACCGACCAAAATCACTCGAATTTGAAACTGGCGAACCGTTCGAATCGAACATCGCTCAACTCTAGTATCCACTCCTGCTGGGGGTCAACTTGACATGATTAAGGGCCACAATCTCGAGGGGTTGTTTGGTAACTATCGGCTGGAGTGGGGCTCGCTGACTGGTGCCATCCTGTCTTATCAAGATACAGGGACCGCAATTCCTACACCAGGCCTTTATGGAGTCTCTCATCCCTATCCAATAGAAGCGACTTCTCAGCAACATCTCCAACTTCTTCCATCCAAAGTGCCCGGCTCCATCATGGTACGCTTCCAACACCACCGGAACATATGCCCGAGGTATCACGGTCTGGCAGATCCTCTCATATCTTTTGGGATTAGTTAGGCTTCTACACAGTTTGCCTTGGTGGAGATAGAACTGACTCCTGTCCTGCCACAGTTTTCTGGCTTCCTCCGGGGCGCCTGGCTCAAGACGGGCATTAGCTCTGGCCAGCAATGCTTTAACTAATCTGATTGCAGGGTCCCTATCTTGGGCTTCTTGACAACCGTGATGAGGCAATGGATCACAGGTCATTTCTTGTTGATGGGCACATGGTTGAGGCCGCTCCATGGGAGTGGGCTGATGGAACGCAGGCAATTCAATCTCTTCCAGGTCATCTTCATCTCTCCCGTCATCAAACAGATGGAGCATCCTAGACAGTGCATCAGCGTTAGTGTTTTGCGGCCAGCCCTGTATTTTATGATAAAATCATAATTTGCCAATCTTGCGACCCAGCGCTCTTCCAAGGATCCCAGTCCGTGTACACAGTAAACTTGGTGGCAGCAAGGTAGTACTTGTATGGGCTGTGACCTTTCCATCACAGCCCATAGATGTGCCAGGAACTCCAGCTTGAAAGAACTATAGTTCTCTGGGGTCCTCTCCGTGGGCCTTAGCTTCCGGCTAGCGTAGGCTATCAGCTTGTCCTTGCCCTTCTGCACCTGTGACAGGATGGCTCCGAGCCCTACATTACTGCCCTCTGTATACAGTATAAACGGGAGACCATAGTCGGGATACACCAGAATTTCGTCCCACTTCAAGACGGACTTCATCTGCTCAAAGGAATCTTCTTGTTCCTTGCCCCATTGGAATAGAGGACCCGAGGACTTGCCATGCACGTGTTGTCCGACCAGAAGGTCTTGCAAGTGGGCCACTATCTGCGTGTACCCCTTGACAAACCTCCGATAGTACCCCATCAGGCCAAGGAACTGCCGCACCTCTCTGACGGTGTTGGGCCTTGGCCAGTTCTGGATAGCTGTATTTTCTCTGGATCTGGTGCACACCTTAAGCACTGACCACATGCCCCAGGTACTGTACCTTGGGCTTCAGCAGGTGGCACTTGGATGGCTTGAGCTTCATCCCATACTTGGACAATGCCTCGTATACTACTGACAGGTGTTCCAGGAGCGCCTCATACGTCTTGGAGTATACAATGACGTCGTCCAGATACAGCAAGACTGTCTCGAAATTGCAGTGGCCCAAGCAGCACTCAATGAGCCTATGGAAAGTCCTTGGTGCATTGCACAGCCCGATTCCTCAATATGGGGCAAGGGGTTCTCTTCTTTGTGCGTGATCTTATTAATTTGTCAGTAGTCTACACACATTATCATGGTACCATCCTTCTTCTTCACGAGTACCAGTGGGGCGGGCCAGGGACTGCAACTGTAACGGATTACTCCAGCTTCCTTCATGCTCCTGAGCATATCTTTGGCACATTGGTAATGGGCAGGTGGTATGGGCCTACACCTCTCTTTGATAGGTGGGTGAGTGCCTGTGGGTATGTGATGTTGTACCCCCTTTATCTGCCTAAAATCCAGTGGATGTTTACTAAAGACCTGCTCATACTCCTGGACAACCCTGTAGACTCCTTGTTTATGATGTGCGGGTGTAGAGTCGGTGCCAACGCGGTGCCAACGCGTAGCTCCTGACACCACTTCTCTAATGCAAGTAATGCAATAAAGCACATCCCAACCCGCACGCGGCAAAACCGCGGCAATACCGCGAATAATACCGCGGTAAAACCGCAGAAAACCGCGGCAAACCGCATGCGGTTTTCGGGTGCGGTTTCCCGCGGTTTTTTACCGCGGGTACGGTAATCTTTGAGAGCATGCGGAATTTTCTCAAGAAAATTCCATTTCCCAGTGCGCACAAGGCCTAAACCTCATCCTCAGCTCAGCGTCAGTACGGGTCTCAAATGCAGCTCCCAGTCTCTTAAAGATGGCGGGTACCGAGACCCAATCCTCCTCAGTCCACGTCTCCACTTCCAATTCGGCAGCGCCGGTCAGCTGCCCCAGTACCACAGTCGCTCGCTGGCAGCTTCTGGGAGAAATAACGTTTATTTTCTCTGAGGTGCCGGACTTTCAGTACAGTGTCCGGGCACCTTAATCACACTTTAAACTTGTAGATCAAAACCCAATATCTGCAGGTAAATATTATGTCACCTGAAAGGTTCCCTTTAAAGTTCACATAGTGTTATTCTGTCTTTATAGCAGTTTTTATTCTGTAAATGTGATATACATCTCATGTCATCCACAAATCGATAAACATTTCACATTCACTTCATAGAAAGTGGGGCTGTGTGCTTTCCAATGCCAGGGCTGAATTTGAGCCCCAGTCTGGCCCAGACCAGGGCTCATGTCTGAGATCAACAACAGGCCAAGGCAGTCTATCATATTGGAACTTGCCAGGCTACTTACAAAGTCTGACATATAGCTGAGACCAAACCAGGTACTGGAACAATAATACTATATTTTATAAGAACAATTCCCACAATCTCAGAAAATGTATGGTCTTATGGCTCTTTATATTTAATACATCAAACTTTATATATTGACTATTCTTTGTATAAATGCTATTTTCTGCATACATTTCATATTTTTTACTTACCTTGCACTATGTACCTTATTTAAAATGGGATTTTTCTGAATCAGTGAACCTGTGAGACTAGTTATATTGTGTAATTGTGTGCATACCAAGACATAAAATTGTATGTATGGACCATTTGCCCTTTAAGATGATCTTGTTTGGATTGTTCCCTTTCCATGTTTTTAATTATTTTTATTAATTAAGCATAATAAAATGTATTTTGATTTCATTGTAGGATGTACACTAGAGATCAAAATTAGAGAACAATGTATGATCATTTGCTTTTTTCAGACATAGTGTAATCTACATTGATCAACATTTAAAGATTTTTTTGTAAGGGGTACACCATGCCACTAGAGCAGTGTTTTACAAAAGATCCAAAGTTTATCAATATAAAACCTTTATTTTGCCAAAAACGTAATGATTATAATTAGAGAACAGCAATGACGGTAGCACAGAGAAACATTATAAGTAAATTTTCTGAAGGAAACAACTGTCACCAATGAGTAGGAAGTATGCAGGCCTTTACAATGAATGACATCAGTACTTCTGCGGCCACAGGACATCACTAGTCTCTAGAGATGGACGATGTTCGAGGTTCACCAATTTCATGTTCGAGTGATTTTGGGGGGTGTTCGAGTCGTTCGACGAACTCGAACGATTAGGTAAAAGTTCGATAGTTCGAGTTACGTTCGAGAACGGTTCGATCACCAAAAAGCTGGCTTCTCACTGTAATAGTGTGAGTCAATGTGAATTATGATATCAAAACGCAGTGTATAGTGTGTGGGGGGAACAGGGTTTAGATCAGTGCTGCTGCTGAGTGCTGAAAGAATGCCGATCGCCATTTTTTTTTTTTCCCTAACCGCGCGTACAGTGGGGCAGGCCAGGCTGTCAGCAAATCACAGACACACACACAGCAAAGTGGATTTTTGCCAGACAAGCAAGGGCAAGGTCTGTGCATGTCACATGTCCTTGCCCTATAAGATATGGCCATTTTCCCCGTAGCTGCCTATATGGGTCATTCCATGTCAAGTGGACCAGTGGTCCCCACTCGACCTTCTCCAATTTTGCTGAAAATTTATAAGGATGTACATGTATGTTTGAAAAGAGGTTCTGTAAATTTTTAGGGCCAGATCTCAAATACATTGGGCACCGTTGACCTTTCCCTGGAGGTCCCACCAAGCCTGTGGCTTCAGTTAAGAGGATTTTGCAAACTTTGGCACATAGCCATTAGAGTTCTATACTGGCTATGATGCTGAAATTTGGCATACTAGCTCAACTTTTGCTGCTAAACACGATAAAATTATTACCGGCTATGACAAAACAATATTTCGGCTGCAATTTTGTGTCAAAGTAGCTTGTAAAACGTGTCGCATAAAATTTATGCACAACTTTGCCCATATATAACTCAAGACCAAAAACCAATAGGAACTGGTGCTTTACCCTGTACAACAAACATCTTCATGACTTTGCATTGCTGCAATATCACGGTCAAAGCATATGTATTTGTGGAAATATTCACACCCACATATGATGACAAACTTTAAAAAAACGAATTTTACCTATTTTTAGGTCAAATTTCTCAAAAAGGGTACCCCTAAAATATATTAATTCTGTTATCATTACAAAGAGCATATTTTTCTCTACAAGGATCATTGGGGTTTTTTTTGGAGTCTCTCAGTTTAAGAAAAGAAAAATGCTACTGAACATGGTGTTATTTATTAATACGCAATGAATGGTAACTGCACTATTCAAACCCTTGCGTTGGTCCATGGTGGTTATACCACAACCAATTCACTAAAGCTGGTGTCACACTAAACGACAGCGACAACGACGTCGCTGTTACGTCACCATTTTCGGTGACGTAACAGCGACCTTGTAAGTCGCTGTTATGATCGCTGCTTAGCTGTCAAACACAGCAGAAGCAGCGATCATAAGGTCGCTGTGCTACATGTTCAGAGAGCAGGGAGCCACGCTTAGCGCTGGCTCCTTGCTCTCCTGCAGCACACATCGGGTTAATTAACCCGATGTGTGCTGCAGCTACATGTCACAGTGCAGAGAGCAGGGAGCCGCGCGCACTGCTTAGCGCTGGCTCCTTGCTCTCCTTGCTACAGTATGCATCGGGTTAATTACCCGATGCATACTGCAGCCACATGTCACAGAGCAGGAGCCGGCGCTGGCAGCAAGAGCGGAGGCTGGTAACCAGCGTAAACATCGGGTAACCAGGGAAAGGTCTTCCCTTGGTTACCCGATGTTTACGCTGGTTACAGCTTACCGCAGCTGCCAGTGCCGGCTCCTGATCGCTTCATTTCGTCGCTCTCTCGCTGTCACACACAGCGATGTGTGTGTCACAGCGGGAGAGTGACGACCAAAAAATGAAGCTGGACATTCAGCAACGACCGGCGACCTCACAGCAGGGGCCAGGTCGTTGCTGGATGTCACACACAGCGACAGCGACGGGACGTCGCTGCAACGTCACAGAAAATGGTGACGTAGCAGCGACGTCGTTGTCGTCGTCGTTATGTGTGACACCAGCTTAAGAATTGGTCTTATAATCCTATTAAGAATTGTAATAATGCTGTCTTTCGAGAATTGGCAGCCCCATCGCCTAGGAGCCATGGCCGATAGCCGTGCAAGGCCAGCCGCGGGCGGTCTCTTTATCGCAGGTTCCGAAGCCTGAGGGTGGGTGTCTTTGCCTAGAATCCCAAGCCTAATATTGGGTATCTTTTGTTGGTTCCCAAGCCATAATGTTCAGTCTATGTGGTCTGGAATTGTTGCTGAATTTGCAACATAATCGGTTCAGAGAAGCTGTATTGTCGGCCCATTGCTGTTGCAGCTGGTGCTGGAATTATTGCAATGATTGACTACTCGTGAATCCAGCATGTATCATTTCTCACAGGCCAGTGAAAGAAGCTAGCTGGTCCATGAGGATGCATAAAATTTTTTAATGCTTAGTGTTCCTCTGGTGCCACACAAGGTACACCACCTCTGCATTCTAAACACCCTCCCATTTTTGCTACGCAATTTTTATAGCAAACAGTGCTGACACTTAGTGGCATACTAAAAGTGCCTGGGATACTAGCTTAGTGTTCCTCTGGTGCCAAGCAAAGTACACCACCTCTGCATTCTACACACCTTACCATTTTTGCTACGCAATTTTTATAGCAAACAGTGCTGACACTTAGTGGAATACTAAAAGTGTCTGGAATACTAACTTAGTGTTCTTCTGGTGCCACGCAAGGTACACCACCCCTGCATTCTAAACACCTTCCCATTTTTGCTACGCAATTTTTATAGCAAACAGTGCTGACATTTAGTGGAATACTAAAAGTGTCCACCTCTTTAATCGCAACAGGCAGTTTGCTTGGCAGGTCATCATTAGTTGTTTTGGGAGGGGAAACAGGTGCTGCTGTAGAGCTCTCTCCCACATCGAGAGCACCAACTTTGGATGAAGGCAATATCATGTCTCCGCCTGCACTTTCCTCACAGACCAGAAGTTTTCCAGGGACACCCTACTCCACATCGTCTCCGCACAGCAGCCAGATCTCAGTCCCTCAGATGTGGACAATTAAAAGGCCATTTCGTCTGAGCCATGACAAAGCTAAGAGGTTGACTTTCACCCTCTGCAAGCTGTTGGCTACAGAAATGCTGCTTTTCCGCCTGGTGGACACAAAGGATTCTTGAGACCTTATGTCCGTCGCAGTGCCCCAGTACCAGATACCTAGTTGCCACTACTTCTCCAAGAAAGGTGTGCCTGCGCTACACCAGCATGTCGCACACAACATCACCGCTTCCTTGAGAAACTGTGTGTGTGACAGGGTGCATTTCACCACCGATACTTGGACCAGTAAGCATAGACAGGGGCGTTACATGTCGCTGACTGGGTACTGGGTAACTATGGTGCAAGATGGAGAAGGGTCCGCTGTACAATTCTTGCCGTCCCCACGACTTGTGCGTCAATCCTCTGTATGTGGAAGTTCCTCCACTGCTTCTGCCTCTTCAACCTCGTCTGGGTCCTCCACCTCCGCCCCAAGCCTGCTTGGTCAGGCCACCTGCGTTTTAACTGCGCACAAGGAATCCCGCACACCTCCTTACTATGCTGGCAGCAGAGCTCAATGGCATCAGGCGGTCTTTACCTTGAAATGTCTGGGAAATAAGAGTCACACAGCTGAGGAGTTGTGGTCAGCTCTGGAGAGCGAGTTTAGTAAATGGTTGTCTCCACTCAACCTGCAGCCAGGGAAGGCCGTGTGCGACAATGCTGCAAACCTGGGTGCGGCCCTACGCCGGGGCAAGGTGACACAAGAGCCTTGTATGGCTCACGTGTTGAACCTTGTTGTCCAGCAATTTTTAACCCACTATCCCGGCCTAGATGGGCTTCTGCACAGGGCACGGTCACTATCTGCTCACTTCCGCCGTTCAACTGCCTGAAATGCGATGTGCCGACACGCTGAAATTCGACTCTCCACATGTTGCAGCGACTGTGGCAGCACTGCCGAGCCCTGGTGCAATACGTTATGACGTGTAGCCTGGGCCAACGAGATGCAGAGGTGGGGCAGATCACGCTGCTGGAGTGGTCTCAGATCAAGGACCTATGCACCCTTCTGCACAGTTTCGACATGGCGACGAATATGTTTAGCGCTTACAATGCCATTATCAGCATGACAATTCCAGTAATTTACATGCTGGATCACACTCTAAACACTATTTGGAGTCAGGGAGTGGGACAAGAGGAAGGGGAGGAAGTACAGGATTATTCACATGCGGAAAGGCTACCAAGATCTGCAAGGTCCAGACGTTCTGCATCAACAAGGTGGCAGGCATGGGACGGTGGGGGAGTGGGATTAACAAGGGTGCATGGTAGCAGCCAAACTGTTGAGGAAGGTGCAGGAGCCCAGGAAGAAATGGAGGACGAACTGGCGATGGGCATGGAAGACTCAGCAGATGAGGAAGACCTTGGTCATATTTCGGTTGCTCGAGGTTGGGGGGAGATGTCAGAGGAAGGAAGCACAGTTATCACCTCGCCGCCACAAACACAGCAAGGACTTGGTCCGCAGAGATGCGCAAGACACATGAGCACCTTCTTGCTGCACTACCTACAACATGACCCTCGGATTTTCCGAATTAGAAGTAATGATGACTACTGGGTTGCCACACTCTTAGATCCCCGGTACAAGTCCAAATTTGGCGAAATTATTCTAGCCATAGAAAGGGATGCACATATGCAGGAGTATCAGCAGCAGCTGTTCCGCAATCTTAGCTCGGCTTTTCCACCAAACACCAGTGGTGCGCAGAGTGAATCTCCCAGTTGTAACTTGACAAACAAGGGACAGTCTTGTCATTATCAGTCAAACCGTACCAGCAACACCGTATCTGGTGCTGGTAACAGCAATTTTAAGGAATCGTTTCATAATTTTTTTAGACCATCCAATGCAAGGCCACAAGAGACAAGAAGTCTGGCAGATAGTCAACGGCTGGAGAAGATGATACAGGAGTATCTCCAAATGAACATCGATGCCATGACTTTGCAACTGGAGCCTTGCTAATTTTGGGCTTCAAATCTTGAAAAATGGCCTGAGCTCGCCACTTACGCCTTGGAGATCTTGTCGTGTCCCGCAGCCAGCGCTGTGTCATCCTGGGGAGAGTAAAGGCTGGCATATTTTGGAATGTGCTTGATGCAAATCAACCTGTCAAGTTTGCAACTGGGGGACAACTGATGCCACTGAAGTGGTGTGTGTGGCCCAATTTTTGGAAAAAAGGGAGACTCTGCTTGAAGTCCCCTTGCTGTGTTTTTAACAATGAGCCAAGATGAACAAGTCATGGTTCAGCAAGGACTTTGCTACCTACCCCGGTGTCATCCTGGGGACAGTTAAGGCTGGCGTATTTTTGAATGTGCTTGATGCTAATCAACATGTCCAGTTTGCAACTGGGGCACAAGTGATGCCACTGAAGTGGTGTGTGTGGCCCAATTTTTGGAAAAAAGGGAGACTCTGCTTGGAGTGCAAGGAGTCCCCTTGCTGTGTTTTTAACAATGAGCCAAGATGAACACGTCATGGTTCAGCAAGGGCTTTGCTACCTACCCCGGTGTCATTATGGGGACAGTTAAAGCTGGCGTATGTTTGAATGTGCTTGATGCAATTCAACATGTCCAGTTGTTTGCAACTGGGGCACAAGTGATGCCACTGAAGTGGTGTGCGTGGCCCAATTTTTGGAAAAAAGGGAGTCTCTGCTTGGAGTCCCCTTGCTGTGTTTTTAACAATGAGCCAAGATGAACAAGTCATGGTTCAGCAAGGACTTTGCTACCTACCCCGGTGTCATCCTGGGGACAGTTAAGGCTGGTGTATTTTTGAATGTGCTTGATACTAATCAACATGTCTAGTTTGCAACTGGGGCACTAGTGATGCCACTGAAGTGGTGTGTGTGGCCCAATTTTTGGAAAAAAGGGAGACCCTGCTTGGAATCCCCTTGCTGTGTTTTACATGATTTTAGAAGGGCATGACATGCCTATATCTGTGTCTCCTCTTTTTTTTACTCGTCCAGTTCTTTTGTTTTCGCATGAGTGTATGTCCTTGTCCCTTTCCCCTGTGTTTGTGGTGTCTTGGGAGTTGTTTGTCACCTTTTGAACACCTTTGAAGGTGTTTTCTATGTGTTTTTATATGTTTGTGTTTGCCTGCCATTGTTTTCAATGGGGTTCGAGTGGTTCGTCGAACGGTGCGTCGAACGTTTGTCGAACGGGGCCTCCGTTCGACGAACCGAACTCGAACGCCAGGGGGTTGGCTCATCTGTACTAGTCTCTCACTGCTCTGGTGGGATTTTGGTCCGCTCTTCTTCCAGTCTCTTCCACAGTTCTTTGACTGTTGTGGGTTTCTTGGCCATAGCTTTGTCACCAAGGAGTTTCCAGAGGTTTTCTACTGAGTTTAGATCAGAACTGAGGGCTGGTCATTTCATTGTTTCAATGTTTTCTGTTTCAAGAAACTGATTTACTCATTTTGCTGTGTGACAGGGGGCATTGTCCTGCATGTAAATTGCTTGATGATTGAGTGATGAACACAAGTAAGGAACCATGTGTTGCTGAAGAAGGTTCTGATACACACTTGCATTCACTCTTTCACTCTGCCATGTAGCTATATGTGATGCACTCCAGGACTTTGGGGCACTCGGTCCCAGACTGTATATTATGGGGAAAGTTCACTGGGTGGCCGTTGCCCGGTTCCATGACCCTGGGGGTCTTGGGGATACCCTCCTGTTATCTTCATCCTAGTCTGTATGGCAAGCAGCTTGAACCTCTCTTGGGTCGGACCTCTGTCCCCGTTCCCAGGTTCCCTCTCTGTTGCTGTGCTCTGGACACTAACGTCGGGAAGGTCCTTGATGGTCCCCTCAGTGGGCAGGTCTTTATCAGGTGAGCTTGAAGCATCTTCCTGAACTAGGGCCCTGTGCCCCATCGGTGCTTAGTCCTGTGAGTACTGGTACGTACTCTCCCAGCGACTGTACTCACTTCACACATGCTGACTGACTGTCTGCTTCTCCCCTCTCCCTCCTCAGACTGTCACTTCCTGTCTGTCTGTGTGAAGCTGCACTGACCAGCCCCTCCTTCTCCTAGGTCTCTGACAAGTGGATTGGCTGCGTCCCTGCCCATAGGTGACCACCCATCAGTTCCATCTCTAGTCTGTCACCCAGTCTGGAGAAAAGGACGTGGTTTGTGTGTGTTGTGGTGTTTACCAGCACTGGTCTTCCAGGAAACCGGGGTTAGATGTAGTACCCTGTGGTACCTGACTGTCAGGGGCGCCACATTCCCTCTTGGTAAATCCCAGCACGTCCTTAGGCGCTGCAAACATAAACAACAAATTATCATATTTAAAACTTTATTCCCATGCAAGGGAGTCACTTTTATTAAACGTTTCTATAAATTGAAACTTATTTATATGAGGCACCCCTTCTGCCACCCTCAACCCGGGGTCCCTGGGAGGTATGTCGCCGCTTTCTATGACGACTGGGTCTCGGCCGCCTTTGCCGCAGACCCTTCCTGCGACCTTTCCTCTCCCTAAAACTTTGTTGCAAAATAAGGATCCTCTTCAAAAGACTTTCTGCAATATTACTCTGTTAGTGTGCACATCTGGTGCAACTATTTACAAGGCAAGTTTTTGCTACTACCAGTCCAGTAGCTGGTGGTCCATTTTTGTCAAACATTATATCTTATCATAGCTAAAGAAAAAAATCATATTTAAACCAAAACATGCAACACAACTGGTAGCAAACAGGTTTCAACTACCGGGAACTTGGTAACTGGAAATCTGGTTCAGCTGGCTCCCTGGTTTGGGTGCACTGATCCCTTGCATCTCTGCTGCCACCTGGTGGTACAGGGGTGACTGGTGCTGATGAGAAAGCAGGGACTGGTGATGCTGCAGCGGTCCCTTCCAGACATTTCACCACATCCAGGGTGTACCAGCTCCCCTCCCCATAGTGCCGGGTGTATGTTACCACATCACCTTAGTGCAGGTCCCATTCAGGGTGACTTTTGGGAGGTGGATCTTCACATCCCGCCGGGAGACAAATACCCCTTGTCCCAGTCCCGACTCTGTGATGAAGCCCCACCCCTTGGCAAGGTTGAACCTGTCCACAATTCCCCAGTACATTAGTCCTCGGGCCTTGTTACTTGCCCGTCTGAGGTGTTGTTTCTCTTGAAGGTTGCGGGCATCTACCTCCGCCTTTTGTGCCTCCCACGCTCCTGCTCCCAGGCCAGTTGGAGGATCATAACCTGGCAGACATTGATGAGGTCTCCTCATCAATACCGACCTACAGCCGGGCAACGATTGCTCCTCTCTCTGGGTCTGGTCCGGAGACCTCCAGTCCCGGAGCCGGGTCTTCCTGATCCGGTAGTTTGCTGCTGGGTCCCTGGCAGCGGCTTGGGGCGGTACCTGTGCATTGCGGGTTGAGGTGTCGTCCTCCTCTGCGGCTCCCGGTGATGTCATGATCTGGTCAGTCGCGGCCTGGTCTGTCGCAGCCTGGTCTGTTGCAGTCCAGTCAGGCGGTGGTGCAGTCTGGTCCTTCGTGGCCGGGTCTGATGGTGCGGCCTGGGTGAGGAAGGATACCGGCAGATGGATCGGTGAGATCAGGGAGGATTTTGGTATTACGCCCATCCTCTGCAGCTCTGCAAGCGGCGCTCGGTTCTTATGGGTCCACATAGCCGCCACTGTCTCCATCATACCTGTTCTCCACTCCTCGATCTGCTGGAGCTGCTGCGTTCTCAGTGCCCAGCACAGCCGCTGGACCTACACCTCCAGCATATCCGCAGTCCATAGCCTAGGGCAGCCTGGCTTGTCTCCATGACCCCCTGAGGCAGACATTCTCCTACTGCTTCCGGAAACATCAGGGTTTGAGGTTCCCTGAATCAGTTTCATTTTCACATGGCTTGATGACTCCCACGGGGCGGGGTTTTATTTCGCACCCTTTCCACCACCGTTCTCTGTGTGGCGCAGATGTTTTTGGTCACACAAAATGGCGGGCAAGTCCACAAGTTCAATCACAAAACACAGTCCATAAGGCGCACGTCACCCGGTGTTACCAGGTCTAGTCCAATCCTGTTCGTGATGCCAAAAAGCTGATGCACCCCAGGGCTTTGGGGTACTTAGTCCCGGGCGGCTGTATATTAATGGGAAAGTTCAATGGGTGGTCGTTGCCCAGTTCCTTGACCCTGGGGGTAGCTTAAAAGGGGTTTTGTACAAGGGAAGAATAAAAATAAAAATGGTTTTCGTGATGCCACTTGCGTTATACTGCTATATGGGTAAAGCCACCGCTGCAAAGTCTCTCACTGCTGGGGCTATTGGTATTGGGCAGCTTAGATGTAATGGCTCTCCCCAAGTAGAGCTAGGCCCCAGGGGAGGATGATGTTGGTTGTAGTATCTAAGTGCAGATGTGTAGGAAGAATTCAGATAACACAGGGGCTGCAGTTTAACTTGTGCTTTACTCACTAGTTAGCTAGTTAGGAGTTTCTGCTACCCTGTTTGTGCTGGTCTTTACCAATCCGGTATTCCCTTTGTTCCAGTGCCGGTGTAGTGAACTGGTGAGCTTTACTTCCTTGCACCCTGTAGTCTGTAGTAGTTGGTGGGCCCCAAGATCTGGAGCGTCTTGGGGGTCCCCTCCTGTTGTCTCCATCCTGGCCCGTACGGCAAGCAGCTTGAACCTCTCTTGGGTCGGACCTCTGTCCCCGTTCCCAGGTTCCCTCTCTGCTGCTATGCTCCGGACACTAACGTCGCTAAGGTCCTTGATGGTCCCTTTACCAGGCGGGTCTTTATCAGGTGAGCTTGAAGCGTCTTCCTGAACTAGGCCCCTGTGCCCCATCGGTGCTCAGTCCTGTGAGTACTGGTACGTACTCTCCCAGTGACTGTACTCCTTTTTTACTCAACAAGTCACTTCACACATGCTGACTGATTGTCTTCTTCTCCCCTCTCCCTCCTCAGACTGTGACTTCCTGTCTGTCTGCGTGAAACTGCACTGATAAGCCCCTCCTTCTCCCAGGTCTCTGACTAGTGGCTTGGATGCATCCCAGCCCATAGGTGACCACTCAGTCTGAAGAAAAGGGCGTGGTTTGTGTGTGTGTTGTGGTGTTTACCAGCACTGGTCTTCCAGGAAACTGGGGTTAGATGTAGCCTGTGGCACCTGACACTCAGGGGTGCCACATATGAGAGGTCCAACTCCTGTTGCAGAAAATATTCCTCAATTTATGACACTTCCTCCATCACCTTTCACTGACTTCTTAACACAGTTTGGGTTCAGTCTCTCTCCAGTTTGTTGATGAATATAATGTTTCCCATCAGACCAAAATAAATTAAACTTGCTTTCATCACTAAAATCAACTGTGGGCCATTTCTCCGCTATCCACACAATATGCTCCTCACCAAAGGCCTAGCCTTTTGATTCTTTCTACTAATGAGAGGTTTGGTCACTGCAAAGTGGGCTTTCAGTCCAACCGCTCTTAAACGTCATGACACTGTATGACGAGACAGATCCTTACACTGTTCAGTGCTGAACTGGCGAGCAATTCCAGCTGCAGAGTTGAAATGATTACCCATGGAGATTCTCCACATTATTCTGTCTTCTCTTTCGAGGGCAACCAGCCTTCATGGGGTGCTTGAAAGAGTTTGTGATGCTGCAAAGATGCAACATTCTCAAAATCACAGACTTGGAATGACCAAATTCTCTCGCTATGGCTGACAGGGTCACTCCTTTGGCCTTCATCTGGACACCTTACTACTGGAGGGTTTCAGTCACTTTGGAACAGCACACTACTTTTACGAAGTCAGTGCAAACTGGAAAGTTAGGCTGTCAGTTAAATAGGGTTTGTCAGATAATTAAGGAAATTATCACCAGGTGCCAGATTAACACCAATAACTTGCAGGTATCTGAAAGTGTTCTGTAATTTTGATCAGTGTTCTTTTTCATTTATCTCATTTACTTTTTTATTATGTGCTTTGGAATAAATTAAATTTATGAAATAAGCTTAAAATACTGCTAGTTTATTCATGTTAGGTTATAATCACATAGGACTACACAATGACATTAACATTTAGGAAATTGTGCTTTGTTCTCTAATTTTGATCTCCGCTGTATAATTGTCACTGACAAATAGATTTTTTGTTTTTACAGAAGCTCTGTACTTTTGACTTTTTTTGTAGGATCTATATATAGATAGATGATAGATGGATAGATGGATGATAGATTTTTCTTGTGTATACTCTTGTATTTTGTAACATTCACTGCTTATTCGCTGAGTTACTATCTATGCACTGAAAGTCAAGCAGTGATTTAACAAACTGCCCTTTTGTATTTGTAGCAATCAGCAATTATTTTACAGTCAATCACCATGACGAAGGCTCGGTGTAGGTAACAGAAAAATGTAATTGGTCAATTTACTTTGAAAGACCTGGGATCAAGGAACATCAGATTTATTTTTCTATTTGTTGCAGCTGCAGGCCTCATGAAAAAAACAGGTGGTATAAGGAACTTTTTATAAGACACCTTAACGTTAGGTTGGAAGTACAATGGCTGCACTGCAATGAATGCAGAGAATCTCAGCTCAACCATTCACCAGCTTAAGAAGCCTGAATCAATCATAATTTTCTTTGGAACTTTAAAGGGACAATTGAAATTCACTAATAACGGCCCTGTGCTAATGTTCCATGACACTTTTTCGCTTGGCTTCCAAACTTGCCAAGTGCTTTCTGCCTCCCACACACATAGTCCATAATATATACCAAGACAAACACTTTGCATTCCAGACTGTAGGCCCACCAGAAATAGGGCTGGTCTTTGGTGTAGACACACAAAAATTTAGCACATGCCTGCTAATAAACCTTACTGAATTCTCTGTTAAGATGTCAACCTTACTCTCTGCTGGATTCCAAATGACATAGAAAAGCCATGTGATAAAGGCTTGGCTCAATCTTTTACTGTCAACCACGCATATCCAGAAATGCATGTTTAAAGGTGAGGCATACTTTGTATTGAAAATATAGTCAAAGAAAGGCCAAAACTGGAACAAATTAAATTGCTAAATATCTGCAAGGCCAGATTTGCCAGTAGTCACCAATGGTCAGATGCTTTAAATGGCAGATTGCAGGAGTTACATATAAGAAATCCCCCTTCCTCTCATCTGCACTAACCAGGGAAACCAGCATCTCTGCTGGGGACATAAAGGAGGAAGGGGATATTAGAGGTTCCCTGTATTCATTTGTATTCACAAATACAAATGAAGATGTGTGCTAGTGTTAAAGGAGCAAAGGAGCACTGCTCAGCTCCTTGTCCCAATGTGTAGCGACGTGATCAAGCTACAGGCATCGCTTTAGCGTGATTATGTCATCTCATCACTCTGCTGACGTCACTCCAGTGACATAGAGGCAGCAAAATTATGGAAGAAGGTGAGCACTCTGTAGTAGAGCTGAAGATACAGGCAACTTTTGACTTAGACATGAGTGAGATGGGCAGTGTGAGGACACGATATGGGTGCTACAGTATACAGAGGGAGAGATAGTGTGAGGGCACAATGTGAAGAGGTGACAGAGTTTGGGGACAGATGGTTTCAAGGCATTGTATTGGTTGGTTCAGTATAAGGAGGAAAGGACAGTTTAAGAACAAAGGTTGAGGAGCGGTATTCAGAAGTAGGGACTGTTTGAGGGCGAGTATAGACAGGGGACAGTGTGGGGTCAGACATAGAATGGAGTTCCAAACGTTATTCCTTAATGTTAGTAGTTTTTCGTTTGTGAACCCTCCCCATACACACCTATTGCCAATCCACATTATACGCATATATAGCCTGGGTCTCAGCGTCCCATACACGGTAAGTTTTTTAACTGCATGAGAGGACACACACAAGCTAGGGACCCCAACGTAGAGAAATACTTTGGCGTAGTGTTGGGGCTCTATTGCATTGATCAATTCAGTAGCTAAATTTCTCTTTATTCATATATTCATGGCAGTAATGCAGGTTCCATTTTTCACATTTCATTCTTACAAATAGCTATTGAATTTTTCATGTCAGTATTCACACAGCAGTTTCTGCTATTCCATGTATTCCCCTTCCATAGTCACTGGTGTGCATACCTTATCTCCCCATAGTGATGTTTTTTAGGTTTTTTGCACCCAGTTCAGACATAGAATGGAGTTCCAAACGTTATTCCTTAATGTTAGTAGTTTTTCGTTTGTGAACCCTCCCCATACACACCTATTGCCAATCCACATTATACGCATATATAGCCTGGGTCTCAGCGTCCCATACACGGTAAGTTTTTTAACTGCATGAGAGGACCCACACAAGCTAGGGACCCCAACGTAGAGAAATACTTTGGCGTAGTGTTGGGGCTCTTCTGCATTGATCAATTCAGTAGCTAAATTTCTCTTTATTCATATATTCATGGCAGTAATGCAGGTTCCATTTTTCACATTTCATTCTTACAAATAGCTATTGAATTTTTCATGTCAGTATTCACACAGCAGTTTCTGCTATTCCATGTATTCCCCTTCCATAGTCACTGGTGTGCATACCTTATCTCCCCATAGTGATGTTTTTTAGGTTTTTTGCACCCAGTTCAGACATAGAATGGAGTTCCAAACGTTATTCCTTAATGTTAGTAGTTTTTCGTTTGTGAACCCTCCCCATACACACCTATTGCCAATCCACATTATACGCATATATAGCCTGGGTCTCAGCGTCCCATACACGGTAAGTTTTTTAACTGCATGAGAGGACACACACAAGCTAGGGACCCCAACGTAGAGAAATACTTTGGCGTAGTGTTGGGGCTCTTCTGCATTGATCAATTCAGTAGCTAAATTTCTCTTTATTCATATATTCATGGCAGTAATGCAGGTTCCATTTTTCACATTTCATTCTTACAAATAGCTATTGAATTTTTCATGTCAGTATTCACACAGCAGTTTCTGCTATTCCATGTATTCCCCTTCCATAGTCACTGGTGTGCATACCTTATCTCCCCATAGTGATGTTTTTTAGGTTTTTTGCACCCAGTTCAGACATAGAATGGAGTTCCAAACGTTATTCCTTAATGTTAGTAGTTTTTCGTTTGTGAACCCTCCCCATACACACCTATTGCCAATCCACATTATACGCATATATAGCCTGGGTCTCAGCGTCCCATACACGGTAAGTTTTTTAACTGCATGAGAGGACACACACAAGCTAGGGACCCCAACGTAGAGAAATACTTTGGCGTAGTGTTGGGGCTCTTCTGCATTGATCAATTCAGTAGCTAAATTTCTCTTTATTCATATATTCATGGCAGTAATGCAGGTTCCATTTTTCACATTTCATTCTTACAAATAGCTATTGAATTTTTCATGTCAGTATTCACACAGCAGTTTCTGCTATTCCATGTATTCCCCTTCCATAGTCACTGGTGTGCATACCTTATCTCCCCATAGTGATGTTTTTTAGGTTTTTTGCACCGAGTTCAGACATAGAATGGAGTTCCAAACGTTATTCCTTAATGTTAGTAGTTTTTCCTTTGTGAACCCTCCCCATACACACCTATTGCCAATCCACATTATACGCATATATAGCCTGGGTCTCAGCGTCCCATACACGGTAAGTTTTTTAACTGCATGAGAGGACACACACAAGCTAGGGACCCCAACGTAGAGAAATACTTTGGCGTAGTGTTGGGGCTCTTCTGCATTGATCAATTCAGTAGCTAAATTTCTCTTTATTCATATATTCATGGCAGTAATGCAGGTTCCATTTTTCACATTTCATTCTTACAAATAGCTATTGAATTTTTCATGTCAGTATTCACACAGCAGTTTCTGCTATTCCATGTATTCCCCTTACATAGTCACTGGTGTGCATACCTTATCTCCCCATAGTGATGTTTTTTAGGTTTTTTGCACCCAGTTCAGACATAGAATGGAGTTCCAAACGTTATTCCTTAATGTTAGTAGTTTTTCGTTTGTGAACCCTCCCCATACACACCTATTGCCAATCCACATTATACGCATATATAGCCTGGGTCTCAGCGTCCCATACACGGTAAGTTTTTTAACTGCATGAGAGGACACACACAAGCTAGGGACCCCAACGTAGAGAAATACTTTGGCGTAGTGTTGGGGCTCTTCTGCATTGATCAATTCAGTAGCTAAATTTCTCTTTATTCATATATTCATGGCAGTAATGCAGGTTCCATTTTTCACATTTCATTCTTACAAATAGCTATTGAATTTTTCATGTCAGTATTCACACAGCAGTTTCTGCTATTCCATGTATTCCCCTTCCATAGTCACTGGTGTGCATACCTTATCTCCCCATAGTGTGGGGTCAGGCACTGAACATAGGGAGAGGTGAGGTGGGGACAGTGTGGAGGCCATTGTTCTTAAACAGTTTTGGGAGGAGACATCTTATATAAAGTATATAATTTTGGAATCACTTTTATCGTTCTGGCCTTAGGAATAAAGCCGTTGTCATGCCCTCGGCTGCAGGTCTGGACTCTGATAAGCAGCAAGACCGGCGCTCATTCTGCAGCTCTGCTATGTCTGTTTCCCCTTCCATAGCTTTGTTTCCTACTCACCCTGCCTGTGTACTGCACATCCACCAACCTCCTTCACTTTCCGGAGTTGGCGTACTCTGAACAGGTCTCCTGGGAGCACACATAGGCAGCTGTAGCAACCACGGGACAGGGGGGTTAAATACCCGTCGCCGGGCCGGTGATGTCGGGTCTGGGGATGTCACGGGTGGCCCTGCAGGGCTTCGTGACCCCGAGCTGTACAATAAAAGGGGAGGATGGAGGATGGGATAATGGTGGGAGGTTGAGGATGTTAGGAGTAGTAGTTGTCTCGTGACGCCACCTGCAGTACGCGGCCAGGGATTAGCCGCCGCTGCGTTCGCTGTCCTCTGGGGCGGATGGTGTGGCAGCTAGGATGGTTCCGCTTCCCGCAGGTGAAGCTAGGCCCCAGGGAGGATGATGGGGGCGGTAGTAGCGGTGGCAATTGGAGCCGGAGCACGGGACGCCAGCCCCGGCATTGAAGGGCTGACTAAGTAGTTGCAGTTCAAGGTCTTTACTCACTGTCCAGTTGTCACCCTTAGTGTTCTGGTCTCTGCCCGGATAGGCCCCTGCGGGTGTTTCCGGGACTCACCGCAGAGCCTGGAATCCCCGGTAGCGGTAGAGGGCCAGGGCTGAGCTGCCTGCTCCAAGCCACGGGTCTGGTAGTGCTCCCAGAAGTGTGACGGTAGAGAGAAAATGTCTGGACTGAGGTCCCGACTGTGCTCCTCACCCCAAGCTATGCCCGGGGATAACTGACTCAGTGTGAAGATGCTCCTTCTTTTTCCCCCAAGTGGTGCCTGCCCCCCCAGGTGGTTGTTCTAGTGACCGGGAAAGTCCCATGTGTTGTGATGGCCAACCCCCCTTTCTACCATAGGCCAATCCCAGTGGGAAAGCACCTGTTTGTGGTTTCTGAATGTGCGAAACACCAGCAATTAACCTCTTTCTTACCCGGGATGAGTACTGCACCTTAAGTGAGATGCAGTATCCTGTGGCGACTGAAGCCTCAGGGGCGCCACACAGCGCACGCTGCAGTCTGCTGATATTTAAAGGAACAGTACATCTGTTCCTCATTAACTCTCCTATCCTGATTACTGAGCTGCTTTGTATATAAAAGACACCTTTTCCCTTTGCGAGGTGCCTCATTCCTGTGGAATGTTGCCAGTGTCCAGGTCTCTCACCTTCAGCGCTCTGTGCTTGAAGACTGTTGGTTATTATGTTCTGCACAATACTCACATCTCTTTTTTTACAGTATCCGCTGCTGGCCGTTTGTCATCCCTGGCTTCACTGGATATTCCAGATTGCACCTTGGTCAGTACAAGTCTCCCCTGGTTGCACGGGATCTTCTGGATTCTTTCACAGCTGGATTAGTCTCCCCTGGGTTTGAACAGAGCCTTTTGGACTTCTTCTACTGATAGAGCCAGCGACCGACAGCCTCTCCACTACTGCTGCTACGGTCTGTACAAGTCAGTCCTCTGGTCCGGGATTCATGGCATTTAGATCTCCCGGGGCTGTGCCCTGTACAGGGGTTCCCTTGCCGATTGCTCCTCTGGGAGAGTTTGGTGTTGTGATCCAGGGGGTCCTCTCCCTCAGACAACTCTTTCCTTTGTTAACCATTTTCTTAATAAATAAGCTTGGTTTATTTCAGTCACTCTCCTGTCTTGTGCTCTATGGGGTATTCAGCTACCACTACTCAAACTGTGGCTCATTGAGTCCACTAGAAACAGCTCCATGCCTCCTGGGCGTTACAGCCACCTTATCCCTTATACTGAAAGGTGAAAGTTGTAAAAAAATAAAGCCCTTCTTAAACTGCTGTTGATTTGTTCATTCTGCCTTCCAAAGATCGCAGTAAGGCTCAGCTCACTTTTATCGCGAGCACTTCCAGTCGGGTTTACATGTAAATCTAAGAAAACCATGATTCAGACAAAATTATCAAAGGAAAATTCACTGTAATGAGGCAAAGGGAGTCACTTTGAACTCCCAGCTTGACTATAGTCTGGTGGTGTCCATCTTTTTACACATTCTTTTAGGCGTGCACAAAAGTGCGTTCAACAACAGTTTTGTGATTTTGAAAATACAGACACAGGTGTACAGAAGCCAAACGGACTCCAGAGTAACTCTGCTGCCTTATTATAATGAATGGTCGCATCGGGGGTTTCACCTGAATCCCAAATTTCTGAGTTATTGCTATTATATCTGAGTTATTGCTTCTGGTCACATGGGTATGACATCAGCACAGGTCCTGTTAGTCACAAACTAAAACGATTGTATAATACAGTAGAATTAGCATACGTAACAGGGAGAGGGAATAACTATGAATACACACCTCAGCTATTAGATTATCCTCAGCTGCTGTCACTCAACAAGCTGATGATTTTATAAACTCTATTATCTTGTGCTCTACGCCACGGGGACCCATTTACCAGAGACAGGTGCAGGGGAAGAAGGTACCAGGGAACCAAACTGGCACTGGAACGAAGGTGAAACCAGCCGGCCTTGGGCAACCATTTATTACCAGCCAGCCGTGAGTAAAACCAGTTGCACTGAACTTTGGTATGGACTCCCTTGTTCAAGCACCTGTCACAACACGTATCCACTGGTGCCTGGCCCTGCTTGCGGAGGGCCTACCATCCAAGCTGCAAATAACACCAGCCCCAGTAATGACATTCTGCAGCGGCGGCTCTATACCTCTAGCCGCAACACCGCAAGTGGCGTCACACATGAACACGAATCTAACCCCTTGTAAATATATCCCCATTACAAAAAGGGCCCAGGGCACTGAACCGGGAAGTGGACACCACCGTGACATCCCCCAAGAGAGACATTGTAAGGGACCAAGTACCCCATATCCCTGGGTGCTACATTAAGAAAAATCAGGAGCCCTATGATGAATTTCAGCACTGGATCTTATAATTTTGCTGGCCGTTATGCTGCCCCCCGAGATTTCTGTAAGCTGATTAGAGTACAAGCAGATGGCCATAGGTAGCTTAACAGTAACCTGTCATGTGCAAAAGTGCTATTTATCTGCTGATTTAGAGAGATGTGCTAAGTTATCAAAGTACAGGGGCATTCTTACGGTCAGCGCTCACAGTATAGAGAACTGTGTCTAGAAACACTCCGTGCTTGCTTCTTTAACTAGAAGCAAGTGGCTTCCGGGAAAGTTTACAATTATTTTCTCCTTGTAACTGCACTTTCAGAATGGCTAATGTTATCAGAATACATTGCATAGTAAGCAGTCCAGTGGCTCAGTGGTTACCATTGTTAGGTTAACTTACGTGCCAACGTTCCAGATTTTTTCTGCACATAAAACTGCATCTCTTGGCAGGAAAAAAACTGCTTCAAAAACACGCTTTTTTTATGCACTGACACAGGGAAAACGTTTGGAAAAACGCAGAAAAAATTCAGGTGTCAATTGTTTGGTGCAGTTTTTTCTGCAAAAAAATTATGCAAGGAAAAAATCTGCCAAGTGGGCACAGCACTTCAGGATTCTCATACACTTTGCTGGAATGCGTTTTTGCTTGCAGTATTGATTAAAAAACACTGTGAAGAAACACTAAAAAAAAAATGCAGCGTGAGCACACAGCCTTACTTTCCAATGAATATATATATACAAGGAGTTTGTGTGTTCTCCCCTCGTTTGCGTGGGTTTCCTTCACTACTCCAAAGATATACTGATGGGGAATTTAGAATATGAGCCCCAATGCAGACAGTGATGATGTCTTTACAACATTGTGGAATTAATGGCACTATATAAGCAAGTAAAATACATTACATGTGCATTACATGTGCTATTCTGGTCCTTTTCATCATGCACAATCAGTTATGTAGCTGAAAGACTAGACCACTATACAGATTTATAATAACTACAATTAGAAGGAAATACCTCTGAATAGATCCATGAAGAAAGGCCTCCAAATATACCACAATAATATTTCCCTACAAAATATTCAAATAGGCAGAAAGATACAAAAAAGTACAAATTTATTGAATTGTAAAAAAAAACAAACCAAAAAACACAGAAGACAAACTAAGATCACAATAGATCAGGATGTGCAAGAGGATGGGGAATCCAAAAAAGGGGGACTGTTAGATACATGATAAATAATTAAAAAAATGGATTTAAAGCAACACACCGAAGGATATATTAACACTATTGATATGCATAGTCCATATGGATCCAAGCAAGACTTTGAATACACAGGTATATATTAATAGATTGTAACAGTAAGTTTACATGAATACATATGGTACTGTACATATAATTAGAAACCAAATGAAATTATTAAATATATATGATGCTAAAATGGTGGAATTCCTATTGACTCTTATGGAATTTGTTCTTTCTTCCAACTATTTTGTCTTTTAAGATAGACTCTATTTGCAGAAGAGAGGCGTAGAGATGGGTGTGGCTTGCACCCCATCATATATCATAGAGGTTATCTTAGCGATCACATTGATTGGGCATATCATCGCATGGGACCTTGTTACTCATCTTTGTGACCACTTTAATATGGCGCTATATCTTTTTGCATATGTGCAACGCCAACCCAACTTGCCCACTTAACTGACCTGTTCATCCCCTGCGGCAAAATCTCCCTAGTACGGCTCAACTTTCACTGTGACCCCCCCCCGTTTCCCAATTTTTATGACCTTTGTGTATTCTGCCTATCCTGTATCTGCCTTCTTTGATGATGTGACCAAGCTGTCCTTGCTGCATCCCTCCCCTTCACAGCTGATTCCATTATTCTTGATGCTTGATCAAATAATGAGCACTCACGCCCATCACTATTAATATTTATTTTTATTTTGGCAATAGGATGTTAGTTATAGTATACAGCTGACACCTGCTGGATTTTTATCCATCAGGGGCAATATATACCGTATTTTTCGCTTTATAAGACGCAACTGATTATAAGACGCACCTAGGTTTTAGAGGAGGAAAATTAAAAAAAAAAATTGAGCCAAATAGTGTGCTAAAACATTTTAATAAAATTAAAAAAACCCATTATTTTAACAATTTAGACTCAACAGGAGGGTCTGTTATGGGGGGATCTGTGGATGATGCACTGCTGTGGGGGACCTGTGGATAACGCACTGCTATGGGGGACCTGTGGATGACACTGCTATGGGGGACCTGTGGATGACACTGCTATGGGGGACCTGTGGATGACACTGCTATGGGGAACCTGTGGATGGCGCACTGTTATGGGGGACCTGAGGATGATGCACTATTATGGGGGACCTGTGGATGATACTGCTGTGGGGGATCTGTGGATAACGCACTGCTATGGGGGACTTGTGGATGACGCACTGCTATGGGGGACCTGTGGATGACGCACTATTATGGGGGAAATGTGGATGACGCATTGCTATGGGGGACCTGTGGATGATGCACTGTTATGTGGGATCCGTGGATGACACGGCTATGGGGGACCTGCATGATGCACTTTTATGGGGATCTGGGACTACCACCCCCCTCATCCTTAGGAATACACCCATGTACTGTATACCATACATGGCTGTATTCTGAAAGATGAGGGGGGTGGTAGTCACATTTACACTTTGGCCACTACATTAGTCCCTCCCTGGAGTGTTTACACTAAAGGACTACAGCCCCCATCATCCTTCAGAATACACCGATTGATACAGTATATTCTGAAGGCTGATGATGGGGGTTGTGTTCCCCATTGTTCCCCCATGTTCCTGACATTTGTCAGGCTCAGATCACTGATTGGTGGAGGCAGCTCTGCAGAAGTTGTCTCCACCAATCAGCATCCAGCCCTAGCGAGGAGAGGGAGAATCGTTCTTCTCTCTCCTCTTTCTTATGATAGTCTCCGTTTGCTGCGGAGATCTAAAATGGAGCCCGCGCATGTGCAGATCGCGATCTTCGAGAGCCGCGATCTCTATCTGCGCCTGCATAGCCTCCGACGCGATGGACTTCAGGAAAATGGCTACGGAAGGCAGCGCATGCGCAGCTATTTTCCGGAAGTCGTGTTGGAGGCAGCGCAGGCGCAGATAGATTTCGGCTACGGTGACCGCCACCGCAGCCGATTGCCCGGGGATCCATGGCGGCCGCCACCGCAGCCGATTGCCGGGGGATCCATGGCGGCCGCCACCGCGGGATCCATGGCGGCCGCCTCCGCAGCCGATTGCCGGGGGATCCATGGCGGCCGCACCAGCCTCCTGTGACTCACTCCACCACCAGATTACTGCCCGGTAAGTTACATTCACTTTGTAAGACGCACCCCTTTTTTACCCACAATTTTGGGGGAAAAAAAGTGCATCTTATAAAGCGAAAAATACGGTACTTATTTACAAGTGCTTCTAAAAGGTGTTTTGACAGTTATTAAGGGGATGAACACTTCCCATTCATCTTCAGTATCCTTAGCTCTTCTTTCAGTCTACTGAGTTTTTGCATTTTCCCTTGGAAATGTTTTGTTTTATATGACTTTAAAACTTACTGTATTATGGACATTGCTGCCCAAGTGCTCCCGAACCTGTAGATAAGAAATTATATTTGGTCTATTTAACAGGACCAAATCCAGTAAATTATCTTCTCTGGTGGTTCCTCTACCAACTTAGAAAGGAGATTGTCATGAACCGTAGAAAACAACCTGCTTCTATCTGCCATCACACTGTCGGCGTGCATTTCCTATCATGGAGCAGCATGGTCCCTGATGGGTAAAATTGCTTTACTGGAGGACCTGTATTTTCCTGTGGATGACAGTGCTATAATTGTGTCATCTTGATGTGGTCTTATCGTGGACAGCCCCTGATGAACCTCCATTATATTGCTCTGGGGGAGAAACGCGTCGGGCAATGAGCTGCCAAGTGGGGCTAAGTACTGGCCATTTGGCCATTTTTATCATCAAATTGTGATGAATATCTGTTCTGTATTTGATGCATACATGTTGGGAGGAGGCCTATACTGCCATAATATAAGTATATTGACTATTGAGCCATAACGGCCTACAACCTTCCTTTTGATATTTGATTCTTCCTTGAATCCATATTTCCAATGAATTTTATGTTACGCAAGAACTGTCTCATAAACTAACATAATGGTTTTGTGTACATGACATTAATAAATTCTGATGGAAAAGAATTATCTATCTGGATGTGGTGGTGTCCCTGTGAATTTTTAAGGCCCTCATTTAGAATAGCAGCACCTGTATTTTTCAGTATAGGGCTAATAAGGGCCAGTTCTTGTTGAGCGGGGGCGCCATTTCGTCCATTATAGGGTGCTAACCTCCACGGCTAGGAAGGGAGACATCAGGGAATTCTGTCCCTGGCCCCGTCTCCTGAAGTGTATGCTACTACTTTGGTTTTACTTGCACTTTACTATTTTGGTTTATAATAAAGTTTTGGATTTTATGGGTTTTTTTTCACACTGTACATAAACAATTATAGAAAGATCTGCACTACTTCTATATTTTTGGCCCATTTTGAACTTTTGGGTTTCAAATATAGATGTAAGATGTTTGACAAAATTCCGTGTTCTAGTGGGCTCAAGATTTTACTTGCACTTTACTATTTTGGTTTATAATAAAGTTTTGGATTTTATGGGGTTTTTTTCTTATTGGTTTTGGTGGTCCGCAATACCCCTTGATTTATCTATATGAGGTCTTTTATGTACAGTATGTCTTTTTACACTCCTGATTTTGGATTAAATATATGTCCTAAGATTTATATTCTAAATAGCTTCCAAAACATAGGTCTGCAGTAATCTCTTTTTCTTCTGCTATGACCAGGTGCAAAAAGCAAAAAGTAGAATTCAATTACACATAAATACAGATATGTGATACATGAAGTTAATATCTTATTATGGAGTTAATTAGATCTGCCTAGGTATGGGATTCAATTTTTTAACCATGCACACAACTATTTAAAACCACATCTATTTAAAGCCACACTCATTTCTGTTAAACACTCCCATTTTCACACACTTTCCTCAACCAAAAAAAGTAATGGCAGCTAAAAGTAAAGTCGCTTTACCTTCAGAACCCACCTATACCGTCATGTATACCTTTGTATATGTATACCTATACCTTCACTGCGTACTGTCGTGTCCATGTTGCTCCAGTCACTGTCAGTCACTTCTTAGTATGGTGAATATTATTAAAATATTCTACAAGTTTTTGATATTAGAAATAAAGGAACCCTACTCAAAGTGAAAAAGACGTCCTCTGTCCATCTGTCACCTCAACTGTCTGCTTCACCTCAGCAGCCATAGGTCAAATATGTGTGAAATACGGCCATACCATGATCAGACCACATAATACCACCTCAAAATGACTGAATAATACAATAATGATCAGAAATAAAAAACACAATAGTAACAACTCTATTATCATATATAGTGACATACACAGGAGCTCTGTATATAGTGTACAGTGTATAAGTAATATAGTGATTGCCAATAACTTTATACAAAGGAGCTCTGTATGTAGTGTCTAGTGTACAGGTAATACAATGATCACCAGTGACTTTATACACAGGAGCTCTATATATATAGTATATAGAGTCTAGCATACAGGTAATACAGTCTGACTATAATGTACGCTGTACAGGTAATACCGTGATTATCAATGACATTATAAACAGGAGCTCTGTATATAATGTATAGTGTACAGCTAATAGAGTGATTGGAACTTGTCCCTCTGGTCTTTTAAGACCCCAGTATAGTCCATGTTTTGTGCTATATAAATTAGAGAAGTAAAATGTAAAATAAATACCATACTGGCCATATCAAATTTTACTCATTCTTGAATGAATGTCCAATAGGCATATACATTTTTTTACATGATCATGTGTAAGGAATGTAATCTAAAGGATACCATATACATGTTATGTTCATGTACCAATGTCTTGTAAGTTATCACATAAACATTGTGTTTTGGGCGGGGGACAGACCACGGCAGGGGGGGCTGCTCGAGATGCTCAGATCCGGGCAGTTGCTGTGGCTCGATTGGCAGCCGGACCCGGGCACGTGCAGCCGTCCGTCGCCCACAAGTGAAAAAGGGGTTATTTACAGGGGAGAGTTTGTCGTTGACGCAATCCGTGGGTTGCAGTGATTATTGGTGACACCGCTGCTGCCTTGGTATGGGGTGCCCGGGGCTGATGGAACGGGGCAGCAGGATGGTATCCCCTCCACGGGTAGGGGAGGTGTTGTCCCGGGGCCCAGGTGTAGGTGGAGTGCTGGGACGCAGTCTGCAGGGCTGGACTGGATGATACCGGTGTACTCACTATTTTGAATAAAGTCACACACAGTCCAGATAGTAAACCAAGTGCCGGAAACCAGTAGCCTTCGGAGGGGTGTGCTCAGGTCCCGCACACCGGTAGACAGGACAGGGGTCCTTCCTCCTGCACTTCTGTGTTGTTGTCTTGTGTGTTGACTAGTCCACATTAAATGGGGAAAGTCCACTCCCGGTGACTTTTCTGTGGGAGCTGTGGCCCACGAGATCTGACCCTTTGGATTTTAGCAGGCACTTTCAGACGCCCTATCCCCCATGTTAGGCTTCCGTCTCTCTCTATCTGGGCTGCTAGTGGGGCAAGACTTGGAATCTTGTCCCCTGCTGGTTAATTGGAAAGGTGCTTACAGCTGTTCTCGCCCTAGGGTCCAGGTACCCCGACTGTGCACGGCCTCCGGACCAGATCCCCGCTGTCGGCATCGGCGGGCTACAACCCTGCCCCGATCCACTTAAGGTCTCCCGCGACCGGATCCGCGTTGCCTGTGGCCCTGCTCTGCCATCTGCCACCTAGTCAGCTCAGGTAGTCCGGTAGTGTGGTAGTATGGGAGCTACAACCCCCGACTACCACTTCACTCCTCTCACTTCCACTGTCTAAGCTTATCTGACTTGTTCCCTCCCCGAACACCTCAGAAACTTCGGTGGGTATCACCATCTGCCTGGCCCCGCCCATTGGTGTGTCCCTATTGTCCTGGGGGGGTGACTAGGCTTTTGTGGGTGGTGTTTGTACCTGTGTGTGGTTGTGTTGGAAGGCCAAGGAGGAGGGAATCCTGCATCTGGAAGATGGATGCAGTTTTCTGTGACAACCTGATTTTGTCAGGGCGTCACAATTGTATATGTTATACATTCAACTGTACATATTCTGTGTACAGAAGAAAAATTATTTTTATACCTGCAATCTGTACACTGGCCATCATTTACCAGCAGCATCTGGGTTGCGGGCAGGTGGCAGTGATGTGTGTGTGGGAATATTTGCATTTTGCATTGAGTCATTTTACTACATGTTTACCATACCAGGATGGTAAGTGAAATTAACACTAGGTCTAAACAAATATCTTAACAGTTGACGTGACTCATGGAACTACCTTACAAAAAAAGGTAATGAAAATGTAAAGGGCATTATAACACAATGCTTACAAATGTCCAGTGCTACAGTGTAATACATAACAACATTAAGTGTGTATTTAAAGTTGGCAGATCATCCAGGGGTGAGATTTAGCCTGTTCTCTCCAGTTAAGGCAGCCAATTGTTAAAATTGCAGCAGGTTCCCAGAATCAGCAAGAAGCTGCGCCCAACCTGGTTCTGGAGTCCCACCGGTTTCAACTAAACATGCATCCTCAAAATATACTGTATTGCAGTGCAGGAAATGTTTCGTGCTCCTCAACAGTTAAAATAGCCGCCGGCCTATCCGAGCAGAGAAGTTGACGTCAACGCACACAGGGTTCGAATGGGGTGTTTGGGGCTCACCAGCGGAATTGACTCCAGGAGCCCACCCTACAGTTATGTGCAAATACCTAATTAGCCAATGTCCCCAATACCATTATAGTGGAGCATTGCCTGTAAAACACAAGAAGCGCCTGCATATCTACTGTGCACACCATAACTGGGATGTACAATTACAGTAGTTTGCAGTAAAGGGTCTTTGGTGAAAACAAGTTATCACCAATCCACAGGATCCACAGGTTAGGTAGGTGATAACTTATTTATTGGTGGAATCCGATCAGTCGAAACCCCACCAGTTGGAAGAATGTGGAACTTTTATCCCTGACAGGACACTTTTATCCCCATTATAAAATGCAGCAGCAGCAGGTGTGATGTGTGACCGCAGCTCCATTCATCCTTTTTAGAGCGGTCAGAAAAAGTCAAGTACAGCACTCAAAGCCACTGACGGAATGAATGGATCAGGGGTCGAATTGGACATGAGCTCCAGTGTAATGGGGATAAAAGTTGCACATTTTGCCAATCAGTGTGGGTCCCACCAATTGGACCCCAACTGATGAATAAGTTATCACTTATCCTTAGGCCACGTTCACACGTTCAGTATTTGGTCAGTTTGTTACATTTGTTATTTTAGCCAAAACCAGGAGTGAGGGAAAAATCCAGAAGTGGTGCCCGTGTTTCTATTATACTTTTCCTCTGATTGTTCCACTCCTGGTTTTGGCTATAAATACTGAGGTAAAAATTTGACCAAATACTCAATGTGTGCACGGGGCCTTAGAAAAGGTGAATACTTGTTTTCAGCGGAGAACCTCTGTAAGTGCATATTTGCTGCAGTGTAATAATCACAGGACAGGGAGGTGTTAAATGTACAAGTATTTCATCTCTATTGGAAATAATATTCTCCATATTGATATCAGATAGAAAATGTGACCTCCACACAATACCACATACAAGGGAGAAATACCACCACACTATGACCAGACAACATATTACCACCAAACAGTAACCAAATACAACCACATAAAAGCAAGAAATAACAGCACACTGTGACCATATTCTTATCGAATATATGTTGCTTATCCATGTTATGTAAATTAAAGCTTATAACCTGACTTTAAATTCATCCATTAATTTTATAAATTACTCTTTTGAAAGCTGAAACCCTCCCAAATTTGGTTTAGGTTATGAATATATAGTTGCTGCAAAGCTGAAATATTGATCATTTAATGAACACAGAAAGGTCAGATTTTGGCAAGACAAAAGTTGTGTCGCCTTGTCATATAATGCACCCAATCCTAGTTTACATCCTCACCTGTGCTCACTAAATGATCGGTTAATTAGTGGGTGTGTATAAAAAGAAACCCAGCACCCCAGACCTTCACTTGAACTGCAACTTGACCTCTGAAAACATGCCAAAAATCCACCCTGCAACCAAAGCCTTGATTATTAAGAGGCTGAAGACCAGATCCACTGCAGAGGTAGCTGGCACCTTTAATGCGTCTCAGCGTCAAGTACAAAGAATTAAAAATGATTTGAAGAGACTGGAGATGTTTTTGACAAGCCCAGGTCCGACAGACCCCGCAAGAACACTGCTCAAGAGGAACGTTTGTTGGTTAAAAAATCCAAAGCCAGCCCCTCTTCCACTACAGCAGAGCTCCAACAGGCCTGGTCACCTCAAGTCACTGTGTCAAGTAGAACAGTTTGTAGGATTTTGTCTCGAAATGGCCTCCATGGTCGAATCAGTGCCTAGAAGTCAGTACTAAACAAAGAGCAATTAAAAAACCGTGTGGCATTTGCCAAGTCCCACAGCCTGCTAAAGAGATGGACGCTGGAAAAGTGGCAGAAGGTTGATTTCTCTGATGAATCTTCAGTTGAATTAAACCACAGCCATCGCAAATACTGCAGGAGACCTAATAGAGCCCATATGGATCCAAAATACACCCAGAAAACAGTTGAGTTTGGTGGTGGAAAGATCATGGTCTGGGGTTACATTCCGTGCGGGGGTGTGCGAAACATTTGCAAGGTGGAAGGCAATATCAATAGCCTAAAATATCAAGAAGTATTAGCTACCTCTTACATTCCCAATCATAAAAGGGGTCAAATTCTGCAGCAGGATGGTGCTCCATCTCATACATCCATCTCTACAACAAAGTTCCTCCTGGCAAAGAAGATCAAGGTGCTCAAGGACTGGCCAGCTCAGTCACCAGACATGAACATCATTGAGCATGTTTGGGGGTAGGATGAAAGAGGAAGCTTGGAAGATAAAACCAAGGAATCTAGATGAACTCTGAGAGGCATGTAAGACTGCATTCTTGAGAGGGAATCTTCAGAATATAAAGCAACATTAGTCTGAAGCCACATGTACTCCTGAGCAGCAACTTCTCCAAGTGAAGAGTATAACCAGCACTGGAGGAGTGAGAGGCCCCAAGTTATAAAGGCCCTTAATTACCAGCTGGAGGAAAGGCTCCTCCAACCTGGCAATGAAACAGAAAAAAAAACTAAATCAAGCCCTGAAAGTGACAGCATCCATTAACGTCTGGACGATTGCCGGGCCTTTCTGCACCTGGTCCCAGCTGCAGCATCTGAAGGTCCAGACACCTCTGTGACATACAATCAGTGCCATTATACACAGGAGCTCTGTATACAGTGTGAGTGTACAGGTAATAAAGTGATCACAGGTAACATTATACACAGGAGCCCTGTATAAAGTGTATAGTGTTTGTGTGCACATGTAATACACTGACTTATCAGTGATGTCTCTAGTTGAAGTTATTCATCTTCATTTTCCACTTCATCCGTCGCTGACCGCTAGCACTTCTTCCTGCTATGACGCGACACTACAGAAAATAACAGACAGTCACCTGTAGCTGATCACTTTCAGAGCACATTCCACACTACTTCCCCAATTTATACACTATGTCAGACTTTTCCCCCCATGGAAGACAGTATCCTCAAAATGAAATTATATTAAAGCAGTATTAATGTCCCATGATGTACCCCTATAGTAATTATGTCCACCATTTGCCACCATAAACCAATAATGTATGTTCCTCGTTCTGGCCCCATATAGTGATAATGTTCCCATCTTGGCCCCCTTTATTTAATAATGTCTCCCTTCCTCGCCCCATTTATTTAATAATGTTTCCCGTCCTAGATCCCTGTGTTACCACATCTTGGGCCATGTGTTCCTCCGTCTCAGGCCCCTAAACTGCCCCATACCGGGCTCCTTTATCCACTACCCTGTCCATTCACAGAGGGAGGAACAAAAAGATTCTCACCTTTCTGCGCTCCCCCGGTGTACTCATGTGGCTTCATATCTGGCGTGGTAAAATGTCCACCCCTGAAAGACGCAAATACATTTGAATAGGAAGGAGGAAGTTGCGGTCACCGCCACTGCCACCGCCGCGCTCCTCAGCAGTGTGTGCAGGCCGGGCACACTGTCACACAGGAGGGCCGACACAGCGCAGCGCGCTGCCTCCTGCTCCTGCTGCAGCTAGTGTGCCCGACATGCACACACTGCTGAGGAGCACAGCGGTGACTCCAGATACAGAGGCCCACTACAGGCACCGGCCCACTACAGGGACCGGCCCATCTGGAATTTTGCCAGAATTGCCCTATGGTCAGTTCGGGCCCGGGCACACGTACACATAGGCAGACACAGAGACATGCACACACACAGAAAAATGTACATATGCAGACAAGTATAAAAACAGAAGACCAGAAAACCATGCTCAAGAAATTCCCGGGGGTCCTAAGTGTCTGAGGGCCACACGGGTAGCACAAACTCATGATTAAGCATAAACAAGGAGAACAGACGAGTTTTTAAAGTGCAAAAAGTACATATTTATTAAGGGTGAAGGTGACAGGACTTGTGAGCATTAATAAAATATATAAGAACCTGGACCACACCAGGGTTTGCATCCATGTAAGGACTAGATCGCAGTCATAGAAACAGTCAAATGCGTATGTACACTTAGATATTCTGTGTAAATGATAACACTAACTCATATGGAGCAGTGATGTGGTATGTCAGCCACATATGAGACTTTAAATAGCATAGAAGCCGCATATGATGACAGTGTATAACATTACAACAGTAATATGACAAAAAGATGTGACCACATGGCACACAGGCCGGCAATAACACTTAAATACATTAAGTCACACCCTTGGTAACAAATAACACTCTCTCATGTGTGGCCAAAAAATGTCTATCACATGTAAAGCTTAATTTGCCTAAAATCCACACATGATAATAGTGTGTACCATTGAAGCATATTATGTCAACTATTACAACACATTATGAAGATAACCGTAACCATATGGTACACATGCCGGTAGTACAGGGTGTAAAAGGTTAATATGCCAAGGGGAGTCCGGAGACTATCCTGCATGTGGGGTCACTCCTGGAAGCCAGGAGTTATACCCATAATTTGCCGGCAGAGATCCAAATGGTCTACAACATATGAGACTTACATAGCGTATATAACACAAAGGGTTAGCAATGCAACATCACAGCATATTAAAACAGTGGCTGCGGACGAGTAGTACACACACCAACAGTAATAATACTAGACAGGGTTAATAACCAGGGAAGGTCCGAGGGCTTTCCCTCACATGATGTCATTCCTATAAATCAGGAGTCATACCCCAGACTGCTGGATAAAGTCCGATGTATAGGCTAAGGATGTGCACTGGTGGTCCAGGGTCGTGGTCCCCAAGTTGCCCGACGTACGTTTCGATAGAAGTAATCTTATTCTTCTTCAGGGGTGAGGGGTGCCATGGTGTGCAGTCCAAACTTGCCGGTTTTTAAATGGAGGCGCCAATTTGCTGTGCCCGGAAATCACGCAGCGGCGCATGCGCAGATCCATCCAGCAGATCTCGCGTGAAGAGACGCCGTCAAACCAAACTGCGCACGCGCGGGAGCGGGGACGCGTCACCATAGCTCCCGCGCGTGCGCGAGGTACCAGACAGCGGCAACAGCACGGAGATGAGCAGAGGACCTGGGCATGCGCACATGAATGCCGGGGACGGACAGGTCAAATGCAATGATGGTAAACATTTGCTTTGCAATTAAAGGGGCACCACACAAAAGGTTATTCCAAAGTGTCCGTGTGCTTATATGAAAATTTTGCCTATAAATAAGGGGAAAACCAAATACAAAAACCAGCATTAGAAAAGTAGGACCAAGGAAAAATTTAAAAGCAATAGTTAAAAAACACAAACAAGAATTACAGTGGGACAGTGATGATCACTCGGAGGATGTCACAACTAGGCTAGATGTGAAATAAGGCGCAAATTAAATTACAAAAATGGAGCAAAACTAACAGATTCATTCAGACCCATAGGGGTCATGGTATTCAATGTAAGGATCCATTTTGTTTCGCATTGTGCCAAGCGCTTTCTAAGGTCACCACCCCTGATCTCCCCATCTATCACATCAATGCCTCTAATTTGTAAGTGTGAGGGGTCACAGGAATGGTGAGACTTAAAATGCCTTGGCAGTGTTTTTAATAATGTAATGTCAGTTATTGCCTTGGCTGCAGAAATGTCTCTGACGTGTTCCCTAACCCTAATGCGAAGCTCACGTGATGTGAGCCCCACATAAGTCAGGGAACAGGTACAGGTGGCAAAGTATACCACATGAGTAGTTCCACACGTGATATATTGTTTGATGTTATAGTTTCTCTTGCCATCTGAAGAATAGAACTGCGTACTACGAGTGACATTTCTGCAGGCAAGGCAATGACCACAGGGAAAGCAGCCCTGTAATGGGCCCCTAGAGCCGAAGATGTTGGTTTTGGGGGGGACATAATGGCTTCTGACCAAGAGATCTCTCAAGTTTTTTGCTCGCCTTGATGTCATTGATGGGCGGCCTGTGAGGTTATTGGCCAATACTGGATCGGTCAATAAGACCGACGAGTGTTTAGTTATTATGTCACGCATAGTGTTCCACCTCTCGTTGTAGGTACCAATGAATCGTATCACTGGATCATGGGCTTCTAATTTTTTGGGGGCCTGAGCGAGTAGTTGTGCCCTCGGGGTAGTCCTGGCTCTATGGTAACCATGTTTAATGGTTCTATTGCTGTAACCCCTGTCCAAAAATCGGGCCCTGAGATCGGATGATTGTGTCTCAAAATTGATGTCAGAGGAACATATCCGCTTCATACTAAGGAATTGGCCGGTCGGGATGGCACGGATGGTAGATGGGTTATGGGCAGAGGACGCATGCAGTAGCGCATTGACCGATGTGTCCTTGCGGAAAACATCGGTCTGGATCGACCCCCTGTCGCCAACTGTAATTTTGACGTCCAGGAAGTCGATCATGCGACTACTGCATTTATACGTAAGTTTGATGTTAAATTTATTTTTGTTCAATTGCCCCATAAATCGATCAAGCTGCTCCACCGGACCCTGCCACACAAAAAGAACATTTTGGTATCAATTTTCCTGAAGTCCTCGCTAACCAACCTCACGAATATATCTACCGCAGGGCACAATGAAAAGGGGGGGACTTTGTAGATCTAGGTAAGAGCGATTGGGAAAACGCACCTGTTGACGGGGCCTCTTGCTCCTGGAGCAATTCTTCCAGATTTTTAATGGCTTCCCTTTCGGCTTGGCTATCCGTCACGGAGTCCTTCTTATGAAAAAGTTTTTTTAAAATTAATTTGCGTGCAAATAGATTAACATCTTTCAGAGCTGTAACAAGATGGAAAGAGTTAGATGGAGCAAATGTCAGGCCTCGGGAGAGCGTGGCACTGCCATGGGCGCGGCCTGTGCGCCTTCGTATGCCGGCCTCTTCCTGGGATATTGGGAGAGGTTGGTGTTCGGTGACGGAGGTGTGGGGGCCTCAGCCCATGTGCAGTGCTGGTATCGCTTTATTGACGATGTTCTTTTTGTGTGGCAGGGTCCGGTGGAGCAGCTTGATCGATTTATGGGGCAATTGAACAAAAATAAATTTAACATCAAACTTACGTATAAATGCAGTAGTCGCATGATCGACTTCCTGGACGTCAAAATTACAGTTGGCGACAGGGGGTCAATCCAGACCGATGTTTTCCGCAAGGACACATCGGTCAATGCGCTACTGCATGCGTCCTCTGCCCATCACCCATCTACCATCCGTGCCATCCCGACTGGCCAATTCCTTAGAATGAAGCGGATATGTTCCTCTGACATCAATTTTGAGACACAATCATCCGATCTCAGGGCCCGATTTTTGGACAGGGGTTACAGCAATAGAACCATTAAACATGGTTACCATAGAGCCAGGACTACCCCGAGGGCACAACTACTCACTCAGGCCCCCAAAAAATTAGAAGCCCATGATCCAGTGATACGATTCATTGGTACCTACAACGAGAGGTGGAACACTATGCGTGACATAATAACTAAACACTGGTCGGTCTTATTGGCCGATCCAGTATTGGCCAATAACCTCACAGGCCGCCCATCAATGACATCAAGGCGAGCAAAAAACTTGAGAGATCTCTTGGTCAGAAGCCATTATGTCCCCCCCAAAACCAACATCTTCGGCTCTAGGGGCCCATTACAGGGCTGCTTTCCCTGTGGTCATTGCCTTGCCTGCAGAAATGTCACTCGTAGTACGCAGTTCTATTCTTCAGATGGCAAGAGAAACTATAACATCAAACAATATATCACGTGTGGAACTACTCATGTGGTATACTTTGCCACCTGTACCTGTCCCCTGACTTATGTGGGGCTCACATCACGTGAGCTTCGCATTAGGGTTAGGGAACACGTCAGGGACATTTCTGCAGCCAAGGCAATAACTGACATTACATTATTAAAAACACTGCCAAGGCATTTTAAGTCTCACCATTCCTGTGACCCCTCACACTTACAAATTAGAGGCATTGATGTGATAGATGGGGGGATCAGGGGTGGTGACCTTAGAAAGCGCTTGGCACAATGCGAAACAAAATGGATCCTTACATTGAATACCATGACCCCTATGGGTCTGAATGAATCTGTTAGTTTTGCTCCATTCTTGTAATTTAATTTGCGCCTTATTTCACATCTAGCCTAGTTGTGACATCCTCCGAGTGATCATCACTGTCCCACTGTAATTCTTGTTTGTGTTTTTTAACTATTGCTTTTAAATTTTTCCTTGGTCCTACTTTTCTAATGCTGGTTTTTGTATTTGGTTTTCCCCTTATTTATAGGCAAAATTTTCATATAAGCACACGGACACTTTGGAATAACCTTTTGTGTGGTGCCCCTTTAATTGCAAAGCAAATGTTTACCATCATTGCATTTGACCTGTCCGTCCCCGGCATTCATGTGCGCATGCCCAGGTCCTCTGCTCATCTCCGTGCTGTTGCCGCTGTCTGGTACCTCGCGCACGCGCGGGAGCTATGGTGACGCGTCCCCGCTCCCGCGCGTGCGCAGTTTGGTTTGACGGCGTCTCTTCACGCGAGATCTGCTGGATGGATCTGCGCATGCGCCGCTGCGTGATTTCCGGGCACGGCAAATTGGCGCCTCCATTTAAAAACCGGCAAGTTTGGACTGCACACCATGGCACCCCTCACCCCTGAAGAAGAATAAGATTACTTCTATCGAAACGTACGTCGGGCAACTTGGGGACCACGACCCTGGACCACCAGTGCACATCCTTAGCCTATACATCGGACTTTATCCAGCAGTCTGGGGTATGACTCCTGATTTATAGGAATGACATCATCTGAGGGAAAGCCCTCGGACCTTCCCTGGTTATTAACCCTGTCTAGTATTATTACTGTTGGTGTGTGTACTACTCGTCCGCAGCCACTGTTTTAATATGCTGTGATGTTGCATTGCTAACCCTTTGTGTTATATACGCTATGTAAGTCTCATATGTTGTAGACCATTTGGATCTCTGCCGGCAAATTATGGGTATAACTCCTGGCTTCCAGGAGTGACCCCACATGCAGGATAGTCTCCGGACTCCCCTTGGCATATTAACCTTTTACACCCTGTACTACCGGCATGTGTACCATATGGTTACGGTTATCTTCATAATGTGTTGTAATAGTTGACATAATATGCTTCAATGGTACACACTATTATCATGTGTGGATTTTAGGCAAATTAAGCTTTACATGTGATAGACATTTTTTGGCCACACATGAGAGAGTGTTATTTGTTACCAAGGGTGTGACTTAAAGAATGGCCGGAGCACTGACCCCCCCCTCCCCCCGGGCATGTGTGGAGGCCAGCATGACACTGATTGGAGTGGAGGTCATGATGTCACGGGTAGGGGAGGGGGAGTAAGTCAGGGTACAGTTAAAAGGTGAAGCTGGGGGAGGAGCGGCACTTTTCCCGCTCTGGGACACCAGTGAGAGTCCCCATCTCTGTACCTGTTATGGACTCCGTGGATCAGCTCCTGGAGCGGCTGAGAGCTGCTGCTGGGACCATCCCCCCAGGTGGCTGCAGAGCATGGTAGCGAGGATATTCGGTGGGAGTCCGGGGGGGGCAAGGACTGCACCCCTGCGACAGCGGCGCCCCCGGAGGTCTGGACCGGCAGAGAGGCGGTCACCTGACCTGACTCCCAGGGCCCAGCGTCGCCACAGAAGCCCCTCCGGGGACCCTCCAGGCCGGACACCGCGAGCTGCGAGGTCCGGCAGGCCCCGGCCTGGGAGGAATTCAGACGGGCGGCTGGGCCCGGCGGCAGTTGGCAGGCCTGCGCTGGAGTTGGGGGCGGGGCCTGCTGCTGCCTTGTCGGCGAGTGACGTCAGCGGTGCGGCGGGGCGCTCTGGTGATGTACCAGCCGAGCGCCCTGAGCCCCTCCTCCCTGCAGCGATAGTTTCCCGGATGGATCCCTGTGAGGTGGGCGGAGCCAGGCGGCTGCGGTCGGAACTACATCGGGCCTGGCATTCAGGGCCTGCGGCTACAGAGGCCCTGTCTGGGAGAGGGGCCACATGGAGCGGAGCAGGGGGGGCCGTGCTTGGAGAGCCCTGAGGATAATATGCAGCTCCCCCTGTTGGTCGGCGCTACTGATCGTCAGGTCCAGGATATGCGGCCGGCGGGGCCTCGGGCCGCGCGGCTAAAACAGCAATGGAGCAGAGTCAGACGGGAGGAGCCAAGTCATGCTAGATCGGCAGGAGGGACGTCAGGATACAGGTGGTCCGGCTGGCGAGGTTCTACCTTTGTGCAGCCTGGTGAGTATGATTACATGTTTTGTTTGTCTTCACATGCTGGTTAGGTACACAGTAAAGGGAAGGTGACGGGTCAGCTGGGGTTAGGTTTGGGGGTGCCAGCGGGTGTTAGGGGGAATGCGTTAAGTGGGGAGTTGTCAGAATTTAAGTTGCGTTCGCCAGTTGCGGGCACGGATTAGGGGCCAGGGAAACCCCGGCGCCAGTGGCGGCTTGGGTTAATTTGTCCGTCATTGCGGCTAGTGAGTCCACAGTTGGGAGTATCTCTTCCCCAGTATTAGTTGCAGTTCAAACTGAAAGGAGTAAGGAGGTGGCAAAATTTATTTTGACAAAGGGGGAAAAGACGATAGCAAGAAGGAAGATGGGGAGAAGTGGCGATGGCACTTGATTCCTCAGACTTATGCTAATTGGTTTAAGGCGTTGCAGTTTGGGCAAGAGTAATTGGCGAAAGGCGCCAGAGAATTGTTTTCAGTTGTCTTGCTATATGGGCTCGATTGGTGAGGCCTATAGGATTTATGGGGGGTAGACCTGGATCCGTTATGAGGAGCAGTGTCATCAGAGGATGGCTACCGTCCATCCATAAGATGGGATCAGAAGGATATAGGTTTGTGGTTGCGGGTGATGGCGGCAGCCAGATATGGGCAGTCATTTCAGGGCGGGGCAGGGTTCCCCGGCCGGTCAGGAAGCTGGGGTGCCAGTGGTCAGTACGGACAGACAGGGTCCTAGAAGTCAAGTTCGTGTTGGTAAGTTAATGAGGGGGAAGGCAAGTCAGTGCCACTTGCCGTTGTTTGGACATCTCCGCACCTATTGTAACGGAGCATCCCATGGGGTGTCCAAGGGTCAGACACCGGTGAGCTTAGTTGCGATGCTGCCGTACCTAAATAGGGATCCTGTTAGGGACAAAGCTGAAGTTTGAGGTTGGGTTTTGGGGAGGGTTTCAGGATTCCTTCCCCTGTTTTTGAAGTTCCAGGGACAACCAGGAATCTCCCTCGGCGTATCAACATTTGGCGCTGGTAGGTGGAAAGTTAGGAAAGGAGGTGGCGTTGGGGAGAATGGGGGGCACAGTTAGTCACCCTCCTACCTTTTTCTTATTTTGTGGTTTCGTCATTCGGGGGGGGGCCCAAGGAGGAGCCAGGTAAAGTTCGGCTAATCCACCATTTGTCTCATCCCAGGGGTAGGTCAGCGAATGATGGTATACTGGCGGAGCTTCGTTAGGTGGTGTATACATTGTTTGATGAGGCTACAAAGTAGGTAAAGAGTTGTGGGAGGGGTGTGTTGATGGCAATAGATAGATATTGAGGCAGCTGTCCGGCTCTTACCAGTTCATCCAAAATGTGTTCGTTATTGGTTTGTTTTTGGAAGGGAGATTGTTTGGAGACCCCTGCTTGCCAATGAGTTGTGCAGTATCGTGCACATTTGTTGAAACCTTTAGTTCTTTTTTAGAATGGGTGGGGCGTGATGTTTCTGGTTTGGCATCACTGGTACCTTACCGGGATGAATTTTTGGTGTGTGGGATTGGCTGTTTCGGCACAGGCACAAGAATTCTAGCAGCAATGGAATGGATAGCGAGAGGCTTTGGGGTGCCTTTGGCACCTGGGGAAAAACTGTTCGGCCAAATACCTGTATTTAGTTTCTGGCCATTGTAATTGACTCAGTGATTTGGGAGGTTCGGCTTCCTGACGACAGGTTGCCACGCTTAAGGTTGAGGTAGCAAGGGCATGCCGGGTGAGGAAGTTACAATTAAAGGAGGTTCAATCACTATTGGGGGAAACTTAATTTTGCGTGTCGGGTAATGTCAATGGGCCGAGTTTTCACGTCGGCTAGCTTGCGCTACAGCTGGAGTGCTTGCTCTTCACCCCTACATAAGTTTGTCGGAGGAACATTGAGCGGACTTGTTGGTTTGGGGAGAATTTTTTTTTGGGGGGAGCAGGGCAATGGTGGTTCGTTGCTTAAGGATGAGGTAGTGGTTAATTTCAAATTGAAATTGTTTACAGATGCTGCGGGTGACTCAGGTTTCGGGGCCTTTTTTCAGGGTCAGTGATGTGCGGATTGGTGACCAGAAAGTTGGATGGCGGAGGGGTTGACAAGGAATGTGTCGCTATTGGAAATTTTTTCCAATGATGGTCGCACTCCATTTGGGGAGTGACCAGTTGTAGAATAAGTAGATCCGGTTCAACTGGGACAATATGGGGGTGGTGCTGGCGATTAATAACGGCTCGGCATATTCTACCACAAGTTGTTCGGGTGTTGCGGCAGTTGGTCTTTATTTGTTTGGAAATTAATACGGGTCACAGCAGCTCAGGTACCAGGTATAGAGAACCTAATAGCGGATTTCCTTTCCTGTTTCAGTGAGATTGTTTCCGGGATTTTGCGGTAGAGGCGGACGGCAGCAGCTTGTAGTCCCCTGCGCAGCTTTGGAGCGTGGTCTTCAAGCAGCAAGACCACGGATTCAGGCAGTTTGGCTGGTACCACGTGGGCGGCGTATCAGGCCGCATGGGTTCCTGGGAGTAGTGGTTGGGTGGTTGCATGCTGAATGAGGATTCCCAGTTAGGACTGTTCCTGGGAAAATCGGGGGAGTGGCGATAACAGGTTGGTCTTCCACGAAGTTGAGTCATTTGATTGCAGGTTTGGCATTCGATTTCTGGTTGCGAGGTGTACAGGATTGGAAAAAAAATTTTGGGTAGTTCAGGCATTGAAGGGTTTGCATAGGGGCCATAGGTAGACGGCCTGTGTTATTTAGCTTATTGGAATGTTTGGGTAGGGAATTAAGGTATCATTGTTGCGGTTGGCTTTTCGTTGGCGGTTTTTCGGGGCTTTGTGTATTGGCGAATTGGTATTTCCCAGTATGACGTGCCCCGGGGGCTTGGGTAATAGTGACGTCCTAATTTTGGAGCATGGGGATCGAATTTTGGATCCAGAAATCAAAAACGGATCAAGTGGGGGCAGGCGGGTTCGTTTAGGGAAGGTTATGGCATCAGGTATGTGCCATTGGCAGTGCGTTTTGAGCTTTGCAAAGGTCCACCCGAGTCAGGATGGCCCATTGTTATGTCTCGAGGACGGGTCTTTTTGTCCAGATATTAGTTCATTAGTGTTTTTTGGGCATGTTTGAGATCATTGGGACTGGTTTTGGCGATGTTTGCGTTGCATTCTTTTCGTATTGGGGCGGCGATGGAAACCTCTAGGTGTGGTCTACCTGCTGAGACAGTTAAACAGATTGGTCGATGGAAGTCTCAGCGTTGTAAGTCGTGGGTTCGCAATGTTTTTCAGGGGCAATTGATCGGAAGACTGGTTCTGATTGAGGGGGGGTGGGGGGGTGTCATTCTTTGTGTTTGTATGGGAGCTACTTGGTATTTTTGTTAGTGCTTTGTTTTCCAGACGCCCCCCCCCCCCTTTTTTCTTGCCTGGTCTGGATCCTGGGCCATTCTAATGTGTGCTGGGGAACACAGAGAGCAGATACGAGAAGGAACAGGAGACAGCTATTTTTGTCGGAGGGATAGGGCTCTTGTCGGATGGCTTGGGATCAGGGGTATGGGGTGGAATACGGTGTTGCAGGGGGTGCATAACTATGCTCATTTGGGCAGGCCCCCTGACATTTTGGTTTTACGCGTCGAGGGACTTATTTGGGTGAGCGGCTTTTTCGCTTTTTGATAAAGATATTAAGCATGACTTGTTGCGGTTATGGGTGTCTTTTCCAGGCGTGATAATTGTGTGGTGGGACATTGTTCCAAGAAGGGTTTGGGCGGAAAGCATGGTCTGTGGAGAAGCTGAATAAGGCGCGGGTGAAAGTTAATAGGGTTATCTCAAAAAATTTGTGGGCTGCAACGTGGGAGTTGCAGCTCGGCATTTTGAGCTGGAGCGAGAGGATGACGAATTTTGGTAGGCGGATGGGGTGCATTTGAATGCAGTACGGATTGATTGTGGGCCCTTGGATTGCAGGGAGGTATTGAGCGAGCTTTGCTATTGAGGGGGGTCTCAGGCACTTGAAGGTTATCAAGGTGCCCTCGTTGTGGCAGGTTTTTGGTGGGTCCTTGAAGTTGGTTCTAAATTGGTTCGGGGAACCCATCCGGGTATGGATCCCCTCATTGGCAGAATGGTTGGTCACCTGGTGATTTTTGGGGGATCCCGACGGGGTATGTCGGGGCCCCCGTGGGTGTTTTTGGTGGTTAATGAAGGAATAACCCTTACACTTTGGTGCTCCTGAGCCAGTGTGGGTAACGGCTGGGAGCAATTTGGTTATATGGCTTGGTTATGTGAATCACCAGGGTTTTAGCTTCAAGGACCTTTACCACAATGCAAAATTTTACATGTTATGTATTTGTTTAATAAATGGCTGCTATGGCCAAAATTATCCAAAGATAAATTGGTGTCTGAGTGGTTATTAGCAGATAAGGGGGAATTGAAAAAGGGGTGTGTGTGCTTAATTTTGGCCGGAATCTACAATTCCAGGGTCATGTATTTAAGTGTTATTGCCGGCCTGTGTGCCATGTGGTCACATCTTTTTGTCATATTACTGTTGTAATGTTATACACTGTCATCATATGCGGCTTCTATGCTATTTAAAGTCTCATATGTGGCTGACATACCACATCACTGCTCCATATGAGTTAGTGTTATCATTTACACAGAATATCTAAGTGTACATACGCATTTGACTGTTTCTATGACTGCGATCTAGTCCTTACATGGATGCAAACCCTGGTGTGGTCCAGGTTCTTATATATTTTATTAATGCTCACAAGTCCTGTCACCTTCACCCTTAATAAATATGTACTTTTTGCACTTTAAAAACTCGTCTGTTCTCCTTGTTTATGGATATGCAGACAAGTGCAGGAAGACAGACACATGCACATGTTCACGCAGACATGTACATGAATGCAGACATGCACATGCACACATATATTAAAACGCAGACAGATGCACGCACTGACCCTTGCGAGTCTCACATCAGTATCACCCAGCATGGCGCACACTCTCCTAACAGGCGCGCCTCAGCTGCATGGAAATACGTGCAGCCAACCAGCTCCTGTGAGGAGAGTGTGCACTGTTCCGGGTGATACCGATGTGAGACTCTCACAGTGACAGTCAAAGTTCAATTGAATCGAGTCACCGTGAACATGGCCGAAAAAAGGCGTAAACTGACAAGTGCAGTGAATACCACCGGAAGTTAATGATCGGACCCGGAAGCAGAAGCAGCTGTGAGACAAAGTCTGCAGGACGCGTCGCGGGACCGATAAGTATAATCATAATGTTTTTTACTAATGTGCTTTTTTTTTACAGCTCCTGGACATGAACTTTAACATTAGCTTCCAAGGAAAACTTATGTTCGGGAACATGTGCACGAACACTATGTGTTCGGTACGGACCTCGAACTTTACAGTTCGCATTCGCCCATCACTAATTGGCTACAGTTAAAGTGTTTGTTAACCTAGTCTTGATTTATCCTCAAAAAGTTTTGTCTTAATAAGTATATAAATACATGTCATATTCCGATTTCATCAAGAAGAGCCTTTATCAACAATCCTGATTTATTCTGCTATATCTGTGGCGAGTACATGGTTGGAAAACAAAAAGAAATATCACAGATTTTGAGCATCGAGTATACCTGGCTTATTATGGAGCACAGCTTAGAGACCAGGATACGTCTTGGGCTCCACATTTGATTTGCAAACCATGTGTGGAGCATCTTTGACACTGGACAAATGGCGAAAGAAAAAGTTTAATCTTTGGTGTGCCAATGGTATGCAGAGAACGGAAAAACCACCATGATGATTGTTATTTTTGTGGGGTAAAGATTAAATCCTTTAGTCAATACAAGAAGCTCAGTGGAATTATTCTGATTTGGAATCAGTAAGATGATGTATTCCACATGGCAATGACATTTCACACCAATGTGTATCAGGCTACCAGACCATCCACTATCAGACTCTGAAGAGCAGCAGGAAATTTGGGGAAGCTCTTTGAGGCCTCAACAATTAAGCCAAAAAGAACTCAATGATCTGATTTGAAACTTACCGTATTTTTTGGACTATAAGACGCACCGGACCATAAGACGCACCCTGGTTTTAGAGGAGGAAAATAGGAAAATAAAATTTTAAGCAGAAAATGTGGTCATGACACACTGTTATGGGACGAGGATCTGCTGCTGACACTGTTATGAGGGTAATGTCCCCAAATTCTCTACTAAGGTACCACATCCTGGTAATGATCCTCCTGCCTAGTATATAATCCCCATCCTTGTACATATATGTCCCTCATCCTGCTACATAGCGCCATGCTGGTATATGCCCTCATCCTGCTATATACCCCCATCCTGCTATATACTGCCATCCTGGTATATACCCCCATCCTGCTATATACTGCCATCCTGGTATATGCCCTCATCCTGCTATATACCACCATCCTGGTATAGCCCCCATCCTGCTACATAGCGCCATTCTGGTATATGCCCTCATCCTGCTATATACCCCCATCCTGCTATATACCCCCATCCTGCTATATACCCCCATCCTGCTATATACCCCATCCTGCTATATGGCCTGCATCCTGTGATACACAAAAAAATAAACATTTATACTCACCTCCAACAGCATCGATCCTCCTCCTGTCTGTGCCAGCAGCAGCGCCACTGACCTGTGTGGAGCCATCACCGTTCCCTGCAGCATCGCTCGTCCTCCTGTCTGCCGGCCCGCTGATGTGTGTGGAGCCATGTGCACAGCAATGATATGATCGCTGCGTTCATTGCTATTCTCCACACACAGCAGCGGCCGGCAAACAGGAGGACATCACAATGCTGCATTTAACGGTGACGGGTGAGTATACTTATTCACTGCACCCTGTGTTGATGATGATGTGCGGGGGGCAGTGAATATAGCCACACATGATCACTCCAGGCTTTAGTTGCCAGGGGTGATTATGCGGGCCGGCTGTTAATTATGCGTGCATTACCCGCCCATCATCCCGCCCACCTGTCAGCGATGGCTTCGGCACTGAGAGATGATGGGCGGGAGGATGCATGCATATTAAATGAGTGGGCCCACGGGGTCACAGGAGGCGCTGCTACAGCCTGTTCATGCCCCCAATGACCCGCTCCACTGCAGCACCCTCATTCCCCGAAGCCATGCCCTACATTCAGAATATAAGACGCACCCCCCCACTTTCCCCAACATTTGGGGGCAAAAAAAGTGCGTCTTAAAGTCCGAAAAATATGGTAACTCTGTCCAAGCAAGCATCTGATTTTCTAGCATCCAGACTTAGCGAACAAAATCTTATAATGACAGCCTATCAGACAAGAGAAGAAAGGCTTTTCCCATATTTCAACCCAGGAAGAACTTGTATACTGCAATGATATCCTAGAAATTGTACTTCAAATGGAACCGACAGAATATTGACCTGAAGACTGGTGGCTTTTTGTAGACAGCTTCATTACAAGCTTGAAATGAGTTTTCTTGCACAATGGTAACCGTTATGCGCCTCCTTCCATTGCTCACTCAACAAAACTTAACGAACAATATGAAAATGTAAAACCGTATTGCAGAAAATCTGTTATCATGAACATCAGTGTTTGATTTATGTTGATCTGAAGATTGTGAACTTCTTGCTTGGATAGCAGTCTGGATACACAAAATACCTATGCTTCATATAGCTCTGGTATAGTAGGGCAAAGCAAGATCATTGGATAAAAGTGTCATGGCCTATGAGAGAAGATTGTTGTTGCTGCAAATATCATCAACAAACCATTGGTGGACAAGAACAAAATCATTCTCCCACCTCATCATATTAAGCTCGGATTAATGAAGCAATTTGTTAGGGGTTTGGACAAATTGGCTAGTTGCTTCAAGTACATTTGTAGATCATTCCTTGGACTGAGCATGAAAACACTAAAAGCTGGATTCTGTGATGGTCCTCATATTCGTAAACTCATGAATGATTCCAATTTTACCACATGCATGAATGACACTGTGGCTTCGGCCTGGAAGAGTTTTGTCTCTGTTGTGAAGAACTACTTGGGTAATAACAGAGCAGACATTTATGAAGAACTAGAAGGTGGCCCGATTCTACGCATCGGGTATTCTAGAATTTACGTATTGTGTAGTTCATGTATGATTTTTGTTATATATATATATATATATATATATATATATATATAGATGTTGTTGTGTGTAGTTACCAAGTGTTTGTGTAGGCGCTGTACATGTTCTGGGTGTTGTCTGGGTGTGATGGGGGGTGAGAGCGGTGTTGTTTGTGTGTTGCGTTGTTTGTGGAGCGCTGTGTGTCTGTAGCGTTGTGTGTGTGTTGCGCGGTTTGTGTGTGTGTGGTGTGTTTTGGGGGGAGGTATGTTTTGTGCAATGTGTGTGTTGTGCGGTATGTGCGTATATTTGTGTGTGCAGCGTTGTCTGTGTGTGTGGGTGTCTGTGTAGGGCAGTTGTTTGTGGTTCCCAGTGTGTGTGTGTTGTGTGTTGTGCAGTGCGCGCGCGCGTGTGTGTTGGGGGGAGGTGTGCACTTCCCATCGTGCTCCATCCCCCATGCAGCGCACTCCCCATCGTGCTCCATCCCCCATGCTGCGCACCCCCCATCGTGCTCCATCTCCCATCCTGCGCACTCCCAAACGTGCTCCATCCGCCATGCTGCGCACTCCCAAACGTGCTCCATCCGCCATGCTGCGCACTCCCAAACGTGCTCCATCCGCCATGCTGCGCACTCCCAAACGTGGTCCATCCGCCATGCTGCGCACTCCCAAACGTGCTCCATCCGCCATACTCCGCACTCCCCATCGTGCTGCATACCCCATGCTGCGCACTTTCAAACGTGCTCCATCCGCCATGCTGCGCACTCCCAAACGTGCTCCAGCCGCCATGCTGAGCACTCCCAAACGTGCTCCATCCGCCATGCTGCGCACTCCCAAACGTGCTCCATCCGCCATGCTGCGCACTCCCAAACGTGCTCCATCCACCATGCTGCGCACTCCCAAACGTGCTCCATCCGCCATGCTGCGCACTCCCAAACGTGCTCCATCCGCCATGCTGCGCACTCCCAAACGTGCTCCATCCGCCATGCTGCGCACTCCCAAACGTGCTCCATCCGCCATGCTGCGCACTCCCAAACGTGCTCCATCCGCCATGCTGCGCCAGCATCAGCCTCTCTGTCCCCAGCATCAGCCTCTCTGTCCCCAGCATCAGCCTCTCTGTCCCCAGCATCAGCCTCTCTGTCCCCAGCATCAGCCTCTCTGTCCCCAGCATCAGCCTCTCTGTCTCCAGCATCAGCCTCTCTGTCCCCAGCATCAGCCTCTCTGTCCCCAGCATCAGCCTCTCTGTCTCCAGCATCAGCCTCTCTGTCCCCAGCATCAGCCTCTCTGTCTCCAGCATCAGCCTCTCTGTCCCCAGCATCAGCCTCTCTGTCCCCAGCATCAGCCTCTCTGTCTCCAGCATCAGCCTCTCTGTCCCCAGCATCAGCCTCTCTCATCCCAGCATCAGCCTCTCTGTCCCCAGCATCAGCCTCTCTGTCCCCAGCATCAGCCTCTCTGTCCCCAGCATCAGCCTCTCTGTCCCCAGCATCAGCCTCTCTGTCTCCAGCATCAGCCTCTCTGTCTCCAGCATCAGCCTCTCTGTCTCCAGCATCAGCCTCTCTGTCCCGAGCATCAGCCTCTCTCATCCCAGCATCAGCCTCTCTGTCCCCAGCATCAGCCTCTCTGTCCCCAGCATCAGCCTCTCTGTCCCCAGCATCAGCCTCTCTGTCTCCAGCATCAGCCTCTCTGTCCCCAGCATCAGCCTCTCTGTCCCCAGCATCAGCCTCTCTGTCTCCAGCATCAGCCTCTCTGTCCCCAGCATCAGCCTCTCTGTCTCCAGCATCAGCCTCTCTGTCCCCAGCATCAGCCTCTCTGTCCCCAGCATCAGCCTCTCTGTCTCCAGCATCAGCCTCTCTGTCCCCAGCATCAGCCTCTCTCATCCCAGCATCAGCCTCTCTGTCCCCAGCATCAGCCTCTCTGTCCCCAGCATCAGCCTCTCTGTCCCCAGCATCAGCCTCTCTGTCCCCAGCATCAGCCTCTCTGTCTCCAGCATCAGCCTCTCTGTCTCCAGCATCAGCCTCTCTGTCTCCAGCATCAGCCTCTCTGTCCCGAGCATCAGCCTCTCTCATCCCAGCATCAGCCTCTCTGTCCCCAGCATCAGCCTCTCTGTCCCCAGCATCAGCCTCTCTGTCCCCAGCATCAGCCTCTCTGTCTCCAGCATCAGCCTCTCTGTCCCCAGCATCAGCCTCTCTGTCTCCAGCATCAGCCTCTCTGTCTCCAGCATCAGCCTCTCTCATCCCAGCATCAGCCTCTCTGTCTCCAGCATCAGCCTCTCTGTCCCCAGCATCAGCCTCTCTCATCCCAGCATCAGCCTCTCTGTCCCCAGCATCACCCTCTCTGTCCCCAGCATCAGCCTCTCTGTCCCCAGCATCAGCCTCTCTGTCCCCAGCATCAGCCTCTCTGTCCCCAGCATCAGCCTCTCTGTCTCCAGCATCAGCCTCTCTGTCCCCAGCATCAGCCTCTCTGTCCCCAGCATCAGCCTCTCTGTCTCCAGCATCAGCCTCTCTGTCCCCAGCATCAGCCTCTCTGTCTCCAGCATCAGCCTCTCTGTCCCCAGCATCAGCCTCTCTCATCCCAGCATCAGCCTCTCTGTCCCCAGCATCAGCCTCTCTGTCCCCAGCATCAGCCTCTCTGTCCCCAGCATCAGCCTCTCTGTCCCCAGCATCAGCCTCTCTGTCTCCAGCATCAGCCTCTCTGTCTCCAGCATCAGCCTCTCTGTCCCGAGCATCAGCCTCTCTCATCCCAGCATCAGCCTCTCTGTCCCCAGCATCAGCCTCTCTGTCCCCAGCATCAGCCTCTCTGTCCCCAGCATCAGCCTCTCTGTCTCCAGCATCAGCCTCTCTGTCCCCAGCATCAGCCTCTCTGTCTCCAGCATCAGCCTCTCTGTCTCCAGCATCAGCCTCTCTCATCCCAGCATCAGCCTCTCTGTCTCCAGCATCAGCCTCTCTGTCCCCAGCATCAGCCTCTCTCATCCCAGCATCAGCCTCTCTGTCCCCAGCATCACCCTCTCTGTCCCCAGCATCAGCCTCTCTGTCCCCAGCATCAGCCTCTCTGTCCCCAGCATCAGCCTCTCTGTCTCCAGCATCAGCCTCTCTGTCCCCAGCATCAGCCTCTCTGTCTCCAGCATCAGCCTCTCTGTCTCCAGCATCAGCCTCTCTGTCCCCAGCATCAGCCTCTCTGTCCCCAGCATCAGCCTCTCTCATCCCAGCATCAGCCTCTCTCCCCAGCATCAGCCTCACTGTCCCCAGCATCAGCCTCTCTGTCCCCAGCATCAGCCTCTCTGTCCCCAGCATCAGCCTCTCTGTCTCCAGCATCAGCCTCTCTGTCTCCAGCATCAGCCTCTCTGTCTCCAGCATCAGCCTCTCTGTCCCCAGCATCAGCCTCTCTGTCTCCAGCATCAGCCTCTCTGTCCCCAGCATCAGCCTCTCTGTCCCCAGCATCAGCCTCTCTCATCCCAGCATCAGCCTCTCTCATCCCAGCATCAGCCTCTCTCATCCCAGCATCAGCCTCTCTGTCTCCAGCATCAGCCTCTCCGTCTCCAGCATCAGCCTCCCCATCCCAGCCTTCCCCAGGATCAGCCTCTCTCCTCCCAGCCTCCTCCAGCACGCCGTGCTCCTCTGCCGACACTCACAGATCCGATCGCATACACTCACACACACACCCACACACACACACCCGATCGCATATACTCACACACACCCGATCGCATACACTCACACACACCCGATCGCATACACTCACGCACACACACACTGACGATATCGCACATCCACGCTCATACTCACAACATCCGGAGATACCACATGCTTCTGGCCATGTGATCCTCCGGCAGGTCCTGGAATGTCACAACAGCACAGTATCGAGGCCGAGAAGCAAGCGATATCTCCGGATGCTGTGAGTGTGTGGATGCGATGTGATGTATGTGTGAGGTGTGTGTGAGAGTGAGTGTGAGCCGGTGTACACTGGTAACTATAATACACATCGGGTAACTAAGGGACCTTAGTTACCCGATGTGTATAATGGTTACCAGCGTTCACGGCCTCCGTCAAGATCCCAGCATCGCAAGGTTATGTCTGGCGCTGCTGGGATCGTGACGGAGCCGGTGTAGAAGCAAGCGATATCCCAGGATGTTGTGAGTGTGTGGATGTGATGTGTGAGGTGTGTGTGAGAGTGAGTGTGATCTGATGTGTGTGTGTGTACTCACCTGGGAATCGGAGCTCCGTGTCAGTTGGGCCAGAGCGAGCGTGCATTGCGTGAGGGGGCGGGGCCTGCAGAGAGCCGGGGCGAGAGGCCAATCCGTGTGGGGGGGCGGGGCCATGGCGAGCCCAGCGGCCATTCAGCTTTGTGTCACCGTAAGGACACAATTTCGGAGCATGACAGACAGACAGACAGACAGACAGACAGAATAAGGCAATTATATATATAGATTGGGACAAGATTTGCTTGCTAACTTCAGAAATGTGAAAGTTAATATGAGCATAAAGATGCACTGTATCTATAGCCATTTTCTCTGATTTCCCAATAACATTGGAGATCAGCAAAAAACAAGATGAGAGGTTCCACCAGGATAAGAAGGTGATGGAGGAGAGATGTTAATGCAGATGGGACATACACATGAGGGCAGACTACTCTTGAAGTCACTAATGTGATTGTGTGACCTGATGACACACATAAAAGGAAATCACATAAACATTTTTTTGAAGTATTGACATTAATATAGCAATTCATATTGTATTAATTAATCAAATCCAATTTTTTTTAATGTCAGATATTTTTAATTTCTTTTTTTCTAATTATATTAGATTGTTTACCTATGAAATTAAAGTTGCTGCAAAGCTGAAATATTGATCATTTAATGAACACAGAAAGGTCAGATTTTTACAAGACAACAGTTTTGTCGCCCACAGAAAGTAATGTGAAATTCGAACGAATAATTAACTTCTAATACAAAGATATGTTGCATAACATTGGGGAATGAAGTTGTGGTGCTATTAGAGCCATATTTAATATTTTGTGTGACTTCTATGAGCTTGAAGAACTGCAACCATGTGGTTCAACAATGATTCATACAATTTATTGATGAAGTCATCAGGAAGAGCAAAGAATGTAGTCTTACATACCTCCCAGAGTTTATCTAGATTCTTTGGTTTTGTCTTCCAAGCTTCCTCTTTCATCCTACCCCCCAACATGCTCAATGATGTTCATGTCTGGTGACTGAGCTGGCCAGTCCTTGAGCACCTTGATCTTCTTTGCCAGGAGGAACTTTGTTGTAGAGATGGATGTATGAGATGGAGCACCATCCTGCTGCAGAATTTGACCCCTTTTATGATTGGGAATGTAAGAGGTAGCTAATACTTCTTGATATTTTAGGCTATTGATATTGCCTTCCACCTTGCAAATGTTTCGCACACCCCCGTACTGAATGTAACACCAGACCATGATCTTTCCACCACCAAACTTAACTGTTTTCTGGATCCATACGGGTTCCAGTAGGTCTCCTGCAGTATTTGTGGCGGCTGTGGTGTAATTAAACTGAAGATTCATCAGAGAAATCAACCTTCTTCCATTTTTCCAGCGTCCATCTCTTTACCAGGCTGTGGGACTTGGCAAATGCGACACGTTTTTTTAATTGCCTTTTGGGCACTAATTTGACCATGGAGGCCATTTCGAGACAGAATCCTACAAACTGTTCTACTTGACACAGGGACTTGAGGTGAGCAGGCCTGTTGGAGCTCTGCTGTAGTGGAAGAGGGGCTGGCTTTGGATTTTCTAACCAACAAACGTTCCTCCTGAGCAGTGTTCTTGCGGGGTCTGCAAGACCTGGGCTTGTCAAAAACATCTCCAGTCTCTTCAAATCTTTTTTCAATTCTTTGTACTTGATGCTGAGACACATTAAAGGTGCCAGCTACCTCTGCAGTGGATCTGGTCTTCAGCCTCTTGATAATCAAGGCTTTGGTCGCAGGGTGGATTTTGGCATGTTGTCAGAGGTCAAGTTGCAGTTAAGCTGGGTTCACACTAAGCGACAGCGACAACGACGTCGCTGTTACGTCACCATTTTCGGTGACGTAACAGCGACCTTGTAAGTCGCTGTTATGATCGCTGCTTAGCTGTCAAACACAGCAGAAGCAGCGATCATAACGTCGCTGTGCTACATGTGCAGAGAGCAGGGAGCCGCGCTTAGCGCTGGCTCCTTGCTCTCCTAGGTACAGTACACATCGGGTTTATTAACCCGATGTGTGCTGCAGCTACATGTCACAGTGCAGAGAGCAGGGAGCCGCGCTTAGCGCTGGCTCCTTGCTCTCCTAGGTACAGTACACATCGGGTTAATTAACCCAATGTGTACTGCAGCTACATGTCACAGTGCAGAGAGCAGGGAGCAGCGCACACTGCTTAGCGCTGGCTCCTTGCTCTCCTTGCTACAGTATACATCGGGTTAATTACCTGATGCGTACTGCAGCCACATGTGCACAGAGCAGGAGCCGGCACTGGCAGCAAGAGCGGAGGCTGGTAACGAAGGTAAATATCGGGTAACCAGGGAAAGGTCTTCCCTTGGTTATCCGATGTTTACGCTGGTTACAGCTTACCGCAGCTGCCAGACGCCGGCTCCTGCTCCCTCTGCTCGCTTCATTTCGTCGCTCTCTCGCTGTCACACACAGCGATGTGTGTGTCACAGCGGGAGAGTGACGACCAAAAAATGAAGCTGGACATTCAGCAACGACCGGCGACCTCACAGCAGGGGCCAGGTCGTTGCTGGATGTCACACACAGCGACAGCGACGGGACGTCGCTGCAACGTCACAGAAAATGGTGACGTAGCAGCGACGTCGTTGTCGTTGTCGCTGTGTGTGACACCAGCTTTAAAGTGAAGGTCTGGGGTGAGGGTTTCTTTTTATACACACCCACTAATTAACCGATCATTTAGTGAGCACAGGTGGGGATATAAACTAGGATTGGGTGCATTATATGACAAGGCGACAAAACTTTTGTCTTGCCAAAATCTGACCTTCATCTGTGTTCATTAAATCTGTGTTCATTAAATGATCAATATTTCAGCTTTGCAGCAACTTTATTTTCATAACCTGAATCAAATTTAGGAGGGTTTCAGCTTTCAAAAGAGTAGTTTATAAAACCAATGGATGAATTTAAAGTCAGGTTATAAGCTTTTAGTAGCATAACATGGATAAGCGACAGACCTTCTTTCAGGGAGTGTAGATGCGATAATCCCAGGACTTTACCCCCTGCTCATTCCATTGCCCTGGTGTGGTGGCAATCGGGGTAATGAGGGGTTATTAACATGGCACAGCTGTCAACAAAGCCCAGAATTAGTGATGTAAAGGAGTCTTCTATGAGAACCCCCCATCACTAATCCTATAAGTAAAAACAAATAGACATACACAGAGAAAAATCGATTATTTGGAATAAAATACAAACCACCTTCTTTCACCACTTTATTAACCTCCAAAACACCCAAGTCTGACATAATCCACATGAGGTCCCACGACGGTCCTGGCTCTGCTACATCCGAGCCTGGAGAGACTGAAAACATGTCTGATCTCTCCAGGCTCACACTGATAAGAAGGACCTGGCTGGCAGTAGTGACGTCACTCAGTTCATCAGAGGTCATATCTGGGTTCACATGGTATGACCTCTGGTGACCTGAAGCACTCTTAAAATGCGGGGCCATGTCTCACTCCCCACCAGCACTTTTCCTCAGGCCCCCAGACCTCTTTGTTGGGTCAAGCAAAAAATTACTTTCATTTCCCATTGACTTGTATTGTTCTCACTTTTCGGAACGGAATACACGAATATTACAGAGTACCCGTTACGAGTGTAGCGAATACGAATATTACAGTACTCGCTCATCTCTAGTTATGGTGCTAGAGCACCCAATGTACTTTTGCAGGCTCTCATCTGCATTATAAATGTTTTTAAATGCTCTTTAAATGCTCGGTGTTGTCTATATTATAATTAATTTACTATTAAAGCACCACTCCAGTGTTTTATTTGTCATCAGCGCTGGGGTAATGCTTTTAATCCAAGGTCCCTGCCTCTACTCTCATATTCACCCTCCAGTGTCTTCCCATTGTACGGACGCTGTTCCGATCCAGGGACACCATCTTGTGACGGTAACTTCTGACTGGCCTGAAGTCATAAGTTAAGTCACAAGTGCTCAATGCAAGTCTATGAGAGTCAGAACAAGGCCAGAACGAGACTCTTATAGACTTGTATTGAGTTGTGACCTTTGGCACGCTCTATGAATCACTGGAGCAGCTGGCAGGTTACAAACTGCTAGAGACTGATAGGAGCGGCAGTCACAGAAAAGGAAGATAGTGGCAGGTAAGTATATGAGTTTGATCTGGAAACTTAGATTTAAAGCACCACTGCTTTGCGCTAGCTAGTAGTTGTCTTTACAATTGAGTGAAAGAATCCTGAGGTTGCAGATACCGTTGAAATCAAGAGACTGGGTGGAGTGAGAATGGCCTTAATCCCGGGCCCACCTGCCTCTTGGTCCTCATAGCAGCTGCACTGTCTGGAGAGAAGCCAGATAAGACTAGTTGGCATGTAATCACAAGTATGGAATTTGCATGTGATCACCTACCTGAATGGGGAAATCCAGGGAATCGCTACTTACAACAATAATAGTAGATCTTTTTCCAAAGCCCGGACAACCTCATGCAATGTTGGCATCCATTAAACAGGAATGAATTGATGTCTGTGTGAGTTTTTGATGCCCTCATGGAGCAAATAGTTAGTTCTGGAACTTGCCTATTTATAATGTTTAAAAAATACCTTGCGTCTCTGGTACTAGCAAGTGTGACGCCCTGGACTAGCCAGGTAGTCACAGACATAACATCACACACACACCCTCCCGTGGATGGTTCACACCAGTCAGACAAAAACCCTTGTTGCCTCCCTCCAGGGTCTGATGTCCACACCAGGTGGGACGGAGCCAGGTGGTTGGCCCCACCAAGGAGTTCACAGGCCTGGAGGCGGGAAAAGTGAGAGATTAAGTTTGGAGGTGGAAGTGAGAGGACAGAGACTGTTAGTGTCTTGGTAGGAGCCCAGGCACTGTCAGCAAGGTTGGCAGATGGTGGTGGCCGTCTGCAGGAGTTAGTGGATCTCTGTGGAATCGTAGGACCGGAGTCGGGCGGTGGCCCGCCGGTACCAAACCGGGGAGCAGAGTGAAGCTAAGCACAAAGGCAGGGCCATCGGACCCCGAATTCAGGGTGGTCGTCGCCATATCACCCTGGAAATTGGGGCATCTCACTGTATTCTAATCTAATATACAGCTCCTTTTGTTTTCTATGTCATTTTTCTAGAACCTGCCTGGACAACATCAAGTGTTTTAAGAAAGAGAGCTAATCTTCTTGGAATATGACTCATCTTGCACCACACTGCATGGAAAGGAAATACTAGTATATGGGTAGATGGATTGTCAAAAAGAGTGACAGATTGCTAATCAGTAATCAAACTTTTTCTAGCAGTGAAAGTGGGAAGATATTGTAAGAAGACATATCCTGTAATCTGACTTAGGGGCGGACAGATAGGTTGTGCAATCAGTGCGGCTGAATAGGGGTTCAGGGGGAGGGGGTGTCCCTCAATACTAAACTTTCATATGGAATACCTAGACCTAGCCAAGTACATGACATGTAGCCTTTGGGCCTTGGAAGTTTACAGGTCACCTAGAATGGGTTCAGGTATTAGAGGCAGAGCTTTTCATCTTCAGCATTGAGCTTATTGGTGGTCAGCACTAGATGTAGTATTTATATCAGGGGCGTACATAGAAATCATGGGGCCCCATAGCAAAAGTCTGAATGGGCCCCCCCCTCCCAATAAAAAAAAAAAAAATTACAACAACATAATAACATAATAATCATACATGCTACTGGGGGCTGGCACACGTTACTGAGGGTGACATACACGTTACTGCTGGCGGGTTGTAGTTAGAAATAATACATACTAAACAGTGTTACTGAACAACACCCACCATACTAAGGCCAATAATACATTGCAAAATAATGCCGCCACTCCATGACCAAATATCACCACATAGATTCTGAATATAACCACCGTCCTGTTACTGAGCAGAGTCCACTGCACCAAGACCACTGGATTCACACCGCAAATCCCCAAAAAAATCTGCAATATGTGAACTTGTCCTCAAGTAGGGATGTCTTTCTTCGTGCCCCTCACTACTAGAGATGAGCTAACCGGTCGCGGTTCTGCTTGAGCTTGGTTCGTCGAACGGAGGTCTAGTTCGAGTTCAAATCGGCGAACTGGTTCGGCGAACCACTCGAACCCATAGGAAACAATGGGAGGCAATCACAAACACATAAAAACACCTAGAAAACACCCTCAAAGGTGTCCAACAGGTGACAAACAACTCACAACACAACACAAACACATGGGAAAATGACAAGGACAAAAACTCATGCAAAAACAGAAGAGCTGGACAAGGAAATAGAGGAGGAGACACAGCAAGCGGAGTCTCCCTTTTTTCCAAAAATTGGGCCACACAGACACCCCTTCAGTGGCAGCACTTGTGTCCCAGTTGTACACTTCACAGGTAGATTTGCATCAAGCACATTCAAAAATACGCCATCCTTAACTGTCCCCAGGATGACACCGGGGTGGGTAGCAAAGTCTTTGCTGATCTCCGATCTATTCATCTTGGATCATTTTTAGAAACACTGCAAGCAAGGGTCACTCCAAGCTGAGTCTCCCTTTTTTCCAAAAATTGGGCCTCACAGACACCCCTTCAGTGGCAGCACTTGTGCCCCAGTTGTACACTTCACAGGTAGATTTGCATCAAGCACATTCAAAAATACGCCATCCTTAACCGTCCCCAGGATCACACCGGGGTAGGTAGCAAAGTCTTTGCTGATCCCAGATCTGTTCATCTTTGGATCATTTTTAGAAACACTGCAAGCAAGGGTTACTCCAAGCGGAGTCTCCCTTTTTCCAAAAATTGGGCCACACAGACACCCCTTCAGTGGCAACACTTGTGCCCCAGTTGTACACTTCACAGGTAGATTTGCATCAAGCACATTCAAAATACACAAGCATTTACTCTGCCCAGGATGACACAGGGGTAGTAAATTCCTTGTGGATCCATGACTTGTTCATTTTGATGAACGTTAGTCTGTCCACATTGTCACTGGACAGACGCATGCGCTTATCTGTCAGCACACACCCAGCAGCACTGAAGACACGTTCAGAGACAACGCTGGCAGCTGGACAGGACAAGATCTCCAAGGCGTAAGTGGAGAGCTCTGGCCATTTTTCAAGATTTGAAGCCCAAAATGAGCAACGCTCCATTTGCAAAGCCATGGCATCGATGTTCATTTGGAGATACTCCTTTATCATCCTCTCCAGCCGTTGACTATGTGTCAGACTTGTTGTCTCTGGTGGCCTTGCAAAGGATGGTCTAAAAAAATTATGAAAAGATTCAATAAAATTGCTGTTACCAGCACCAGATATGGTGCTGCTGGTACGGGTAGACTGTTGAAGATGACGAGACCGTCCCATGTTTGTCAAGTTACAACTGGGAGATTCACTCCGTGCACCACGGTTGTTTGGTGGAAAAGCTGAGCTAAGATCGAGTAACAGCTTTTGCTGATACTCCTGCATACGTGCGTCCCTTTCTATGGCTAGAATTATTATGTCACAAAATTTGGACTTGTATCGGGGATCTAATAGTGTGCCAAGCAAGTACTCATCATCACTTCTAATTTTGACAATACAAGGGTCATGTTGGAGGTAGTGCAGCAAGAAGGCGCTCATGTGTCTGGCGCAGCCATGCGGACCAAGTCCACGCTGTGTGTGTGACATAGAGGTGCTAATCGTTCTTTCTTCCTCTGACATCTCCCCCCAACCTCTTCCAACTGAAATTTAACCAAGGTCTCCCTCATCCGCTGAGTCTTCCATGTCCATGGACAGTTCGTCCTCCATTTCTTCATGTTCCCCTGCACCTTCCCCAACATTTCGCCTGCTACCATGCGCCCTTGTTGATCCCTGTCCCCCATGGTCCCATGCCTGCCGCCTTGGTGATAATGAACGTCTGGACCTTGGTGATGTTGTTGTCCCTTGTGCATATGAATCCTCCTGTACTTCCTCCCCTTCCTGTTGTCCCACCCCCTGACTCCAAATAGTGTTTAGCGTGTGCTCCAGCATGTAAATGACTGGAATTGTCATGCTGATAATGGCATTGTCAGCGCTAAACATATTTGTCGCCATGTCGAAACTGTGCAGAAGGGTGCATAGGTCCTTGATCTGAGACCACTCCATCAGGGTGATCTGCCCCACCTCTGCATCTTGTTGGCCCAGGCTATACATCATGACGTATTGCACCAGGGCTCGGCGATGCTGCCACAGTCGCTGTAACATGTGGAGAGTCGAATTCCAGTGTGTCGGCACATCGCATTTCAGGCGATGAACCGGCAGGCCGAAAGACTTCTGGAGCAATGCAAGTCGCTCAGCTGCGGCGGTTGAACGGCGGAAGTGAGCAGACAGTTTTCGTGCCCTGTTCAGAAGGCCATCTAGGCCGGGATAGTGTGTTAAAAATTGCTGGACAACAAGGTTCAACACGTGAGCCATACAAGGCACGTGTGTCACCTTGCCCAGGCGAAGGGCCGCACCCAGGCTTGCAGCATTGTCGCACATGGCCTTATCAGGCTGCAGGTTGAGTGGAGACAACCATTTATCAAACTCAGTCTCCAGAGCTGCCCACAACTCAGCCGCTGTGTGACTCTTATTTCCAAGACATTTCAAGATAAAGACCGCCTGATGCTGTTGCGCTCTGCTGCCAGCATAGTAATGAGGGGTGCGTGATTCCTTCTGCGCAGTTACAACGCTGGTGGCCTGACCAGGCAGGCTTGGGGCGGAGGTGGAGGACCCAGTCGAGGTTGAGGAGGCAGAAGTAGTGCACGAACTTGGACAGACAGAGGATTGACACACAAGTTGTGGGGATGGCAAGACTTGTGCAGCAGACCCTTCACCATCTATCACCATAGTTACCCAGTGCCCAGTCAGCGACATGTAATGTCCCTGTCCATGCTTACTGGTCCAAGTATCGGTGGTGAAATGCACCCGTTCACACACAGAGTTTCTCAAGGAAGCGGTGATGTTGTGTGCGACATGCTGGTGGGGGCGGGCGGGGAGGAGGGTGTCAGCACACCGCGCTCACCCCTTCTGCTCGGGTCCGGCAGCTGCTCCTGGTGGCTCGAGCTGTGGGCCGGATCCCGGGGTTTCTCGAGCGACACTCCTCGCCCGTGAGTGAAAGGGGGTGTTTGTTGGGTGTGGGGATTGTTATAGTTCGTGACGCCACCCACGGTTGTGGTGATTGCACCACCGCTGCTCAGTAGGGGGGGTCCCGGGGATGGTGATGCGGAGCAGCCAGGTGTTGTGTTGCCCCTCCGTGGGTAGGGGTTGGTGATCCCGGGGCCCAGTGATGAGATGTAAGGTGTAGGGCCCGGTGGGCGCAGGGACGCGGGGGCAGCGCTGTGCCTTGCGGCACTGTGGTACTCACTCAGCCTGAGACGTGGACACAGTTTGTACGGTAAACCAAACGGCTGGTAGGACGGTCCCACAGATGGCTGCACCTGCACTCCCGGTAGGTGACGGTGATGTCTCTCTTCCTTGCACCTTTGTTTGACTTGTGGTATCGGTGGATTCCCTCCGGTTACCCGCTCCCCGGCTGCAATCTGGGCCGGAGGAGCTCTACACTTTGCCCGCAGGCGCTGGCCCTGAGAAACTGGTGCCGTGGCGGTGGCGGTGTCTCTCCGGTTCAGGTTGGGCTGTTGCCTTCAATCGGGACTTAGTTGTTGGGGGATCTGCGTCCCCGTCACTGACGGATTCGGCAAATTTGGTGACTCCTAGCCTTGCCGGGGTCCGAGAGGCCCCTGCCCTGGTGCTGACTGTCCTTCGGAACACTGCTCCAGACCACCGGGCACACAGCCAACGGGGTCTTTCCAGGAACTTCCAAACGGTCCCCCTCCAGACAGTCACCGCCGTTGCTGACCTTGCTGTTCTGGCCCTCCACAAAGCTGGACCCTTCAGGCTGTCTTTCTTCACTGTCACTTCACTTGCTTTTCCTCCTTTTCCACTTTTCTACTTTCACTCTCACTTTCTTAACTCCTCTACTTAACTCAACTTCACTCTTGCCCTTCCCGGGCTACTCTCTGTTGTTTACTCCTTCCACTTCCTCCTCCCTGACTAGACTGCCTGGTTTCTCCCTGCCTCCAGAGTTGTGAGCTCCTCGGTGGGCGGAGCCAACCGCCTGGCCCACCCCCTGGTGTGCATCATCAGACTCCTGGAGGAAGGCAACAAGGATTTGTAGGTTAGCTGTGATGTGCCTACCTGGAGTGTGGGGTGTGGTGGTGGTGTGACCTGTGTCCCCTGGCTTGCCCAGGGCGACACATTCCCCCTTAGCAAAATGCAGACCGTCCGCGGGCTGCCGTCCTACACCGGTTTTATTTTTCTGTAAAAGGGGTAACAAGGTTAAGACAACATGAATAACATTTTTAATCAAAACTCTTCCCAAGACGGGAGGCACATTTACTTAAACGTTGCAATGGTATACGGTCACGGTTTCCGCTCTCTCCCACCCAAGCAACCTGGCCCTGATGCTGCCCCTAAAACCCAGGCAGCACCCCTTGACCCACAGTCCAGCACAAGTTACCCGAGCGGGATCTGTCCTTCCCCTCCAGAGGGTGGCCACCGGTTCCTTTGGTGGCTGGGCCCTGGCCTGCTCTGCTCAGGGCCCTCCCTCCAACCTGCCTCTCCGGAGACGGTATAGCGGAAACAATAACGGTAACCAACATATTTACAAGCCACTTAACGTTTGTGGTGCCCTGCAAGTTCACTGGCTTGTCCATGGATAGTTCCCATGCAAATAAACTTTAAACGGTCCCCACGGGGACAACGGTGCCAGCTCCTGCCGGTTCAATCACAAGGCAAATCAGATGAAAAACTCTGTAATTTTCATTTTCCTTATCATTCTTTTGCAAACTTTCAAACAAACTTAAACTCACTGGTGGTCCCAACGGGGACGGTGCAACGGGCATCCGCTGCCCTACTCAGATTCTTCGGCTGCGGCGGACCCATCTTCCTCCGACATGGGCTCGGTGTCAGGCCCGGAGTCACCATCAACAGCCTCCGCACCAGACGGGTAGCTTCCAACCGCCGTAGCTTCTAGGCTTGCTACTCCCTGGGCCGCAATCACGGGGGGGTGTACGCCCAACGGGCCAGGTGCTGTGCAGCATGCGAGCAAGTAGGACGGAGGCAACCTAGGAGCCAGGGTCAGACCGGGTCCCTCAGCCGCAGCGGCCGGTCCCTCCGGGACACAGGGGCGTGGGTCACTCTCCGGTTCCTCCATTCCATACACTCGCGCTACGGCAACTAGCGCCTCCACCTCTGCGGCCCATTGCTCCATCAGCCCGCCGATCTGCCTCTGATAATGACGGCAAATCTCCACCGTTCGGGCCCTCAGCCATGCCGCTGTCCCGGGCACCAGCTCGGCCGCCTCCGCATAGCTCGGTGGGGCGGACATTTTCCGTTAGGGTCGATGGATCGGGGGGTCTCAGCGTGTTTTTTGCGACGCCACACTTACATGCGTCCAGCCGCCATCGCGTCCCCCTTAGGTCTTTCCGGCCCCTCCTCTCTCGGGGCGGGGTTTTGGCCTTCGCGCCTCTACTGCTCGAGAAGACGCTCGAGCGGGAACTTTTCGCGCCAAAGATGGCGGCTTCTGAAATTTTCCTGCCGGATACCTCCGGCGGTAACAAGGCGCACCTCTACCAGATGGCAGAGCGGTAAGATCCTGTTCGTGACGCCAAGTTGTCGCGGGCGGGGAGGAGGGTGTCAGCACACCGCGCTCACCCCTTCTGCTCGGGTCCGGCAGCTGCTCCTGGTGGCTCGAGCTGTGGGCCGGATCCCGGGGTTTCTCGAGCGACACTCCTCGCCCGTGAGTGAAAGGGGGTGTTTGTTGGGTGTGGGGATTGTTATAGTTCGTGACGCCACCCACGGTTGTGGTGATTGCACCACCGCTGCTCAGTAGGGGGGGTCCCGGGGATGGTGATGCGGAGCAGCCAGGTGTTGTGTTGCCCCTCCGTGGGTAGGGGTTGGTGATCCCGGGGTCCAGTGATGAGATGTAAGGTGTAGGGCCCGGTGGGCGCAGGGACGCGGGGGCAGCTCTGTGCCTTGCGGCACTGTGGTACTCACTCAGCCTGAGACGTGGACACAGTTTGTACGGTAAACCAAACGGCTGGTAGGACGGTCCCACAGACGGCTGCACCTGCACTCCCGGTAGGTGACGGTGATGTCCCTCTTCCTTGCACCTTTGTTTGACTTGTGGTATCGGTGGATTCCCTCCGGTTACCCGCTCCTCGGCTGCAATCTGGGCCGGAGGAGCTCTACACTTTGCCCGCAGGCGCTGGCCCTGAGAAACTGGTGCCGTGGCGGTGGCGGTGTCTCTCCGGTTCAGGTTGGGCTGTTGCCTTCAATCGGGACTTAGTTGTTGGGGGATCTGCGTCCCCGTCACTGACGGATTCGGCAAATTTGGCGACTCCTAGCCTTGCCGGGGTCCGAGAGGCCCCTGCCCTGGTGCTGACTGTCCTTCGGAACACTGCTCCAGACCACCGGGCACACAGCCAACGGGGTCTTTCCAGGAACTTCCAAACGGTCCCCCTCCAGACAGTCACCACCGTTGCTGACCTTGCTGTTCTGGCCCTCCACAAAGCTGGACCCTTCAGGCTGTCTTTCTTCACTGTCAATTCACTTGCTTTTCCTCCTTTTCCACTTTTCTACTTTCACTCTCACTTTCTTAACTCCTCTACTTAACTCAACTTCACTCTTGCCCTTCCCGGGCTACTCTCTGTTGTTTACTCCTTCCACTTCCTCCTCCCTGACTAGACTGCCTGGTTTCTCCCTGCCTCCAGAGTTGTGAGCTCCTCGGTGGGCGGAGCCAACCGCCTGGCCCACCCCCTGGTGTGCATCATCAGACTCCTTGTGGAAGGCAACAAGGATTTGTAGGTTAGCTGTGATGTGCCTACCTGGAGTGTGGGGTGTGGTGGTGGTGTGACCTGTGTCCCCTGGCTTGCCCAGGGCGACACACAGGCACACCTTTCTTAGAGAAGTAGTGGTGACTGGGCATCTGGTACTGGGGCACAGCGATAGACATAAGGTCTCTAAAATCCTGTGTGTCCACCAGGAGGAAAGGCAGCATTTCGGTATCCAAGAGCTTACAAAGGGATAAAGTCAACCTCTTAGCTTTGTAATGGGTCGCAGGAAATGGCCTTTTATTTGTCCACATCTGAGGGACAGAGATCTGGCTGCTGTGTGTAGACGGTGGTGAGTAGGGTGTCCCTGAAAAAATGCAGGTTTGTGAGGAAAGTGCAGGCGTAGACATGATGTTGCCTTCATCCAACGTTGATGCTATCGATGTCTGAGAGAGCTGTACACACGCACTTGTTTCCCCTTCCAAACCAACTGATGACCTACCAAGCAAACTGCCTGTTGCAGTTACAGTGGTGGAAGTTGTGCGTGGAAAACCAGGTGTGACAGCTGTCCCCACAGTCCTAGAAGATGAAGAGCGTGCGGATGCACTGGAAGGGGCAGGCGGTGGATGGTCCGCTCCGCTAGACCGCATTGCAGCACGGTGAGCTTCCCACTGGGACATATGATATTTATTCATGTGACAATTCATAAAAGAAGTTGTCAAACTGCTGAGGTTTTTGCCTCTACTAACAGATTCTCGAAAAATTTTACAGATCACATGATTTGGGCGATCCTTTGCAAGGTCAAAAAAGGACCAGGCTAGGCAAGGCTTAGAGGACATGCGACCTGCTGAGCCACCCCGACTAGTGCTCAGAGGCAGAGTGGTGGCTGAGGATGCAGTTGTAGACGTGCTACCAGTACTCCTCCTCTGTCCAGGAAGGCGCAAGGTAACTTCGTCGTCAGTTGCATCCTCCTCCACCACCTCTGTTGACCTCCTCGATTGCCTGACTGTGGGTTGACAGTAGGTGGGATCTAGAACTTCCTCATCAAGCATTGTGTTTGCACTCCCCTCACCCTCAGACCGAGCCTCTTCCTGCCCTGAACAAATATTTAAGTTGTCATCCCAATCTGGTATCTGCGTCTCATCGTCATCAGTATGTTCCTCATTGTCTATTACAACAGGTGCTACAGTTTGTGAATAAGGGTCAACATTATGCTCAGAAACTTGCTCATCACGGCCTGAATCTGAGTCACAAAGGTTCTGGGCATCACTGCAGACCATTTCCTGGTCTGTACTCACTGTAGCTTGGGAGCAGACCTCTGATTCCCAGGCTATAGTGTGACTGAACAGCTCTGTCTGCAGACTCAGTCTGCTCATCTCAGTCTGCTCACTCATCTCTGTTCCACCATACTGTGCAGGGCGGATGGAGACTTGAGAGCTGGGAGAAAGCAAGTGTGATTGGGATGACAACTCAGAGGACTGTTTTTTTTGGATGCGGTAGTTGAGGTGGAGGAGAGGGCACTTGTTGGACCACTTGAGATCCATTTAAGTATATTCTTTTTTTGGGCATCATCTACCTTTGTTCCAGTTGTTCGTGTCCGTAAAAAAGGGAGCACATCGGATTGTCGATGGAAAGTAGTAGACATCTTACGTTTGTTAGAAGATGGCCTATCTTCAGGAGATGTTAATGGAGCTTTGCCACCTTCCCCACGGACACAAACTTTTTTTCCTTTTCCAACATGTCTGTTCCCCTTTCCACTAGCATCTGTCATTTTGCCACTCATTTTGATTTCGACAAGATTCTCCACTTAAAATGTGGTAGTAAAAATTGAGAGGTGGTGTAGATTGCAGAGGTGGTCTAGCTTTATTGACAGCAGAAGAAGCAACACACACTATCCCTGAGGGTGCAATGCAGAGGTGCTGGAAATAGCTTGGCACCAGTGGGACACTACTGAAGTCCAACAGCCACTTTTAGGATGCCACTGTTTCCTCAGTGTTTGCTATTATAATGGCTTAGTAAAAATTAGCTTGAGTTTGCAATGCAGAGGTGCTGGAAATAGCTTGGCACCAGTGAGACACTACTGAAGTCCAACAGCCACTTTTAGGATGCCACTAAGTTTCCTCAGTGTTTTCTATTATAATGGCTTAGTAAAAATGAGCTTGAGGGTGCAATGCAGAGGTGCTGGAAATAGCTTGGCACCAGTGGGACACTAATGAAGTCCAACAGCCACTTTTAGGATGCCACTATGTTTCCTCAGTGTTTGCTATTATAATGGCTTAGTAAAAATGAGCTTGAGGGTGCAATGCTGAGGTGCTGGAAATAGCTTGGCACGAGTGGGACACTAATGAAGTCCAACAGCCACTTTTAGGATGCCACTAAGTTTCCTCAGTGTGTGCTATTATAATGGCTTAGTAAAAATGAGCTTGAGGGTGCAATGCAGAGGTGCTGGAAATAGCTTGGCACCAGTGGGACACTAATGAAGTCCAACAGCCACTTTTAGGGTGCCACTAAGTTTCCTCAGTGTTTGCTATTATAATGGCTTAGTAAAAATGAGCTTGAGGGTGCAATGCAGAGGTGCTGGAAATAGCTTGGCACCAGTGGGACACTAATGAAGTCCAACAGCCACTTTTAGGGTGCCACTAAGTTTCCTCAGTGTTTGCTATTATAATGGCTTAGTAAAAACGAGCTTGGGGGTGCAATGCAGAGGTGCTGGAAATAGCTTGGCACCAGTGGGACACTAATGAAGTCCAACAGCCACTTTTAGAATGCCACTATGTTTCATCAGTGTTTGCTATTATAATGGCTTAGTTAAAATGAGCTTGAGGGTGCAATGCAGAGGTGCTGGAAATAGCTTGGCACCAGTGGGACACTAATGAAGTCCAACAGCCACTTTTAGGGTGCCACTAAGTTTCCTCAGTGTTTGCTATTATAATGGCTTAGTAAAAATGAGCTTGAGGGTGCAATGCAGAGGTGCTGGAAATAGCTTTGCACCAGTGGGACACTAATGAAGTCCAACAGCCACTTTTAGGATGCCACTAACTGGCAGCACTCTTTTCAATTAAAATGGCTTTGCAAAAATGTGCAGGAGGGGAGAATGCAGAGGTGGTGGGACTTGCTTGGCACAAGTGCCACAATAATGGAGGACAGCAGCCACTCTTTGGATGGCACTAACTGGCAGCACTCTGCAATTAAAATGGCTTTGCTAAAATGGGGAGGAGGGTACAGTGGCAGGGTTGTGGGTCAGTGTAGAGGAAAGGAAGCCTCACTTTCTATCCCTCCTAATGATAAAATGCAGCAAGGAAGTCCCTGAGCTTAGCTACACAGATGCTGTTATCTGTAGCTGTTAAAAACTGTTTCCACGGACCTGTCACCTATGGCTCTGAGCCGGATGAAATTAGCCCTGAAAAGGGCTGAATTAAACTTCTATCCCTAATCTGTAGAGCGCTGTGTGTAGAGCGTACACAGCAGGATCGGCGGCAGGAGCTGCGGCAGCGGTGACTGTCACCCAGATGCAGAAGGCAGATAATGGCGTCCAGACGGGAACATTGCCGTATTTATAATGCAAGGACATGTGACATTGACAGCCTATGACACATGCCCTTGCTTCTCTGGCAAAAACTCCACTTAGCTGTGTGTGTGTCTGGGATTGGCTGACATGCTGGCCCGCCCCACTATACGCGCGCTTAGGAAAGGAAGAAAAGAAAAAAAAAATGGCCATTATCCCAGCAGCAGTGATCTGAACGCGCAGTCCCCGCACACTATACGCTGAAATTTTATAATAGTGTGAGTCACAGAGTGACTATTACACAGAGTGACACACTATTACAGCGAAAAACCAGCTAGTAATTAGCTTGGCTTTTTGCTGATAGACCATTCTCGAACGTAACTCGAGCTAACGAACTTTTAGCAAAAAGCTCAAGTTCTAGTTCGATCTAGAACACCCCCCAAAATCACTCGAACCGCGAACTGGAGAACCACGAATCGCGCTCAACTCTAGTGATTATATACAGGGGAGATTTTGGTAAAGTTCGTGACGCCACCCATGGGTTGTGGTGAAGGTGGACACCACCGCTGCGGTTATGGGAGTACCCGGGGGCCGATGGTGATGCAGCGAGATGTTGACTGTTCACATTCAGTCATAAGGCCCTGTCCACAGGCTATTTACTTCATGCAGCATTTGCTTGGACCTGTCCCGTCCACAGCCATGACTCAGTCATGGGTACGGGATTGAAATAGACCAGGTGAGTGCTGCTAAGAGCAGTTCTACTATTCATATGTGAGGCCGTATGGCACATTTTATAAAAATATTTTAGTGTAGGACTGCCCCAAATGAGATTTGCAGTGACGTGGCGGGGTAGCTCAAGAAATTGCAATTTTTTGCCAAAAATCTCTATAATAAGTACAGTTTGGAATTTTTAGTGCTGAAGTGCACATTTAGTGCTGGCTTTTTGTTTGTTCTTCATTGAATTGGTCGGTGGCTGACCCCCACCTTGCTATGCACCCCAATTTGGGATGTATTCCACCTCTCTAGATTTTGGCGGTTGGTGACTGTTCACATTAAGTCATCAGGCTTTGTCCACAGGCTATTTACTTCATGCAGTATTTGCTTGGACCTGTCCCGCCCACAGCCATGACTCAGTCATGGGTACGGGATTGAAATAGACCAGGTGAGTGCTGCTAAGAACAGTTCTACTATTCATATGTGAGGCCGTATGGCACATTTTATAAAAATATTTTAGTGTAGGACTGCCCCAAATAAGATTTGCCGTGACGTGGCGGGGTAGCTCAAGAAATTGCAATTTTTTGCCAAAAATCTCTATAATAAGTACAGTTTGGAATTTTTAGTGCTGAAGTGCACATTTAGTGCTGGCTTTTTGTTTGTTCTTCATTGAATTGGTCGGTGGCTGACCCCCACCTTGCTATGCACCCCAATTTGGGATGTATTCCACCTGTCTAGATTTTGGCGGTTGGTGACTGTTCACATTCAGTCACCAGGCCCTGTCCATAGGCTATTTACTTCATGCAGCATTTGCTTGGACCTGTCCCGCCCACAGCCATGACTCAGTCATGGGTACGGGATTGAAATAGACCAGGTAAGTGCTGCTAAGAGCAGTTCTACTATTCATATGTGAGGCCGTATGGCACATTTTATAAAAATATTTTAGTGTAGTACTGCCCCAAATAAGATTTGCCGTGACGTGGCGGGGTAGCTCAAAAAATTGCAATTTTTTGTCAAAAATCTCTATAATAAGTACAGTTTGGAATTTTTAGTGCTGAAGTGCACATTTAGTGCTGGCTTTCTTGTTTGTTGTTTATTAATATATTGCGGTAGTTTGTGCTGGCCTTGTCATTTTTGCAATGAGCATTAGTGAGTGTGACTACTAATAAGGCTATTTGCTTGGTCCATCCATCTTTCCCAGCCTGTTTTTAATTGTAGAAAAGTATAGCTGGATTTTATTTTTCCCCAGTTCATTTGAGGTCTAAGCACATGGAGAGGTGAGTCTGTAGAGTCAAGTTACCATCTGATGTAAGGTCACCTTTTCTCTGTGGTAGGGGGATTAACACAATTTTTTATCCAAACTGTAAACTAAGTAGCTCACTTTTATATAGATGCTTACAATGCTAATTGTATGCCTTCCATCAATGACTATATCACCCTTCTGTCCTTTTGGTGCTATGTTTTGATTGTGTGCTCAATAAACTGAATAAAATAAATCAACTGTCTTTTGTATTCTTTAGTGATTATCCCCAATTGACCTGCTGGTGTCATATGAGAAATATATGCCACACATACTGTATTATGGGTCATTTTGTTCACATGCGCCATGCCTTTTCACAGACGGTGTATACATTCCCTTATAATTTTATGGTCATCTTTATAACACTGAACCATACCCATATTGTTTTTCCTCTCCCTTACACCTACAGGTTTTCCCAGCCTCTTTTGAACCTGTTTCTACATTAGCAAACAAAGCATGGGATTACATCCTGGCAGACCTTCTCTTAATGCCATTCAACAAGCCACAAGCTTTGTAGTCTGTCATTTAATTTTATATATTATCTCTCCATTGCCAATGCTTTTATACTGAATATTATACTTAATACTTGTATGGAGTCTGATACACAAAGGTATGCAGCCTTCTGGGTCGCAGAGCCAGTGTTATTTTCCATTTCATGTGTGCCAGGTATTCCTTTACCTGACGAGGGCCCCCAAAAAGTTGCCAGAAAAATTCCTAAGAACAGTCTGATGAATCATAATAGCTCATGAATGTGTCACCAGTGCTGTGGGTGGAGATCCCTTTTGTAAGTTAGCATGTCAGCCAAAGCTAATCCTGGCAAATAACAGACTGACTTAAAGCACTTTCCACAAAAAAAGCCTTTCAAGAGGTTATCTGATGAGTAGAACAAAATACTACCTGTGTGTTCCCTCCAAAGGGCAAAAAAAGAATCCTAGTACCTCTGCTGTAGCTTATGCCTTTAGCAAAATGTTTTAAAAACTAGTAGTGTGAATAGTTTATTATTATCAATTAACAAAATACAAAGTGAATGAATAAGAGAGAAATCAACATCAACTCAATATGTGGTTTGACGACGCTTTGCCTTCAAAACAGCATCATTTTTTCTAGGTACACTTCCAGTTTTGGAAGAAACTCAGCAGGGAGGCTGTGACTCTGCCAAGGCGATGCGACCCGGATCACCATACACCAACCCAAGAGCCGTGAAAAACTCTTCTATTGACCGCAAAGCAGGGGAGTCGGCCGGCAGAGAGAAAGTCCAGTCTTGGGGATCCCCTTGAAACAGGGAGATTATCACCCCAACCTGCTGGGCTTCACTCCCAGACGATCGGGGACGGAGTCTGAAATACAATTTACAAGACTCCCGGAACACGAAAAATTTGTCCCAACCCTCCGAAAACCTGTCAGGGAGTGTCATCTGAGGCTCGACTACTAAGAGCCCCGAGATGACCCCTGCATTTGCTGCACGAATGCTGTGCGCAGGGAGTTCACCACCCACACAAGATCAGCAAAAGCAGATGCAGCAGGATCCATAATGGAACCGAAAAAATGCTGGTCTGGTTATTATGTCACGCGTATGGACCGCTAGCCAGCGACAGGGGCTTCTCTGACCCTATAAGGTAGAGAACGCTGACTTGCCCTCAAGCCACGGGTACACTTGAAGGTAGCGAGGCGTGACCCTCCGACCTGTCCTTGTCTCCTACAAGGACCATGGTCTAGAGACCCATTACCTGTTCAATGGGATAACTCCAGGGAACAGCACAAAAATAAAATAAAGGAAAACAACAAAATAACGTCACTTCTGCAAACTACACCCTGTCTGCAGAAGGCTACAGGAACTAGCATATAGCACGACTAAACACACAGGCTGTCTCGATCGACTGTGAAGAGAAAATAACCAGCACTGTGTGAAGGATGCTGGGACCTTTTAAAAGCCCAGCCTAATTAGTAAGTTAGAGCACCTGAGGGAATGCCTCCAGACAACCTTGCAAAAGAAGCATTAACCCCTCAGATTCTCAAAGGAAAAAAAACGTCTGTTTAAATGAGGATGAATCTCGCTGTTAAAAGACTACCGTGACATCAGGTGAACAAAACAGTCAAGTAATTCAACTCTGCACAAAAACATATGAAAAATAATAGCAGGTGCTCTGGACTGATAAGTCAATGGTAGTGGCTCCCTGCAAGTTTGAAGCTGCATGAAAGCAAATGGAGTTTTGGATTTGGTCAAGTTTGTTGGTGTCCTCAATGCTGAGAAATACAGGCAGATAGTTATCCATCATGCAATACCATCAGTATAGCGTCTGTCTCCAAATGTATTTTGCAATAGAACAATAACCCCCCAAAATACAGCCAATGTTACTAACATACTTCAAGGCAGTGCTTTTTTTGTAAAAAAATATTTGCTGGTACGCATCTCTGAGGCGAGGAGCGGCGGGGGGGTTGGGGGTGCTGTCAGGCGCGCCGCCGGCCGACATTGAGTAGCGGGGCTGTGGCGGGGTGTGCCGGTGCCAGTGGAGAGAGTGGACGATCATGTGAGCACAAGTATGAGTACGTCCCACGCTCACCGCCGGCACCAGAGAATCCTGACAGCGTGCAGTGTGCGCACTGTGAGAGTTCAGAAGGCTGCAGTCACAGAGTGACACACAGAGTGACTGCAGACTCATCACAAGTTTGGACAACCCCTTTAATCCTCCTAACAACATAAATAAAAACATAGTAACCCTTAACTTGCCAGACGGCACAAGACTTTATTAAAGAGATTGTCCACTACTTTAACATTAATGACCTTTCCTTAGGATAGGTCACCAATGTCTGACTGGTCTGGTCCGGCACCTGGCAACACCGCCAATTCCCTACTCTAGGTGTCGGTGGTGGCAGGTGGCCGGAAGTGCTCAGTTCTGGATCTGCTCCGTCTTCTGATAGTGGCAGCAGTCTCCTATTAAAAGCAATGAGGCGGATGTGCAGTACCCGGCCGCGGACACCATCAGAGGACGGAGCAGATCCAGAAATAAGCATTTCCGGACACCTGCACCATAATCAGCTGATCAGTGAGGGTCCCATTGCGCTCACATCAGAAGCAATGCGCAAGTGGGACCAAGACCTAATAATGGTACATAGTCAGTATCACAAATAAACATTTACATTCAGGTACCGTATGGATGATGTGGTCTCTAGGACACCTGCACCATAATCAGCTGATCAGTGAGGGTCCCATTGCGCTCACATCAGAAGCAATGCGCAAGTGGGACCAAGACCTAATAATGGTACATAGTCAGTATCACAAATAAACATTTACATTCAGGTACCGTATGGATGATGTGGTCTCTAGTCATTTCTTTCTATTCTTCACCTTGTCCTGATGCAATGATGACTTTTCACATTCACATCTCGTCTCTGCAGATTTCCATCTTCTCCGGTCTTCTGTAACACATCCCGACACGATGCCCCTAAAATAGCAGAATGATTATAATACTTCTATTTAAAAATATCTGCCCTACACTGTGCCCCAGAATACATAATGGCCCCTCACAGTATTCTCTGCACAAAATATGACCCACACTGTCCCTCTTATGGTACATGGCCTACATATTCCCTCTTTCCAAACTGAGCCTACTGTTTACAGTGTCCTTTACACTGTGTCCCCTTATACTGCCCAGTCTTTATACTGTGCCCTCATCACACTCCCCCTCCTTGCTATAACCTCACACTATCCTCCCATTCTGCCCCCTCTCCATACCACCCCCTCCACTACCCAGACTTTATTCTGTGCCCCTCACATTCTTCTCATCCCTTCCTTTCTCCTCACTACCTCCTGTGTATCCATATACTTTTCCACCTCACTCCCCATCCTGCCCACTTGCTCCTCATACCATGTCACTCTTTATTCTGTGTCCTCAAAATTTCTTTCCAGTTCGCTCCACATTCTCTCTGTCCCCATGCATCACCCCTCATCCTCTGTCCCCAAGCATGAAACCTCATCCTCTCTCTCCCCATACATCACCCCTCATCCTCTGTCCCCATGCATGAAACCTCATCCTCTCTCTCCCCATGCATGAAACCTCATCCTCTCTCCCCATACATCACCCCTCATCCTCTGTCCCCATGCATGAAACCTCATCCTCTCTCTCCCCATACATCACCCCTCATCCTCTGTCCCCATGCATGAAACCTCATCCTCTCTCTCCCCATACATCACCCCTCATCCTCTGTCCCCATGCATGAAACCTCATCCTCTCTCTCCCCATACATCACCCCTCATCCTCTCTCCCCATGCATGAAACCTCATCCTCTCTCTCCCCATACATCACCCCTCATCCTCTCTCTCCATGAATGAAACCTCATCCTCTCTCTCCCCATACTCTGTCCACAGATAGTTCCCTCCCCCACCCATACTGTGTATATACATATTGCGCCTCCCCCACCCTCTGTCCCCCCCATAGTGTGTCCACAGATAGTTCCCTCCCCCACCCATACTGTGTATATACATATTGCCCCTCCCCCACCCTCTGTCCCCCCCATAGTGTGTCCACAGATAGTTCCCTCCCCCACCCTCTCTCCCCCATACTGTTTCTTAAATACTCCCCTCTTACCCCATAATTTTCCTCCATCCGTGTCTTCAGCTCCACGGTGGAGCACTTCTCAGCATTTCTCTGCTGCCTCCGCGCTGCGGTGCTGGCTTCCGGGTCAGCAGTCTGATCAGCTGACCTGATCACAGACAGCCGTCGTGCTGACCCGGAAGTCAGCGCCGGCGTCACCGCTTCAATTGTCCTCGCGTCTGGCAGATAAGAGGACCATTGAGCAGTGGGAGCCGCGCGCTGCAGCTTCTATGAGTGTGGCTGTCAGCGTGAAAGCTGCGCTCAGAGAATAGCGGCACCCACCCGGCAGCCTTCCACACCGCCGCATCAGGCAGCCCGACAGCGCCCCCTGGAGACGCCTCTGACTTGTGCCTCCGCTCCACATGGCTAATTTGTATAGTTTACAAATTAGCCATGTGGACAGAGCCAGAGGCGCTCTTCAGATTTTCCGGTATGCCGTAACGGTGCGTACCACCGCAAAAAAAGCACTGCTTCAAGGTAAACAAGAACAAGCAGTTCTGGAAGTGATGATATGGCCACAACAGAGCTCTGATCTTAACATCATCAAATCTGTGTGGGATTATACAGAGACAGCATACTTTTCAGCATTTTTTCCACAACTGCCTTGAACTCTTGCCGGCCACATTTGACTCTTCAGCCTGCTTCTTGCGGCCCGCAGGCACATGCCCCCTTTGACGATCATGGCCGATGCAGAGGCCGCAGCATTCTCTGCTCACTGCTTTACTTCAGATGAACGTTTTACTGGTGCTGCGAAGAGTCAAGCTCTCTTTGTATAATTATTCCAATGCCTGCCACTGGCCAATTAGAGGCAAGCAGCTGATGCATATGACGTCATCTGCTTGCCTCTGATTGGTAGGTGGCTGTCATTGGAATAGTACAGAGAAAACTTGACTCTGCGCAGTGGTGGCAAAATGTTTATCTGAATTTTAGATGGAGCACTGACAGTGGCCGCGGTCGTCAAGGGGGCAGGGAAAAGGACATGGAGGGAACGGAGGACAAGTGAGAAGAATGTTTTGGTGTATGTGTGTGAGTGTGAGTGAAGAATGACACAGTAGGGAACCAGGATGGGACATTGCTACAAGAAGAGGATCTCTAAAGGGGACATTAATACAAGAAGATAATCTGAATGGGCACATTAGAAAAAGGGGACAAGGCTGGGGCACATTCCTACAGCATGAGGCACATTACTACAGGATGGGCCACATTCTTACAGGATGGGGACAAAGATGGGACACATTACTACAAGAAGGGGCACATTCCTACAGGATGGGGCACATTACTACAGGATGGGGTCAAGTAGAGGGCACATTACTACAGGATGGAGAACATTACTACAGGATGGGGTCAAGGAGGGTGCACATTACTACAGTATGGGGACAAGGAAAGGGTACGTTAGTAAAAGAGGACAAGGAGGGGGCACATTGTAACAGGATGGGTACATTACTACAGGGTTGGGACAAGGATGGGGCACATTCATAAAAGGAGAAAAGGAGGGGGAACATTACTACAGGATGTGGTCAAGGATGGGGCACATTACTACAGGATGGGGCACATTAGTACAGCATGGGGATCAAGGAGGGGCCACATTACTACAAGATGGAGACAAGGAAACGGCACAGTAGTAAAAAGGGACAAGAAGGGGCATATTAGTAAATGGAGACAAGGAAGGGGAACGTTACTACAGGATGGGGCACAGTAGTAAAGGATGTGGTTCAAGGAGGGGCCACAGTACTACAGGTTCGGGACAAGGATAGGTCACATTAGTTAAAGGGGACAAAGTTGGGCACATTACTACAAGATGAAACACATTGCTACAGGATGTGACAAATTACTACAGAATGCGGACAAGGATGGGAACATTACTTCAAGAAGGGGAACAGGGTGGGGGACATTACTAAAAGATGTTGGTCAAAATTACTATATGGTGCTAATTGAAAAATTATAGTACTTATAAGAAAGGGATAAACTGTAAACAAAAAAATAAATAAAGCATGATTTTTTTTTCCCATCAAAACTGTTTTTAAACAAAAAAGTGCATGGTTGTTATAATAATTGAGCAAAAAATGTTCAAAAACAGTGATCCAAAGGTGTAGAGAAAAAAAAATGGTACCAGTAAAACTGTAATTTTGTCCTGCAAAGGATGCGGCCCCCCTAATTTTTTTTTCTATGTGTGGCCCATACACCCAACCGAGTTTGAGACCCCTGGTATAGACCATATACAAAAGTATGCAAAAATATTATGCAGATGTGAAAAAAATGGAGCAAAGTTAAATAGATGTCCACATAATAATAATAATAATAATAGAAGTGTTAGTAGTATATTTTTATCAATTAATAAAACGCAAAAGGAATGAACAAATGGGAAATATAAATCTAATCAATATTTGGTATGATAACCGATTAGTTGTTTTAAAAACAGCATTAAGGCATCAATTGTTCTAGGTACACTTGCACACAAGTTTTGAAGGGGGGTTATTCCAAACATTTTGGAGAACTACCCACAAAAGTGGGTGGAGGCTTGTGCAAATCCTTCTCTCTTTTTATGAAATAGTATCCTCAGCATTGAGGAAGCCAGCAATCCTGACAAAATCCCCAACTGCATTTGCTGAAGTATTGATTTGATTTAAATCTCTTTTGGTCATTCACTTCGCATTTATTAATTACCGTTTTTTTTGTTTTATAAGACGCACCGGATTATAAGACGCACCCCAAATTTGAAGGAGGAAAATATGAAAAAAAAATATTTTTACTGTTAAAATGAGGGTCTGTCTTATAATCCTACTGCCTCTTATGTTAGCTCACCAAAGGGCAGCGGCAGTGGTGGAGCGGCTCAGGAAGGTCACAGGAGACAGGGTAGGTGATGCTGTGAGCTTGGAGGAGGGGGTGTCGCGACTCAGGCAGGTAGGTGATACTGCGGGCTTGGAGGAGGGGGTTTCGCAGCTAAAGATGGTCATGCTGTGGAGGATTTGCGATATTGTGGGCTCGTGCGGTGTGACGGCAGCACGCGCCATTGATCTGCTGGTGGGCTCAGAGGAGGGAGTGTCGTGACTCAAGAGGGTCACTGTGCGGCAGCGGAGGGTCATGATACTGCAGGATCACGGGTGTCAAGGTGGCGAGCACCATTGATCTCCCATCGGACTGCGAGCTCCATTGAATTGCTGGCGATTGATGTGATGGACTTTAAGAAAATGGCCGCAGAGGTGACGCATGTGCGTATTTGCCTCTGTGGTCATTTTATTGAAGTTTATCACATCAACCACTGGTGATTCAAAGCAACCTGCAGTCCTCAGGCAGATCAATTGTGCCCGCCGCCGTGACACCCCACGAGCCCGCAGTATTGCCGACACTCCGCTGCCGCACATTGACCCTCCTGAGCTGCTCCTCTGCAGTGACACCCCCTCCGAGCCCACAGTATCGCCAACCTTGCATCACCACTGCCGCCCCAATAAGCCATATGCAGTTTGTAAAATGCACCCCCATTTGTCCCCCAATTTTGGGGGAAAAAAAGTGTGTCTTGCAAACCGGAAAATACGGTAATAAAGTCCATGAAGTCCTTAAAGTCCATGTTACATGTAGTTTTCAAAACCACCAAGTAACAGATTTGAATTGTAATAAGCCGGCAACAAAGCGGTGTCAGAATACCCAGCAGAGACCAGTGATGTCACCTGCGGGGGTGACGATAATCTCTAAGCTGACAACAGAGCACATGCAGTGCACAGTGCCCAGCGTGCAGGGGACCAGCCCCCGGGGCGAGCTTCACTGATGACACTTCGTTTTAGGAAGGGGGCAAAGGATGCAGTAGTAGCCAAATTGATAATTCTTTGAGTATCCCAGCATGCACTGGGAATTCTCAAACGAAGCGTCATTCTAATGACAAAAAGTAGATAAAAAATAGAAAAGCAGTTAGAGTAGTTAGGGAATGATAGCGAATTTTTAAAGCAAGTACTGTAGATTAGAAAATAGCTTAGATTAAGGCATGAAATTGATGGGAGGTTTGGGGGAAAATGAATTTGCCTTCAGACCACCTCTTTAACCCCTTCACAATCACATCTTTCACTGCACATACTGGCTGATCTTATCAGCTAACATGTGCCTCTAACAAAAGATATATATATATATGTATATATATATATATATATATATATATATATATATATATACAAAGGGAAAGTAAAAAACATAGAAATTGAACAGACCAGCATTAAAGGGAACCTGTCACCAGATTTAGCGACTATAAGCTGCGGCCAACACCAGTGGTCTCTTATATACAACATTCTAACATGCTGTATATAGGAGACAAGGCCGCTGTGTAGAACATAAAAATCACTTTATAATACTTACCTAAGTGGCGATGAGGTGCAGACTGGTTGGATGGGTGTCTCTGTTCTCCGGTACCAGTGTCTCCTCTTACGGCCATCTTTATACTCCTTCTTCTGAAGCCTGGGTGAATGATGCATTGTACGTCTTCCACACTAGCCTGCATTGAGGTCCTTAATTTGCAATTGACTATGAGCTGGTGAGAGATGACTAGCTGCTATGATGTTTCCCATACAATGCTCAGGACACAGTAGTTATTTTCTGCTCTTCATGCTTTATTTCACAAACATACAAAAGGAGCAGCAGCATGGAGGAAGCTACACAGGAGTACTGATCAGTGTAGATGTAAGGGTGAGGTTAAAGACTTGTTAGAAAGCTCAGAATGATCTGTCTATGTCTTTCTTTGCCTGTTTTCTCACTATGCTTCTCACTATTTCTCCCCCCTCTCCTCTCCACAGAGGCTAATAGCAGGTGTCACGTGACACAAAACTGAGCTGACAATCTATCTTGTCTTGAGTGAGACTGAGTTGAGCCTTTCATCAGCATAGATAATGCGTTCAGTAAAGTGGGGGTAGCAAAAGAAGTCGATTAGAAGTGGAGAAGTAAGGCGATTTTTCTGATAAGATATGTTACAACCTTTGTTATATTCGCTTTTACAAAGTTTGTGCACCCTTCAAAATTTTCCATATTTCTGCATTAATTTGACCTAAAACTACATTGGATTTTCATACAAGTCATAAAAGTAGATGATAAATACCAAATCAAACAAATAAGTAAAAAATAGTCAGTTTTTTAATGAGTAAAATGATCCAATATCACATCTGTGAGTGGGAAAAGTGACTGAACAGTTAGGCGGGCTTTGCACCGATGCTGCAGCGATAGTCCCGCCCCCGTCGCACGTGCAATATCTAGTGAAAGCTGCCGTAGCGATTATTATCGCTACGGCAGTTTCACACGCACATACCTGCCGTGCGACGTCCCTCTGGCCGGCGACCCGCCTCCTTCCTAAGGGGGCAGGTCGTGCGGCGTCACAGCGACGTCACACGGCAGGCGGCCAATTGAAGTGGAGGGGCGGAGATGAGCAGGATGTAAATATCCCGCCCACCTCCGTCCTTCTCATTGCAGCCGGCGGCAGGTAAGGTGAAGTTCCTCGCTCCTGCGGCTTCATACACAGCGATGTGTTCTGCCGCAGGAGCGAGGAACAACATCGTACCTGTCGCTGCACCGGCATTATGGAAATGTCGGAGGCTGCAGCGATGATACGATAACGACGCTTTTGCGCTCGTTCATCGTATCAAAAAGGATTTGCACGTTGCGATATCGACTGCGACGCCGGATGTGCGTCACTTTCGATTTGACCCCATCGACATCGCACGTGCAATGTCGCAACGTGCAAAGCCACCCTTAGAATTGGAAGATAATTTGAAGGTGAAATTAGAGTGCATCATTTTTAATCAGTTATGAGTGAGCGACCTGTTTTAATTAATCGCTTCCCAACATTTGAAGTAAGTTTATGTCATGCTTGGGAGGGGGTTCCAACAAAATGACGTAAATGTACGTCATGGCGATCGCGCAAGTACAATGGGTGTGATCATCGCCAGGAGCTTGGCGTAAGTAATAACCGAACTCCAAGAAATCATAGTATCATAGTATCATAGTTTTTAAGGTTGAAGGGAGACTCTAAGTCCATCTAGTTCAACCCGTAGCCTAACATGTTGATCCAGAGGAAGGCAAAAAAACCCCAATGTGGCAAACAAGTTCCAATGGGGAAAAAATTTCCTTCCTGACTCAACATCCGGCAATCAAACTAGTTCCCTGGATCAATACCCTGTCATAAAATCTAATATGCATAACTGGTAATATTACATTTTTCAAGAAAGGCATCCAGGCTCTGCTTAAATGTTAGTAGTGAATCACTCATTACAACATCATGCGGCAGAGAGTTCCATAGTCTCACTGCTCGTACAGTAAAGAATCCTCGTCTGTGATTATGATTAAACCTTCTTTCCTCAAGACGTAGCGGATGCCCCCGTGTTCCAGTCGCAGGCCTAGGTGTAAAAAGATCTTTGGAAAGGTCTCTGTACTGTCCCCTCATATATTTATACATTGTGATTAGATCCCCCCTAAGCCTTCGTTTTTCCAAACTAAATAACCCCAAGTTTAATAACCTGTCTTGGTATTGCCGCCCACCCATTCCTCTAATAATCTTGGTGGCTCTTCTCTGCACCCTCTCCAATTCAGCTACGTCCTTCTTATATATCGGTGACCAGAATTGTACACAGTATTCTAAGTGCGGTCGCACTAGTGACTTGTACAGAGGTAGAACTATATTTTTTTCATGAACACTTATACCTCTTTTAATACATCCCATTATTTTATTAGCCCTGGCAGCAGTTGCCTGACACTGTCCACTAAAGTGAAGTTTACCATCCACCCATACACCCAAGTCTTTTTCTGTGTCTGTTTTACCCAGTGTTCTACAATTAAGTACATAATCATAAATGTTATTTCCTCTACCCAAGTGCATGACCTTACATTTATCTACATTAAACTTCAATTGCCACTTCTCAGCCCAATCCTCCAATTTACATAAATCTCCCTGTAATATAAAATTATCCTCCTCTGTATTGATTACCCTGCAGAGTTTAGTATCATCTGCAAATATTGAAATTCTACTACGCATGCCCCCAACAAGGTCATTTATAAATATGTTGAAAAGAAGCGGGCCCAATACTGACCCCTGTGGTACCCCACTATGAACTGAGACCCAGTCCGAGTACGTACCATTAATAACCACCCTTTGTTTCCTATCACTGAGCCAGTTTTTAACCCAGTTACACATATTTTCCCCTATCCCCATTATTCTCATTTTATGTACCAACCTTTTGTGTGGCACCGTATCAAAAGCTTTTGAAAAGTCCATATACACAACATCCACTGCATTTCCCTGGTCCAGGCTTGAACTTACCTCTTCATAGAAGCTGATCAAATTAGTTTGACAGGATCGATCACTCATAAACCCATGTTGATACTCTGTCATAAGGTTATTTTTCTTGAGATACTCCAGTATAGCATCTCTCAAGAAGCCCTCAAGGATTTTACCAACCATAGAGGTTAAACTTACCGGCCTATAATTTCCCGGCTCAGTTTTTGTCCCCTTTTTGAATATTGGCACCACATTTGCTATGCGCTAGTCCTGCGGTACCGACCCTGTTATTAAGGAATCTGAGAAGATTAAAAATAATGGTCTATCTATCACAGAACTCAATTCCTGTAGTACTCTGGGGTGTATGCCATCCGGGCCCGGAGATTTGTCAACCTTAGTGATTTCGAGGCGGCGGCGTACTTCCTGCTGGGTTAAGCAGGTAATATTCAAGGGTGAATTTATGGTATCACTGGTCATGTCATCTGCCATGGCATTTTCTTGTATAAAAACCGTAGAAAAAAAGTCATTCAGCAGGTTGGCTTTACCCTCATCCCCTTCCACCATTTCACCAAGACTATTTTTAAGGGGGCCAACACTATCGCTTTTCAGTTTTTTACTGTTTATGTAGTTAAAGAATATTTTAGGATTATTTTTACTTTCTCTCGCAATGAGTCTCTCTGTCTCAAACTTAGCTAACTTAATTTGCTTTTTACATATTTTATTTAATTTTCTATAATTATATAATGCCTCATCACCACCTACCCTCTTTAATTCTTTTAAGGCTTTCTGTTTTTCTTTTATTGCTTCCCTTAGAGCTCTATTTAGCCATAGGGGTTTCCTCCTATTTCTAGCATGTTTGTTCCCATAGGGTATATTTTCTGCACAAGCCCTATTCAGGATGCTCATAAAAGTCTCCCATTTGCTTTGTGTACTTTTATTACTTAGTACATCATCCCAGTTTATTGCACTAAGATCATCTCTCAACCGTTTAAAATTTGCTTTCCTGAAGTTTAGTGTCCTTGTAGCCCCTCTACTATACATCTTACTAAAAAATACATGAAAACTTATTATTTTGTGATCACTATTCCCCAAGTAACCCCCAACTTGTATATTTGATATGCGGTCTGGCCTATTGGTTAGTACAAGGTCTAGTAGTGCTCCCCCTCTTGTGGGGTCCTGTACCATTTGTGAAAGGTAATTATCTTTCATTGTTATCAAAAATCTATTTCCTTTGCTGGAACTGCAAGTTTCTGTTCCCCAATTTATATCAGGATAGTTAAAGTCCCCCATAATAATTACCTCTCCGAGACTCGTTGCTTTATCAATTTGCTTTATGAGGAGATTCTCTACCTCTTCCATAATATTCAGCGTCTTATAACACACCCCTATCAGTATTTTATTATTCATTCTCCCCCCCCTTATCTCCACCCATAGGGACTCTACATTCTCAGTACCCTCACATATGTTGTCACGCAGGATGGGTTTTAAGGATGATTTTACATATAGACACACACCTCCCCCTCGCTTATTTGTACGGTCATTCCTGAATAGGCTATAACCCTGTAAATTAACAGCCCAGTCATAGCTCTCATCCAGCCATGTCTCTGATATCCCCACTATATCATAATTTTCTTCCAACAATATTAATTCTAATTCCTCCACCTTATTTGTGAGGCTTCGGGCATTAGTGTACATGCACGTTACGTATGACTCTGTACCTGTATTCCTGCTTACTGTATTGACTGTCCTAACCCTTCCCCCCGTACCACCCCCAATTTCATTACTTGTGCCCTGGTCACTATCTGCACTACATTCCCCTTCTATAAAGTGAATACCCTCGCCCCCCATTCCTAGTTTAAACACTCCTCCAACCTTCTAGCCATTTTCTGCCCCAGCAGAGCTGCACCCTCCCCATTAAGATGCAGCCCATCCCTAGCATAGAATCTGTAGCCAACTGAAAAGTCAGCCCAATTCTCCAGGAACCCAAAACCCTCTTTCCTACACCAATTCCTGAGCCACCTGTTAACCTCCCTGATCTCTCTTTGCCTCTCTGGTGTGGCTCGTGGCACAGGTAGTATTTCCGAAAATACCACCTTTGAGGTCCATGCTTTAAGCTTACAACCTAATTCCCTGAAATCATCTTTAAGGACCTTCCACCTACCTCTAACTTTGTCATTTGTGCCAATGTGTACAATGACCGCTGGGTCCTCCCCAGCCCCTCCCAGTAATCTGTCAACCCGATCAGCGATGTGCCGAACTCGAGCGCCAGGAAGACAACACACTGTTCGGCGATCCCTGTCTTTGTGACAGATTGCCCTATCTGTCCCCCTAATAATTGAGTCCCCCACTACCAGTACCTGTCTTGCCTGCCCTGCACTCCTATTCCCGCCCTTACTGGAGCAGACACTCCTCTGGCATTCAGAGGTCATGCCTTGCTGCAGCAATGCTACCCCTGTAATGACATCCCCCTCATCTGCCAAGTTTGCAAACCTATTGGGGTGTGTCAGTTCAGGACTAGCCTTCCTAGCACTTTTCCCTTTACCCCCCTTTCTAACTGTTACCCAGCTACCTACTTCACCGTCCTGCCGCTCCCTACTACGATCCTCCCCCACATCTAACCCAGCAAGCTGCTGCTCAGTGAGCAGCAGACTCCTTTCCATATTGCTAATGCATCTCAGAGTTGCCAGCTGCTCATTTAGATCCAGTATCTGGGCTTCCAAATGTGCAACTTGCTCACATCTCGAACAACAGTATGCACCCTCGAACGGCTTTTCAAGGTCTGCATACATGAGACAAGATGTACACTGGATCGCATTAGCAATAGTGGAGCACATTTTCTAATGGGGATAGCACTAAACAAATGTTAAGTAATTAAACAACTAAATACAAACAATTCTACTCACACTTACTTTTGCTCACACTTTGCTCACTCACGCTCACAATGAAGAAGACAGGCTAAAATTCGCGCGCCTAGCGGCGCGCGGCTTTCAGAAGTCTTCCTTCCGGCTGTAACGGCCAAAACCCGGTTCTCTTTGAGCTCGCGGTGACTCTTCACTTATCCCAGAAGGCACTGGGAATATGCAAATGACTTGACGATCTTTACAGTATGCCGAGAAATACAGGAATTTGACTTCATATAACCTTAGCAAATTGTGCTTTGTTTCTTATTTAAAAATTACATGTAATTTTGAAAAAATCTTTCTTAATCCCATAATATTCGTGTGAAACATGAAAGAAGTTATGGTAAATAAAGGTATAAAAGTGTTCTGCTCTGCCTAAAATAGCACAGCTTTTACTCAAGTTACTCTTGGTCATACAAATGTCACAGTTTCCTCTTCATTGTTCTCCAAATAGTGATTTTGCTAAACTGATGAAATGTCAGACACATGGCTGTTGACGCCATAACCTATAGGGAAACTATATTGGAAAGCTCACTTGTGCTCTTCCTTATACAGATTGACCTTGAAATGTCACAATATGATTCATAATCTATTTGCTGTATAACTAGGAAAATATTCTTTCCAGCCTTGTTTAGTATATATATGCCGAAGGTCACACAGTCACCAAGACATACGGTAAATGCCTTAAAGGGAACATGATAGCTGATACATGCCCAATCCATGCTCATCAATATTAGACATTGGTTTTATGATTTCAGCCAGCTATGTTTGTCTCAAAAATGCATATCAGCAAAAAGCTTTGTTTTCGCTGTACACATGCTGACATAGATCTTTTTGTTCGCACATATGTTGTTTTACTGCTGACAATCTATGAGCATTATCAGTAAATCAGCAGCTGTGTTGGGTTTTATTAACCTATAACTACTACCGGTTTATTAAATGTAATTAATTGCTGGTTGATGACAAAAAAATACCGTCAGACTTCATTGCTGCCAGACATGTATAATGTAAATATCACAGTTTTCCAGCAAATGGCTGATCAAGCAGCACAGAGAGTTTCTAAAGCCTGCTTTACACCTTACAATTAAGCATACGATATCGTATGCGATGTGACACGCCTCCATCGTATGTGAGACACGTTCAATTTGTTGACCGTGTCGCACAAACGATGATTTGCCGTCACACGTACTTACCCTTCCATACGACCTCGATGTGGGCGCCGAACATCCACTTCCTGGAGTGGGAGGGACGTTCGGCGTCACAGCGACGTCACACGGCAGCCGGCCAATAGAAGCGGAGTGGCGGAGATGAGCGGGACGTAAACATCCCGCCCACTTCCTTCCTTCCGCATTGCAGGCCGGACGCAGGTAAGATTTGTTCATCGTTCCCGGTGTGTCACACACTGCGATGTGTGCTGCCTCGGGAACATTGAACAACCCGACGTGCAATTTTTAGCAAATGAACGACATTTATGTGATGAATGGTTTTACGTTCAATCGCAATCGCACGTAGCTGTCACACGCAACTACGTCACTAACGATGCCGGGTGTGAGTCACTTACGACATGACCCCGCCGACACATCGTTAGATATGTTGTAGCATGTAAAGCCCGCTTTAGTCCATGCAACTCCACAGAGCCAAAGTGGAAAGCCATTTATTTTCAAACAGGCAAAAACATGGAACAGTAGTGAATTCTCCCAGAAGTTGGTAGCCTGCCAAAATTTCTCCAAGAACTTATAGCTTCTCTTCTATTACTACAGATTTTGCCTTCTTTCTACCTGTGGAATTATAAGTCATGTCTCATCTGAGGCAAGTAAAGCCTAGAGTTCCAAATCCCTATGAAAGACTGTAGATTCATATCTTTGTACCACAGAGCACACCCTGCTAAAATATATATCTGCAGATTATCAAAGTTAAAAAGATTACTTTAAATTGTTTATTAATATTTATGTATAGGCATAAGCAGACCCACGGATGTTCAGGTTCAGTGAACTTACCGTATATTTTGTTTTTTAAGACGCACCGGATTATAGTACAAATCCCAAAATTAAAAATAATAGAATGTAAAAAAAAATGGGGTCCGCCTTATACGCCGGTGTTGTCTTACCAGAAGGGGGGATGGCAGCGGCGGTGGAGTGGAGTCACAGGAGGCAAGGGCGGTGCTGATGAGGTCTGTGTTGGCAGTGGTGGGGTCTGTGCTGGCAGTGCTGGGGTCTGTGCTAGCAGTGGTCGGTCTGTGCTGGCAGCAGTCTGTCTGTGCTGGCAGCGGTCGGTCTGTGCTGGCAGCGGAAGCTGCGGTGGCTGTGTGGAGCAGGCTGGAGCGGCTGGAGTCCCAGATGATCTGTCGGCGGTCCGGACTTCAAGGAAATGGCGCCTGGAGCGGCACATGAGCAGATGGAGCTCTCAGCTGAAAACACCCTGCCAGCACAGCCACCGCAGCTCGCACAGCCAGATGGCTGCCCATACAGAGAGGCAGCCAGCCGGCCACCAGTACAGAGAGGCAGCCAGCCAGCCACCCACACAGTGAGGCAGCCAGCTGGACGCCCGCACAGAGAGGCAGCCAGCCAGCCAGCCGCCTGCGCGGAGAGTCAGGCGGCCGCCCGCACAGAGAGGCACCTGGCCACCTGCACAGAAGGGCACATGGTCGTCCGCACAGAGAGGCACCCGTCCGGCCGCACAGACAGCCAGCCACACAGAGCGTCACCTGCACAGACAGCCAGCCCCCCGCGCCGATTCTCCACCTCCCGGTAAGCAATATTCAGATTTTAAGACATACACCTCCTTTTCCTCCCAAATTTTTGGGAGGAAATGTACATCATATAATCCGAAAAATACGGTAAGTTAACATTTTGGTTCAGAAGTCAGTCTTGATCTGAAGCAACGTGGACTTTCCCTGCTGTACTCATCATAATGAATGAGGAGGCGGTACTAAGAAGCGTCCCAGATGGGTTGCTATGGACCACATGGTCTGGCCGCCCAATGATCGATTGATACTATCTGTCACAATAACACCGCCCACGGGCGGGAAATTGAAAAACGGAAATGGCAGAGTTGCCTGTGGTTTTGGGGGAGGGGAGCATTACCCTTATATATACACTAATCTAGCACGCGCACCAGACATATGGATTGGATACAGCAGTGAAACGTTGCCATTGCAGGCACTCACTAGCTGCAGAGTCCTCTAGAGTATTGCTGCTGGGGGCGCTTATACTATCTATATTGAATATCAGATGTTGGGGGGTTACAAAACTCCAATAGAACTCTGACTGAACCATATGAGGACTATACAGAATTCCTGATACATGGATTGATATGATAAGGAGGTATGTGCAATTCACTATGGGTCATATGTTAATCAAAGTGTCATAGATGTAACTAAGGAATATTTACCCCTTTTCATTATAGATTGATGGCCCAAATTAATTAAAAATAATTTGATATACTGATATCCCCTGATGAACCCCAAGACGTTGGGGGGAAACGCGTCGGGATCAAGCTGCGATCAAGCTAGTCCTGGCAGGATAAGTACCGGGACCATAGGTCCATCATTCTGATTAGACCCATTAATTTATGTATGTTCTCAGTTGTACAGCCGCACAGGCTAATTTCTAGACTGAGAATTGTAATTTCAAGTATTTACATGAAATTTGGACATAATCCTGTGTATTGAAATTATTATGACATATGACTGAATCTGCACTCCAGCACATTTCCTGGTGGTGGGTTAATAAGATTATTATTAGTATAGTGACAGGGGCAATTAGGGATAGCCGCCGAGGAACGGGGGGCACCCAAAAAATTAAGGTGTGATTGACCTCCGTTGCCAGGTAGGGTTAATATCAGGGAGTATTTAGACCCCCTTAGTTTATCATAACTATATACCTAATTAAATACAACTGGTGGTGTACACCCCTTGCCCACTGACCTATATTAGGATTTCACTGAACTATCACTAATCACGACGTTGATGTTTTTTGATATATCTGGAAATTTTTCCAATCTTGTATTGATTGCTATAGTATTTTAATATAAATATAATAAATGTTATGTTTTAGAGAGTAGCTTAATGGTTTCAAATTGATCTGAACTTGACCCTGCACCCTAAACCCCTTATAAGACAATGGAGACCTGTACCTTGGTGCTGTAAAATGACTGTAGTAAGGCCTATGGAACTGAAAATGGAAGAAAATAGGGTGTTACAGCAGGACAACTTCCCTACAAACAAATGAGGATAGGGAATAAACTTGGAAAAAAAAAGACGTGGTGTCCCCTCAGCTATGTGCTTTACCCTGGCTGGTTATCAAAAACAGAGGGGACCCCACAATGTTTTTTTAAATTATTTATTTAAGTCATTGAAAAAATGGCATGGGTTCCCCCTATTTTTGATAACCAGTCAAGGTAATGCAGACAGCTGGGGGCTGCTTTTATCAGACTGTAAAGATCCATGGTTATTTGGCCTTCTTAGCCTAAAAATAGCAGCCCACATTCACCCCAGAAGAGGCACATCCATTAGATGTGCCAATTTTTGCACTTTGCCCGGCTTTTACCAATTGTTCTGGTGCATTGGCAATCAGGGTAATACTTTTGGGGTTGATGTCAACTGTGAATTGACAGCTGGCATCCAGGAATTAGTAATCAATAGGCATCTATCTGACACCCTTATTACGAACCTGCTAACAGTGCTAAGTGTACAGTTAAAAAATACACACACAGGAAAAAAATTGTTTCTTTGAATAAAGACTCCTCTCACTCCCTTGTTCAGAAATCAATTAATTAAAAAAAATCCTCAAAGTTAAATGAATAATTAAAAAAACAGAAAAGAACCCTCTATTTTTCGTAATGAGCCAAGGTAAAGTAGACAGCTGATGGCTGCAGCCAACAGCTGTCTGCTTTACTTGAACTGGTTATCAATATAAGGGACCCCATGTTTTTTTTTTAAATATTTTTTTTGTTGACAGCAGCGTGCAGGCATCTTGCCCATGTTGAAAAGCTTGTTGATTGGCTGCATTGCAGCCTTTCAAGAAACTTTATTCAGCATCTGAACTTCCATGAAAAGTCTATGTTCGAGTTGGAGCACCAGATGTGTCTGGTATGATCCTCAAGCTTTACAGTTTGGGTTCGCTGATCCCGATTTCTGTATATTTGAATTTATGTATATTATAATTAGATTAGATAAGCCATTGGCTCCATTTACAATCACAAATAGGGGTTCTATTGGAGCTGCTATTTACCAAATTAATAATTTAAAAAATGATCAACATATTAAATGAAATGTTGCTGTTTGCTTTCTTTTTTCAATACTTTTGATGCCCCTCATGTGAACCTTGTTAAACCAGTTGCTATACAGTGTGGTATGTATTGTTGCTAAAGATAATATTTGAGAACCTTTCAGAAATGTCATGGATTAAATTGTGATTGACAATGGTTAACAGTATTGGTAGTGGTTACACTTCATTGCACTTTACAACTAATTTCCAATAATTGTGCCACTTAAAATAGCTAGAGTGTGGCTGAAGGGAAACATACGGTAGAAATGCATGGTAACAGAGAAACAATTTTTTTTTAAAAGCTAAGCAAAAATTATCTAATTTTTTTTAGAACAGTTTCAGGTGTATGCACCCTGTATATGAAAGGGTTCCCAGCAGAAGTACAGTATAGATATAGAGGACAATGTTTTAGCATGGTTTGTGTGCCTTTCAGCAGTGGACATTGCAGCAGCAACTGCACAGTACAGAATATGATGGAGCAAGTAAGTAGATGTCCAGCAGTAGCATCTCTGGCAACAACCATATTGTATAACTATAGAACACAATGAAAAGCTAAGTGATGTGTTGCTGTATATCAGCAGTGGTAGCTACTGCACATTGTAGAATATGATGGGACATGCAAGATGGTATCTGGCTTAAGGCCAGCACTGGCAACCTTGGCTGCGGTAGCAGCTTGGTATACTTCCATAACATGATGGACCGGCAACAGATTCCCAGCTGTGTGCAGGCTTCAGAACTGGTGGCAGCAGAACAGTATAAAACACAATGGACAGGCAGGCAGATGCTTTGATTGATATCATTGGCATCAGCACTGAGCCATGTCTGTTTAATTTTGACAAATGTAAGATTTTCTAAACTTGCAGAGGACAATCTGATCTGCTGCACTGAAAAGTCTCACCGGCTGTATACACCGGCCCCAGATCAGTACAGTATATCTTTGACATCATGACAGACTGAGATAGATCCTGCCATTGACCCACAAGACCAAATGTTTGAGCCTCAGGGTATATGTTAGAGCAGGGGTCTCAAACTCGGCTGAGTGCATGGGCCGCACAGAGGAAAAAAATAATTTGGGGGGCCGCAATCTTTGCAGGACAAAGTGACATTTTTATTGGTACCATATATATTTTTTTTTATACCTTTGGATCACTGATTTTGAACATTTTTCACTTATTATGACAAATGTGCACATTCTTTGTTTAAATATATAAAGAAAATAATTTTGATGGTAAAACAAATGTCATGCCTTATTTTGAGTTTTTTTTTTTGTTTTTTTTTTACATTTTATCCTTTTCTTGTAACTAATAGTGTTACAATTAGCACTATATAGAAATGTTGGCCAACATCTTTTAACAATGTTCCCCATCTTGTTTTAATGTGCCCATCCTTGTCCCCTTGTAGTATTGTGCCCCATCCTAGTCATCATCCTACAGTAATGTATTGATCCTTGTCCCCATCCTATAGTAATGTTCCCCATCCTTGTCCCCATCTTGTAGTAATGTGTCTCATCCTTGTCCCCATCTTATCGTAATGTGCCCATCCTGTAGTAATGTGTCTCATTCTTGTCCCCATCCTATAGTAATGTCCCCAACCTATAGTAATGTGCCCATCCTATAGTAATGTCCGCATCCTATAGTAATGTCCCAACCCTGTCCCCATCCTATAGTAATGTCCCCATCCTTTAGTAATGTCCCCAGCCTTATCCCTATTATATAGTAATGTTTCCCATCCTTGTCCCCTTGTAGGAATGTCCCTATCCTGTAGTACTATGCCCATTCTAGTCCCCATCCTATAGTAATGTCCCCAGCCTTGTCCACATTCTATAGTAATGTCCCCATCCAATAGTATTGTGCCAATCCTTGTAATGTCCCCATCCTTTAGTAATGTCCCCAGCCTTATCCCTATTATATAGTAATGTGCCCATCCTGTAGTAATGGGTTGGGGGAGGCAGTGGCTATAACTTACTCCAGACGCCGGAGTGAAGCTGATGGGGTGGTCTCCGGCCCCAGATCCATAGTGATTGGAGAAATCTGTCACAAGGCTGATCTCTCCAATCAAAGCTGTGGCTGGATGAAACAGAGGTCACCCAGCTCCAGCCAAGGATCAGTGCTATAGCTGCACTGATCATGGCTGGATTTCAATGTTTCATCCATTTTCAATGGCTGAAACATTACAGTGGCTGTGATTGGCTGAGCGGCGTTCCTCAGCCAATCACAGCCTCCGTAGATCCAGGGAGGAGACACCACCCCTCCTGAGGTCAGGCAGAGGTCCCCTCGTCCCCAAATCTAAGGTATTTTCAGCGATCGCAGCCACCGGGGCTTCGTGGCTGCTATTTCGCCATGCGTACTGGGTACGTCATGGGTCCTTAAGTACCAGGGAGCCATGACGTACCCAGTATGTCATAGGTCGCTAAGAGGTTAATGTGCCGTCCTTCACAAACACACACACAAAAAAAAAAACACCATTGTTCTCACCTGTCCCGCGTTCCCTCGCCTGCCTCATCTCTGCTTCTTGCTGTCTGCAGGCCTGTGCCCCCGGTGACTATCACGGCCAGTGCACGGGCAACAGCCCCTGTCAGCAGCGCCGGCAAAACATTCATCTGACATAAAGCACAGACAGTGGCTGCAGCCCCTGCACCGGCCGCGATAGAGAACAGGGGCTGCAGACCGCATGAAGCAGCCTCAGGGCCGTATGCGGCCTGCGGGCCGTGTGTTTGACATCTCTGTGTTAGAGGAAGGAAACTTTCCAGATATCCAGAACTTGGCTGTTCAAGCAGTGATTCTTTGTTTGTTGTAGCATGCCATGGACGGGTGGCGCAGCTGCACAACACTAACTAGTCCATTATGTCATATATACTCTAATTGCTGTTGTGGCGCCCCTGAGGCTTCCGTCGCCACAGGTCATTGCACCCCATCCAGCGGTGTGATGCCCCATTCTGGGTGAGGAAGGGAGTGAACACCGGTCCCTTGGTAAATCCACACTACACCCATTGCTAGGAGCACACTGGGACCAGGGATAGTGGCAGAAAACCCTCCCATGCTGCATGCTGGGAGGGGCCGTAAGACCCATCCCTGCTCCTATAGGGTAGATCAGAGCAACTGGGGAGGTGGGAGGAGCCACATGAGAGCAGACAAAGAAAGGAAGGTCAAGTTTAGTGAGTTGAAGATAGAGAGAGGGAGGGGAAGGAGAAGGAGGCCTGCAGGAGGCAGGCAAGGAGGAGAAGTGAAAGGAAAGAGAGCTCCAAGTCAGTCAGGAGCTGAAAAGAAGAAAGAGACGCTTCCTGGTGAAGATTCTGGGACTCAGAGAGTCCAGGTGCCACCAAGCAGAGAACAGAAGGGGTCCCAGGGCCACGGGTAGCTGTAGAGCTGCGGTGGCCTGTTCCACAGGAACATCGGTGGAGGGATCAAGCTGCAACAGGGGACGGTCCCTAGAAACCAGAGGAGTGCAAAATCATCTCCAAACAGTAAAAACCGAGGCCCAGGGAATGTTGTAAACTCCCCGGGCCACAGCCCACAGCAGCACCTCTAGAAAAGGTGTAATCAGCCGACAGGTGACCCCCCAGCCTGGAGGCTGTTGTGGAGGCCAAGCCAGGTTTACCCTACAAAAGGCAAGGCTTATGAAGACAGCGGAAGACAGAGACAGTTAAGAGAAGGGCACCGGGTTTTGCTCCAAGAATCACCCAGAAACGGCGGAGGTCCCTGACAGTGGTCCCAGCAGTCCAAGGGTTCCTGCCGGCTTTGACAAGAATTGTGAGTAAAGAATTTGAACTGCACCCTTGGAGTGGTCTCTGTTATTTTAGCCGCTTAGACTTCCACAACACCATAGACTCTCACGAGCACCAACAGTGCCCCGGGGCATTGCTCCACCTGTGGGGAGCAGTACCATCATTGCTGCCATATCATCACCCCGGAGGCCTCACACAGCAGCGGCGGCTTAATAGCCGCATACCACTGGTGGCATCACGAACACAAACTTTATTCACCCCAAGTCACTGAAGCCATATTTTAACTGACACCCACCAGGGCCACGGAGCCGGGCCCAGCCACCACTGACTACTACCGGACTAGTCCGGCCCGGCACCGGGTGTCCCATAGCCCTGGGGTGGGCGAGTAACTGTTGCTGCCTCAACTACTTACTTTAGCACTGGTATTGGTGGGAAAACAATGCCTCTGTATGAAGCAGATGGATATCCTAGTCATTATCAGACATGGGCTCTGCAAAAGCTTTACTCATTAGAGAACATAGCTAATCATGGTCACGAGTCAATTTTGATTCTTTTTCACAAGCCGTTAAAAAAAGGCACCATTTTCCTTTTTATAGAGAGAGAGAGAGAAAGTCTAAAAGCATGGCTATCGAATAATTATTCGAATACTTATTTCTTTGTTTGATACTAAATGATACACCTGCCATAACATAAGTGATAGAGCGTGCAGCTTGCCATGCTTGCCAGCATGACCAAGGGCTCCACTGGTTCACTTGTAACACCCTACTGCAATAGTTGGTCATCACAGCCAGTGTCATAGTCATGAATTTTACCCTGATTGTCAGCCTCGTGCCCTGCCTATATCTGAGATAATTCAATGTCCCCCTCCACATCCCTCTGTTGCTGATGAACCTTCTTCTCTTTCTGCTCAACATTCTGCTGCATATAAAATTGTCCTTTTCGGTTCCCAACAGCCGTAGGGCAGTGATGTACAATAAAATTGCTGTTTTTTCTCCATCCACACTTGCATCCTGTTGAGTGTTTTATTTATGAAGAGGATGACATTGTTGATTGCAGAATTGTCCTTACTGACAAATTCAACAGTGCCTCTTCAAAGGACCTCAGTAGCTGAAAAACATAAACCAACCTCTAGTATGCTTCCTGCACGATGATACACTTCTCAATGCTGAAATTCCCATACCTCCCAACTTTTCAAGAAAGGAAAGAGGGACAAAGTATGCGGCGCGCGCAGCGCGCCGTGGCAAATTTTGACCACGCCCCTAGCCACACCCCTAGCCACACCCATTTGGCAGTAAGGGTCATTCAGCAGATGCCGTGGACTGTTCATTCATATTCATAGCAGTCAGAATTTTTTTTATATTTCTGTGTCACCATATGACATGTTGCTTATTTGTGCATATCAATCCGTCTTTACACGCTGCATAAATTCTGTTTCTTTTTGTTTCTGTTTGCACCAAACTACACAATAACAATCTTCTCTGTTTTTTCAATTTTTGCTGCATTTTTTCTGCCTTTTCTCCATTATTTAATGCGTTTTTGGTTCAGATGTGAATCTGCGTTTTTAAGTGTTTTTATTGTACAGAGAAGCTTTTTCCTGCCTTTTTAAAGCTCCACATAGAAACCTCCAGAGAAACCCCCCCGAAAACCGCAGAATTCAGCGGCGTCTTTTCATGGAATCACATCCACTTTACTTGGACAATTAAACACAGCAGAATAAATGTGCAAAAAAACAGCAGAAAAATATGCAGCATTTACACTACATGTGAATATGGACTAATTGTCCAAGCAAAGTGGATGAGACGTCCTGAAATCTCCGCTCATGGTGCGTGGAAAGACGCCGCTGAACTGTGCGGATTTGCTGTTTCTTTCTTTATAAGCTTCAGGATTCACATCAGCAACAGACATGTATCAAATAAGGGGGACAATGCATAAAAAATACCGCAAACACGCAATAATCAGAGAACATTGTTATTTCACTCGTGGAGCGGACACCTGCAGAAAAAATGCCGCATTTACGCTATGTGTGAACACGGCCTCAGTGATCATTTTTATTACATCTTTTATGGGTTTTAATAAAGAAAAATAATAAATTGCGCCTTTTTTTCCCGCCATTTACCGATCCCCATAAATAATCTGATCGCTGTGTTGTTCAGGTCATTACGATTACAGGGACACCAAATATGTCCATGTTATTTGCTGATTTGTGATGTTTATTATTTTATAAAAAGTGCAATAAAATTACATTATTCTATTTTTTTTGTTATTTTTAGTAACTTTATTAGAAGAAAAAAATCCTCTTTTCCTCTCCCTCTAGAATACAGGACATAGAGATGCTGCTCTGTACAATGTAGCTGTGTCCTGTGTAATCTGCTGTGTAAGAGGCTGCATTGTAGGTTCATTTATGTGACATCCTCCCCCTGATGTCATCAATCCTAGTGGCTCAACAGCTAGAGCAGCTAGGAAAGCCAGGAGGCTGCTGGATACAAGTTTTGAACGTTGCTGGTTTGAATCCAAGGTGGTGAAGATAAAAAAAAAAAAAAATTGTATTTGTATTTTTTTCCTCATTTCTTAATAGTAGTTTTATGGGAACAAATGAATCTGACTCTTTCACCAACATTGAGATACAGTATTTATCTATCTATCTATCTATCTATCTATCTATCTATCTATCTCTATCCCTCTATCTATCTATCTATCTATGATTCTATCTCTCTATCTATCTATCTATGATTCTATCTATCTATGATTCTATCTATCTATGATTCTATCTCTATCTGTTATCTGTCGTGTATCTATATATCCCTCTATCATCCATCCCTCGATCATCCATCCATCCCACTATCATCCATCCCTCCCTCTATCTCTCCATTCATCTCTCCATTCATCCCTCTATCCCTCCATTCATCCCTCCATTCATCCACCCATCCCTCCCTCTATCCCTCCATTCATCCCTCCATTCATCCCTCTATCATCCATCCATCCCTCCCTCTATCCCTCCATTCATCCCTCCCTCTATCCCTCCATTCATCCCTCTATCATCCATCCATCCCTCCCTCTATCCCTCCATTCATCCCTCTATCATCCATCCATCCATCCCTCTATCCCTCCATTCATCCCTCTATCATCCATGCATCCATCCCTCCCTCTATCCCTCCATTCATCCCTCCATTCATCCCTCTATCATCCATGCATCCCTGCCTCTATCCCTCCATTCATCCCTCTATCATCCATCCATCCCTCCCTCTATCCCTCCTTTCATCCCTCTATCCCACCATTCATCCCTCCTTCTATCCCTCCATTCATCCCTCCATTCATCCCTCTATCATCCATCCATCCCTCCCTCTATCCCTCCATTCATCCCTCTATCATCCATCCATCCATCCCTCTATCCCTCCTTTCATCCCTCTATCCCTCCATTCATCCCTCTATCATCCATCCATCCCTCCCTCTATCCCTCCATTCATCCCTCCATTCATCCCTCTATCATCCATCCATCCCTGCCTCTATCACTCCATTCATCCCTCCCTCTATCCCTCCATTCATCCCTCTATCATCCATCCATCCATCCCTCTATCCCTCCATTCATCCCTCTATCATCCATCCATCCCTCCCTCTATCCCTCCATTCATCCCTCCATTCATCCCTCTATCATCCATCCATCCCTGCCTCTATCCCTCCATTCATCCCTCCCTCTATCCCTCCATTCATCCCTCTATCATCCATGCATCCATCCCTCCCTCTATCCCTCCATTCATCCCTCCATTCATCCCTCTATCATCCATGCATCCATCCCTCCCTCTATCCCTCCTTTCATCCCTCTATCCCTCCATTCATCCCTCCTTCTATCCCTCCATTCATCCCTCCATTCATCCCTCTATCATCCATCCCTCCCTCTATCCCTCCATTCATCCCTCTATCATCCATCCATCCCTCCCTCTATCCCTACTTTCATCCCTCTATCCCTCCATTCATCCCTCTATCATCCATCCATCCCTGCCTCTATCCCTCCATTCATCCCTCCCTCTATCCCTCCATTCATCCCTCTATCATCCATCCATCCATCCATCCCTCTATCCCTCCATTCATCCCTCTATCATCCATGCATCCATCCCTCCCTCTATCCCTCCATTCATCCCTCTATCATCCATGCATCCATCCCTCCCTCTATCCCTCCATTCATCCCTCCATTCATCCCTCTATCATCCATGCATCCATCCCTCCCTCTATCCCTCCTTTCATCCCTCTATCCCTCCATTCATCCCTCCTTCTATCCCTCCATTCATCCCTCCATTCATCCCTCTATCATCCATCCCTCCCTCTATCCCTCCATTCATCCCTCTATCATCCATCCATCCCTCCCTCTATCCCTACTTTCATCCCTCTATCCCTCCATTCATCCCTCTATCATCCATCCATCCCTGCCTCTATCCCTCCATTCATCCCTCCCTCTATCCCTCCATTCATCCCTCTATCATCCATCCATCCCTCCCTCTATCCCTCCATTCATCCCTCTATCATCCATCCATCCATCCCTCTATCCCTCCATTCATCCCTCTATCATCCATGCATCCATCCCTCCCTCTATCCCTCCATTCATCCCTCCATTCATCCCTCTATCATCCATGCATCCCTGCCTCTATCCCTCCATTCATCCCTCTATCATCCATCCATCCCTCCCTCTATCCCTCCTTTCATCCCTCTATCCCACCATTCATCCCTCCTTCTATCCCTCCATTCATCCCTCCATTCATCCCTCTATCATCCATCCATCCCTCCCTCTATCCCTCCATTCATCCCTCTATCATCCATCCATCCATCCCTCTATCCCTCCTTTCATCCCTCTATCCCTCCATTCATCCCTCTATCATCCATCCATCCCTCCCTCTATCCCTCCATTCATCCCTCCATTCATCCCTCTATCATCCATCCATCCCTGCCTCTATCACTCCATTCATCCCTCCCTCTATCCCTCCATTCATCCCTCTATCATCCATCCATCCATCCCTCTATCCCTCCATTCATCCCTCTATCATCCATCCATCCCTCCCTCTATCCCTCCATTCATCCCTCCATTCATCCCTCTATCATCCATCCATCCCTGCCTCTATCCCTCCATTCATCCCTCCCTCTATCCCTCCATTCATCCCTCTATCATCCATGCATCCATCCCTCCCTCTATCCCTCCATTCATCCCTCCATTCATCCCTCTATCATCCATGCATCCATCCCTCCCTCTATCCCTCCTTTCATCCCTCTATCCCTCCATTCATCCCTCCTTCTATCCCTCCATTCATCCCTCCATTCATCCCTCTATCATCCATCCCTCCCTCTATCCCTCCATTCATCCCTCTATCATCCATCCATCCCTCCCTCTATCCCTACTTTCATCCCTCTATCCCTCCATTCATCCCTCTATCATCCATCCATCCCTGCCTCTATCCCTCCATTCATCCCTCCCTCTATCCCTCCATTCATCCCTCTATCATCCATCCATCCATCCATCCCTCTATCCCTCCATTCATCCCTCTATCATCCATGCATCCATCCCTCCCTCTATCCCTCCATTCATTCCTCCATTCATCCCTCTATCATCCATCCATCCCTCTATCCCTCCTTTCATCCCTCTATCCCTCCATTCATCCCTCCTTCTATCCCTCCATTCATCCCTCTATCATCCATCCATCCCTCTATCCCTCCATTCATCCCTCTATCATCCATCCCTCCCTCTATCCCTCCATTCATCCCTCTATCATCCATCCATCCATCCCTCTATCCCTCCATTCATCCCTCTATCATCCATGCATCCATCCCTCTATTCCTCCCTCCATTCATCCCTCTATCATCCATCCATCCCTCCCTCTATCCCTCCTTTCATCCCTCTATCCCTCCATTCATCCCTCCTTCTATCCCTCCATTCATCCCTCTATTCATCCCTCTATCATTCATCCATCCCTCCCTCTATCCCTCCATCATCCATCCATCCCTCCCTCTATCCCTCTTTTCATCCCTCTATCCCTCCATTCATCCCTCTATCATCCATCCATCCCTCCATCCCTCTATCCCTCCATTCATCCATCCCTCCATCCATCTTTGCAGCTGAATAACCTGCTTCTGGTGTCTCACCTGCAGTATAGAGGTCAAGATAACAAATTCTTCCTATTGCTTTCAGTAGAGGCAGTAGCTCAGTGGTTAGAGCTGCTGCCTTTGAAACAATGAATCACAGCTCCACGAGTTCGAGTCCCGGCCGCCCCGAAAATCCAGAGCCCATGATAATTTAATTTAATTTATTCACTTCACTGAGGGGAGGAGCCGGGACATCAGCTGTGAGCCGCGGGAGTGCGGGACAGCCCTGATAAATCGTGCAAGTCCCGCAGAATCCGGGACGGTTGGGAGGTATGAAATTCCAACATCAAAAAGTAAGTCATAGAATGATGGAAATCACAGAATCAATAGACATTTTAATGATATGCAAATGGACATAACATTTTCAAAACTTTTATTTGGTATCAATTATAAATGCTATTCACAGACAGTAACAGATGCATTTGTGACGCCCTGGCAAAACCAGGTAGTCACAGTTAGGCCCCTGCATAACACCTTCCATCATTAGGCAACACAAAGCCGACTTGAAACCCTAGTCATCCCCCTTAGGGAAAGATAGACACACCAGTGGGTGTGACCAGGCAGTTGGAACATGCCCACCCAGGGGTCCAGACAGCCCAGGGCGGGAAAGCAAGCAGAAAGTGTTTGGAGTTCAGTTTGGAGAGGAGTGTGTGGGCTGGAGCTAAGTGTAGCTCCAGCAGGAAGTTCAAGTTGAACGGTACCAGGGTAGGAGCCCTGGTGCCTCTGGCTAGGAGGCAGACGGTGGTCTCCGTCAGCAGGAGATGGGAAGATGGCTCGGCAGAACCGAGGTGGCCCGGGACAGGGTTGAAGCCCGCCGGTACCGACACGGGGAACCGACACGGAAACCGGAGCACAAAGGGGGGGTACTCAGACCCTGAAGCCAGGACCGGAAACCAGTGGCCTGGTTAATTAACCGATTGAGGCCAGGACTAGGCCAGGGCTTATAGATCCTATGGGCCAGCGTCTGCGAGCACGGCTCCTTAGGCCACATCCAGCCGGGAGCGGACTCCTGAGTTTCAGACTAGGAAGTCCACCTTACACAAAACAGTGCAGAGGAAAAGGATAGAGACCACCAGCCGGGTGGGGGACCCGAATGCAACCGGCCACGGCACCGGCCACCATCACCTTGGTTTACCAGAGACTTTTGTGGTTTATTAACAGTGAGTACACATACACTCCCTGCAGTCGCTATACCCTGCATTGAGACACCGGGTCCCAGGGCCACCATCCCTGCCCATGGAGGGGTTAACAACTTGCTGCACAACATCTCCCTCGGGCACACCATAACTGCAGCGGTGGTGTCCCAATTCACCACACACCGTGGGTGGCGTCACGAACTTACTACAACCTAGCACATACATCTACGTCCCCCCATTTATTCAGCGTGTTCGCGAGACCCCCGGGTCTGGAGACCCTCGAGCCACCACCCCTGAAGGCCCGGATCCGAACAGTGTCGGCTGCTGCCACGGGGGCGGCACACCCCGAAACTTGGCATCACGAACAGGATACTTACCCATCCACTTACCTTTTGGAAGTGCGCCTTGTATTGGACAGTCAGCAGTAATCCCTTGCAAAATTTTCAGAAATCGCCATCTTGCCGCCATTTTGGGCGCGAAAACTACAGCCCAGCATCTTCTTCCCCAACAAAAGGGCGCGAAAGCTGAAGCCCTGCCCCCTGGGAATGCGGCCAGAAAGCGGGACAGAAGTCGAAAAACGAAACTTACCAGCAAAGAAAAGAAGTGCCAGCAAAAGACCAAGGGGGGCGGATGAAGATTTTGCAACATTTGACCAAGCAGATAAAGGGCAGGGACTCCAGGGCCCTGCCACCCTTTCCGTTCCTGGATACCGGCAGTGCAGCATGGCCGACCTGTCTGACAAGCCCGCAGTGAAGGAGCCTGCGCCCAGGACTGCCGACTGGGTACAAGCCCAGATGGAGCGCATGTGCCGCCGGATCCAGGCACAGGCGAGCTTTATGCTTAAACAATGGATGGCCGAGATGGTGGAGTTAGCTGCAGCTTTTCGGGCAGGTGAGGTGGAAGCAGCCTCGGAGGAGCGGGTAAGCGACCCACGCCCCTATGTCCCACAGGGACCTGCCGACCAGGCTGAGGGGCCCGGCCTGCCCCTGCCCGCCATACTGCCCCGCTTGCCGCCCGCACCTGTGGCCGACGCCTCGCTCGGTCCGCAGCCACCACCACCGGCAGCGGTGTCCGTTCTATCCGCCCACAAGGGCCTGCCAGCAGAAGCCGCCGACAGCGAGTCTGTCACCGCTCCGGTACCCATGACAGCTCCACGCCCGTGCACCGCCTGGAAGATGTCCCGTCTGGTCCCAGAGGGTGAAACGCCCTTGATGACGACGGCCGCGGCTATCCGCCCGGCGCAGCAGAGACAGTCCCCGACCGGAAGCCAGCACAGCAAGCCACGCTGGCCGCTCACAGACTCCCAGCCTCGGCTGAGTCGCAGCGGGGATGTAGCTGCAAGGCAGCAGAGCGGTGCATGTCACAGCGGGGTCCCCCACTGCCAAAGGTGCCGGTCGTAGCTGGCAGGGAGGGTCTCCGACTGGGCCCAGGCCCCGTGCAGGGTAGACCGGAGCATGCAGCCGATACTCCATACTGGAGGTGGCAGCCGCGCCAGCTGGGAAGGGAGATCGCCACCCGGGAGAAGAGGGCGGCGGAGGTCCTGTCCCGGACCTACTGGGAAAAAGACCATCTGAGAAACGCCACTTTCCGGGTGAGGGGCCGATGTATCAAGGCCAGGTCCCGCACTTTGACCCCCAAAAGGGGTGGGGCTTTATTTACGAGTCGGGCCTGGAGGCCGAAATATTCGTGCCCCGGAGGGACGTGGCTTCCCCCCTACCCATTGGCCACCTTGACCGTGACCTGGAGCCCGGGGAGCTGGTCACGTATACCTGGCACTGCAGGGAGAGGGGGTGGTTCGCCCTCAACGTGAAAAGATGGGTGAGCGAGGGTGAAAGATATTACCTCCGACCCTCTCTGCCACTCTCCAACCCTGATGAAGAGTATTAGGTAGCGGTTCCCGGCTACCCCACAGTTAAAGTCCCCGTTGGGATTGTGTGAGTTTCAGAAGTTCCCGGTTTCATAGTTAAAAAGACAATGGCTTAGAACTTGCAAGCCAACCCATAAACTTTTGGGTCTTGTAAATAGCCCCAGACCTACCTTCTCACCATGCAGCAGTCTCAGGAGAGGCTGATTGGAGGAAGGGCCTGCGGTAGAGTCAGTCGAGGCCCAGTCACCATTGGGACCGGTGACTATCCTCCGGGTCAGGGGTCCCCTGGACGTTGGGTCCCTGTAAAGGACTGCCGGGTAAGGAACTTTTTACCCGGTCCCTTTGGGCAACACCCGGACCTAACCTGGACCTAACCTGTGGTTTAGAGGCGGCATCAGGGCAAGGTTGTTTTGGGTGGGTGAGGTGAGAAGGACCTGGTCCGTCCCGGTTGTTTATATGTGCAACTTTTAAGCAAAATGCCTCCCGTAAGTGAATAGTTAAAATATACTTCTATGTAAATATGTTATTATAATTGTAAAATGTTTTACCCGTTTTATTTCCTTTTTCTAGTTCAATAAACGGTGGTAGTCGGACAGCCCGCGGACGGTCTGTATTCAACAAAGGGGGAATGTGACACCCTGGCAAAACCAGGTAGTCACAGTTAGGCCCCTGTATAACAGCTTCCCTCATTAGGCAACACACAGCCGACCTGAAACCCTAGTCACCCCCCTTAGGAAAAGATAGACACACCAGTGGATGTGACCAGGCAGTTGGAACACGCCCACCCAGGGGTTCAGACAGCCCGGGGTGGGAAAGCAAGCAGAAAGTGTTTGGAGTTCAGTTTGGAGAGGAGTGTGTGGGCTGGAGCTAAGTGTAGCTCCAGCAGGAAGTTCAAGTTGAACGGTACCAGGGTAGGAGCCCTGGTGCCTCTGGCTAGGAGGCAGATGGTGGTCTCTGTCAGCAGGAGACGGGAAGATGGCTCGGCAGAACCGAGGTGGCCCGGGACAGGGTTGAACCCCGCCGGTACCGACACAGGGAACTGACACGGAAACCGGAGCACAAAGGGGGGTACTCAGACCCTGAAGCCAGGACCGGAAACCAGCGGCCTGGTTAATTAACCGATTGAGGCCAGGACTAGAGGTCCTGTCCCAGCCAAAGTCCCTCATAGAAGACAACCGCCCACCGATAGGGATAGGAGGTCACCGCCAGGGCCCATAGATCCCACGGGCCATCGTCTGCGAGCACGGCTCCTTAGGCCACATCCAGCTGGGAGCGGACTCCTGAGTTTCAGACTAGGAACTCCACCTTACACAAAACAGTGCAGAGGAAAAGGATAGAGACCACCATCCGGGTGGGGGACCCAAATGCAACCGGCCGCGGCACCGGCCACCATCACCTTGGTTTACCAGAGACTTGTGTGGTTACTAACAGTGAGTACACAAACACTCCCTGCGGTCGCTATACCCTGCATTGAGACACCGGGTCCCAGGGCCACCATCCCTGCCCACGGAGGGGTTAACAACTTGCTGCCCAACATTTCCCTCGGGCGCACCATAACTGCAGCGGTGGTATCCCAATTCATCACGCATTGTGGGTGGCGTCACAAACTTACTACAACCTAGCCCGTACATCTACGCCCCCCCCATTTATTCAGTGTGTCCGCGAGACCCCCGGTTCCGCAGACCCCCAAGCCACCACCCCTGAAGGCCCGGATCCGAGCAGTGCCTGCTGCTGGCACGGGGGCGGCACACATTCACTTACATGCCTTGGCGTGCTGTCATGAGGATACTAATTGTTGTTTGAGGAATGTCAGACAATGTGACATACAGTCACGTGGTGTCCGACTATAGAAGGTCCCAGTGTTTGCCTGCACAAACTGCTCCCTGATCTTCTATCATTCCTGCTTGGTTTTCATCCTTTTCTCTTTAGGACTCTGTTGCATTGTAAAGCCTATCAGCTGCTGTTCATAAGTACTTTCCTTCTCTATATATACCTTCACTTCTTTCACTTTGTACTGGTGATATTTGATACATCTTTATGAAGTTCTTACTGCAAGCTAGCGGCTTGCATACATCATGAGAATCTTGGTGGCTGTTGCAGCTTCTCTCCCTGAGACAACTAGAGATAAGTTATTTGTGGTTTTCAATTGTTTGTTATTAGTGATGAGCGAGTACTAAAAAGCTCGGGTGCTCAAGGCTCGGGCCGAGCATCCCAAGATACTCGTGTACTCGGCCCGAGCACCGAGCCCAATGTTATCCTATGGGAGACCCGAGTATTTTTATGAAATGACCCCCCGGCAGCATGTAGAAACCCTAAAAATGTCAAAAAAGTCTCAGAAGAGTGCTCAAATGACATGGCAACAGCATGGGGAAGACCCCTTGAAGCATTTATCACTAAAAAGTCACAGCTGTGAACAATTTTGTCCGCGTTTTACGCCATTTTTACGGACTCACCAGAAAACCTTCAAAAATGACACCAAAATGAATTTTCATGGTGGAAATGTTAAGGGCACATACCCAATAGTGAGATAGAGCTGGTGTATGTTACTTTTGAAGATTACATGAAAGATTTTACGTGAAAACATTGTGTGGCACTCCGATGTCCCTGAGAAGAGACGTACATAAAGGCCTCTGAGTCTAATGTGCCCATTTTGAGGAAGTGAGTCTTTGTAGTATTTTCCTTTGCCAGGGTAGTCCAAAATTGTGAGGTTCACCAATGCCCCTGCATACAGACGTGCATGAGGGCCTGTAAAACTGAAGTGCCCATTGTAAGGAAGTGGGTCTATTGTAGTATAGCCCTTTGGCAGGGCAGCCAAAAATTGGGAGGCTCCACGTTGTCCCTGGATAGAGACGTGCATGAGGGCCTGTAAACCTGAAGTGCCCATTGTAAGGAAGTGGGTCTATTGTAGTATAGCCCTTTGGCAGGACAGCCAAAAATTGGGAGGCTCCACATTGTCCCTGGGTAGAGACGTGCATGATGGCCTGTAAACCAGAAGTGCCCATTGTAAGGAAGTGGGTCTATTGTAGTATAGCCCTTTGGCAGGACAGCCTAAAAATTGGGAGGCTCCACATTGTCCCTGGATAGAGACGTGCATGAGGGCCTGTAAACCTGAAGTGCCCATTGTAAGGAAGTGGGTCTATTGTAGTATAGCCCTTTGGCAGGACAGCCAAAAATTGGGAGGCTCCACATTGTCCCTGGATAGAGACGTGCATGATGGCCTGTAAACCAGAAGTGCCCATTGTAAGGAAGTGGGTCTATTGTAGTATAGCCCTTTGGCAGGACAGCCAAAAATTGGGAGGCTCCACGTTGTCCCTGGATACAGACGTGCATGAGGGCCTGTAAACCTGAAGTGCCCATTGTAAGGAAGTGGGTCTATTGTAGTATAGCCCTTTGACAGTACAGCCCAAACTTGGGAGGCTCCACATTGTCCCTGGATAGAGACGTGCATGATGGCCTGTAAACCTGAAGTGCCCATTGTAAGGAAGTGGGTCTATTGTAGTATAGCCCTTTGGCAGGACAGCCTAAAAATTGGGAGGCTCCACATTGTCCCTGGATAGAGACGTGCATGATGGCCTGTAAACCAGAAGTGCCCATTGTAAGGAAGTGGGTCTATTATAGTATAGCCCTTTGGCAGGACAGCCTAAAAATTGGGAGGCTCCACATTGTCCCTGGATAGAGACGTGCATGATGGCCTGTAAACCAGAAGTGCCCATTGTAAGGAAGTGGGTCTATTATAGTATAGCCCTTTGGCAGGACAGCCAAAAATTGGGAGGCTCCACGTTGTCCCAGGATACAGACGTGCATGAGGGCCTGTAAACCTGAAGTGCCCATTGTAAGGAAGTGGGTCTATTGTAGTATAGCCCTTTGACAGTACAGCCAAAAATTGGGAGGCTCCACATTGTCCCTGGATAGAGACGTGCATGATGGCCTGTAAACCTGAAGTGCCCATTGTAAGGAAGTGGGTCTATTGTAGTATAGCCCTTTGGCAGGACAGCCTAAAAATTGGGAGGCTCCACATTGTCCCTGGATAGAGACGTGCATGATGGCCTGTAAACCAGAAGTGCCCATTGTAAGGAAGTGGGTCTATTGTAGTATAGCCCTTTGGCAGGACAGCCTAAAAATTGGGAGGCTCCACATTGTCCCTGGATAGAGACGTGCATGAGGGCCTGTAAACCTGAAGTGCCCATTGTAAGGAAGTGGGTCTATTATAGTATAGCCCTTTGGCAGGACAGCCAAAAATTGGGAGGCTCCACATTGTCCCTGGATAGAGACGTGCATGATGGCCTGTAAACCAGAAGTGCCCATTGTAAGGAAGTGGGTCTATTGTAGTATAGCCCTTTGGCAGGACAGCCAAAAATTGGGAGGCTCCACGTTGTCCCTGGATACAGACGTGCATGAGGGCCTGTAAACCTGAAGTGCCCATTGTAAGGAAGTGGGTCTATTGTAGTATAGCCCTTTGGCAGGACAGCCAAAAATTGGGAGGCTCCACATTGTCCCTGGATAGAGACGTGCATGATGGCCTGTAAACCAGAAGTGCCCATTGTAAGGAAGTGGGTCTATTGTAGTATAACCCTTTGGCAGGACAGCCAAAAATTGGGAGGCTCCATGTTGTCCCTGGATACAGACGTGCATGAGGGCCTGTAAACCTGAAGTGCCCATTGTAAGGAAGTGGGTCTATTGTAGTATAGTCCTTTGGCAGGACAGCCTAAAAATTGGGAGGCTCCACATTGTCCCTGGATAGAGACGTGCATGATGGCCTGTAAACCAGAAGTGCCCATTGTAAGGAAGTGGGTCTATTGTAGTATAGCCCTTTGGCAGGACAGCCTAAAAATTGGGAGGCTCCACATTGTCCCTGGATAGAGACGTGCATGATGGCCTGTAAACCAGAAGTGCCCATTGTAAGGAAGTGGGTCTATTATAGTATAGCCCTTTGGCAGGACAGCCAAAAATTGGGAGGCTCCACGTTGTCCCTGGATACAGACGTGCATGAGGGCCTGTAAACCTGAAGTGCCCATTGTAAGGAAGTGGGTCTATTGTAGTATAGCCCTTTGACAGTACAGCCAAAAATTGGGAGGCTCCACATTGTCCCTGGATAGAGACGTGCATGATGGCCTGTAAACCAGAAGTGCCCATTGTAAAGAAGAGGGTCTATTGTAGTATAGCCCTTTGGCAGGACAGCCTAAAAATTGGGAGGCTCCACATTGTCCCTGGATAGAGACGTGCATGAGGGCCTGTAAACCTGAAGTGCCCATTGTAAGGAAGTGGGTCTATTGTAGTATAACCCTTTGGCAGGACAGCCAAAAATTGGGAGGCTCCACATTGTCCCTGGATAGAGACGTGCATGAGGGCCTGTAAACCTGAAGTGCCCATTGTAAGGAAGTGGGTCTATTGTAGTATAGCCCTTTGGCAGGACAGCCTAAAAATTGGGAGGCTCCACATTGTCCCTGGATAGAGACGTGCATGAGGGCCTGTAAACCTGAAGTGCCCATTGTAAGGAAGTGGGTCTATTGTAGTATAGCCCTTTGGCAGGACAGCCAAAAATTGGGAGGCTCCACATTGTCCCTAGATAGAGACGTGCATGAGGGCCTGTAAACCTGAAGTGCCCATTGTAAGGAAGTGGGTCTATTGTAGTATAGCCCTTTGGCAGGACAGCCTAAAAATTGGGAGGCTCCACATTGTCCCTGGATAGAGACGTGCATGATGGCCTGTAAACCAGAAGTGCCCATTGTAAGGAAGTGGGTCTATTGTAGTATAGCCCTTTGGCAGGACAGCCTAAAAATTGGGAGGCTCCACATTGTCCCTGGATAGAGACGTGCATGAGGGCCTGTAAACCTGAAGTGCCCATTGTAAGGAAGTGGGTCTATTGTAGTATAACCCTTTGGCAGGACAGCCAAAAATTGGGAGGCTCCACATTGTCCCTGGATAGAGACGTGCATGAGGGCCTGTAAACCTGAAGTGCCCATTGTAAGGAAGTGGGTCTATTGTAGTATAGCCCTTTGGCAGGACAGCCTAAAAATTGGGAGGCTCCACATTGTCCCTGGATAGAGACGTGCATGAGGGCCTGTAAACCTGAAGTGCCCATTGTAAGGAAGTGGGTCTATTGTAGTATAGCCCTTTGGCAGGACAGCCTAAAAATTGGGAGGCTCCACATTGTCCCTGGATAGAGACGTGCATGAGGGCCTGTAAACCTGAAGTGCCCATTGTAAGGAAGTGGGTCTATTGTAGTATAGCCCTTTGGCAGGACAGCCAAAAATTGGGAGGCTCCACGTTGTCCCTGGATACAGACGTGCATGAGGGCCTGTAAACCTGAAGTGCCCATTGTAAGGAAGTGGGTCTATTGTAGTATAGCTCTTTGGCAGGACAGCCAAAAATTGGGAGGCTCCACATTGTCCCTGGATGGAGACGTGCATGATGGCCTGTAAACCAGAAGTGCCCATTGTAAGGAAGTGGGTCTATTGTAGTATAATCCTTTGGCAGGACAGCCAAAAATGGGAGGCTCCACGTTGTCCCTGGATACAGACGTGCATGAGGGCCTGTAAACCAGAAGTGCCCATTGTAAGGAAGTGGGTCTATTGTAGTATAGCCCTTTGGCAGGACAGCCTAAAAATTGGGAGGCTCCACATTGTCCCTGGATAGAGACGTGCATGATGGCCTGTAAACCAGAAGTGCCCATTGTAAGGAAGTGGGTCTATTGTAGTATAGCCCTTTGGCAGGACAGCCAAAAATTGGGAAGCTCCACGTTGTCCCTGGATACAGACGTGCATGAGGGCATGTAAACCTGAAGTGCCCATTGTAAGGAAGTGGGTCTATTGTAGTATAGCCCTTTGACAGTACAGCCAAAAATTGGGAGGCTCCACATTGTCCCTGGATAGAGACGTGCATGATGGCCTGTAAACCTGAAGTGCCCATTGTAAGGAAGTGGGTCTATTGTAGTATAGCCCTTTGGCAGGACAGCCTAAAAATTGGGAGGCTCCACATTGTCCCTGGATAGAGACGTGCATGATGGCCTGTAAACCAGAAGTGCCCATTGTAAGGAAGTGGGTCTATTGTAGTATAGCCCTTTGGCAGGACAGCCTAAAAATTGGGAGGCTCCACATTGTCCCTGGATAGAGACGTGCATGAGGGCCTGTAAACCTGAAGTGCCCATTGTAAGGAAGTGGGTCTATTGTAGTATAACCCTTTGGCAGGACAGCCAAAAATTGGGAGGCTCCACATTGTCCCTGGATAGAGACGTGCATGAGGGCCTGTAAACCTGAAGTGCCCATTGTAAGGAAGTGGGTCTATTGTAGTATAGCCCTTTGGCAGGACAGCCTAAAAATTGGGAGGCTCCACATTGTCCCTGGATAGAGACGTGCATGAGGGCCTGTAAACCTGAAGTGCCCATTGTAAGGAAGTGGGTCTATTGTAGTATAGCCCTTTGGCAGGACAGCCTAAAAATTGGGAGGCTCCACATTGTCCCTGGATAGAGACGTGCATGAGGGCCTGTAAACCTGAAGTGCCCATTGTAAGGAAGTGGGTCTATTGTAGTATAGCCCTTTGGCAGGACAGCCAAAAATTGGGAGGCTCCACGTTGTCCCTGGATACAGACGTGCATGAGGGCCTGTAAACCTGAAGTGCCCATTGTAAGGAAGTGGGTCTATTGTAGTATAGCTCTTTGGCAGGACAGCCAAAAATTGGGAGGCTCCACATTGTCCCTGGATGGAGACGTGCATGATGGCCTGTAAACCAGAAGTGCCCATTGTAAGGAAGTGGGTCTATTGTAGTATAATCCTTTGGCAGGACAGCCAAAAATGGGAGGCTCCACGTTGTCCCTGGATACAGACGTGCATGAGGGCCTGTAAACCAGAAGTGCCCATTGTAAGGAAGTGGGTCTATTGTAGTATAGCCCTTTGGCAGGACAGCCTAAAAATTGGGAGGCTCCACATTGTCCCTGGATAGAGACGTGCATGATGGCCTGTAAACCAGAAGTGCCCATTGTAAGGAAGTGGGTCTATTGTAGTATAGCCCTTTGGCAGGACAGCCAAAAATTGGGAAGCTCCACGTTGTCCCTGGATACAGACGTGCATGAGGGCATGTAAACCTGAAGTGCCCATTGTAAGGAAGTGGGTCTATTGTAGTATAGCCCTTTGACAGTACAGCCAAAAATTGGGAGGCTCCACATTGTCCCTGGATAGAGACGTGCATGATGGCCTGTAAACCTGAAGTGCCCATTGTAAGGAAGTGGGTCTATTGTAGTATAGCCCTTTGGCAGGACAGCCTAAAAATTGGGAGGCTCCACATTGTCCCTGGATAGAGACGTGCATGATGGCCTGTAAACCAGAAGTGCCCATTGTAAGGAAGTGGGTCTATTGTAGTATAGCCCTTTGGCAGGAAAGCCTAAAAATTGGGAGGCTCCACATTGTCCCTGGATAGAGACGTGCATGAGGGCCTGTAAACCAGAAGTGCCCATTGTAAGGAAGTGGGTCTATTGTAGTATAACCCTTTGGCAGGACAGCCAAAAATTGGGAGGCTCCACGTTGTCCCTGGATACAGACGTGCATGAGGGCCTGTAAACCAGAAGTGCCCATTGTAAGGAAGTGGGTCTATTGTAGTATAGCCCTTTGGCAGGACAGCCTAAAAATTGGGAGGCTCCACATTGTCCCTGGATAGAGACGTGCATGATGGCCTGTAAACCTGAAGTGCCCATTGTAAGGAAGTGGGTCTATTGTAGTATAGCCCTTTGGCAGGACAGCCAAAAATTGGGAGGCTCCACATTGTCCCTGGATAGAGACGTGCATGAGGGCCTGTAAACCTGAAGTGCCCATTGTAAGGAAGTGGGTCTATTGTAGTATAGCCCTTTGGCAGGACAGCCTAAAAATTGGGAGGCTCCACATTGTCCCTGGATAGAGACGTGCATGATGGCCTGTAAACCAGAAGTGCCCATTGTAAGGAAGTGGGTCTATTGTAGTATAGCCCTTTGGCAGGACAGCCAAAAATTGGGAAGCTCCACGTTGTCCCTGGATACAGACGTGCATGAGGGCATGTAAACCTGAAGTGCCCATTGTAAGGAAGTGGGTCTATTGTAGTATAGCCCTTTGACAGTACAGCCAAAAATTGGGAGGCTCCACATTGTCCCTGGATAGAGACGTGCATGATGGCCTGTAAACCTGAAGTGCCCATTGTAAGGAAGTGGGTCTATTGTAGTATAGCCCTTTGGCAGGACAGCCTAAAAATTGGGAGGCTCCACATTGTCCCTGGATAGAGACGTGCATGATGGCCTGTAAACCAGAAGTGCCCATTGTAAGGAAGTGGGTCTATTGTAGTATAGCCCTTTGGCAGGACAGCCTAAAAATTGGGAGGCTCCACATTGTCCCTGGATAGAGACGTGCATGAGGGCCTGTAAACCAGAAGTGCCCATTGTAAGGAAGTGGGTCTATTGTAGTATAACCCTTTGGCAGGACAGCCAAAAATTGGGAGGCTCCACGTTGTCCCTGGATACAGACGTGCATGAGGGCCTGTAAACCAGAAGTGCCCATTGTAAGGAAGTGGGTCTATTGTAGTATAGCCCTTTGGCAGGACAGCCTAAAAATTGGGAGGCTCCACATTGTCCCTGGATAGAGACGTGCATGATGGCCTGTAAACCTGAAGTGCCCATTGTAAGGAAGTGGGTCTATTGTAGTATAGCCCTTTGGCAGGACAGCCAAAAATTGGGAGGCTCCACATTGTCCCTGGATAGAGACGTGCATGAGGGCCTGTAAACCTGAAGTGCCCATTGTAAGGAAGTGGGTCTATTGTAGTATAGCCCTTTGGCAGGACAGCCTAAAAATTGGGAGGCTCCACATTGTCCCTGGATAGAGACGTGCATGAGGGCCTGTAAACCTGAAGTGCCCATTGTAAGGAAGTGGGTCTATTGTAGTATAGCCCTTTGGCAGGACAGCCAAAAATTGGGAGGCTCCACATTGTCCCTAGATAGAGACGTGCATGATGGCCTGTAAACCAGAAGTGCCCATTGTAAGGAAGTGGGTCTATTGTAGTATAGCCCTTTGGCAGGACAGCCAAAAATTGGGAGGCTCCACGTTGTCCCTGGATACAGACGTGCATGAGGGCCTGTAAACCTGAAGTGCCCATTGTAAGGAAGTGGGTCTATTGTAGTATAGCCCTTTGGCAGGACAGCCAAAAATTGGGAGGCTCCACATTGTCCCTGGATAGAGACGTGCATGATGGCCTGTAAACCAGAAGTGCCCATTGTAAGGAAGTGGGTCTATTGTAGTATAACCCTTTTGCAGGACAGCCAAAAATTGGGAGGCTCCACGTTGTCCCTGGATACAGACGTGCATGAGGGCCTGTAAACCAGAAGTGCCCATTGTAAGGAAGTGGGTCTATTGTAGTATAGCCCTTTGGCAGGACAGCCTAAAAATTGGGAGGCTCCACATTGTCCCTGGATAGAGACGTGCGTGATGGCCTGTAAACCAGAAGTGCCCATTGTAAGGAAGTGGGTCTATTGTAGTATAGCCCTTTGACAGGACAGCCAAAAATTGGGAGGCTTCACGTTGTCCCTGGATACAGACGTGCATGAGGGCCTGTAAACCTGAAGTGCCCATTGTAAGGAAGTGGGTCTATTGTAGTATAGCCCTTTGGCAGGACAGCCTAAAAATTGGGAGGCTCCACATTGTCCCTGGATAGAGACGTGCATGATGGCCTGTAAACCAGAAGTGCCCATTGTAAGGAAGTGGGTCTATTGTAGTATAGCCCTTTGGCAGGACAGCCTAAAAATTGGGAGGCTCCACATTGTCCCTGGATAGAGACGTGCATGAGGGCCTGTAAACCTGAAGTGCCCATTGTAAGGAAGTGGGTCTATTGTAGTATAACCCTTTGGCAGGACTGCCAAAAATTGGGAGGCTCCACATTGTCCCTGGATAGAGACGTGCATGAGGGCCTGTAAACCAGAAGTGCCCATTGTAAGGAAGTGGGTCTATTGTAGTATAGCCCTTTGGCAGGACAGCCTAAAAATTGGGAGGCTCCACATTGTCCCTGGATAGAGACTTGCATGAGGGCCTGTAAACCTGAAGTGCCCATTGTAAGGAAGTGGGTCTTTTGTAGTATAGCCCTTTGGCAAGACAGCCAAAAATTGGGAGGCTCCACATTGTCCCTGGATAGAGACGTGCATGATGGCCTGTAAACCTGAAGTGCCCATTGTAAGGAAGTGGGTCTATTGTAGTATAGCCCTTTGGCAGGACAGCCAAAAATTGGGAGGCTCCACATTGTCCCTAGATAGAGACGTGCATGATGGCCTGTAAACCAAAAGTGCCCATTGTAAGGAAGTGGGTCTATTGTAGTATAGCCCTTTGGCAGGACAGCCAAAAATTGGGAGGCTCCACGTTGTCCCTGGATACAGACGTGCATGAGGGCCTGTAAACCTGAAGTGCCCATTGTAAGGAAGTGGGTCTATTGTAGTATAGCTCTTTGGCAGGACAGCCAAAAATTGGGAGGCTCCACATTGTCCCTGGATAGAGACGTGCATGATGGCCTGTAAACCAGAAGTGCCCATTGTAAGGAAGTGGGTCTATTGTAGTATAACCCTTTGGCAGGACAGCCAAAAATTGGGAGGCTCCACGTTGTCCCTGGATACAGACGTGCATGAGGGCCTGTAAACCAGAAGTGCCCATTGTAAGGAAGTGGGTCTATTGTAGTATAGCCCTTTGGCAGGACAGCCTAAAAATTGGGAGGCTCCACATTGTCCCTGGATAGAGACGTGCATGATGGCCTGTAAACCAGAAGTGCCCATTGTAAGGAAGTGGGTCTATTGTAGTATAGCCCTTTGGCAGGACAGCCAAAAATTGGGAGGCTCCACGTTGTCCCTGGATACAGACGTGCATGAGGGCCTGTAAACCTGAAGTGCCCATTGTAAGGAAGTGGGTCTATTGTAGTATAGCCCTTTGACAGTACAGCCAAAAATTGGGAGGCTCCACATTGTCCCTGGATAGAGACGTGCATGATGGCCTGTAAACCTGAAGTGCCCATTGTAAGGAAGTGGGTCTATTGTAGTATAGCCCTTTGGCAGGACAGCCTAAAAATTGGGAGGCTCCACATTGTCCCTGGATAGAGACGTGCATGATGGCCTGTAAACCAGAAGTGCCCATTGTAAGGAAGTGGGTCTATTGTAGTATAGCCCTTTGGCAGGACAGCCTAAAAATTGGGAGGCTCCACATTGTCCCTGGATAGAGACGTGCATGAGGGCCTGTAAACCTGAAGTGCCCATTGTAAGGAAGTGGGTCTATTGTAGTATAACCCTTTGGCAGGACAGCCAAAAATTGGGAGGCTCCACATTGTCCCTGGATAGAGACGTGCATGAGGGCCTGTAAACCTGAAGTGCCCATTGTAAGGAAGTGGGTCTATTGTAGTATAGCCCTTTGGCAGGACAGCCTAAAAATTGGGAGGCTCCACATTGTCCCTGGATAGAGACGTGCATGAGGGCCTGTAAACCAGAAGTGCCCATTGTAAGGAAGTGGGTGTATTGTAGTATAACCCTTTGGCAGGACAGCCAAAAATTGGGAGGCTCCACGTTGTCCCTGGATACAGACGTGCATGAGGGCCTGTAAACCAGAAGTGCCCATTGTAAGGAAGTGGGTCTATTGTAGTATAGCCCTTTGGCAGGACAGCCTAAAAATTGGGAGGCTCCACATTGTCCCTGGATAGAGACGTGCATGATGGCCTGTAAACCTGAAGTGCCCATTGTAAGGAAGTGGGTCTATTGTAGTATAGCCCTTTGGCAGGACAGCCAAAAATTGGGAGGCTCCACATTGTCCCTGGATAGAGACCTGCATGAGGGCCTGTAAACCTGAAGTGCCCATTGTAAGGAAGTGGGTCTATTGTAGTATAGCCCTTTGGCAGGACAGCCTAAAAATTGGGAGGCTCCACATTGTCCCTGGATAGAGACGTGCATGAGGGCCTGTAAACCTGAAGTGCCCATTGTAAGGAAGTGGGTCTATTGTAGTATAGCCCTTTGGCAGGACAGCCAAAAATTGGGAGGCTCCACATTGTCCCTAGATAGAGACGTGCATGATGGCCTGTAAACCAGAAGTGCCCATTGTAAGGAAGTGGGTCTATTGTAGTATAGCCCTTTGGCAGGACAGCGAAAAATTGGGAGGCTCCACGTTGTCCCTGGTTACAGACGTGCATGAGGGCCTGTAAACCTGAAGTGCCCATTGTAAGGAAGTGGGTCTATTGTAGTATAGCCCTTTGGCAGGACAGCTAAAAATTGGGAGGCTCCACATTGTCCCTGGATAGAGACGTGCATGATGGCCTGTAAACCAGAAGTGCCCATTGTAAGGAAGTGGGTCTATTGTAGTATAACCCTTTGGCAGGACAGCCAAAAATTGGGAGGCTCCACGTTGTCCCTCGATACAGACGTGCATGAGGGCCTGTAAACCAGAAGTGCCCATTGTAAGGAAGTGGGTCTATTGTAGTATAGCCCTTTGGCAGGACAGCCTAAAAATTGGGAGGCTCCACATTGTCCCTGGATAGAGACGTGCATGATGGCCTGTAAACCAGAAGTGCCCATTGTAAGGAAGTGGGTCTATTGTAGTATAGCCCTTTGACAGGACAGCCAAAAATTGGGAGGCTTCACGCTGTCCCTGGATACAGACGTGCATGAGGGCCTGTAAACCTGAAGTGCCCATTGTAAGGAAGTGGGTCTATTGTAGTATAGCCCTTTGGCAGGACAGCCTAAAAATTGGGAGGCTCCACATTGTCCCTGGATAGAGACATGCATGATGGCCTGTAAACCAGAAGTGCCCATTGTAAGGAAGTGGGTCTATTGTAGTATAGCCCTTTGGCAGGACAGCCTAAAAATTGGGAGGCTCCACATTGTCCCTGGATAGAGACGTGCATGAGGGCCTGTAAACCTGAAGTGCCCATTGTAAGGAAGTGGGTCTATTGTAGTATAACCCTTTGGCAGGACAGCCAAAAATTGGGAGGCTCCACATTGTCCCTGGATAGAGACGTGCATGAGTGCCTGTAAACCTGAAGTGCCCATTGTAAGGAAGTGGGTCTATTGTAGTATAGCCCTTTGGCAGGACAGCCTAAAAATTGGGAGGCTCCACATTGTCCCTGGATAGAGACTTGCATGAGGGCCTGTAAACCTGAAGTGCCCATTGTAAGGAAGTGGGTCTATTGTAGTATAGCCCTTTGGCAGGACAGCCAAAAATTGGGAGGCTCCACATTGTCCCTGGATAGAGACTTGCATGAGGGCCTGTAAACCTGAAGTGCCCATTGTAAGGAAGTGGGTCTATTGTAGTATAGCCCTTTGGCAGGACAGCCAAAAATTGGGAGGCTCCACATTGTCCCTGGATAGAGACGTGCATGATGGCCTGTAAACCAGAAGTGTCCATTGTAAGGAAGTGGGTCTATTGTAGTATAGCCCTTTGGCAGGACAGCCAAAAATTGGGAGGCTCCACGTTGTCCCTGGATACAGACGTGCATGAGGGCCTATAAACCTGAAGTGCCCATTGTAAGGAAGTGGGTCTATTGTAGTATAGCCCTTTGACAGTACAGCCAAAAATTGGGAGGCTCCTCATTGTCCCTGGATAGAGACGTGCATGATGGCCTGTAAACCAGAAGTGCCCATTGTAAGGAAGTGGGTCTATTGTAGTATAGCCCTTTGGCAGGACAGCCTAAAAATTGGGAGGCTCCACATTGTCCCTGGATAGAGACGTGCATGATGGCCTGTAAACCAGAAGTGCCCATTGTAAGGAAGTGGGTCTATTGTAGTATAGCCCTTTGGCAGGACATCCTAAAAATTGGGAGGCTCCACATTGTCCCTGGATAGAGACGTGCATGAGGGCCTGTAAACCTGAAGTGCCCATTGTAAGGAAGTGGGTCCATTGTAGTATAGCCCTTTGGCAGGACAGCCAAAAATTGGGAGGCTCCACATTGTCCCTGGATAGAGACGTGCATGATGGCCTGTAAACCTGAAGTGCCCATTGTAAGGAAGTGGGTCTATTGTAGTATAGCCCTTTGGCAGGACAGCCTAAAAATTGGGAGGCTCCACATTGTCCCTGGATAGAGACATGCATGATGGCCTGTAAACCAGAAGTGCCCATTGTAAGGAAGTGGGTCTATTGTAGTATAGCCCTTTGGCAGGACAGCCTAAAAATTGGGAGGCTCCACATTGTCCCTGGATAGAGACGTGCATGAGGGCCTGTAAACCTGAAGTGCCCATTGTAAGGAAGTGGGTCTATTGTAGTATAACCCTTTGGCAGGACAGCCAAAAATTGGGAGGCTCCACATTGTCCCTGGATAGAGACGTGCATGAGGGCCTGTAAACCTGAAGTGCCCATTGTAAGGAAGTGGGTCTATTGTAGTATAGCCCTTTGGCAGGGCAGCCAAAAATTGGGAGGCTCCACATTGTCCCTGGATAGAGACGTGCATGAGGGCCTGTAAACCTGAAGTGCCCATTGTAAGGAAGTGGGTCTATTGTAGTATAGCCCTTTGGCAGGACAGCCAAAAATTGGGAGGCTCCACATTGTCCCTGGATAGAGATGTGCATGAGGGCCTGTAAACCAGAAGTGCCCATTGTAAGGAAGTGGGTCTATTGTAGTATAGCCCTTTGGCAGGGCAGCCAAAAATTGGGAGGCTCCACATTGTCCCTGGAGAGAGACTTGCATGAGGGCCTGTAAACCTGAAGTGCCCATTGTAAGGAAGTGGGTCTATTGTAGTATAGCCCTTTGGCAGGACAGCCAAAAATTGGGAGGCTCCACATTGTCCCTGGATAGAGACGTGCATGATGGCCTGTAAACCAGAAGTGCCCATTGTAAGGAAGTGGGTCTATTGTAGTATAGCCCTTTGGCAGGACAGCCAAAAATTGGGAGGCTCCACGTTGTCCCTGGATACAGACGTGCATGAGGGCCTATAAACCTGAAGTGCCCATTGTAAGGAAGTGGGTCTATTGTAGTATAGCCCTTTGACAGTACAGCCAAAAATTGGGAGGCTCCTCATTGTCCCTGGATAGAGACGTGCATGATGGCCTGTAAACCTGAAGTGCCCATTGTAAGGAAGTGGGTCTATTGTAGTATAGCCCTTTGGCAGGACAGCCTAAAAATTGGGAGGCTCCACATTGTCCCTGGATAGAGACGTGCATGATGGCCTGTAAACCAGAAGTGCCCATTGTAAGGAAGTGGGTCTATTGTAGTATAGCCCTTTGGCAGGACATCCTAAAAATTGGGAGGCTCCACATTGTCCCTGGATAGAGACGTGCATGAGGGCCTGTAAACCTGAAGTGCCCATTGTAAGGAAGTGGGTCTATTGTAGTATAGCCCTTTGGCAGGACAGCCAAAAATTGGGAGGCTCCACATTGTCCCTGGATAGAGACGTGCATGATGGCCTGTAAACCTGAAGTGCCCATTGTAAGGAAGTGGGTCTATTGTAGTATAGCCCTTTGGCAGGACAGCCTAAAAATTGGGAGGCTCCACATTGTCCCTGGATAGAGACGTGCATGATGGCCTGTAAACCAGAAGTGCCCATTGTAAGGAAGTGGGTCTATTGTAGTATAGCCCTTTGGCAGGACAGCCTAAAAATTGGGAGGCTCCACATTGTCCCTGGATAGAGACGTGCATGAGGGCCTGTAAACCTGAAGTGCCCATTGTAAGGAAGTGGGTCTATTGTAGTATAACCCTTTGGCAGGACAGCCAAAAATTGGGAGGCTCCACATTGTCCCTGGATAGAGACGTGCATTAGGGCCTGTAAACCTGAAGTGCCCATTGTAAGGAAGTGGGTCTATTGTAGTATAGCCCTTTGGCAGGGCAGCCAAAAATTGGGAGGCTCCACATTGTCCCTGGATAGAGACGTGCATGAGGGCCTGTAAACCTGAAGTGCCCATTGTAAGGAAGTGGGTCTATTGTAGTATAGCCCTTTGGCAGGACAGCCAAAAATTGGGAGGCTCCACATTGTCCCTGGATAGAGATGTGCATGAGGGCCTGTAAACCAGAAGTGCCCATTGTAAGGAAGTGGGTCTATTGTAGTATAGCCCTTTGGCAGGGCAGCCAAAAATTGGGAGGCTCCACATTGTCCCTGGAGAGACGTGCATGAGGGGCTGTAAACCTGAAGTGCCCATTGTAAGGAAGGGGGTATATTGTAGTATAGCCCTTTGGCAGGACAGTAAAAAATTGGGAGGCTCCACATTGTCCCTGGATTGAGACGTGCATGAGGGGCTGTAAACCTGAAGTGCCCATTGTAAGGAAGTGGGTCTATTGTAGTATAGCCCTTTGGCAGGACAGCCAAAAATTGGGAGGCTCCACATTGTCCCTGGATAGAGACGTGCATGAGGGCCTGTAAACCAGAAGTGCCCATTTTAAGGAAGTGGGGCTATTATAGTATAGCCCTTTGGCAGGGCAGCCAAAAATTGGGAGGCTCCACATTGTCCCTGGATAGAGACGTGCATGAGGGCCTGTAAACCAGAAGTGCCCATTGTAAGGAAGTGGGTCTATTGTAGTATAGCCCTTAGGCAGGACAGCCAAAAATTGGGAGGCTCCACATTGTCCCTGGATAGAGACGTGCATGATGGCCTGTAAACCAGAAGTGCCCATTGTAAGGAAATGGGTCTATTGTAGTATAGCCCTTTGGCAGGACAGCCAAAAATTGGGAGGCTCCACATTGTCCCTGGATAGAGACGTGCATGAGGGCCTGTAAACCTGAAGTGCCCATTGTAAGGAAGTGGGTCTATTGTAGTATAGCCCTTTGGCAGGGCAGCCAAAAATTGGGAGGCTCCACATTGTCCCTGGATAGAGACGTGCATGAGGGCCTGTAAACCTGAAATGCCCATTGTAAGGAAGTGGGTCTATTGTAGTATAGCCCTTTGGCAGGGCAGCTAAAAATTGGGAGGCTCCACATTGTCCCTGGATAGAGACGTGCATGAGGGCCTGTAAACCAGAAGTGCCCATTGTAAGGAAGTGGGTCTATTGTAGTATAGCCCTTTGGCAGGGCAGCCAAAAATTGGGAGGCTCCACATTGTCCCTGGATAGAGATGTGCATGAGGGCCTCAAAACATTGTTCCCATTGCAAAGGAGCGGGTCTCCTGTCGTTGTAATGTCCATTCTGAAAGAATGGGCGAAAAAATGTAGCACTGGGGGTATACCTGAAACCATGGCCTAATTATTGTAACGGTCATCATGGTGGCGCATGAGGAGAAGGAGGAGCAGTCCAGCGATTATCCAAAGTCCAGAAGTGTGTACCCATGGGTGAGTGGAGGTACATGGCAAATTCCCGTTACAAACTTTAAATTCCGCTCTCATTTGCTGGTGGTGTGGTGAAGTCTGGCCCAATCCAACCCTTGTTCATCTTGATCAGAGTCAGCCTGTCAGCATTTTCAGTTGACAGGCGGGTGCGTTTATCTGTAATGATTCCACCTGCGGCACTAAAAACACGCTCTGACAAAACGCTAGCAGCAGGGCAGGCCAGGACTTCCAAGGCGTAGAGAGCCAATTCATGCCACGTGTCCAGCTTGGATACCCAATAATTGTAAGGCACAGTGGAATGTCGGAGTACAGTTGTTCGATCTGCAAGGTTCTCCTTGAGCATCTGGGCAAACTTAGGATTTCTTGTGGCACTACCCCGCACCTCAGGGGCTGTGGTACGTGAGGGTCTGAGAAAACTGTCCCACATCTTAAAGACTGTTCCCCTACCTCTGGCGGATTGGACTTGTGCCCCTCTCGGCTGTACGCCTTGGTTGTCCACTGATTCCTGACCTATGCCGCTAGCATTTTGTGAGGGGAATGCTTTGCCTACTTCCGTGACTATGGCCTTCCGGAACTGCTGCATTTTGGCTGACTTCTCCGCCTTGGGAATAAGAGACATAAAGTTCTCCTTGTAGCGTGGGTCTAACAGTGTTACCAACCTGTAATGATTGTCGGCCAAGATGTTCTTAACGTGAGGGTCACGAGACAGGCAGCTTACCATAAAGTCAGCCATGTGCGCCAGACTCTTAACAGCCAGTACTTCAGTATCCTGACCAACATGATGACTGAACATGCTGTCCTCCTCCTCCTCCTCCTCATCTACCCTTTCCTCTGGCCAGCCACGCTGAACCGAGGATATGACTGGTGTGCATGTCATATCCTCAATTTGGCTGGAGAGTTGCTCCATGTGTTCATCCTCCTCCTCGTCATAGTCCTCTACTGCACGCTGTGATGAGACGAGGCTCGGCTGTGTGTTATCACCCACACCCACTACTGTTTCTTGCTCCAACTCATCGCGCTCCGCCTGCAATGCATCATGTTTGTTTTTGAGCAGAGACCATTTTAGAAGGCAGAGAAGCGGTATGGTGACGCTAATAATGGCGTCATCACCACTCACCATCTTGGTGGAGTCCTCAAAGTTTTTGAGGATGGTACATAGGTCGGACATCCATCTCCACTCCTCAGGTGTTATGTGTGGAGTTTGACCCATTTCCCGACGGCTTAGGTGATGCAGGTACTCAAAAACTGCCCTCTTCTGCTCACATATCCTGACCAACATGTGCAGAGTTGAATTCCAACGCGTGGGGACATCACACACCAGTCTGTGAGCCGGAAGATGCAAACGGCGCTGAAAGCCGGCAAGGCCGACTGAAGCAGTAGGTGACTTTCGAAAATGTGCAGACAGGCGGCGAACTTTTACCAGCAGATCAGACAGCTCTGGGTATGACTTTAGAAACCGCTGAACCACGAGGTTGAGCACATGGGCCACGCATGGAACATGTGTCAGCTGGCCTCGCCTCAAAGCCATCACCAGGTGCCGGCCATTGTCACACACGACCTTTCCTGGCTTTAGGTTCAGAGGTGTGAGCCAGTTATCTGCCTGCTGTTTCAGAGCTGTCCACACCTCTTCTGCATTGTGGGGTTTGTCACCTATGCAGATTAGCTTCAGCACAGCCTGTTGCTGCTTCGCCGAAGCAGTGCTGCAGTGCTTCCAGCTTGGGACTGGTGTGGAGGGTAAAGTGGATGAGGATGCGCAGGAGGAGGAGGAGGCTGAAGAGCATGACATTCCGGAGCTGTAGAGTGTGGGTGAAACCCTGACTGAGGTAGGGCCTGCAAACCTTGGAGTGGGAAGGACGTGTTCCGTCCCTCGCTCAGACTGGGTCCCAGCTTCCACAATATTAACCCAGTGTGCCGTCAACGAGATGTAGCGGCCTTGCCCACAAGCACTTGTCCACATGTCTGTGGTTAGGTGGACTTTGGCTGAAACAGCATTGTTCAGGGCACGTGTGATGTTTTGTGACACGTGGTTATGCAATGCGGGGACGGCACACCGGGAGAAATAGTGGCGGCCGAGTAACGTGGGAGCTGCCGCCATCAGGTCGCGGAATACTTCTGTCTCCACCAGCCTAAAAGGCAACATTTCCAGCGCAAGCAGTTGCGAAATGTTAGCATTTAGAACTGTGGCATGTGGGGCGTTGGCAGTGTATTTGCGCCTGCGTTCAAAGATTTGCTGAATGGATAACTGAACCCTGCGCTGGGACAAGGACGTGCTTGATGATGGTGTTATTTCTGCGTAGGCAACTGCAGGTGCAGGGCCGGAGGAGGCTTGTTCGCAGGCAGCATGGACAGGGGATTGGCTCGCATGCACAACAAGCGAAGACGTAGCAGTGACATCAGCAAGCACTGCTCCTCGACTCTGTTGTACCTCCCACAAAGTCGGGTGCTTGGCTGACATGTGCCTGATCATGCTGGTGGTGGTCAGGCTGCTAGTTTTGGTACCCCTGCTGATGCTGGCACAGCAGGTGTTGCAAATGGCCTTTTTAGAATCATCTGGAGCCAACTTAAAAAACTGCCAGACTCGGGAAGACCTAACATTTGTACAGGCACCTTGTGTCGTGTTGTTGTTCCGGGGAACGGTTGCCTGACTTCTGCCTGGGGCCACCACCCTGCTTCTTACTGCTTGTTGGGATGATACGCCTCCCTCCCCCTGTGCACTGCTGTCCTCGCTCTGCATATCCTCCTGCCAGGTTGGGTCAGTTACTGGATCATCCACCACGTCGTCTTCCTCTTCCGCACCCTGCTCCTCCTCCTGACTTCCTGACAATTGTGTCTCATCATCGTCCACCCCTTGTTGAGACACGTTGCCAACTTCGTGAGAACGTGGCTGCTCAAATATTTGGGCATCTGTACATACGATCTCCTCATGACCCACTTCAACAGGAGCTGGTGAGAGGCCAGAATGTGCGAATGGAAACGTGAACAGCTCTTCCAAGTGTCCAAGTGTGGGATCAGTAATGTCCATGGACGTGTACTCAGCCTTGAGGTAGGAAGGAGGATCAGGTTCTGAAATGTGCGGTGCAGTATCACGGCTACTGACACTTGACCGTGTGGAAGACAGAGTGTTTGTGGTGGTGCCAATCTGACTGGAAGCATTATCCGCTATCCAACTAACAACCTGTTGACACTGGTCTTGGTTCAAGAGCGGTGTACTGCTGCGGTCCCCAAGAATTTGGGACAGGACGTGCGAGCGAGTAGATGTGGCCCTTTGTTGTGGCGAAATTAGAGCTTGCCCACGACCTCGGCCTCGGCCTGCCCCACCATCACGTCCACTTCCTTGTTCGTTGCCAACGCCCTTGTGCATTTTGCAATGCTGTGCTGACGTGTATTCACTAGACTTGTGCGTTATATCCAAGTTTGTGCAAAACGCACACAAGTGCACCTGTACGCTGCCACCGAAAGGCACACACGTGCGGTTTTTAAATGCAAGCACGGACGCACTAAGAACCTAACAGGTTTTTAGGAGCGACAATTACTGAGAAGCTTGACACTATCAGACACTGCTGACTGACGTGTGTATAATTCACTAGACTTGTGCGTTATATACTAGTTTGTGCAAAACGTGCACCTGTACGCTACCACCGACAGGCACACACGTGCGGTTTTTAAATGCAAGCACGGACGCACTAAGAACCTAACAGGTTTTTAGGAGCGACAATTACTGAGAAGTTTGACACTATCAGACACTGCTGACTGACGTGTATTATTCACTAGACTTGTGCGTTATATACTAGTTTGTGCAAAACGTGCACCTGTACGCTGCCACTGACAGGCACACACGTGCGGTTTTTAAATGCAAGCACGGACGCACTAAGAACCTAACAGCTTTTTAGGAGCGACAATTACTGAGAAGTCTGACACTATCAGGACTGTTTTAGACTGTGTACACCAGCCCCAGATATGATGAAGGCTGGTATACGGTCACCACTAGGAATGGCTATATACCCTGCCTGCCTGCCTGTATACAGCTACAATAGTCCTGAGAAGGACTCTTCTGGTCACTAGCCTTTATTCCGACCTGGCTATACCCTGCCTGCCCTGCCTGTATACAGCAACAATAGTCCTGAGAAGGACTCTGCTCCTGTACTCCGACCTGGCTATACCCTGCCTGCCTGTATACAACTACAATAGTCCTGAGAAGGACTTCTGGTCACACTGTTTGCAGCCCTGCTACGGAAATAACTATAAAGGGCCGCAAACCTTTCCCTGAAGCAGCAACACTCTCCCTGCACTGACTGTCTGGATGGCTGTGTGCAGAGCACAGCGCGCCCGCCGGTATAAAGGCTCGGTCACGCTGTGCAGGCCGGCCAATCACTGCAATTCCACAACTAACAGGGCTGTGGCATTGCAGTGGTCTGCCAGCCAATCCCTGCATGAGGGCTGGCTCTCAAAAGAGCGCCAACATGCAGGGATGAAGACCACGAGTACAGCACGAGTATCGTGAGATTACTCGGTCCCCGCCGAGTAGCCCGAGTACAGTGATACTCGTGCGAGTACCGAGTAGTGACAAGCATACTCGCTCATCACTATTTGTTATCCTTGTGTGTCCTTTAGCACTTAGTGAGGTTGACGAAGAGCTGATCCCATCTGCTCCCTACCTAGGGCTCAGATCAAGGTCAGCCTAGGGTCAATTATGCGGGTCGACCCATAGGTGTGGAACCTATCTAGGGTGGTGAGAGAACCCAGGGCCCATTGGTAGATTTGGTCAGAGGTCACCATCTCCCCCTTCCCTAGACACAGGGTTTCCCTTCCCTTTTGCCATTTGTTTGCTACTTTCCCATACCTAGTGTGACACCCGGCTCGTCTGTTACTTTGTTGTGTCATATGAGACATACAGCCAATCAATAGCTGCTTCACGCTCGCTTCCTTTGGACATAGCTGATATTCAAAGTATGGCAGGGAGCAGTAGCAGCTCTCACTTCTTCTGGGTGTTTGAGAGTAAAGAGACTGCTGATTGGCTGCAGGGCTCAGGTCATTCTTTGAGATTGGAATTTTTTTTCTTATACCTTGTTTTGAAAAGCCAGCAGACATTTATGGCATTGTGCACAGTCAGGCATCACAAATATCTGTGAATACTGATGGCGGGCGAAGTCAGCTCTTCAGCCATTTTTACATACACAGAAGTAATTAGAGTTAGGCTGGGGCCACACGGCGATTACTGCGATCCCCTTGCATGACACACGGCTCACGATGGCAGTACAGCAGAGCCGAGTGTCATGCGAGTGTCCCTGTGACTGAGGTCCGATCGTGCGAGCGGACCTCAGCTGCAGGGGCGGGCCGGCACTGAGGAGGGGAGGACCGATTCTGCAGAGGGGCGGGCCGGTGCTGCAGAGGGGAGGGAGGGATCTATTTCCTTCTTTCCTACGAAGACGGCTATTGCCATTCTTGCACTGCACTCGCGGTACACAGGTGTACCGCGACTGCAGTGCGATTTTTCTCTCGGCCCATACACTTGAATGGGTGCGAGAGGAACAATGATCGCATTACAGTCTCAGCATGCTGTGATTGTTTTCTCGGTCCGATTAGGGCTGAGAAAATAATCACTCGTGTGCTGACACACAGGCTAATATTGGTCCGAGTGGAATGCAATTTTTTATCGCACGCCACTTGCACCAATTTTCATGCCGTGTGTATTAGGCCTAAGTGCTACTATGAAGTCTGGTTTGTATCAGACCCAATTGGAGAACCATTGAGCCCAGGAGATGCAACCCTGCTCCCCTGGCACTGAGTGGTGCTGGAGATCAAGGAGGCCAGCCAGTGCCTTCGTTGTGGGTAATATTGGGACTGCAGCAAAATCTGAGCAGCTGCATGGAACTTAGGGGTACTTTTCACGTTGCGACATCACTACTTCGATGTCGTCGGGGTCAAATCGAAAGTGACGCACATCCGGCGCCAGTAACGACGTCGGAACGTGTAAAGCCTAGATGCACCGATAAATGATCGCAAAAGCATCGTAAATCGGTGATCTGTGTAGTGTCGGTCATTTTCATAATTTCGTTGCAGCGACAGGTACAATGTTGTTCCTCATTCCTGCGGCAGCACACATCGCTGTGTATGAAGCCGCAGAAGCGAGGAACTTCTCCTTACCTGCCTCCACCGGCTATGCGGAAAGAAGATGGTGGGCGGGATGTTTACATCCCACTCATCTCTGCCCCTCCACTTCTATTGGCCGCCTGACGTCTGACGTCGCTGTGACGCCGCACGACGCGCCCCCTTAAAAAGGAGGCGGGTCGCTGGCCAGAGCGATGTCGCAGGGCAGGTAAGTGCGTGTGAAGCTGCCGTAGCAATAATGCTACGGCAGCTATCACAAAATATCGCATGTGCGACGGAGGCGTGTCCTATCGCGCTCAGCATCGCTATCATCGGCTAGCGATGTCGCAGTGTGCAAAGTACCCCTTTGTGTCCTGCGCGGTTCTAGAAGGGACCATCTGCCAGGTGATGTCAGTTAGGGATAACAAGAGGCATGTCTTGATATAATCCTGTTTTGCCAGTAGTGCAAAGAGAGCTGTGGTACTTTTTTTGTAAGCCTGATGTGCCGTCGGTGCCAAGTTCCAGGCTGAGAGGAGTAGTTTTAATGCACGTGTCACGGGCGGGGAGGACGCCGCCGCTGCGCTCGCTCACTAACGCTCGGGTCCCGCGCTGCTGCGGCTGCTGCTGCTCAGTGGCTCGAGCGGTGGGCCGGATACGGGGACTCGAGCGGCGCTCCTCGCCCGTGAGTGAAAGGGGTGGTTGGTTTGGGGGATTTAGTGCGTGACGTCACCCACGGGTTGTGGTGAAGATGGGCACCACCGCTGCTGGTGACGGGGATCCCGGGAGCGATGGTGGGGAGCAGCTGGGATGTTGTTTTCCCCCTCCATGGGTAGGGGTCGGTGGTCCCGGGGCTAGATGGTGTGACGGGGAGGCAGCGTTGGTGAGGTGCAGGGTTGCAGGGACAGCGCGGCGCAGTGCCGGATGGCACGGGTGTACTCACTCAGTAAGAGATGCACAAAGTCCTCGGTAAACCAAACGGCTGGATGGACGGGTACCGCAGCTGGCTACAGTGTCTCTCCCCGGACAGGTGATGGCGGCTGTCTTTCCCTGCACCTTTGTGTACTTGTTTGACTACGATGGATCCCCAACGGTAGTCCGCTCCCTGGTGTATGGATGCCGGAGGAGCCCGTTTGCCCGCAGGCGCTGGCCCTTGGGTCTCTAGCCTTAGGTGGTAGCTGTATACCCTCACGGTGTGGGCGGTTGCCTTCTATCGGGTCTTTGGCTGTTAGGAAACCCCTGGGGTTCTGGTCACACTCGGATTTGACAATTGTCGGCGGCTCCAAGCCTGGTCGGGGTCCGATGGCCCTGCCTGTGTGTGCTGGCTTCACTTCGCTCCCCGGTCGGTACCGGCGGGCCAACGCCTGACCCCGGTCCTACGGTTCCGCGTTGCTTCACCACTCCTGCAAACGGCCACCACTGTCTGCCAACCTTGTTGTCAGTGCCTGGGTCACAAACCCAGACACCCAAGTGTTTACTCCTCACACTTCAAACTCCAAACTCGTTCTGTCACTTTTCCCGCCTCCAGGCCTGTGAACTCCTCGGTGGGTGGGGCCAACCGCTTGGCTCCGCCCCACCTGGTGTGGACATCAGACCCTGGAGGGAGGCAACAAGGGTTTTGTGTTTGGATAATGTTACTGTCTGGTGGGGGTGGAGGTGTTTGTGTGTTACCTGTGACGACCTGGCTAGTCCAGGGCACCACACACGTATAGTGCTATAATCTGCGGAAGTGAGGAGAGCTGCTGCACATTGTCAGCAAAGAGCTGAGTTCATCACACTCTGAGGCGCTGTCAACTCTAAGTTTTTTTGTTGCACCTGAGGTCTGGACATTGCTTATTGAGACAGGCTGATTTTGCACACCATCCACAACTAAGGCCTTTTCTTTTTTTTTCTGCTGAGGACAGCCTGCCATCTGGCAAGACTACCGCGCCCGTTGGCCACCATTGCGCCCCAGTTCAGTGGAGACTAACCCAGACACACATACAACTGTATAAATGTACAGTTGCATGTGAATTTTTTAGCCTAAGTGGCTTTTGTCTATAAAGATTCTGAGTTTGTGCCTGTATTCTTTTGAGAGTTGGCATTTTCTTAATGCCGGAGGATATTGAGATCAATGAACTATATTTTCACAGGGAATGAGTTTCTGTTGGAGCACTGTGTTCTCAATGATCGGTGTGCTTTAAATATTCCACACACACTAGATTATTTTATTAGTGATAGGCTAATCTATGATCTTTAGCCAAAATAAATAAAGGCAGAAAATATACTTGAAAGGGAAATGTGATTAGGATTTAGGGATTATTTATGACAGATAAAAGTGGTTAAAGAGCAATAGAAAGAATTGATTTTCCTCCCATGTTCTGCCTTACAAAGCAATATTCTGTCACTGTGCCACCATGCTGGTTACAATTAGTCAACAGGCACTTTTTCTTTCTTTACTTTAGTTCCAGAATGTTGTTTAGTCTGCATAATTTACAGATTAAGCCACAGATTCTTATTACACACATTTTTTTTAATGTTGGATGATGAATGATTTGACCGAATGCAAAGGATCGCAAAAATACTAAATATATACCATTTATTGCTGGAATAGCGCCACCAGGGCCACTGTATGAGCCAGGTAAAGCGCCTGGAAATGCCGCTAAGGCTAAGTTCACATTTCCGTTGATTTGTATCAGTCACATGCGTCGCTTGACGCATGTGACTGATGCGCTGTTCAACGCTGTACAACGGATGACAAAGAACAGAATTCTTTGTCGGATTCCGTTGTGTGTGGGGGGGCGGAGTTCGGGGGCAGAGCCGAGCGGGGGGCGGAGCCAGGCGCTGAGGATGTCAGTAGAAGTGCTGCGGTCTGCATGGCTGGGGACAGGTGAGTGTATCTGTGAGTGAGTGAGTGTGTGTATGTGCATGTATGTATGTATGTATGTATGTATGTATGTATGTATGTGTGTGCACATGCAAAGTGCGGGAGGGGGCGGAGCCGAGCGGGTGGCAGGGCCAGGCGCTGAGGATGTCAGTGGAAGTGCTGCGGTCTGCATGGCTGGGGACAGGTGAGTGTATGTGTGAGTGAGTGAGTGTGTGTATGTGCATGTATGTATGTATGTATGTATGTATGTATGTGTGTGCACATGCAAAGTGTGGGAGGGGGCGGAGCCGAGCGGGGGGCGGGGCCAGGCGCTGAGGATGTCAGTAGAAGTGCTGCGGTCTGCATGGCTGGGGACAGGTGTGTGTGTGTGTGTACATACATGTGCGGAGTGCGGGAGGGGGCAGGGCCGAGCGGGGAAGTGTCGGCCTCCCTGCACACGTAACCAGCCTAAATATCGGGTAACAGCAAAGCACCCGATGTTTACCTTGGTTACCCGATATTTACCTTGGTTACGGGCCTACACCGCTTAGCGCTGGCTCCTTGCACCGTAACCAGGGTAAATATCGGGTAACCAACCAAAGCTGGTGACGTGTGCAGGGAGCCAGAGAGCATGCGCAGCGAAATCCGACGGATCTCGCTGCTCAAAAAACGTTACATGCTGCGTTCCCCCCGCCCGGCGGTCAGTCGTTCCACGACTGATCAGTCGGGCGGAGGGTGCAACGCAGCATCATCAGTCACAATCCGCTGCTCATACAAGTCTATGGGAGCAGCGGAATCCGCTAAACGGATTCCGCTGTTTACAAGAGCAGCGGATTGTGACTGATAGATTTTAGCGGAAATGTGAACTTAGGCTGCGAAACAATGTGCCATATCCAGGGGCGGCTGCGGGTTGTGGCGAATCCCAGCCCCGCAGCTGCCTGGCTTTACCTGACTGGCAATCAAAATATGGCGGGAGCCCACCATTTTTTTTTTAATTATTTTTTTAAATAATTAAAAAAAAATTAATCGACTTCCCTGTGTTATGATTGCTAGCCAAGGTAAGCCAGGCAGATGGGGGTGGCAGCCCGTAGCCATCCGCTTTATCTGTGCTGAGAATCAAAAATACCGCGGAGCGTTACGTCATTTTTTTTTTCATTATTTATTTTTATACATCTATACATTGTGTACATATATACAGTACTGACCAAAAGTTTGGACACACCTTCTCATTCAAAGAGTTTTCTTTATTTTCATGACTCTGAACATTATAGATTCACATTGAAGGCATCAAAACTATGAATTAACACATATAGAATTAAATACTTAACAAAAAAGTGTAAAACAACTGAACATATGTCTTATATTCTAGGTTCTTCAAAGTAGCCACCTTTTGCTTTGATTACTGCTTTGCACACTCTTGGCATTCTCTTGATGAGCTTCAAGAGGTAGTCACCGGAAATGATCTTCCAACAGTCTTGAAGAAGTTCCCAGAGATGCTTAGCACTTGTTGGCCCTTTTGCCTTTACTCTGAGGTCCAGCTCACCCCAAACCATCTCGATTGGGTTCAGGTCTGGTGACTGTGGAGACCAGGTAATCTGGCGTAGCACCCCATCACTCTCCTTCTTAGTCAAATAGCCCTTACATAGCCTGGAGGTGTGTTTGGGGTCATTGTCCTATTGAAAAATAAATGATGGTCCAACTAAACGCAAACCGGATGGAATAGCGCGGCGCTGCAAGATGCTGTGGTAGGCATGCTGGTTCTGTATGCCTTCAATTTTGAATAAATCCCCAATAGTGTCACCAGCAAAGCACCCCCACACCATCACACCTCCTCCGCCATGCTTCATGGTGGGAACCAGGCATGTAGAGTCCATTCGTTCACCTTTTCTACAAAGACACAGTGGTTTCATCCAAAGATCTCAAATTTGGACTCATCAGACCAAAGCACAGATTTCCACTGGTCTAATGTCCATTCCTTGTGATATTTCGCCCAAACAAGTCTCTTTTGCTTGTTGCCTGTCCTTAGCAGTGGTTTCCTAGCAGCTATTTTACCATGAAGGCCTGCTGCACAAAGTCTCCTCTTAACAGTTGTTCTAGAGATGAGAAGATGTGTCCAAACTTTTGGTTTGTACTGTGTATATATATATATATATATATATATATATATATAAAAATATATATGTATGTACTAGAAGGTGGCCCGATTCTAACGCATCGGGTATTCTAGAATTTACGTATTGTGTAGTTAATGTATGATTTCTGTTATATATATATATATATATATATATATATATGTTGTTGTGTGTAGTTACCAAGTGTTTGTGTAGGGCGCTGTAAATGTTCTGGGTGTTGTCTGGGTGGGGATGTGTGAGAGCGGTGTTGTATGTGTGTTGCGTTGTGTGTGTTGCATTGTTTGTGGAGCGCTGTGTGTCTACAGCGTTCTGTGTGTGTGGTGCTGTGTGTGTTGCGCGGTTTGTGTGGGTGTGGAGTGCGTGTGTGTGTTTTGGGGGGAGGTATGTTTTGTGCAGTGTGTGTGTTGCGCGGTATGTGTGTATATTTATGTATGCCGCAGTGTTTGTGTGTTGGGGGTTGTGTGTGTGCGCCGATGTCTGTGTGTGTGTGGGTGTCTGTGTAGGGCGGTGTTTGTGGTTCCCAGTGTGTGTGTGGTGTGTTGTGCGGTGCGCGTGTGGCAGTGTGTGTGTGTCTGGGGAGGTGTGCACCCCCCATCATGCTCCTTCCCCCATGCTGCGCATCCCCATCGTGCTCCATCCCCCATGCTGCGCACCCCCCATCGTGCTCCATCCCCCATGCTGCGCACCCCCCATCGTGCTCCATCCCCGATGCTGCGCACCCCTCATCGTGCTCCATCCCCCATGCTGCGCACCCCCCATCGTGCTCCATCCCCGATGCTGCGCACCCCTCATCGTGTTCCATCCCCCATGCTGCGCACCCCTCATCGAGCTCCATCCCCCATGCTGCGCACCCCCCCATCGTGCTCCATCCCCCATGCTGCACACCCCCCATCGTGCTCCATCCCCCATGCTGCGCACCCCCCATCGTGCTCCATCCGACATGCTGCACACCCCCCATCGTGCTCCATCCGAAATGCTTCGCACCCCCCATCGTGCTCCATCCACCATGCTGCGCACCCCCCATCGTGCTCCATCCTCCATGCTGTGCACCCCCCCATCGTGCTCCATCCCCCATGCTGCGCACCCCCCATCGTGTTCCATACCCCATGCTGCGCACCCCTCATCGTGCTCCATCCCCCATGCTGCGCACCTCCCATCGTGTTCCATCCCCCATGCTGCGCACCCCCCATCGTGCTGCATCCTCCATGCTGCGCACCCCCCATCGTGCTTCATCCCCCATGCTGCTCACCCCTCATCATGCTCCATACCCCATGCTGCGCACCCCTCATCGTGCTCCATCCCCAATGCTTCGCACCTCCCATCGTGTTCCATCCCCCATGCTGCGCACCCCCCATTGTGCTCCATCCTCCATGCTGCGCACCACCCATCGTGCTCCATCCCCCATGCTGCGCACCCCTCATCGTGCTCCATCCCCCATGCTGCACACCCCCCATCGTGCTCCATCCTCCATGCTGCACACCCCCCATTGTGCTCCATCCTCCATGCTGCGCATCCCCCATCGTGCTCCATCCCCCATGCTGTGCACCTCCCATCGTGCTCTATCCTCCATGCTGCACACCCCCCATCGTGCTCCATCCTCCATGCTGCACACCCCCCATCGTGCTCCATCCCCCATGATGCTGGGGCCACCGGGGGCGGGTCCGAGCGTGGCATCGGTGCCGGGGCGGGGCTGAGCGGGCAAGGCGTCAGCGTATGCCGGCTCCCTGCACATGTGTTCCGGGAGCCGGTGTACGCTGGTAACCATGATACACATCGGGTAACTAAGGGAAACGCTTCCTATAGTTACGCGATGTGTATCATGGTTACCAGCGTACACCGGCTCGGTCACGATCCCAGCGGGGCCGAGCGTGCCAACGTGTGGCGGGGGCGAATGGGCGAGGCCGTGATGCACAACCGATGGGGGCGGGTACGCTCGCTAGTGATCTCGCTAGTGAGATCGCAGCGTGTAAAGAACCCTTTAGTCTTGGAAGACGGTCAGTAGCTCAAGTACAATAGCCTGTCTGGGACCGAAAGCATGTCAGGGTACTGGACCCCAGGTCGGGGAGAGGCTTTAAGCAACCCGGCAATTAACCTGCAGAGGATAGGGCCTTTATGGACTGTCCCCACGAAGCTCAGAGATCGGGGGCACTAGCGCAACGAGGGGGATAGGGCTTTCCAACCAAAACAGCCCACTGAAATCCCAAGCGTGACCTCCTGAGAGCACAGCTCCTTCACACCAAAAAGTGGGGAGCGGGGCCCGTAAAGCTTCAAGCTTACGGGCCACTTGGACACTAATAAAATTTGTGCACAGAGGCAGGCTCCGGACCATCAGGCAGTACTGCAGGGGACGGAGACCCGTACGAGCTCCCCCAAGAGGGCAGCGGTACCCAGAGACTTGGTTTATTATGTTGTCAGCATCTGCTTTATTTCTGAGGGAGTACCTGATCACCCCCCTGCTCCCAGCGAGCCTGCGCTCCCCTGCAATCCATCCCACTATCCAGAGTCCCAGGGCCTTCCCTTCCCATGGAGGGTAAAGTCATCTGACTGCCCCCATTCCATCACCCCGGATCCTCCCAACGGCAGCGGCAGTACTCCCTATTACCGCACACCACAGGTGGCGTCACAAACTATCTAATCCCCTGTAAATAATCCCCCATCACATTTTAAAGTGATTCTGAGCCCCCGGGTCCGGAGACCCTTGAGCCACGAGTAGCGACACCCGGATCTGAGTGGTTCGACCGCTGCTGGGGCGGTACATATACACCAGTTTCCTAAAATAGTAACATTTTTATTTATTTTGTTAAGTTACATTTTTGCAAGATAGTCTCCTAACATCTGCTGAGAAAAAAGTTCTTCTAGGTGGATAGAAACATATAAGTATACAATGGATATACAGTGTAAGCCATTGGAGATTCATTATAAAAGATCCCACTTCTATAAATAAGGGGAGTCCTATTTAGGTTGACTTTTTAGGATATACAGTTAGGTCCAGAAATATTTGGACAGTGACACAATTTTCGTGAGTTGGGCTCTGCATGCCCCCACATTGGATTTGAAATGAAACCTCTAAAACAGAATTCAAGTGCAGATAGTAACGTTTAATTTGAAGGTTTGATCAAAAATATCTGATAGAAATTGTAGGAATTGTACACATTTCTTTACAAACACTCCACATTTTAGGAGGTCAAAAGTAATTGGACAAATAAACCAAACCCAAACAAAATATTTTTATTTTCAATATTTTGTTGCGAATCCTTTGGAGGCAATCACTGCCTTAAGTCTGGAACCCATGGACATCACCAAACGCTGGGTTTCCTCCTTCTTAATGCTTTGCCAGGCCTTTACAGCCGCAGTCTTCAGGTCTTGCTTGTTTGTGGGTCTTTCCGTCTTAAGTCTGGATTTGAGCAAGTTAAATGCATGCTCAATTGGGTTAAGATCTGGTGATTGACTTGGCCATTGCAGAATGTTCCACTTTTTTGCACTCATGAACTCCTGGGTAGCTTTGGCTGTATGCTTGGGGTCATTGTCCATCTGTACTATGAAGCGCCGTCCGATCAACTTTGCGGCATTTGGCTGAATCTGGGCTGAAAGTATATCCTGGTACACTTCAGAATTCATCCGGCTACTCTTGTCTGCTGTTATGTCATCAATAAACACAAGTGACCCAGTGCCATTGAAAGCCATGCATGCCCATGCCATCACGTTGCCTCCACTATGTTTTACAGAGGATGTGGTGTGCCTTGGATCATGTGCCGTTCCCTTTCTTCTCCAAACTTTTTTCTTCCCATCATTCTGGTACAGGTTGATCTTTGTCTCATCTGTCCATAGAATACTTTTCCAGAACTGAGCTGGCTTCATGAGGTGTTTTTCAGCAAATTTAACTCTGGCCTGTCTATTTTTGGAATTGATGAATGGTTTGCATCTAGATGTGAACCCTTTGTATTTACTTTCATGGAGTCTTCTCTTTACTGTTGACTTAGAGACAGATACACCTACTTCACTGAGAGTGTTCTGGACTTCAGTTGATGTTGTGAACGGGTTCTTCTTCACCAAAGAAAGTATGCGGCGATCATCCACCACTGTTGTCATCTGTGGACGTCCAGACCTTTTTGAGTTCCCAAGCTCACAGGTCAATTCCTTTTTTCTCAGAACGTACCCGACTGTTGATTTTGCTACTCCAAGCATGTCTGCTATCTCTCTGATGGATTTTTTCTTTTTTTTCAGCCTCAGGATGTTCTGCTTCACCTCAATTGAGAGTTCCTTAGACCGCATGTTGTCTGGTCACAGCAACAGCTTCCAAATGCAAAACCACACACCTGTAATTAACCCCAGACCTTTTAACTACTTCATTGATTACAGGTTAACGAGGGAGACACCTTCAGAGTTAATTGCAGCCCTTAGAGTCCCTTGTCCAATTACTTTTGGTCCCTTGAAAAAGAGGAGGCTATGCATTACAGAGCTATGATTCCTAAACCCTTTCTCCGATTTGGATGTGAAAACTCTCATATTGCAGCTGGGAGTGTGCACTTTCAGCCCATATTATATATATAATTGTATTTCTGAACATGTTTTTGTAAACAGCTAAAATAACAAAACTTGTGTCACTGTCCAAATATTTCTGGACCTAACTGTATGTTCACATGTTGTCTTTTAGATATTGATATACCCGCTGAGTTTTTGAAATAGAATATTTTCTGGAAAATGCTGGTGTTGTTTTTCCTGATTCGTCTTCTTTGGCATCTCTATGGTTATTTTCCGACATTACTTTTTTAAACTGTATATATAAACTAATGACTTCCAAATGGCTTTAGGAAGCTGCCTGCAGAATGATCAGATCATTTTTTAGATTCTTCACAAATCCTAAAGCAATTAAAAGAAGCTCAGAAAGACTGAACTCATGCACAGAAAGTCACTTGATCTTTTATAGTATTTTTCAAGCACAAAGATTTTATGTGGAATTCACCTAAAAATGACATTGAGTGTCCCATACTCTTAGAGAGGTTTAGTCTTAAAATAGCAATCCAATTAAAGTTAGGGTACAAACTCAGCATAAAAATTACCTTTATTCCTAAACTTGTAGGAGCAAATATCTCACTCCAAAGGCACAAGTTAGGTACTGAAAGCCATCACTGTAAGAGGTGATAACACCCTGGTCATGTGGGCTAGCCCAAATAGGCGAGCGCATACAGTGAGGCCACTAGAATAACAAACACATGAAAAAAACTAAACATACATAAAGGAAAGAAGTATTGCTTGTAGGCAAAGGACAGTGGTCCAATTGACAAAAAAACGCAATATGCAAAATAATACCTAAAAAAGCAATAACGTTACAATGCACTCCATTCGCTGACAATGGTCAGTCATATAAACAGACGAAATGCAAACAATTTCTAGGTATTAAGAAAGGAATGGTCTCACCCAATCCCTTTTGATGGAGGGACACGGAGTCTCTAGATCCTGAGTAGTGGATATGTCCGCCATATACTGGCCCTACTACCTACCGGATACAAAATAACAAAAGACTGCTGCCCCAGACTTCCGTCCTAACAAGGACGGACCACAACTAGGTCTCAAGCTGGACCCCTATGCTGACCCTGATGACATCCCGGCGTCCCGACGCGTTTCGTCACTAAGACTCCTCAGGGGACATGATCGTCTTCAGTCAGGTCCTTACTGCCAGCCCTCACCAAACCATAGTGTCAAAGGTTCTGGCGTGGTCAAAAATGGGGTCATTTAAACCCTTTACACTTACACATTACACTGACGGAAGTCTGGGGCAGCAGTCTTTTGTTATTTTGTATCCGGTAGGTAGTAGGGCCAGTATATGGCGGACATATCCACTACTCAGGATCTAGAGACTCCGTGTCCCTCCATCAAAAGGGATTGGGTGAGACCATTCCTTTCTTAATACCTAGAAATTGTTTGCATTTCGTCTGTTTATATGACTGACCATTGTCAGCGAATGGAGTGCATTGTAACGTTATTGCTTTTTTAGGTATTATTTTGCATATTGCGTTTTTTTGTCAATTGGACCACTGTCCTTTGCCTACAAGCAATACTTCTTTCCTTTATGTATGTTTAGTTTTTTTCATGTGTTTGTTATTCTAGTGGCCTCACTGTATGCGCTCGCCTATTTGGGCTAGCCCACATGACCAGGGTGTTATCACCTCTTACAGTGATGGCTTTCAGTACCTAACTTGTGCCTTTGGAGTGAGATATTTGCTCCTACAAGTTTAGGAATAAAGGTAATTTTTATGCAGAGGTTTAGTCTTGCATTATATTGAGCATGTTTTCTGAACTTGGCAAGGCTGATAATGTTGAATAGCACAAGTAGAAATGTTTTACATGTATAGCATATCTCTAAAATACTTGTAATGGTTATGCCTTCATTCAAACTTTTTGAGTGGGCAGTATAGATTAACTGCAGACATGTTACTACAATGTAGAAGATGAAAGAAGATATGAATCATTTGTACTTTGCAATATATTGTACAATCTATATGAATAAATGTTGAGTAGATATTATGTCTAAGACAAGGTCTGCGGGCAATGGTAATCATGTCATATGATAATCAACCACTAGACTGTTCGAGAGCTCGTAACTCAAATCGAACAGAACTGATGCTCGAACTCAAGTAACAAGTATAATGGAAGTCAGTGGGAAACTTGAGCATTTTTCTTGCAGACCCCACTAGGAGGGATGGGGAAGACTTAAAATAACTGAAATGGGTGGAAACAGTGCTGAAATGTAATGAGAACAGCATGGGGAAGATGCCTGGACTCCTAGGTTGCTGCTTGGAAGTAAATAAATAATGAATTTTAAAAAATGAATTGGGGTCCCCACTATTTTTGATCAACAACCAAAGTAAAGCAAACAGCTGGGGGCTGATATCATGAGGCTGGGAACGTCCTTGGTCATTAGGCCCTTCCCAGACTAAAAATACCAGCCTGCAACCGGCCCAAAATTGGTGCATCGATTAGATATGTCAGTTCTGGTGCTTTGCCAAGCTCTTTCTGATTTCCCTGGTAATCATTGCCCTGGTAATTTTGGGGGGTTGATATCAGCTGTGTATTTTCAGTTGGCATCAAGCTTAGGGGTTAGTAATGGAGAGGCATCTATCATACAACTCCATTACTAACCCAGCAAGTGTAAAGTGAAAAAACACATGCACACAGGAAAAAATAGTTTACTTGAATAAAAACTCCCCCACACTTTCCCTGGTTCACCAATTTATTATGAAAAATGTTAATACAAAGCTCCATCATTGTCCATGAACCACGAATGCAGGTCCAGCTAACTAAGCTAGCTGCTACCTCCTGTCAGTCCATGGGGAACTGAAAAAAGTCTTAAAGTCTATTAGATTGATTCCCAAGCGAAAGGTCACTTTTTCAAATTGAGGAGCAGCCATGAAGAGGAATTAAAAAAAAAATAAGAAACAGCATCCTCCAGCTCATTGATAGAGGTCTCTCTGCCACAAAAATGCAAAAAAAACTGCATCATGTGAGTGCCATGACAGTTTGAAAAAAACATTTATAAGCCAAGAGGTAGACGTCCAGGCAAAATATCGGAGTCAACGAGTCAGCTCATCACAGGGTCTGTTCTGGTGCAACATACATGGCAGAAGAGGTGTCTCGCATGCTTCGTAATGTAGAGAGATCACAGGCATCCATGCAAACACAGTGACACATTATATAAATCTGAAATGGTGACCCGAAAAAAGTGAAGAAGCCTTGACTTAAATATTGTCATAAATAGCATCAGGTCAAGTTTACAAGAGAGTACAAAAAGTGAACAGTAGAAGATTGGAATAGGTGATTTGCAGAATTGAGATGAAAGTCCATAGGCTAGGCTGTGATCGGTCAAATGGGTCTGGAAGATAGAAGGGAAAAAGGGGTTAACAGATCTCAAAATTGAAGGAACTGTCAAGTTTGCTGGAGAAAGCCTGATGATGTTCAATTGTTTCACTGCCAAAGGCATTGGATACTTGACCATGATAGATGGTGGCCTGTATGCTAAGCTATATGTGAGTATACTACAAGATGATTTACTTTGTAGACTTGAGTATTATGGGCTTTAAAAGGACAACATATTGTTCCAGCAGAATAATAACCTCAAGCATATGTCGAGATTGGCTAAGAAATTGTTCAATGACAATGAAGGTGCTGCAACGGGGCCCAGAGGGGAGAGGAGGCCCCCCCCACCACCAGGGTCTGATTGGCCTGGCTAGACAGCATAGGCTCTGGGTCCATGGCCTGCCCCTGTGCTTGATATAGAGTGGTCCCGCTGCTGGCCGATGTTTGAACAGGCCTATGGGCCATCAAATGTCACTGCTATGCACTGAGCATTGACGTCAGCATGCAGCGCATAGCAGTGAAGTTTAATGGCTGCCAGCCTATCAAAGGTCGCTCACATTTCTCACATTTGCGAGCAGTCTCTGATAAGCCGGCGGTCATTAAATGTTACTGCTATGTGCCTGGAACTGCTATCAGTGCGTGATGCATAGCAGTATTGGTTAATAGCCATCACTGCATCACGCTGTGCCAATGAGGCTGAAATGACTTGGCGTCAGACTGCAGAGACAGTGAGTACACACTCAGTACTCAGTAACAGTGTGAGAGATAGCATCGTGGGGTGGATCACATGAAAAATGGGGAACACAGTATTAAGAAGTGAAGGAACAGTATGAATAAGGGGGGAACAGTATGGAGAGGTAAGAACTTGTGGGGGATGGTATGGATGAGTGGGAGCCTATGGGACAGTATGGGTAAGTGGGAGCATAGTGGGGATTCTATGAAGAAGTAGGAGCATAGGGGGCAATATGGATAAGTGGGAGTATAGGGGGATCATTATAGATAAGAGGGTGCATAGGGGGATTAAAATAGATAAATTGGAGCATAGGGGGAGCAGTATAGATATGAGGGAGCATTAGGGGATCAGTATAGATGAGTGGAAACATAGGTGGATCAGTATAGATAAGAGGGAGCATACGGGGATCAGTATAGATAATTTGGAGCATAGGGGGATCAGTATAGATAACAGGGAGCATAGGAGATCAGTATAGATAAGTTGGAACTTAGGGGGAAGTATGGATAAGTGGGAGCATAGGAGGACAGTATGGATAAGTGGGAGCATAGGGGGGATGTATGGTGAAGTGGGAGCATAGGGGGCAGTATGGATAAGGGGAAGCATAAGGGATCAGTATGGATAAGTGGGAGTATAGGGGGACAGTATGGATATATGGGAATGTACCGCCCCGGTGTTGGTCGGGCTGCTCGGATCCGGGATAAATCGTGGCTCGAGGGGCCCGAACCCGGCTCGGCGGACACTTTGATTCATAAAAGGGGTATTTACAGGGGATTAGTTTGTGACGCCACCTGCGGGTTGTGGTAATGGGAGTACCGCCGCTGCTGGAAGGAGTCCTGGGGCAGATAGTGTTAGGCAGCAAGGTGTCAGTCCCTCTGCAGGCAGGGAATGCCCCGGACTCAGGGTGTTGGTGCTTTGGGAGGATAGGGTGCAGGGGACTCACTGTGGGTAGTCATGGTGCTGTATGAGGTTTGGAAAGGAGACACACACTGGAGGTAAACCAAAGTCTCTGTGTACAGCTGCCGCTGCCGGGAGCCCGTCCAAGTACCCAGTCCCTAGCACTGGCTTTACTTTATATATGAAAATCCTGCTGGTTGGTTCCTTTTAAGGGTTAATTGTTTTTTTTATTTCAAGGCCACAGTGGCTATCATATATGCCACCTATAAAACATTTGTAAATATTATTTGATAGGAAATGATTTTTACCTTTCCTGCCCACATAAGTGATGTCATCCCATAGAAAAATAAACTTGTTGGTAGATGTCCTGTCTCTACAGTAAAATGGTAAACATTTTATCTTACAAGCTTCATAACTGAGTGAGTATAGTTGAGTGTTTCCATAATATTCCACCCACTAGTGCATGAATCATAGGGTATTTTATGCCATTTTACCTTCTGCTTATTTCATGCACATATTGAAAAAGTATGTGTATCCTTCCACGCACAAGTAATGAAGCATTAATATTCTGAGTAGGCTCATTCTTATTCAAGTGCATATAGGCATTACTTCTCATAGTGTGGATGGTTAAACCACTTAACACAGTGGTTATGTAGACTAAATCAGGGGTAAATTACAATATTAAATACGAAAATGCTGCATTTCACCAACAGTAGCTCAATTATGTATATTTAAACACATGACTATGAAATTATTATATCAGCTAATAAGATAGAGCCACTTAGGCTATGTTCACAGTTGATCTTGAAAAAGCATGACTTTTCAAATGTAAATCATTGCAAGAAACTCTCCTTTTTTGAAGGGGTTTTGGAGACATTTTTAATTTATTTAAGCCTTTCCTGAAGCTGTTTTGGGGTAACTGCACACGACATCTTGGTTCCGCCGTGTTATTTAGGTAATGCTCACATGAGCATGAAAAACAAACGAGTGCAATGCGAGAAAATCTCACATAGCACTCTGACCAATGTTGGTCAATGAGGGAGAGCAGTTGGTCAGCTTTTCTCATCCAGATTCTGGATGCGAGAAAAGTCACAACATGCCACGATTTTCAGCAAGAGCCGTTTCACTCGCACCCATTCAAGTGAATGGGTGCGAGAGAAACATCAGACTGCACTCGGATGTTATCCCAATGTAGTGCGATATACGCACAGGCTGACAATGGAGGAGATGGGGGGGATTAACCCCACCCTTTCCTCCACAGTGCTCGTCCTCAGCTTCACAGCTGTGACCCGATTGCAAGATCAGATCACAGTCGCATGACACTTGGTTCACGTTCGCAGCAGAGCCTGAGGCGGGTGTCATCAACATATAGCATCCGACTCTCTCACATCGAATGCCATACGCTAATGTTCCTGCAGCCTTAGGAGAAGCTATGCTCACACAATGTCTTTTCAGGCAGATTACGTCTATTCATTCTTTGGGTGGCTTGTGAACCTTGAGTGTTTAAAAAAGTGTCATAAGACGGAATATGTACACAGCAATGTCTATTTGACATCACTATACATTATGTTCAACATCTTTATCAATGATTTAGATGAAGGTATTAAGGGTAAACTGATTAAATTTGCTGATGACACAAAGCTAGGAGGAATAGCTAATACTAGAGAAGAGAGAGAGAGAGGATTCAGCAAGATCTAAACAAGCTGGAACAATGGGCAGCAACTAATAGAATGTTTTTTAACAGGGAGAAATGCAAAGTCATACATCTTGGCTAGAATAATGAAAAGAGCATATACAGCATAGGAGGAATAGAGCTATCAAACAACATGTGTTAAAAAGACTTAGGTATACTAATAGATGACAGACTGAACATGAGTCAACAGTGTGATGCAGCAGCAAAAAAGTCAAACTTCATTCTAGGATATATTAAAAGAAGCATACATTCTAGAACACGTGAAGTCATTATCCCCCTTTACTCCTCTTTGGTCAGACCTCATCTGGAATATTGTGTCCAGTTCTGGGCACCACATTTTAAAAAAGACATCAACCAACTGGAGCAAGTTCAGAGAAGAGGGACCAGAATGGTGACTGTTCTGCAAACCATGTCCTATGAGAAACGGTTACAGGATTTAGGATTACTTAGCTTGCAAAAGAGAAGACTGAGAGGAGACCTAATAGCTGTCTACAAATATTTTAAAGGCTGTCACACTGTAGAGGGATCAGTTTTATTCTCATTTTCACAAGGAAAGACTAGAAGCAATGGGATGAAACTGATGGGGAGGGGACACAGATTAGATATTAGAAAAAACTTTTTTACAGTGAGGGTGATGAATGAGTGGAACAGGCTGCCACGAGAGGTTTTGAGTTCTCCTTCAATGGAAGTCTTTAAAAAGAGGTTGGACGGACATCTGTCTCAGATGATTTAGTGAATCCTTCTTTGAGCAGAGGGTTAGACTAGATGACCCAGGAGGTCCATTCCAACTCTAATATTCTATGATTCTATGTTCATTTTACGGAGTGGCAATTTTTCAAGTGGATTAAGGGTGGGGTTCACCTGAAAAAATATTCCATGTGCACATACCGTTATATACACTGCTCAACAATGAAATTGCAACACCAAGAAAAAAAGTTGTTTAAGTATAGAAATTAATCAATTGACATGATAATGATATGAAAAAGACGAAAATATGTAAGAAACATTTTCAAAGCATTTTGATTTAATCAGCATCTAAACACAGACATACATGCACTTATATGCCTGGGCATGCTATCAATGAAGTTAATACCGGGGTTTTCCACTACTGGACTGCACCAGCTTAATCAATTCAGGACCCTAATTAAAATAAAAAGCGCTACTCCAGTCATATCAGCGCCATTGTTACCAGAGAGTTATGTGATTTGGGTCACCTGCAGGCCGTAGCGATTGATAGTCCACTTATCAGCTGCAGCCTTTACTGTTTCGTCACAGCGGATATCAGCTCTGAGAAAAAATTTATGAACTGCCGCCAAAGAGCAACCACTCATTGACTGCAGTCTGTTTTTTTAACACCACGATGGGAACTGTGGCATCGATATCTCAGGAATGCTGCAGCATGTGAGTACACTTGTTATTTTTATTTGTTAGGGTCCTGAATTGATTAAGTTGTGGTTATCCATTAGTGCACTGCCTCTTTAATGGACACTTGCATATGGGCATGCAAATTATAAAGATCCACTTCTGGCATATCCTCTTTCAGTTGCTAACCAGTGATATTTAAGATGTGCTTAATGGGAGACAAGTTCAGTGATGCTGCAGGCCATGGTAACACTTTTAAGTTCAGAATAGAGCTGGGCTCAACTGCGGGTATGGGGGAGGTGCTTAAAGGGAAAAATGTTACAGTAGTTAAACTAATCCCAAGCACACAATCAATTGCAACAGGGTAATGCAAAAAGTGATTTTTATTATAATTATGCAAGCAGAAAGAGAATGCCACTACCGAAAAAGCAAAGACAAAGTCAAGCCAACGTTTCGGCCTTCACAAGGCCTTTGTCAAGGACTTGCGTGTATCAAGGAATGACGGGTATAGACGGATTAGACGTCAAATGGGTGAACCACTGGTAGGGCGTTCTGCTTTCAAAGAACAACTTGCCAGAATCAAGGAGGCATGAAAGGTGAATGGGTAGATGGAGGAAGTGCCTTACAGGGCACAGGGGCAAGGGGACAGGGTCCCAGAGGTGCAGGCAGCAGGCATGTGGCCACGCAAGTCCTTGACAAAGGCCTTGTGCAGGCCGAAACGTTGGCTTGACTTTGTCTTTGCTTTTTCGGTAGTGGCATTCTCTTTCTGCTTGCATAATTATAATAAAAATCACTTTTTGCATTACCCTGTTGCAATTGATTGTGTGCTTGGGATTAGTTTAACTATGGTAACACTTTTAGACCTTGCAGAATTCTCACAGTAGCACAAATAACATGTGGTCTAGTATTGTCATCTTCAAAAATGGCTCCTGAAACACATTGGAGTAATGGCCATACTATTGTATCTCATCTATGATTGATCCAGTCTGTAACGTAAGTGCACTTAATGGACACTTGTGCTTGGCACACAAAACACAAAGATCCAATGTTGGCAGCTCCCAGTTGCTAACCCCATGATGTCTCAGATGTGCTCAATGGGAGACAGATCCAGTGATGCTGCATGCCAGGGTAACAGGTTTAGCCCATGCAGGCGGCTCACAATCGCAGGAACAAGATGCGGTCAGGTGTTATGTTGAAAAATGGCTCCTGAGACACAATGGAGCAATGGTCGTACTATTGGTTCCATGACTGATCCATTCTGCTCTGTTAGTCAATTTTGACATCACATACCAATCCTAGAATACCAAACAGTGTCTGTACAAACCATTAGAAGAGCTAAGAGCCAGATGTACAGCTACAGATGTTCCATTTACCTCACCCCACCAGTCTCAAAAACTATGATGGTCCAGAACAAGATGGCAATGGAAGCTGGAATACAGGTCTATCCTCTTCAGTAATGAGTCTTAGATGCAATGATAGCCAAAGATTATTCTGGAGACTACTTGGGCAACACCATGAAGATGTTTTCAAAAGGGAATGTCACACTGTTCCTACGCATGGAATTATTGTGTGGCGTGACATAATGTATAATAGCCAGACCCACTAGTCTTTATTCCAGGTATACTAACAGCTGAAAGGTACATTAATTCGGTCATGGAGCCAGTGGTAAGGTCATATGTCGGAAGTGTAAGGAATGTAAGAATTTGTTCCTGTCATTACCCAGGGAGCCAGCTTGTGGTGTTTGACGTGTATTTTTTGTTTGGCTTCCATCCTGTGTCTGTCTTGTGTCTGAAGTGTAAGGGCAATTTGTAGAGACCCATGCACTAATCAGAGGTACTTTGTGTTTGCAGTCTAATCTGACAGCCAGTCAGTGTGGTGGAGAGTGGAGAGGCAGTTAAACACAAAGGATGACAGTTGGGAACAGTGATAATAGAGCTGTGGGTTCCTTGCCGAGTGTATCCCTGAACAGAGAATGTATTCTATAATACATCTATTTACTTATCATAGCCTTAGTGTAGTTTCTGCTTCCACTTTTACACATTTCTGCAATGAGTCTTAGTAGTAGTAGTTTTTTTTCAACATAACAATACCAGGCTGCATGTTGCTCGTGCTACTGTGAGCAGCCTAGCCACCTAAATGTTCTCGTGCTACTGTGAGCAGCCTATGCCACCTAAATGTTCTATCTTGCAGCATCTCCAGACTTATCTCTTATTAAGCTCATCTGTGGTGGGCGGGAAGGGGACGCTGCGCTCACCCACTGCTCGGGTCCGGCTGCTGCTGCTTCGCTCGCTGCTCGGTGGCTCGAGCGGTGGGCCGGATCCCGGGGCCTCGAGCGGCGCTCCTCGCCCGTGAGTGAAAAGGGGAATGGTTTTGGGAATTTATTGTCCGTGACGCCACCCACGGTTGTGGTGAGGTTGTGACACCACCGCTGCTCTGGACGGGGATCCCGGGAACGATGACAGGGAGCAGCTTGGATGTTGTTCTTCCCCTCCGTGGGTAGGGGGGTTGGTTGTCCCGGGGCCCGGTAAGGGAGGGATGGCAGGCGGGTTACGGGACCTGGTGAGGTGCAGGGTCGTGGGGGCAGCGCGGTGCCGCACGGCACGGTGGTACTCACTCAGCCAATGACGAATGCAAAGTCTCCGGTAAAACAAACGGCTGGATGGACGGGTCCCACAGACGGCTGCGGTTGTTCTTCTCCTGGTAGGTTGGTGGTGACTGCCTTTCCCTGCACCTGTGTTAAGTTCTCGGTTCTGATGGCTTCCCACCGGTAACCCGCTCCCCAGCTTGGATGGATGCTGAGGGAGCCCCTTTTGCCCGCAGGCTCTGGCCCTGGGAACTGTAGCCTTGGCGGTGACTGTATTTCCCTTCACGGTTTGAGCTGTTGCCTTCACTCGGGTCTTGACTGCTGGGAAACCCCGGAGGTTCCCTTCGCTAATGGATTTGACTGGTTTTACGGCGACTCCTAGCCTGGTCAGGGTCCGTAAGCCCTGCCGAATGGTGCTGGCTTCTCTTCGTTCCCCGATCCGGTACCGGTGGGCAACCGCCCGTCCCCGGTCCTTAAGGCTTCACGTCAATCAGCCTCTCCTGCAGACGGTCACCACCGTCTGCCAACCTTGCTGTCAAGTACCCGGGCCACGCACCCGGACACGGTCAGTCTCCTCCACTGCCACTTCACTCCTCCCAACTCCAAAACTCCAAACTAAACCAAACTGCCTTCCTTTTCCCGCCTCCAGGACTGTGAACTCCTCGGCGGGTGAGGCCAACCGCCTGGCTCCCCCCCTGGTGTGGACATCAGCCCCTGGAGGGAGGCAACAAGGATTTTTGTTTGACCTCGATGTGCCTAGCCGGGGTGTGGGGTGTGTTGTTATAGTACCTGTGACGTCCTGGCTTGTCCAGGGCGCCACACATCTCCAAAGACATACTGATAAGGAGTTTAGATTGTAAGCCCTTATAGAGACAGTGATGATGTCTGTAGAGAGCTGTGGAAATAATAACCCTATATAAGATAAATAAATAAAACCTGGGACATCATTGGTCAGCAATTACAAAGGGAGCTGCCAACAGTGGATTTTGATGACTTGTATGCACAAGTGCACTATCATTAATATGTCAATTGATTTTGTGATTTCCATAATTCCTCGAATTTTCCTTCTTCTTCTTGTAATTTCTTTGTTGAGCAGCGTAGGTAGAATTATAGAAAAGTGAATCAGAACTAAGGCGAAAGAAAAGACCAGTCAGTACAAATACAAAATTAAGACTTTCTCATATAGGGTAGTAAACCTAACCGTATGATGAGTTATGCTCTAGTGAACATAAGAGTTGTACCTTGGCTTGCCATACTTCAAATATTCCTTTTACGTAACATTAAAAAGCAAAATGCCCTCCAAAGCTTCATTGTTAGGAGGTTACGACAACAAACACTGCACTTGGGTACACATTCAATTACTTAAATATTCTGCAGTCTGGAGCCAGTTGTCTATGGTTCTAGCTGCCTGGAGATAATGGGATCTCCAAGACTTAATGCAGTATGACAAAGCCAAGAGCGGCATTCCTCCAAACTATTGTTACAGAAAAAGTAGACAAGGGGAATAAAGCACTAACATTATCAAAGTAAATTCATCAGAATCAATACTTTTTTATCCAGATCACCAAAAGTATTTCATACCTAAAACCCGTTTAGTTGCCACTTTAACCATACATTTACAGTTTTCCACCTCTTTCTCTTCTCCGATCCTCCAAGGAAAACTCTTTTTTCTGCTGAGTTCATATAAGTAATAAAATCCCACATTATTTTTGCTGTCAATGACAGGACCACTGAGAAATAACATAGTATCAGTGAGTACAGCGCATGCTATTTAGCTCCCTCTTTCTCCCGGTAGACTGCACATCACTTACATCAATGGAGCTTTAATGTGGATTTCCACTCCATGATTCCTACAAAATCCACTCCCATTCCAACACAGCAAATTCCTTTTAGTGCAGTATCATAGAAATCCTTAAATTACACTTTAAACGTGAGGCTTTAACCCCTTAAAGGGAACTTGACACTTTCAGAAACACTATTTACCTACAGGTATAGTCGTAATCTGATGGTAAATAGCATAAAAATCATGCATAGCTGGCTTATTGGACCATCAGCTACAAGGAGAAAAGAATGTTTTATTCCCCTTGCAGCTGCTCGCTTTCAGTCACCAGACAGCTGTTAGGGGTGCTTCACACACAGCGAGCTCACTGCCGAGATCGCTGCTGAGTCACGCTTTTTGTGACTCAGCAGGGACCTCATTAGCGATCTCGCTGTGTGTGACAATGAGCAGCGATCTGGCCCCTGCTGCGAGATCGCTGCTCGTTACACACAGCCCTGGTTCGTTTTCTTCAAAGGCGCTCTCCCACTGTGACACACAGATCGCTGTGTGTGACAGCGAGAGAGCGACAAATGAAGCGAGCAGGGGAGCAGGAGCCGGCGTCTGACAGCTGAGGTAAGCTTGTAACCAAGATAAACATCGGGTAACCAAGGTGGTTACCCGATATTTACCTTAGTTACCAGCCTCTGCAGCTCTCACACTGCCTGTGCTGCCGGCTCCGGCTCTCTGCACATGTAGCTGCTGTACACATCGGGTTAATTAACCCGATGTGTACAGCAGCTAGGAGAGCAAGGAGCCAGCGCTAAGCAGTGTGCGCGGCTCCCTGCTCTCTGCACATGTAGCTGCATTACACATCGGGTTAATTAACCCGATGTGTACTGTAGCTAGGAGAGCAAGGAGCCAGCGCTCAGTGTGCGCGGCTCCCTGCTCCCTGCACACACAGCTAAGCGGTGTGCGCTGGTAACTAATGTAAACATCGGGTAACCATACCCGATGTTTACCTTAGTTACCAGTCTCCGCAGCTTCCAGACGGCGGCTCCGTGCAAGCGCAGCGTCGCTTGCACGTCGCTGCTGGCTGGGGGCTGTTCACTGGTCGCTGGTGAGATCTGCCTGTTTGACAGCTCACCAGCGACCATGTAGCGATGCAGCAGCGATCCTGACCAGGTCAGATCGCTGGTCGGATCGCTGCTGCATCGCTAAGTGTGAAGGTACCCTTACACTCACCACTCACTATATTGTGAGCACTTTGTAATCAAGGCACTGCACTTTGATTGACAACCCACTACTATATGTCAGCGGAATAATGTTACAGCTTTCAGAGATCACAGGCTTAAAACGGCTACCTCAGACAGACTTGGGGCATGCTACTTTGTCTGGAAGATTCCAGAGGAACACTGGCCTTCACCCTTTAACCCCTGTAAAGTGATAAAAAAGGGATCACTGGATTACTTCCACAGAAAAGCTGCTATCTGGAGTAGTGAACCAGAGGCAAGAGAATAGTCAGGTAGCTGGGTCAGAGTCAGGAGGTCAATGTAGGGACAAAATCGTAAAGAAAAAGAATAGTCAAAAAGAATGCCGAGGTCAAAAATTAGGACTGTCCACTGGTAGAATAGCAAGGCAAGTTACATGGAAGCAGGTTAGAATATAACTGTCAGTGGACAGCAGGATTTCAGGATCTGAAACAGCTTGCAGCTCTACCCAAACCACAGAGCATGTCTCCCAGGATGGATGGGACTACAAGTCCCAAAACCCCCCACAAAATTAGAATTGTTCCTCCGCGTGAGACACTGGATCATCATTGCGCTCAGTGAGACCTGGCGATGCTTATGAGAGTTGTTGTCACTACCCGCTGTCTGTGAATAGCTGGACTTGACTGTTATTCACAGTCACTAAAACTGCATTTGGAGATCGTTGCCACTGCACCAGGGCAATCAGGAGGAGCAAAGCACCAGAATTGGGCGCATCTAATGTGATGCCGTAATTCTGGAGTAGCTGTGGGCTGATATTTTTAGGTTGGGAAGGACCAACTAACTATGGACCTGCCCAGCCTGATAATATCAGCATGTATCTGTCTGCTTTACCTTGGCTATCAATTATTAGGAAGACCCCACACTGTTTGTTAAAATTATTTATTTATTTATTAGGTTAAACAAAGCTAAAAACACCCTTTAGTGCTCATGAAAGGCACTAAAGGATGCAAGTGTATAGAACCTGCTCTAATTTAGGCTCTTCCTTCTAGATCAGCGTTCTCTGAATTCCTTGCAAAGGATGGTGTCTCGAGCATTGCACCCCTGAGTCTCATATACGACTCAGTGCCGGCCAATCACAGTAATGCCAGTAGCTAACATGGCTACAGTATTACTGTGTATGTATCATGTCATCATGTCATCAGCGCTCCCTGCCTGCGAGCATCGATGTCATTCCCCACTGGTCCCTGTCCCTCCTTTACTGCCCCACGGCCCTTGGTGTCCTCTGCACCTCTGTTGCCACCCCTGCTGCCTCCTTCACAGAAGCGCCAAAAGTCTGCTCCTGCTGCCACCTACCCTTGCCTCCTGACCTGTCGTCTCGCTCCTAAGGTTCACGCATGCACAGTAGGGCATGGCCGCGCTGGCTTCTCTGTTTATAAAGGGCCAAAGCCACCTGACCCAGAAGTCCTTCCTATGACTTTTACAGGTTATGGATATTTAAGGTATCCTCCCCCATTGGGAGGTGGCTGTTCAACATGTTCCCAGAGTTAGTCTGCCGGTGCTAGTTGTCAGGTCCCCATGCTAAAACCTGCATACCATTTTTGTTTGTGTCTCCATTCCTCCTAGTAGTGCCCGTGTACCCCTCTGTGAACATTCTGTGTTCTCCAGACCCTGCAAGCTCCCATAACCTGCCTGTGTCCTACAGTACCAGCCTGCTCCGGACCACACCAGCTCGTTCTCCTCTGCTCCAGTTTCTGGTCTATGACCTGTAGCACCAACTGCCAAGGTATGGGGATCTCCGGAGCTTCCTCCGGTCGGACACTTACCAGTGTGTGTACCTACCTCTACCTCCGGTGCTAGCAGTGAAGACTCGTGGCCGCCCAGGTCCGCTCCTCTAGGTCAGGGAATGGTATCTTGGACCCACTTCCTCCCCGTCCGATACCCAGATTAGACAGTATAGCAGGCAATTCCTGCATATTTATTGGCTATCTAACAACCACAAAATATGCTGGGTGAGGACTCGGGCATGGAGCTCGAGCACCCGCAATACTCGGATGAGAAACGAGTGTGCTGTAGCACTCCGATGCTCGAACGAGTGTCATGCAGTGCCGACCATGCTCACTCATCACTAGTGTTCACATCCTAGACATATATAGCATAAAAGTCAATGGAGAGAGTTGCAGCCAACTTTCTATTCATAATACCCATGTCAGAAGGGAACTGGGACTCCCAAACTGGAAAAAGGCTCTGGTCCTAAAGATTTAAGATCTAAAATATAGCTGTTGCAATATGACACCAACTTGTTTATTCTATGTCTAGAAGACGTGATGCAGCCCTTAAAAATCATTAAAAATCATTGAGGTCATACAAATTATTATATATAGTTGTTTTTTATATGGGATGTACTCATTTTTGCATCTTTTAATTTGAGTAAAACTGAAGATTTTGTAATAAAAGTTTTATTATTAACTTTTCCTTCATTTTATGGGTTTAAAAAAATGTTCTACGACACTCAGTCTTGACTAGAGTTGAGCGCGGTTCGCGGTTCGAGGTTCTCCAGTTCGCGGCTCGAGTGATTTTGGGGGCTGTTCTAGATAGAACTAGAACTCGAGCTTTTTGCTAAAGATCGATAGTTCTAGATATGTTCGAGAACGGTTCTAGCAGCAAAAAGACCAGCTAATTACTAGCTGGCTTTCCGCTGTAATAGTGTAAGTCACTCGGTGACTCACACTATTATGAAATTTCAGTGTATAGTGTGCGGGAACAGTGCATTCAGATCACTGCTGTATGGATAATGGCGATCGCCTTTTTTTTTTTTTTTTCCTTGTCTGCCTTCCCTAAACGCGCGCATGTAGCGGGGCGGGCCAGCATGTCAGCCAATCCCAGACACACACACAGCTAAGTGGACTTTTAGCCAGAGAAGCAACGGCATGTGTGATAGGATGTCCATGTCACATGTCCCTGCATTATAAAAACGAGTATCTGCCCGTCCAGACGCCATTATCTCTTCTGCGTCCTTGGTGTCAGTCACCGCTGGCGCAGCGCCTATCTCCGATACTGCTGTGTACGCTCTATACACAGCGCTGTACAGAATAGGGATAGCACTTTCTATCAGTCCTTTTAAGGGCTAATACCGGCAGGGTCAGAGCCATAGGTGACAGGTCCGTGAAAACAGAGTTTAACAGCTACACAAGATGACAGCGTCTGTGTAGCTAAGGTCAGGGATTTCCTCGCTGCATTTCCCCATTAGGAGGGATAGAAAGGCAGGCTTCCTTTCCTCTACCCAGAGCCCCACAACCCTGGCACTGTACCCTCCTGCCCTTTGCACACTCAAACTCATTGTTACTAAGCCATTATACTAGCAAACACTGAGTAAACTTAGTGGCATCCTAAACGTGGCTGTTGGACTTCTGTATTGTCCCACTAGTGCAAAGATATTTGCAGCACGTCTGCCTGCATTGCACACTCAAACTCATTCTTACTAAGCCATTATACTAGCAAACACTGAGTGAACTTAGTGGCATCCTAAACGTGGCTGTTGGACTTCTGTATTGTCCCACTAGTGCAAAGATATTTGCAGCACGTCTGCCTGCATTGCACACTCAAACTCATTGTTACTAAGCCATTATACTAGCAAACACTGAGTGAACTTAGTGGCATCATAAAAGTGGCTGTTGGACTTCTGTATTGTCCCACTAGTGCAAAGATATTTGCAGCACGTCCACCTGCATTGCACACTCAAACTCATTGTTACTAAGCCATTATACTAGCAAACACTGAGTGAACTTAGTGGCATCCTAAACGTGGCTGTTGGACTTCTGTATTGTCCCACTAGTGCAAAGATATTTGCAGCACGTCCACCTGCATTGCACACTCAAACTCATTGTTACTAAGCCATTATACTAGCAAACACTGAGTGAACTTAGTGGCATCCTAAACGTGGCTGTTGGACTTCTGTATTGTCCCACTAGTGCAAAGATATTTGCAGCACGTCTGCCTGCATTGCACACTCAAACTCATTGTTACTAAGCCATTATACTAGCAAACACTGAGTGAACTTAGTGGCATCATAAAAGTGGCTGTTGGACTTCTGTATTGTCCATTGCTGCACAAGTCTTGCCATCCCCACGACTTGTGTGTCAATCCTCTGTCTGTCCAAGTTCCGCCACTGCTTCTGCCTCCTCCACCTCTGCCCCAAGCCTGCCTGGTCAGGCCACCAGCGTTCGCACTGCGCAGAAGGAATCACGCACCCCTCATTACTATGCTGGCAGCAGAGTGCAATGGCATCAGGCGGTCTTTAGCTTGACATGTCTTGGAAATAGGAGTCACACAGCGGCTGAGTTGTGGGCAGCTCTGGAGACTGAGTTTAATAAATGGTTGTCTCCACTCAACCTGCAGCCTGGTAAGGCTGTGTGTGACAATGCTGCAAACCTGGGTGCGGCCCTTCGCCTGGGCAAGGTGACACACGTGCCTTGTATGGCTCACGTGTTGAACCTTGTTGTCCAGCAATTTTTAACACACTATCCCGGCCTAGATGGCCTTCTGACCAGGGCACGAAAATTGTCTGCTCGTCCGCCGTTCAACCGCCGCAGCTGAGCGACTTGTATCGCTCCAGAAGTCTTTCGGCCTGCTGGTTCATCGCCTGAAATGCGATGTGGCGACACACTGGAATTCGACTCTCCACATGTTACAGCGACTGTGGCAACACCGCCGAGCCCTGGTGCAATACGTCATGACGTATAGCCTGGGCCAACGAGATGCAGAGGTGGGGCAGATCACCCTGATGGAGTGGTCTCGGATCAAGGACCTATGCACCCATCTGCACAGTTTCGACATGGCGACGAATATGTTTAGCGCTGACAATGCCATTATCAGCATGACAATTCCAGTCATTTACATGCTGGAGCACATGCTAAATAGTGATGAGCGAGCATGCTTGTAACTACTCGGTACTCGCACGAGTATCGCTGTACTCGGGCTGCTCGGCGGGGACCGAGTAATCTCGCGATACTCGTGCTGTACTCGTGGTCTTCATTTCTGCATGTTGGCGCTCTTTTGAGAGCCAGCCCTCATGCAGGGATTGGCTGGCAGACCACTGCAATGCCACAGCCCTGTTAGTTGTGGAATTGCAGTGATTGGCCGGCCTGCACAGCGTGACCGAGCCTTTATACCGGCCGGCGCGCTGTGCTCTGCTCACAGCTATCCAGACAGTCAGTGCAGGGAGAGTGTCGCTGATTCAGGGAAAGCTTTGCGGCCCTTTATAGCTTTTTCAGTTGCAGGGCTGCAAACAGTGTGACCAAAAGTCCTTCTCAGGACTATTCTAGTTGTATACAGGCAGGCAGGGTATAGCCAGGTCGGAGTACAGTAGCAGAGTCCTTCTCAGGACTATTGTTGCTATATACAGGCAGGGTATAGCCAGGTCTGAATACAGGCTAGTGACCAGAAGAGTCCTTGTCAGGACTATTGTACCAGTATACAGGCAGGCAGGCAGGCAGGGTAGTGGTGACCGTATACCAGCCTTCATCATATCTGGGGCTGGTGTTCACAGTGTAAAACAGTCCAGATAGTGTCTGACTTGTCTGTAATTGTCGCTCCCCAAAAAAACCTGTTAGGTTCTTATTGCGTCCGTGCTTGGTTTTTAAAACCGCACGTGTGTGCCTGTTGGTGGCAGCGTACAGGTGCACTTGTGTGCAATTTCCACAAACTTTGATATAACGCACAAGTAGTGAATATACACGTCAGCAGTGCACAGCATTGCAAAATGCGCAAGGGCATTGGCAAGGAACAAGGAAGTGGACGTGATGGTGGTGCAGGCAGAGGCCGAGGTCGTGGGCAAGCTCTAATTTCGCCACAACAAAGGGCCACATCTAGTCGCTCGCACGTCCTGTCCCAAATTCTTGGGGACCGCAGCAGTACACCGCTCTTGAACCAAGACCAGTGTCAACAGGTTGTTAGTTGGATAGCAGATAATGCTTCCAGTCAGATTGGCACCACCACAAACACTCTGTCTTCCACACGGTCAAGTGTCAGTAGCCGTGATACTGCACCGCACATTTCTGAACCTGATCCTCCTTCCTACCACCAGGCTGAGTACACGTCCTCCTCGGACATTAATGATCCCACACTTGGACACTCGGAAGAGCTGTTCACGTTTCCATTCACACATTCTGGCCTCTCGCCAGCTCATATTGAAGTGGGTCATGAGGAGATCGTCTGTACAGATGGCCAAATATTTGAGCAGCCACGTTCTCACGAAGTTGGCAACGTGTCTCAACAAGTGGTGGACGATGATGAGACACAATTGTCAGGAAGTCAGGAGGAGGAGCAGGGTGCGGAAGAGGAAGACGACGTGGTGGATGATCCAGTAACTGACCCAACCTGGCAGGAGGATATGCAGAGCGAGGACAGCAGTGCACAGGGGGAGGGAGGCGTAGCATCACAACAGGCAGTAAGAAGCAGGGTGGTGGCCCCAGGCAGAAGTCAGGCAACCGTTCCCCGGAACAACACGACGACACAAGGTGCCTGTACAAATGTTAGGTCTTCCCGAGTCTGGCAGTTTTTTAAGTTGGATCCAGATGATTCAAAAAAGGCCATTTGCAACACCTGCCGTGCTAGCATCAGCAGGGGTACCAAAACTAGCAGCCTGACCACCACCAGCATGATCAGGCACATGTCAGCCAAGCACCCGACTTTGTGGGAAGTACAACAGAGTCGAGGAGCAGTGCTTGCTGATGTCACTGCTACGTCTTCGCTGGTTGTGCATGCGAGCCAATCCCCTGTCCATGCTGCCTGCGAACAAGCCTCCTCCACTCCTGCACCTGCAATTGCCTACGCAGAAAGAACACCATCATCAAGCACGTCCTTGTCCCAGCGCAGCGTTCAGTTATCCATTCAGCAAACCTTTGAACGCAGGCGCAAATACACTGCCAACACCCCACATGCCACAGTTCTAAATGCTAACATTTCGCGACTGCTTGCGCTGGAAATGTTGCCTTTTAGGCTGGTGGAGACAGAAGCATTCCGTGACCTGATGGCGGCAGCTGTCCCACGTTACTCGGTCCCCAGCCGCCACTATTTCTCCCGGTGTGCCGTCCCCGCGTTGCATAACCACGTGTCACAAAACATCACACGTGCCCTGAACAACGCTGTTTCACCCAAGGTCCACCTAACCACAGACACGTGGACAAGTGCTTGTGGGCAAGGCCGCTACATCTCGTTGACGGCACACTGGGTTAATATTGTGGAAGCTGGGACCCAGTCTGAGCGAGGGACGGAACACGTCCTTCCCACACCAAGGTTTGCAGGCCCTACCTCAGTCAGTGTTTCACCCACACTCTACAGCTCCGGAATGTCATGCTCTTCAGCCTCCTCCTCCTCCTGCGCATCCTCATCCACTGTAACCTCCACACCAGTCACAAGCTGGAAGCACTGCAGCACTGCCTCGGCGAAGCGGCAACAGGCTGTGCTGAAGCTAATCTGCATAGGTGACAAATCCCACAATGCAGAAGAGCTGTGGACAGCTCTGAAACAGCAGGCAGATCACTGGCTCACACCTCTGAACCTAAAGCCAGGAAAGGTCGTGTGTGACAATGGCCGGAACCTGGTGGCGGCTTTGAGGCGAGGCCAGCTGACACATGTTCCATGCGTGGCCCATGTGCTCAACCTCGTGGTTCAGCGGTTTCTAAAGTCATACCCAGAGCTGTCTGATCTGCTGGTAAAAGTTCGCCGCCTGTCTGCACATTTTCGAAAGTCACCTACTGCTTCAGCCGGCCTTGCCGGCTTTCAGCGCAGTTTGCATCTTCCGGCTCACAGACTGGTGTGTGATGTCCCCACGCGTTGGAATTCAACTCTGCACATGTTGGTCAGGATATGTGAGCAGAAGAGGGCAGTTGTTGAGTACCTGCATCACCTAAGCCGTCGGGAAATGGGTCAAACTCCACACATAACACCTGAGGAGTGGAGATGGATGTCAGACCTATGTACCATCCTCCAAAACTTTGAGGACTCCACCAAGATGGTGAGTGGTGATGACGCCATTATTAGCGTCACCATACCGCTACTCTGCCTTCTAAAACGGTCTCTGCTGAAAAACAAACATGATGCATTGCAGGCGAAGCGCAATGAGTTGCAGCAAGAAACAGTGGTGGGTGTGGGTGATGATAACACACAGCCCAGCCTCGTCTCATCACAACGTGCAGTGGAGGACTATGACGAGGAGGAGGATGAAGACATGGAGCAACTCTCCGGCCAAATTGAGGATATGACATGCACACCAGTCATATCCTCGGTTCAGCGTGGCTGGCCAGAGGACAGGGTAGATGAGGAGGATGAGGAGGAGGACAGCATGTTCAGTCATCTTGTTGGTCAGGCTACTGAAGTCCTGGCTGTTAAGAGTCTGGCGCACATGGCTGACTTTATGGTAAGCTGCCTGTCTCGTGACCCTCGCGTTAAGAACATCTTGGCCGACAATCATTACTGGTTGGTAACACTGTTAGACCCACGCTACAAAGAGAACTTTTTGTCTCTTATTCCCGTGGAGGAGAGGTCAACCAAAATGCAGCAGTTCCGGAAGGCCATAGTCACGGAAGTAGGCAAAGCATTCCCCTCACAAAACGCTAGCGGCATAGGTCATGAATCAGTGGACAACCGAGGCGTACAGCCGAGAGAGGCACAAGTCCAATCCGCCAGAGGTAGGGGAACAGTCTTTAAGATGTGGGACAGTTTTCTCAGCCCCTCACGTACCACAGCCCCTGAGGTGCGGGGTAGTGCCACAAGAAATCCTACGTTTGCCCAGATGCTGAAGGAGTACCTTGCAGATCGAACAACTGTACTCCGACATTCCTCTGTGCCTTACAATTATTGGGTATCCAAGCTGGACACGTGGCATGAATTGGCTCTCTACGCCTTGGAAGTCCTGGCCTGCCCTGCTGCTAGCGTTTTGTCAGAGCGTGTTTTTAGTGCCGCAGGTGGAATCATTACAGATAAACGCACCCGCCTGTCAACTGAAAATGCTGACAGGCTGACTCTGATCAAGATGAACAAGGGTTGGATTGGGCCAGACTTCACCACACCACCAGCAAATGAGAGCGGAATTTAAAGTTTGCCATGTACCTCCACTCACCCATGGGTACACACTTCTGGACTTTGGATAATCGCTGGACTGCTCCTCCTTCTCCTCATGCGCCACCATGATGATGACCGTTACAAATTGCAATACTTAGGCCTTTGTTTCAGGTATACCCCCAGTGGTAAATTTTTTCGCCCATTCTTTGCAGAATGGACATTACAACGACAGGAGACTCGCTCCTTTGCAATGGGAACAATGTTTTGAGGCCCTCATGCACGTCTCTACCCAGGGACAACGTGGAGCCTCCCAATTTTTGGCTGCCCTGCCTAAGGGCTATACTATAATACACCCACTTCCTGACAATGGACACTTAATGTTTTGAGGCCCTCATGCACGTCTCTACCCAGGGACAACGTGGAGCCTCCCAATTTTTGGCTGCCCTGCCTAAGGGCTATACTATAATACACCCACTTCCTGACAATGGACACTTAATGTTTTGAGGCCCTCATGCACGTCTCTACCCAGGGACAACGTGGAGCCTCCCAATTTTTGGCTGCCCTGCCTAAGGGCTATACTATAATACACCCACTTCCTGACAATGGACACTTAATGTTTTGAGGCCCTCATGCACGTCTCTACCCAGGGACAACGTGGAGCCTCCCAATTTTTGGCTGCCCTGCCTAAGGGCTATACTATAATACACCCACTTCCTGACAATGGACACTTCAGGTTTACAGGCCCTCATGCACGTCTCTATCCAGGGACAACGTGGAGCCTCCCAATTTTTGGCTGCCCTGCCTAAGGGCTATACTATAATACACCCACTTCCTGACAATGGACACTTAATGTTTTGAGGCCCTCATGCACGTCTCTACCCAGGGACAACGTGGAGCCTCCCAATTTTTGGCTGCCCTGCCTAAGGGCTATACTACAATAGACCCACTTCCTTCCAATGGGCACTTCAGGTTTACAGGCCCTCATGCACGTCTCTATCCAGGGACAACGTGGAGCCTCCCAATTTTTGGCTGCCCTGCCTAAGGGCTATACTACAATAGACCCACTTCCTTACAATGGGCACTTCAGGTTTACAGGCCATCATGCACGTCTCTATCCAGGGACAATGTGGAGCCTCCCAATTTTTGGCTGCCCTGCCTAAGGGCTATACTACAATAGACCCACTTCCTTACAATGGGCACTTCAGGTTTACAGGCCCTCATGCACGTCTGTATGCAGGGGCATTGGTGAACCTCACAATTTTGGACTGCCCTGGCAAAGGAAAATACTACAAAGACTCACTTCCTCAAAATGGGCACTTTAGACTCAAGAGGCCTTCATGTACGTCTCTTCTCAGGGACATCGGAGTGCCACACAATGTTTTCATGTAAAATCTTTCATGTATTAATCTCAAAAAGTAACATACACCAGCTCTATCTCACTATTGGGTATGTGCCCTTAACATTTCCGCCATGAAAAATCATTTTGGGGTCATTTTGGAAGGTTTTCTGGTGAGTCCGTAAAAATGGCGTAAAACGCGGACAAAATTGTTCACAGCTGTGACTTTTCAGTGATAAATGCTTCAAGGGGTCTTCCCCATGCTGTTGCCATGTCATTTGAGCACTCTTCTGAGACTTTTGTGACATTTTTAGGGTTTCTCCATGCTGCCGGGGGGTCATTTCACAAAAATACTCGGGTCTCCCATAGGATAACATTGGGCTCGTTGCTCGGGCCGAGTACACGAGTATCTTGGGAGGCTCGGCCCGAGCTTCGAGCACCCGAGCTTTTTAGTACTCGCTCATCACTAATGCTAAACACTATTCAGAGTCAGGGGGTGAGACAACAGGAAGGGGAGGAACTACAGGAGGATTCATATGCGCAAGACACAACAACATCACCAAGGTCCAGACGTTCATCATCACCAACGCGGCAGGCATGGGACCATGGGGGACAGGGATCAACAAGGGCGCATGGTAGCAGGCGAAATGTTGAGGAAGGTGCAGGAGAACATGAAGAAATGGAGGACGAACTGTCCATGGACATGGAAGACTCAGCGGATGAGGGAGACCTTGGTCAAATTTCTGTTGAAAGAGGTTGGGGGGAGATGTCAGAGGAAGAAAGAACGGTTAGCACCTCTATGCCACAAACACAGCGTGGACTTGGTCCGCATGGCTGCGCAAGACTCATGAGCGCCTTCTTGCTGCACTACCTCCAACATGACCCTCGTATTGTCAAAATTAGAAGTAATGATGACTACTGGCTTGCCACACTATTAGATCCCCGGTACAAGTCCAAATTTTGTGACATAATTCCAGCCATAGAAAGGGACGCACGTATGCAGGAGTATCAGCAGAAGCTGTTACTCGATCTTAGCTCGGCTTTTCCACCAAACAACCGTGCAGGTGCAGGGAGTGAATCTCCCAGTTGTAACTTGACAAACATGGGACGGTCTCGTCATCTTCAACAGTCTACCCGTACCAGTAGCACCGTATCTGGTGCTGGTAACAGCAATTTTATGAAATCTTTTCATAATTTTTTTAGACCGTCCTTTGCAAGGCCACCAGAGATAACAAGTCTGACACATAGTCAATGGCTGGAGAGGATGATACAGGAGTATCTCCAAATGAACATTGATACCATGACTTTGCAAATGGAGCCTTGCTCATTTTGGGCTTCAAATCTTGAAAAATGGCCAGAGCTCTCAACTTATGCCTTGGAGATTTTGTCGTGTCCAGCTGCCAGCGTTGTCTCTGAACGTGTCTTCAGTGCTGCTGGGTGTGTGCTGACAGATAAGCGCACGCGTCTGTCCAGTGACAATGTGGACAGACTAACGTTCATCAAAATGAACAAGTCATGGATCCACAAGGAATTTACAACCCCTGTGTCATCCTGGGGAGAGTAAATGCTTGTGGATTTGGAATGTGCTTGATGCAAATCAAAACATCCTGTTTGCAACTAGGGCACAAGTGCTGCCACTGAGGGGTGTCTGTGTGGCCCAATTTTTGGAAAAAAGGGAGACTCCGCTTGGAGTAACCCTTGCTTGCTGTGTTTTTTAAAAGGAGCCAAGATGAACAAGTCATGGTTCAGCAAAGACTTTGCTATCTACCCCGGTGTCATCCTGGGGACGGTTAAGAATGGCGTATTTTTGAATGTGCTTGATGCAAATCTAGCTGTGAAGTGTACAACTGGGGCACAACTGCTGCCACTGAAGGGGTGGGTGTGTGTGGGGCCCAATTTTTGGAAAAAAGGAAGACTCCGCTTGGAGTAACTCTTGCTTGCTGTGTTTTTTAAAAGGAGCCAAGATGAACAGAGCTGGGATCAGGAAAGACTTAGCTACCTACCCCGGTGTCATCCTGGGGACGGTTAAGGATGGCATATTTTTGAATGTGCTTGATGCAAATCTAGCTGTGAAGTGTACAACTGGTCCACAACTGCTGCCACTGAAGGGGTTAGTGTCTGTGTGGCCCAATTTTTGGAAAAAAGGGAGACTCCGCTTGGAGTAACCCTTGCTTGCTGTGTTTTTTAAAAGGAGCCAAGATGAACAAGTCATGGTTCAGCAAAGACTTTGCTACCTACCCCGGTGTCATCCTGGGGACGGTTAAGAATGGCGTATTTTTGAATGTGCTTGATGCAAATGTAGCTGTGAAGTGTACAACTGGGGCACAACTGAAAACACTGAAGGGGTGGGTGTGTGTGGGGCCCAATTTTTGGAAAAAAGGGAGACTCCGCTTGCAGTAACCCATGCTTACAGTGTTTTTAAAAAGGAGCCAAGATGAACAGAGCTGGGATCAGGAAAGACTTTGCTACCTACCCCGGTGTCATCCTGGGGACGGTTAAGAATGGCGTATTTTTGAATGTGCTTGATGCAAATCTAGCTGTGAAGTGTACAACTGGGGCACAACTGCTGCCACTGAAGGGGTGGGTGTGTGTGTGGCCCAATTTTTGGAAAAAAGGGAGACTCCGCTTGGAGTCACCTTGCGGTGTTTTACATGATTTTAGAAGGGCGTGCCATGCCTATATCTGTGTCTCCTCCTCTTTTTCCTTGTCCAGCTCTTTTGTTTTCGCATGAGTATATGTCCTTGTCACTTTCCCATGTGTTTGTGTTGTGTTGTGAGTTGTTTGTCACCTTTTGGACACCTTTGAGGGTGTTTTCTAGGTGTTTTTATGTATTTGTGATTGCCTGCCATTGTTTTCTATGCGGTTCGAGTTTGGTTCGTCGAACGTTCGACGAACTGAACTCGAACGGGACCTCCGTTCGACGAACCGAACTCGAGCCGAACCACGACCGGTTCGCTCATCTATAGTGTTGACAAAAATTTTGGAAATTGTCCTTGTCTTCAGCGAGATATTGATATTAAAATTTTTGTTTTCAATGAGATGTACTCATTTATACTGAGCAGTGTACATGGAACCACTATCAGTGATTATTACCCTAATATGAAGCTGTTGGAAGATTTCACACTTGGGAAGCAACTTGGCCATGTTGCTTCTATCAATCATATAATATCAAGAACCTTTTTGTTCCTAGTAATTTATTTATTCCATAGACAATATGTGAACAAAGTTTCAAAGTTGTAAAGACCCCTTCACTAAGCCATTTGTCTATATACAATATATCACTGGCAAGGAAAAGTATATTTTAGAAATGGAGCCACATTCCTGGTATAATGTATATTATGGCAACAATCTCATAATAGCTAAAACATATATACCAAATGTGTGAGCTAGAGAATATGGGAAACCACAATCTTCATAGATACCGTATTTTTTGGATTATAAGATGCACTTTTCCTCCCAAACATTTGGAAGGAAAGTGAGGGGTGCGACTTATAATTTGCATGTAGCTTACCAGGTGGTGGTGGCGAGGGGTAGCAGGAGGCAGGGGAAATGCTGCGGCGGCTGGGAAGGGTCTGTGGCTTCAAACAATGGCGCCCAGAGTGAAGCTCTTAAGAAATAACGTTTGGAACTCCATTCTATGTCTGAACTGGGTGCAAAAACCTAAAAAAACATCACTATGGGGAGATAAGGTATGCACACCAGTCACTGGTGTGCATACCTTATCTCCCCATAGTGATGTTTTTTTTAGGTTTTTGCACCCAGTTCAGACATAGAATGGAGTTCCAAACGTTATTTCTTATTTGTTAGTAGTTTTTCGTTTGTGAACCCTCCCCATACACACCTATTGCCAATCCACATCGTATATATAGCCTGGGTCTCAGCTTCCCATACACGGTAAGTTTTTTTAACTGCATGAGAGGACACACACAAGCTAGGGACCCCAACGTAGAGAAATACTTTGGCGTAGTGTTGGGGCTCTATTGCATTGATCAATTCAGTAGCTAAATTTCTCTTTATTCATATATTCATGGCAGTAATGCAGGTTCCATTTTTCACAGTTCATTCTTACATATAGCTATTGAATTTTTCATGTCAGTATTCACACAGCAGTTTCTGCTATTACATGTATTCCCCTTACATAGTCACTGGTGTGCATACCTTATCTCCCCATAGTGATGTTTTTTTAGGTTTTTGCACCCAGTTCAGACATAGAATGGAGTTCCAAACGTTATTTCTTATTTGTTAGTAGTTTTTTGTTTGTGAACCCTCCCCATACACACCTATTGCCAATCCACATCGTATATATAGTCTGGGTCTCAGCTTCCCATACACGGTAAGTTTTTTAACTGCATGAGAGGACACACACAAGCTAGGGACCCCAACGTAAAGAAATACTTTGGCGTAGTGTTGGGGCTCTATTGCATTGATCAATTCAGTAGCTAAATTTCTCTTGATTCATATGTTCATGGCAGTAATGCAGATTCCATTTTTCACATTTTCACTCTTACATATAGCTATTGGATTTTTCATGTCAGTATTCACACAGCAGTTTCTGCTATTACATGTATTCCCCTTACATAGTCACTGGTGTGCATACCTTATCTCCCCATACAGAATGAAGCTCTTGGCTCAAGATCTTATCTGTGCATGCACCGCCTTCGGCCCACTGATCTTCCAGCAGTGGACTTAAGGAAAATGGCTCCCGGAGGTGGCGCGTGTGCAGATGAGCTCTCAGTATGTTATTGAGCGGAAAGCTCAATCTGCGCAAGCGACAATTCTGTGCGCCATTTCTCTGAGGCCTGCACCACTGATAAAGCATCTGGGACACCTGCCGCACTGCCTTGCTTCACACAGCTAGCACAGCCGCCCTCACCGCAGCCAGCACAACCACCCCCTCTGCAGCCAGCACAGCCACGAGCATCTCCCTAATCCAGCACTCTCCGACCTCCTGTGACCTTGCTCCACCACCCTGCCAATCCCGTCCGGTAAGATACCACTGGAATATCAGACGCACCCCATTTTTTATCTCTATATTTGAGGTAAGTCATATATTTCGGTGCGTCTTATAAAGCAAAAAATACTGTAATTATGACATATACAGAACAGAATGTATAAAGTATACAGTAAATACCGGGCACTAGATGGTATATACGGTAGTTCCATTCCCTTAGTTAATCCTTCAGTATTTATGGTTCCAAATTTGCACATCCAATAATTCTCCCTTTTTTAACAAAAAAAAAAAATTCATCAAAACCATAATGTAATGCATGCAGGATACAATCATTGGGGGTTATTGTTTAAGAATCAGAATTAGTATTATGTTGTACAATACCATATCTGCAGAGGCCATGATATTTCATTCCTTCTATAACATTGGACCTATGTTTGTTCAAATGACTATGAAATGCTTGCATCGTCCTTCCCACATAACGTTGGCTTGCCCTTCCCATGTATTGTTTGCCACAATCGCAATCAATAAGGTATACCACATTGCTGGACTAACCATTGAGATCGAATTTGATATTAAAGAATTATTTTTCCTGCATTACAAGTTTTAAAAGATAATCGACTGAGAATATGATGTAAGAAACATTACTTACTGTTGCATCCATTCTTTTCCTGTTTTTGGATATTTGTTTTGCTGAGAATTTTTAAACAAATTGAAGGAAGTACAATCCTATTGGTGGATGCCCTTCTAAATGTCAGTAATGGTTTATCAGGAAAGAACGGGGCAAAAATGGGATCCCCCTTCATAATGTGCCAGTTATCCCAAAGAATCTTCCTCAGGGTTGTATATTATTATTATTATTATTATTATTATTATTTATTATTATAGCACCATTTATTATTATAGCGCCATATTATTAGCATAGGCACTACTTCTTTATTTCATTACGTAAGCTTAGAGCTAAGCATTCTTCTTGGGTTTCAAAAGGCTGTACATATATTTTTTTAGGGTATTTTTTGTCCTTAAATCAGGACCACAGAATTTTCACTTTGTTTTTTAAATCTTTTTGTTTCGTATCTTTGTGCCTTTCCCTGTTAAACAGGTATTTTTCGGACTATAAGACGCACCGGACTATAAGACGCACCCTGGTTTTAGAGGAGGAAAATAGGAAAATAAAATTTTAAGCAAAAAATGTGGTCATGACACACTGTCATGGGGCGAGGATCTGCTGCTGACACTGTTATGGGGGTAATGTCCCCAAATTCTCTACTAAGGTGCCGCATCCTGGTAATGTTCCTCCCTGCCTGGTATATACAGTATATGTCCCTCATCCGCTATACACCGTCATCCTGCCATATGGCCGCATCCTGCTATATACTGGCATGTGGCCGCATCCTGCTATATAACCCATCATGGCATATGGCCCCATCCGGCTCATAATATGCCCCCATCCTGCTCATAATATGCCCCCATCCGGCTCATAATATGCCCCATCCGGCTCATAATATGCCCCCATCCGGCTCATAATATGCCCCCATCCGGCTCATAATATGCCCCCATCTGGCTCATCATATGCCCCCATCTGGCTCATCATATGCCCCCATCCGGCTCATCATATGCCCCCATCCTGCTCATAATATGCCCCCATCCGGCTCATAATATGCCCCCATCTGGCTCATCATATGCCCCCATCCGGCTCATCATATGCCCCCATCCGGCTCATCATATGCCCCCATCCGGCTCATAATATGCCCCCATCCGGCTCATAATATGCCCCCATCCTGCTCATAATATGCCCCCATCCTGCTCATAATATGCCCCCATCCGGCTCATAATATGCCCCCATCCTGCTCATAATATGCCCCCATCCTGCTCATAATATGCCCCCATCTGGCTCATCATATGCCCCCATCTGGCTCATCATATGCCCCCATCCGGCTCATCATATGCCCCCATCCTGCTCATAATATGCCCCCATCCTGCTCATAATATGCCCCCATCCGGCTCATAATATGCCCCCATCCGGCTCATAATATGCCCCCATCCTGCTCATAATATGCCCCCATCCGGCTCATAATATGCCCCCATCCGGCTCATAATATGCCCCCATCCGGCTCATCATATGCCCCCATCCGGCTCATCATATGCCCCCATCCTGCTCATAATATGCCCCCATCCTGCTCATAATATGCCCCCATCCTGCTCATAATATGCCCCCATCCGGCTCATAATATGCCCCCATCCGGCTCATAATATGCCCCCATCTGGCTCATAATATGCCCCCATCTGGCTCATAATATGCCCCCATCCGGCTCATAATATGCCCCCATCCGGCTCATAATATGCCCCCATCCTGGTGTATGGCCGCATCCTGTGGCACATAAAAAAAATAAACGTTCATACTCACCTCACTTTACCTCACTCCCTGCAGCATCGCTCGTCCTTCCGTCTGTGTCAGCGGCAGTGCCGCTGATTGGAGCCGTCCCCATTACCCTGCTGGATCGCGATCATCTCCTGTGTCTGTGCCAGTGTCCCGGCCGCTGCGTGTGGACACGTGCGCACAGCGATGACGTCATCGCTGTGCGGCCGCTAGTCTCCACTCAGCTGCCGGCACAAACACAGGAGATGATCGCGATCCAGCAGGGTAATGGGGACGGCTCCAATCAGCGGCGCTGCCGCTGACACAGACGGAAGGACGAGCGATGCTGCAGGGAACAGTGAGTACTGTACACTCACTGATTCACTGCTCCCCGCGCTGATGATGACGCGCGGGGAGCAGTGAATACAGCCGCACATGATCACTCCAGGCCGTAGTTGCCAGGGGTGATCATGCGAGCCGGCTGTTTATCCCCCGCCCATCATCCCGCCCACCTGTCAGCGCCGGCTTCAGCGCTGAGGGATGATGGGTGGGGGATGGGCGTGCATATTAAATGAGCGGGTCCACGTGGTCACGGCAGGCTGCTACAGCCTGCTCGTGCCCCCGATGACCCGCTCCACCGCAGCACCCACATTCCCCGCAGCCACATTCAGACCATAAGACGCACCCCCCACTTTCCCCCAACATTTGGGGGGAAAAAAGTGCGTCTTATGGTCCGAAAAATACGGTAAATGGAATATTAGTTATCCATTTTCTTTAGTGACAACTATTAAATTTAAAAAAAAAAAAGTAACCGTAGTTATTTTGCCATTATTTGATTTGACTTGATGTCCCTTTTCTTAAGTGTTTTCAGTCAATTCATTATCTTTTGAATTCAGAGGGTCATGTTTTTTCCCTTGATATTCCCAGTATTATTATCCACCCTATCCTGGCTTCATTTATCTGCCTTTTTCTGTATTCAATATTGATCTAATCTCAGTATACATACATATATATATATATATATATATATATATATATATATATATATATATATATATACATATATATATATATATATATATTTTATTTTTTTTTAATGTCATAATTGTGCATTATATATGAAGATTGTGATTTCCCTATTTTTTGAGATTATATATTTGGATTATTATTTAAACAATTGTGAAGTTGTTGCCTTATTATATGTCATACCAGAAATGGTCCATTTTTAAACACATATTTGTTTACCAGTCTTATATTGTATATAATCAAATAGTGCTGATGAAAAAGTTTTTATGACTCTGAATCATGTTGACCTATTGTCTGTGGAATCAATAAACTACTTGTAATGAAGAACACTGTGTTTGATGGAAGCAGCACAGCCAAATGAACCCTCGTTTTGAGAAGCCTGTTTTTTAAGACTATTATGGATGAGTCTAATAACCATGAGAGGGGTGACAACATTATTGGTGGTCTTTATAGGTTTACGCAACACTGCAAGGTGAGCAGCAAAATTCAGAGTGAAGAGGGCAGAAATCTAGCATAGGGGCTCCTAGGCTAACTCTAAAGGGTGCTTTACATGCTGCAACATCGCTACCGATATATTGTCGGGGTCACGTCGTTAGTGACATACATCCGGCGCCAGTTTCGACATCGCAGCGTGTGATACCAAGGAGCAACGATCGCATAATCGTTCAAAAACGGTGATCGTTGACACGTCGCTCCTTTCCTTAATATCGTTGCTGCTGCAGGTACGATGTTGTTCGTCGTTCCTGCGGCATCACACATCGCTATGTGTGACACCGCAGGAACGACGAACATCTCCTTACCTGCGTCCACTGGCAATGCGGAAGGAGGTGGGTGGGATGTTACATCCCGCTCATCTCCGCCCCTCCACTTCTATTGGCCGGCTGTTTAGTGACGCTGCAGTGACGTTGCTATGACGTCTAACGCACCTCCCCCTTGAGGGAGGGATTGTTCGGCGGTCACAGCGACGTCGCTGTACAGGTATGTGCGTGTGACGCTGCCATAGCGATAATGTTCGCTACGGCAGCGATCACCAAATGTCCAATGTACGACGGGGGCGGGTTCTATCGCGCTCGACATCGCTAGCAATTGCTAGCAATGTCGCAGCGTGTAAAGCACCCTTAAGACTGGGGACCCTGTGCTTTCCCTTATCTCGATGGTAGACTTCATGGTAGCAAGGATTGAGCCTCCAACGTGGCCCTGTCTCCTGTCTAAGCCCTGATAATACTTCCCCCCCACCCAGCCAGAGACCCAGTAACTAAAACCCCACAAATAATAATAGACAAGGGTTGAACAGAAACTCGTACACACAGCACTCAATATACACAGGAACAACAATATGTGTACAGGGGAGTAACGAAAAGGGGGAGAACGTAATGCACAACAAGGGGGACACTCACGCCACTCAGAAACACAGCATAAATCACCTTAAACAGAAACAACAACAAGACTAGGTTTGCATGAGCTAACATTGGCATGGAAAGGAGAAAGACATGCTAAATTTAGGAATGAGACAGCTGCACATGGCAATCAGCAACCTGACTATTTAGGTCCTGCTCACCAATCTGCAGGGATTAACTCCTACAGAGCTGGAGACCAGTGAACCTGAACCAGCCGACAACCGGCTCTGGCTGAACTCTCCACCAGCCTCAGGTTGCTTGTCAGACTCTGTAGTGTGAAAGAAGATTGACGCCACAGTGACAGCAGGTGTGTGCAGAGCTGAACATCGCATGACAATAGATTTATTTTATAAAACATATGAGGCAATATCTCATGGCCACTCCAATATCTATTCCAGCATAAAATGTGGAAGAGCTTCTGATCATATTTTTTTTAAAATATTGTACAATTGGTCCTTTTTTTTTCCATATTAGAACGAACTTGATAGCAATATGCATTACACCAAACCATTACATTGAGAATAATGATGCCATATAGTGCTCTACCGAAGTGGACATCCCAATACATGTGCAATCCTTGTTTCATAAAGATACTTTGGATTGATCGGCATTCCATGTAATTTTTCTATAGATTGCGAAGTGTCCTATGTAAGCTTGTCTTCACTTGTCTCTGTGTGCACTACTTGACTCTTCTAAACATCCTTTTATGTTGCCTAATCATGCATTTGTATACAAAGTAGTCTCTCTGTTGCACTGAGCGCTTCCTTAGTAAAACCAGCCTTTTGTGTTGAGGAAAGTTATAAAGTTCACTGATTGTTGATAGGATAAAAGATATAAATCGCTCTCAGGAAATATATTTACAGCATACCACAATTATTATATTGGGTTTATTTAAAGTATAAAGGGGACATACTCTGTCTTTGATTGTGAACAAAGACAACTGTGGAAGGGAATACAAGTTACCTACCTGAACTCAAATCTGACTTTCCCAGTTGGAGGAGTTTTTTCCTTTATGTGACATTTCTAAGAATACAATACTCAGAATAATCCTCTACTATACTCAATGGTGATCCAAAGTCAAAGAGCTTTTGCTTCCCATGGTTGCTGAATGCAGCCGATAAATCTGAGTAACTGTTGTGAAACCAATGGATACTTTGTAACACTGATTTGACTTGGAAAGAGGCAATACTACATGTCAAAATGATATGGGTGGAGTGCATCAATCCAACCTAAATTCTTCTCTTGGTTAGACCTATTGAGTAACAAGCTAGGTGAGATATAGGGTGAAAGGGTAAAAGTTCAATCCTGCATTACTAGTTTCTCCGTTTTAGGATAGATTAAAGACGTGGCCTCCTCCTCTGAATAGAAATTTTGCGTTGCTGTAGGCTATACTCAACTGCTAATAGGTATATATGAGTTGTTACTATGTACTCATCTGCTAATTAGTGAACACATTATAATTAAAACTAAGTGGGTGGTATATTAGGTTAGTAGTAAATACATTTTATGGACAAACGTATTTGGAATACCTACACATTACATCTATGGGAGCTTTTATAACATCTCATTCTAGTTCTATGAACAAAAAAAATAAAGTTTTCATTTGTAGCAAAACCAGCCTTCAAGGAAAGCTTTCTATGAGCTTGTTGAGTGAATCTGCGGATTTTTTTTGCCCGTTTATCCAAGCGAGGTCAGGCAATGATGCTGATGTGAGGATCTTGCTCACAATCTACTTTCCTTTCTTCACCCCATTGGTATTTGAGGGTATTGAGGTTAAATGATCTGTGCGGCTAGTCATGTTATTTCACACCAAATTTACCCAACCATGCTTTTCTAGACCTTGTGGGCACTGTGGTACAGCCATGATAGGTCTTTCTCAAACTTTTCCACCAAACCATGGGCGGCATGGTGGCTCAGTGGTTAGCACTGCAGCCTTGCAGCACTGGGGTCCTGGGTTCAAATCTCACTAAGAACACCATCTGCAAGGAGTTTGTATGTTCTCCCTGTGTTTGCGTGGGTTTCCTCCGGTTTCCTCCCACACGCCAAAGACATACAGATAGGCACTCTAGATTGTGAGCCCCAATGGGGACAGTGTTGCCAAATGTATGTAAAGCGCTGTGGAATTAATAGCGCTATATAAATGAATAAAATTATTATTACTATTATTATTATTATTATTATTAAACGTGTTAGCATATAGTTGTCTAAAGTATCTTGGTACACTGAAGCATTAAGATTTATCATCAGAAGCCAATGATAACCCTTGAAAAACAAACCGATGGCATTATCGCTACTACATCAAACTTTACAGTTGGCACACTACAGTTCTAACATTCACCAAACTCTGACCAGTCCAATAGACTGCCAAAGAATCATGATTCATCACTGCACAGAATACCTTTCTACTGCTTCAGAGTCCAGTAGTGGAGTGCTTTACATCACAACATCTGACACTTGGCATTGAGCTTCATGAACTAAAGGGGTATTCCTATCTCCAAAATCCTATTCCAATATGTGGTAAACAGTTGTCAGTTTGTAAGCAGACACTGACAACTGGGTAAACCAAGTCTCTGGGTATCGCTGCCGCTGAGGGATGCTTGTCCAGGTCCCGTCCCCAATAGTGTTGCCTGGTGATCCATGACCTGCCTCCTGGCACTTAGTTTGACTTCAACTTGGTGGCCCAGTAGTATGGAACTAGCCAGGCCCCGCGTCCCACTATGGCCAAGTATGGGAGCTTGCTCTCAGGGCTCACGCTTGGGATTTCTGGACCATTTTGGATTGGAAAGTCCTATCCCCCTCGTTGCACTAATGCCCCGATTCTGGAGCGGGTGGGAACAGATCATCAAGGCTCCGTTCTCCTCAGGTGAATTATCGGGTTGCCTGAAGCTGCTTCCCGACCTAGGGTCCGTCTACCCCGTCAAGCCTTCGGCACCAGACCAGTGATAGTGTTAGGCTGCCAGCTGTCCTCCTCGACAGATCCAAGCACCTCGTCACAATCCCCTGCGACCGGGGGTCTGACTCCTCTAGGTTCAGACCACCGACAGTTCCTTCGGGAGTCACCGCTCCCGACTTCCTATAAGCACCTCACAGCTCGAGGGCTACTTCCCAACCTCTCTCCTTCAACTCTCAAACTCGACTCTCTACACTCCTCACTTCCCCTCCCTGACCCCCCAGGTGGGCGACTGTATTCCACTCAAGCCGTCCACTGGTGTGTCTGGTGGGTGTGTTGCAGGGTGTATCTAGGATTTGATTTGTTGTTGGAGGCAATACCATTTAGTTAGGGACCCACAACCAAGAGGGAGGCGGAATACCGCACAGAAGGGCAGCTTGTGCAGTACCCTGTGACGACCTGATAGTCCAGGGGCATCACACTTACTTCATGTGCAGGGTATCTCACTTTGACCTCCTGGTACTGAACTCATGTAATGACCCTTCTTTACAGTTTACTTCATCAGCCAGTAGCTTACTTTTTGGCTCCAACCTAAGGGCACCTGTATAAGTCTAGATCCCCATACAGGCCCCAAAGGGTGAAGGCCAAACTAATCCCTGAGATTTGGTAGATGGAGTGGCAAGCACTAAGTGTGATGCTAGTCACTACTTACGGATAGTATAGATGGAAGGGTAGTCAGACAAGCCAGGGTCAGGAAACAGGAGGACATGACAGGACACAGGGAGTAAGTAATAACGCAGTCAAGTCACAGGCCGAGAGTCAGAATACCAGGAGCACGTATTAAATTCAGCGAGCAGATAGAGACGTGGTCAGGTAACGGTTTGAGGTCAGAAGCCAGGAGGAACGACAAGAGCAGGAAGCAGGCAGATGGGAGTCAAACAACGGTCCGGGATCAAGAAACTTAGATCAGAACACAAGCACAAACGGAAGCCAAGAGCACAACTGCGGAACCACAGAGTATGACTGACGAGGTTCTGGGATAGCATGCTCAGTAATAAAACAGCAATTACCATGAAGGTGGAACACCTGATTAATCAGCACCTCCCAGAACCTGCATGGAATCCTGTGCTGTCAAACAATCTGCCACCTAGTGCTCAAAGAAACACAGCAGAGCATCTCCAAATGCAAGATGCTCTGCACAAAGGAAACATGTCACTGCCGTATCTGTAGTTCAGGAAGGCGCGGCAGAGCATCACCTGTGTGCAAGATGCTCTGCACAGAGGAATCATGACACTAAGATTTTCCATGCAAGCCTTATTAATAGCAGCCAGGTTACCATGAACAGTGCTCTCATAACAGTATATCTGGAACACAATGATGGATCCCCTTCAAGCAGTGGTGGAACAAAGGCAAGGCCTGGCCAGTTTTTCCAGGATATTGCCGAATGCTCACCTAGGTGCACACGTATTTCACTATGATTCTGCAAAATTATTGCTTTTAGTTTGTTTATATTATCAAGGGAGATCAACGTGGCCTAAGGCTTTCATTAATTACAGTCCAGTAGCAATTTTTTTGATGCCAAGGTGACAAAGGATGTTGACAAGCCCATGCTAAAATTATGTTTTCCTATGAAAGTTACTGCTGTTGATGATACAATTTTCACTCAAGGTGTGATGAAGTATATCGCTAATGGCTCATTCATCATAAGTTTTTCTCGCACGAGTGTCATCCATGTTTTTCCACACATAGCACTCGTACCTTTGATAGTTTATGGGATTGTACACATGTCCTATCTTTTTTTTGGACAGAGTGATTTCTACAAAAGGACGGACACTTGTCCAATTATGTTCTTATTGTTGGATCATACTTGCCAATGTAAATCTATGAATCCATGAAAAAAATATACAGCGCTATAATCAGTTTAAACTTAGACTAAACTGTCTAAATGGCAAGTCAAAATACACCAGGTGAATAAGTAATGAACACGTCACCAATATTCTAAGTAAATATATTTCTACACATGATATTGACATGAATTTCTCACCAGATGTTGGTAACAACCCATCCAATTCACACAAGAAAAGAAATTAAACCATAGATGTTTGTAAATTTAGTGATGTGTAATAATGAGAAATGACCCAGGGAAAAAGTATTGAACACATGAAGAAAGAGAGGTGCAAAAAGTCATGAAAAGTCATGACATTAGCTGAAATTTAATAGTAAATAAAAAGCAATCATGCCAATTAGTTTATTTGGAGCTTGAAAAAAAAAACACAAAACATTTTTGAGCGCTGTATCAAAGATTTTCTGTAGTATTAAAAATGCGGATTCACATTTGCACAAAAAAACGCATCAAATAAGAGGGAAAACGTATAAAATAAAGCAGCAAAAGAATCTTACTTTGTTGTGGGATACGGACATCTGCACATTAACGCTACATGTGAACACGGCCTCAACTGTACATGTTTATTACTTTTTTTATAGCTGTAATAGAGAAGACAAATCAATCACAGCAAGGTTTTACACCATTTACTTATCACCATAAAGAAACCTGATCGCTGTGCTGTGCATATCGTTATGATTTACATTGACATCAAATGTGTTGTGTTATTTTCTGATTTAGGAATTTTTTGTTTGTTTTTAAAATCACATTAAAAAGTCATTATTGTAAATGTTTTTTTTATTTTTTTTGTAATTTTATGGGAAGAAAAAAAAGTCTGTATTTTATTCTCGCCCTAGAATCCAGGGCCATATGCAATGTATCTCTCTGTATCAGTATAAACTGCCTATGGAGTTAGAGCCTGCAGTGCTGAAAATTCTCACAGTACCATCGGCTGAGCCTGTGGCTCAAGGCTTTGGCTGTTCCTTGCAATTATAGAGGCTTTATGTTTAAATCTCAAGGAAACTCACAAAATAGGAAAAAAAGTGCAAACTTGACAGAAAATTACTAGTGAGGAGCAAATAGTAACTATTTGGGTTCAGATTATTTGTACTAAATCTCAAAGTACTATTCCAGTGCTCGTCATCATACATAGTTAATGTGGAACCCGAGCAATTTTCATGAAGAGTTTTTAGAAAAATGCTCGGGTTCTCCAATGACTTTCATTAGGTTAACTGTTTGTGACAAATACCAGAATAGTACTTTGGAATTCATTACAAATAATCTGAACACGAAAAGTTACTATTCGCCTATCACTAGTGTTGAGCAAATATACTCAGCACTATTTGTTATTCACACAAATATTAAGGTATTTGTTACTCATCGAGAATTTTGTTATTTCCCCCTTGAGTTTTAAGTCCCCTCCACGCATATTTGGCGCTTGATTTTCAGTGACTAAAAATGTCAGGATTGCCTGCCAATCACACTAATGCCATAGCCATCTTTGCTACTGGCATTGCTGTGTTTGGCATGCACAGTGAAAAAAAATTACTTGTGGTCCCATATTTTGTTTAATTGCTTAATGAAAAAATTAAAAAAAAGAAACACATGAGCTCCTGCCCATATTTGATAACTAGCACAGAGAAAGCAAACAGCTGGGTACTTGTATTCTCAGGCTGGCAAAGGCCATGATTATTGTGCCATCCACAGCATAAAAATAACAGGCCGCAACCACCCCACAATTGGTGCATATATGAGATGCGCCATTTGTGGCACTTTACCCGCTTCATCCCGATTGCGCTGATGCAGTGGCTATCGAGGTCAAATATGAGGTTGATGTCAGCTGTGATTTGTCAAGAATCACAGCTGCCCTTAAGCCCTGGATTGGTAATGAGACCCCCAATTACCAACCCTGTAAATAAAAAGAAAAAAAACACAAACACACAATAATCCTTTATTTTAAAAAATAAGAAAACACACCCTCACCAATTTAACTTCAAAAACACCCTCGCAGTTCCAAAGTAATCTACACAACATCTCACAAAGGAGAAAGTGCTTTCTAATTATATAAAATGAAGTTTTTTTGTGTTTGTGTTTTTTCTTTTTACTTACAGGGTTGCTAATGGGGGTCTCAAAGACACCTCTTCTTACCAACCCAGAGCTTAATGGCAGCTGCCATTTTGACAAATCACAGCTGACATCAACACCCAGCCCCCCTGCTGTATGCTTTATTTGATCTGATTATCAAAAATGGGCAGGAGCCCATGTGTTTATTTTTATTATTTACTTAAATAAATTTAAAAAAATTTGTGAGGGAGCATCTAATTTTGATAACCAACCAAGATAAAGCCCACAGCTGGGGGCTGCAGCCCTCAGCTGTCTACTTTACCTGCCCTGGTCATTACAAATAGCCGGGGGACCACACATTTTTTTTCACTTTACCTGCCAAACACGGTAATGCCAGTAGCAAAGATGGCTACAGCATATCAGTGATTCGCAGGCAATGCCCGGATGTTTAGGTGCCAAACATGCGGGAAGGGAACTAGAAACTCATGAATATCAAAATACTAAACAAAATACGAGTAACGAATATCCCGAATATCTTAATATTCATGTGAGTAACGAATAGTGATGGGTGAATAGTAAATATTCATGTTCGGATTATTCGTGATGGCCGGACCCGGACTATAAAAGTCTGTATCCATGTGGGTTTAAAAGTACCCAAGCACCAACCCCGGGCCCAGAGTTCCCAGGGAACTATGGGTAACAATCGAGATCTGCCAACTTGGGTAATAAAAAATAAATAAAGGAAAAATAAAGAAAAAAAGGGAATAGCAGGTGTGTTATACCTATCGAGACTCCAGCGCAGCTGTAACACTGCTTCCCAGCTGCTCACACTGCTTCTGGGGTCCCTCATTAATATCATACATATTCACTGCTTCCCCCGCCCACCAGAAATCATAGTGTCTCTGATTGATTGAAGTCAGATGCGCCGCCACCCTGTGTGTCTGACATACATATGCACTGCTTCCCCCTCCCACAAGAAATCTCAGTATCTCTGATTGATTGAAGTCAGATGCGCCACCACCCTGTGTGACTGACAGCGTGTCTGACTGCTTGCAATCACAGGCACTGTATGTGTCCCTATATTGGTGTAAAAATAAATAAATTAAAAAATTGGCATTGGGTCCCCCATATTATGATACCCAGCACATATACAGCATACAGCTACAGGCTGCAGCCCCCAGACGTGTGCTTATCTTGGCTGTGTATCAAAATAAGGGGATCGCTTGGGACTTTTTTTTAAATTATTTAAATACATCATTTTTAAAAAAATCGGTGTGAGCCCCCCCCCAATTTTGATACCCAGCCATGAGAAAGCCAACAGCTGTGGACTGGTATTATCAAGCTGGTTAGACCCATGGTCATTGGGGCTCCCAGCCTAAAAATAACAGCCCGCGGCCACACAGGATTGTCTCGTACATTAGATGTGACAATCCCTGAACTTTGCCAAGCTCATCTCGATTGCCCTGGTGCAGTGGCAATCTGGGTGATAAGAGGTTAATGTCAGCTCACAACTGCCACTAAGCCGTAAATTAGTAATGGGAAAGGTCTATGAGACCCCCATTACTAATCTGTGAGTGTGTTAAAAATATACTCTTAAATATATTTTTCTTCAAATACGTGATAAGAAGCATGAAAAATGTACTTCAAAATGTGTAAAAATAAATGTATTTTATATCTGATAAAAATGGTTGCCAAATTATAAAGTTGCAGTTCAGTTACAGAAAGGAAAAATAATATTCTTCATTAGCTTACGTAAAGAGTTAATAATTAGTCCATACTAATCAATAGAAATCTTCATCCATCTTCCCTTGGGTTCTGAATGGAAGCAGGAGTGATATGCTGTAGGCCTGACAGCATGTGTTCATCTTGCAGGCTCGATGGATCCCTGGGTCAGTTGGCAACGTGCAGGAGAGAGACCCCCTCCCTCCATGTCATGTTAAATATATGGCAGCTGTCCAAACCTTATAGGGAAATTACTGCTGGACGCATGTTACATGATGTAATCCTCTAACAGTATCTGGAAAGGTCCGGATAATATATACACATATATATATATATATATATATATATATATATCTATATATATAGATATATATATAGATATCATACTATGTCAGCACTTATCTATATAGATATATCAATACAGACACCTTAATATTTATTCCTTATAAGAACTGTTATCAATAAGCTATGCCCTCCAATATAGACAGGACTATCAACATATATAATATATCCTTTTATAAAGTGTTTGATAACTAGATGTATTAATTTTAATGTTTTTACAGAGTGAAAAGAAATAAACACAAACACTAAAAAAATCATTTATTTGAAATAAAATAAAAAATACTACCCTCTTTCTCCCCATTATTAACCCCCAAAACACCCAATTCCAATGCAATTTTACACAAGGTCCTACAGCGATTCCAACTCTGCTACATACATACTGAATGCTGTGAGCTTCAGGCAGATAATGACTGTGCCACATATGGAGCGGTGACCTCACTCAGTTTATCTGAGGTCATAGCTTGAGGTTCCCATGGTACCCCAGCTTTGACCATAGGTAAACTGACCTCATTAAACTCTATAACATCACCTCAGGTGAGGTCACTGAATTCACAGACCTGCATCTTGTGGAAGAAAACAGCAATTTTCTGCCAGGAGGTGCAAATTTGGTGCTGAAATGTCTGCACCAGATTTCAGCCCCAAATTTGTACTTCCTGGCAGAAAACGGCTCTGAAACTATGGGGTCCACTTATTTTTACCTTATGCAAAAGTGAAAATTTGAGGCTAAAGCAACAGTTAATGAAAAAAAATGAAAAATTGTCAATATGAGAACTTAATGTTATCAAATTCTGTGAAGTAGCTATGGGTTCAAAATTCTTACTATAACCATTAAAAAGATCCTTAAGGGGTGTAGATTCCAAAATGGGGTCACTTGTTTGGGGTTTCTAATGTCTAGGTACCTTAGGGGCCCTGCAAATGTGACATGGTGCCTGCAATCTATTTCAGCCAAAGTTATGTTCCAAATGGTGCTCTTTCCATTCTGAGCCCTCCCATTTGCCCAAACATAGATTTCTGATCACATGTGGGGTATCAGCATGCTCAGAAGAAATTTGGTAACAAATTGGGAGGTCCATTTTCTCATGCTATCCCTTGTAAAAGTCAAAAACAACATTTTAAAGGGAAAATTATTTTTTTTTCATTCCACTTTGCATTAAATCATGTGTAACACCAAAAGGGTAAAAAAAAATTGCTAACAGGAGTTTTGAAGTATTTGAGGGTTGCAATTTTTAAAATTGTATCCCTTTTTGGGGACTTTCCAATATATAGGCCCCTCAGAGTCCATTTAAATCTAAATATGTCCCTAAAGAAAAAGGTTTTGTAAATTTCTGGAAGAATTGAGAAACCCTTCTCTCATCCTAATAAAATAAAATGATGTAGAAGAAGAATGTCCAGCATCCAGGATCCATAAAAAGTAGAACTTTTTTTGTGATAAATATATTCATTGAATAAGGAAACTTAGTCCGAAACACGTTTGTATGATTACAGAAATTTTTGGCCATTTTATGTTTTAATTTTTCTATATGGATTGAAGGTTATTTATCACAATAAATTTCTACTAATCATGGATCCTGGATGCCGGATATTCATCTACTACATACAGTCTGCATTACCTGAATCCGATGCATGGTTCCATGAATGGGTGAGCTGACTTTTGGGGTTCTGTTGTGTCATAAGATAAAATTACATTTGAAAAATGATGTAGATGTAAAGTATACATATGGGTTATCCATTAATTATTTGTACAGCATGACTAACTGGTTTAAGGCTATGTTAACACAGGGCGTTTTTGGTAAGTTTTTTCCTGACCAAAACCTGAACTTGTGGCAGGAAATGTCATTTGAGTCATCTGCATTTTTGGCGCCTTTTTGGTGCGTTTTTTAGTGGCGTTTGTTGTATCAATGAAAAAATGGTGCAAAAACGCTGCAAAGAACTGACATGCCCCTTCTTTGAAACCTGCAGCAAAAACGTAGGTATTTGACAAAACAGTCAGGAAAAAATCTGCAGGTGTGTGCGTGTGTGTGTGCGTGTGTGTGTGCGTGTGTGTGTGCGCGTGCGTGTGTGTGTGCGTGTGTGTGTGCGTGTGTGTGCGTGCGTGTGAGCGTGTGTGTGCACGTGTGTGTGTGTGTGTGTGTGTGTATGAGATTTCAGAAATCTCATAGACTTTGCTGGGACTGTAAAAAGCACCTTTTTATTAGCATGGATTTCCATAAAGCCAAGGCAAATCTGCAGCTAAAAAATGCAGCAAAAACTTACGAAACAAGCCCTGTGTGAACATAGCCTAAAGATAAAAAAAAAGTGTGAAATTGCAAATTTTTCTACATTTTCTTAAAAATTCTGATATTTTTACAAATAAACGCAAAACCTATTGACCTAAATTTATCACTAACATAAAGTACAATGTGTCCCACAAAAAAACCAATCTCAAAATCAGCGGGATTCGTTGAAGCGTTCCAGAATTATTACCACTCTAGAAGGTGGCCCGATTCTACGCATCGGGTATTCTAGAATTTACGTATTGCGTAGTTCATGTATGATTTTTGTTATAGATATATATATATATATATCTATATATATATATATATATATATATAGATGTTGTTGTGTGTAGTTACCAAGTGTTTGTGTAGGGCGCTGTACATGTTCTGTGTGTTGTCTGGGTGTGGCGGGGGGTGAGAGCGGTGTTGTATGTGTGTTGCGTTGTTTGTGGAGCGCTGTGTGTCTGTCGCGTTGTGTGTGTGTGTGTTGCGCGGTTTGTGTGGGTGTGGTGTGTTTTGGGGGGAGGTATGTTTTGTGCAATGTGTGTGTTGTGCGGTATGTGCGTATATTTATGTATGCCGCGGTGTTTGTGTGTTGGTGTTGTGTGTGTGCAGCGTTGTCTGTGTGTGTGGGTGTCTGTGTATGGCGGTGTTTGTGGTTCCCTGTGTGTGTGTGTGTGTGTGTGTGTTGGGGGGAGGTGTGCACCTCCCATCATGCTCCATCCCCCATGCTGCGCACCCCCCATCATGCCCCATCCCCTATGCTGCGCATTCCCCATCGTGCTCCATCCCCCATGCTGCGCACCCCCCATCGTGCTCCATCCCCCATGCTGCGCACTCCCCATCGTGCTCCATCCTCCATGCTGCGCACTCCCCATCGTGCTCCATCCTCCATGCTGCGCACTCCCTATCATGCTCCATCCCCCATGCTGCGCACCCCCCATCGTGCTACATCCCCCATGCTGTGCACCCCCATCGTACTCCATCCGCCATGCTGCGCACTCCCCATCGTGCTACATCCCCCATGCTGCGCACTCCCCATCGTGCTACATCCCCCATCGTGCTACATCCCCCATCGTGCTATATCCCCCATTCTGCGCACTCCCCATCATGCTACATCCCCCATGCTGCGCACCCGCCATCGTGCTACATCCCCCATGCTGCGCACTCCCCATCGTGCTACATCCCCCATGCTGCGCACTCCCCATCGTGCTACATCCCCCATGCTGCGCACCTCCCCATCGTGCTACATCCCCCATGCTGCGCACTCCCCATCGTGCTACATCCCCCATGCTGCGCACTCCCCATCGTGCTACATCCCCCATGCTGCACACTCCCCATCGTGCTACATCCCCCATGCTGCGCACTCCCCATCGTTCTACATCCCCCATGCTGCGCACTCCCCATCGTGCTACATCCCCCATGCTGCGCACCCCCCATCGTGCTACATCCCCCATCGTGCTACATCCCTCATCGTACTACATCCCCCATGCTGCGCACTCCCCATCGTGCTACATCCCCCATGCTGCGCACCCACCATCGTGCTACATCCCCCATGCTGCGCACTCCCCATCGTGCTACATCCCCCATGCTGCGCACTCCCCATCGTGCTACATCCCCCATGCTGCGCACTCCCCATCGTGCTACATCCCCCATGCTGCGCACCCCATCGTGCTACATCCCCCATGCTGCGCACCCCCCATCGTGCTACATCCCCCATGCTATAATAGTTCTCCTATTATACTCAGAGAGGAGTATAATAGGAGGACTGTAATAGGAGGAGTAGTCCTGGGGGGAGAGGAGTATAATGCCGGCTCCCTGCACATGTGTACCGGGAGCCGGTGTACGCTGGTAACTATGATACACATCGGGTAACTAAGGGACCTTAGTTACCCGATGTGTATAATGGTTACCAGCGTTCACGGGCTCCGTCAAGATCCCAGCATCACAAGGTTATGTCTGGCGCTGCTGGGATCGTGACGGAGCCGGTGTACACTGGTAACTATGATACACATCGGGTAACCAAGGGACCTTAGTTACCCGATGTGTATAATGGTTACCAGCGTTCACGGCCTCCGTCAAGATCCCAGCATCGCAAGGTTATGTCTGGCGCTGCTGGGATCGTGACGGAGCCGGTGTACACTGGTAACTATGATACACATCGGGTAACCAAGGGACCTTAGTTACCCGATGTGTATAATGGTTACCAGCGTTCACGGGCTCCGTCAAGATCCCAGCATCGCAAGGTTATGTCTGGCGCTGCTGGGATCGTGACGGAGCCGGTGTACACTGGTAACTATGATACACATCGGGTAACCAAGGGACCTTAGTTACCCGATGTGTATAATGGTTACCAGCGTTCACGGCCTCCGTCAAGATCCCAGCATCGCAAGGTTATGTCTGGCGCTGCTGGGATCGTGACGGAGCCGGTGTACACTGGTAACTATGATACACATCGGGTAACCAAGGGACCTTAGTTACCCGATGTGTATAATGGTTACCAGCGTTCACGGGCTCCGTCAAGATCCCAGCATCGCAAGGTTATGTCTGGCGCTGCTGGGATCGTGACGGAGCCGGTGTACACTGGTAACTATGATACACATCGGGTAACCAAGGGACCTTAGTTACCCGATGTGTATAATGGTTACCAGCGTTCACGGCCTCCGTCAAGATCCCAGCATCGCAAGGTTATGTCTGGCGCTGCTGGGATTGTGACGGAGCCGGTGTAGAAGCAAGCGATATCCCAAGATGTTGTGAATGTGTGGATGGGATGTGTGAGGTGTGTGTGAGAGTGAGTGTGATCTGATGTGTGTGTGTGTACTCACCTGGGAGTCGGAGCTCCGTGTCAGTTGGGCCAGAGCGAGCGTGCATTGCGTGAGGGGGCGGGGCCTGCAGAGAGCCGGGGCGAGAGGCCAATCCGTGTGGGGGGGCAGGGCCATGGCGAGCCCAGCGGTTAATCAGCTTTGTGTCACCGTAAGGACACAATTTTGGAGCATGACAGACAGACAGACAGACAGACAGACAGAATAAGTCAATTATATATATAGACTAGAAGGTGGCCCGATTCTACGCATCGGGTATTCTAGAATTTACGTATTGTGTAGTTCATGTATGATTTTTGTTATAGATATAGATATAGATATAGATATATATATATATATATATATATATATATAGATGTTGTTGTGTGTAGTTACCAAGTGTTTGTGTAGGGCGCTGTACATGTTCTGGGTGTTGTCTGGGTGTGGCGGGAGGTGAGAGCAGTGTTGTATGTGTGTTGCGTTGTTTGTGGAGCGCTGTGTGTCTGTCGCGTTGTGTGTGTGTGTGTTGCACGGTTTGTGTGGGTGTGGTGTGTTTTGGGGGGAGGTATGTTTTGTGCAATGTGTGTGTTGTGCGGTATGTGCGTATATTTATGTATGCCGCGGTGTTTGTGTGTTGGGTGTTGTGTGTGTGCAGCGTTGTCTGTGTGTGTGGGTGTCTGTGTATGGCGGTGTTTGTGGTTCCCTGTGTGTGTGTGTGTGTGTGTGTTGGGGGGAGGTGTGCACCTCCCATCGTGCTCCATCCCCCATGCTGCGCACCCCCCATCGTGCCCCATCCCCTATGCTGCGCATTCCCCATCGTGCTCCATCCCCCATGCTGCGCACTCCCCATCGTGCTCCATCCTCCATGCTGCGCACTCCCCATCATGCTCCATCCCCCATGCTCCTCACCCCCCATCGTGCTACATCCCCCATGCTGCGCACCCCCCATCGTGCTCCATCCGCCATGCTGCGCACTCCCCATCGTGATACATCCCCCATGCTGCGCACTCCCCATCGTGTTACATCCCCCATGCTGCGCACTCTCCATCGTGCTACATCCCCCATGCTGCGCACCCCCCATCATGCTACATCCCCCATCATGCTACATCCCCCATCGTACTACATCCCCCATGCTGCGCACTCCCCATCGTGCTACATCCCCCATGCTGCGCACCCACCATCGTGCTACATCCCCCATGCTGCGCACTGCCCATCGTGCTACATCCCCCATGCTGCGCACTCCCCATCATGCTACATCCCCCATGCTGCGCACTCCACATCGTGCTACATCCCCCATGCTGCGCACCCCATCGTGCTACATCCCCCATGCTGCGCACCCCCCATCGTGCTACATCCCCCATGCTATAATAGTTCTCCTATTATACTCAGAGAGGAGTATAATAGGAGGACTGTAATAGGAGGAGTAGTCCTGGGGGGAGAGGAGTATAATGCCGGCTGCCTGCACATGTGTACCGGTAGCCGGTGTACGCTGGTAACTATGATACACATTGGGTAACTAAGGGACCTTAGTTACCCGAAGTGTATAATGGTTACCAGCGTTCACGGGCTCCGTCAAGATCCCAGCATCGCAAGGTTATGTCTGGCGCTGCTGGGATCGTGACGGAGCCGGTGTACTCTGGTAACTATGATACACATCGGGTAACCAAGGGACCTTAGTTACCCGATGTGTATAATGGTTACCAGCGTTCACGGCCTCCGTCAAGATCCCAGCATCGCAAGGTTATGTCTGGCGCTGCTGGGATCGTGACGGAGCCGGTGTACACTGGTAACTATGATACACATCGGGTAACCAAGGGACCTTAGTTACCCGATGTGTATAATGGTTACCAGCGTTCACGGCCTCCGTCAAGATCCCAGCATCGCAAGGTTATGTCTGGCGCTGCTGGGATCGTGACGGAGGCGGTGTACACTGGTAACTATGATACACATCGGGTAACCAAGGGACCTTAGTTACCCGATGTGTATAATGGTTACCAGCGTTCACGGGCTCCGTCAAGATCCCAGCATCGCAAGGTTATGTCTGGCGCTGCTGGGATCGTGACGGAGCCGGTGTAGAAGCAAGCGATATCCCAGGATGTTGTGAGTGTGTGGATGTGATGTGTGAGGTGTGTGTGAGAGTGAGTGTGATCTGATGTGTGTGTGTACTCACCTGGGAGTCGGAGCTCCGTGTCAGTTGGGCCAGAGCGAGCGTGCATTGCATGAGGGGGCGGGGCCTGCAGAGAGCCGGGGCGAGAGGCCAATCCGTGTGGGGGGGTGGGGCCATGGCGAGCCCAGCGGCCAATCAGCTTTGTGTCACCGTAAGGACACAATTTTGGAGCATGACAGACAGACAGACAGACAGACAGTCAGAATAAGGCAATTATATATATAGACTAGAAGGTGGCCCGATTCTACGCATCGGGTATTCTAGAATTTACGTATTGTGTAGTTCATGTATGATTTTTGTTATAGATATAGATATAGATATAGATATATATATATATATATATATATATATATATATATAGATGTTGTTGTGTGTAGTTACCAAGTGTTTGTGTAGGGCGCTGTACATGTTCTGGGTGTTGTCTGGGTGTGGCGGGGGGTGAGAGCGGTGTTGTATGTGTGTTGCGTTGTTTGTGGAGCGCTGTGTGTCTGTCGCGTTGTGTGTGTGTTGCGCGGTTTGTGTGGGTGTGGTGTGTTTTGGGGGGGAGGTATGTTTTGTGCAATGTGTGTGTTGTGCGGTATGTGCGTATATTTATGTATGCCGCGGTGTTTGTGTGTTGGGTGTTGTGTGTGTGCAGCGTTGTCTGTGTGTGTGGGTGTCTGTGTATGGCGGTGTTTGTTGTTCCCTGTGTGTGTGTGTGTGTTGGGGGGAGGTGTGCACCTCCCATCGTGCTCCATCCCCCATGCTGCGCACCCCCCATTTTGCCCCATCCCCTATGCTGCGCATTCTCCATCGTGCTCCATCCCCCATGCTCCGCACCCCCATCGTGCTCCATCCCCCATGCTGCGCACTCCCCATCGTGCTCCATCCTCCATGCTGCGCACTCCCCATCATGCTCCATCCCCCATGCTGCGCACCCCCCATCGTGCTACATCCCCCATGCTGCGCACCCCCCATTGTGCGCCATCCGCCATGCTGCGCACTCCCCATCGTGCTACATCCCCCATGCTGCACACTCCCCATCGTGCTACATCCCCCATGCTGCGCACTCCCCATCGTGCTACATCCCCCATGCTGCGCACCCCCCATCGTGCTACATCCCCCATCGTGCTACATCCCCCATCGTACTACATCCCCCATGCTGCGCACTCCCCATCGTGCTACATCCCCCATGCTGCGCACCCACCATCGTGCTACATCCCCCATGCTGCGCACTCCCCATCGTGCTACATCCCCCATGCTGCGCACCCCCCATCGTGCTACATCCCCCATCGTGCTACATCCCCCATCGTACTACATCCCCCATGCAGCGCACTCCCCATCGTGCTACATCCCCCATGCTGCGCACCCACCATCGTGCTACATCCCCCATGCTGCGCACTCCCCATCGTGCTACATCCCCCATGCTGCGCACTCCCCATCGTGCTACATCCCCCATGCTGCGCACTCCCCATCGTGCTACATCCCCCATGCTGCGCACCCCATCGTGCTACATCCCCCATGCTGCGCACCCCCCATCGTGCTACATCCCCCATGCTATAATAGTTCTCCTATTATACTCAGAGAGGAGTATAATAGGAGGACTGTAATAGGAGGAGTAGTGCTGGGGGGAGAGGAGTATAATGCTGGCTCCCTGCACATGTGTACCGGGAGCCGGTGTACGCTGGTAACTATGATACACATCGGGTAACTAAGGGACCTTAGTTACCCGATGTGTATAATGGTTACCAGCGTTCACGGGCTCCGTCAAGATCCCAGCATCGCAAGGTTATGTCTGGCGCTGCTGGGATCGTGACGGAGCCGGTGTACACTGGTAACTATGATACACATCGGGTAACCAAGGGACCTTAGTTACCCGATGTGTATAATGGTTACCAGCGTTCACGGCCTCCGTCAAGATCCCAGCATCGCAAGGTTATGTCTGGCGCTGCTGGGATCGTGACGGAGCCGGTGTACACTGGTAACTATGATACACATCGGGTAACCAAGGGACCTTAGTTACCCGATGTGTATAATGGTTACCAGCGTTCACGGGCTCCGTCAAGATCCCAGCATTGCAAGGTTATGTCTGGCGCTGCTGGGATCGTGACGGAGCCGGTGTAGAAGCAAGCGATATCTCAGGATGTTGTGAGTGTGTGGATGTGATGTGTGAGGTGTGTGTGAGAGTGAGTGTGATCTGATGTGTGTGTGTGTACTCACCTGGGAGTCGGAGCTCTGTGTCAGTTGGGCCAGAGCGAGCGTGCATTGCGTGAGGGGGGCGGGGCCTGCAGAGAGTCGGGGCGAGAGGCCAATCCGTGTGGGGGGGCGGGGCCATGGCGAGCCCAGCGGCCAATCAGCTTTGTGTCACCATAAGGACACAATTTTGGAGCATGACAGACAGACAGACAGACAGACAGAATAAGGCAATTATATATATAGATAAAATGAACTAGTCAGATTTCCAAAAATTGGCCTGGTCAATAAGGTCTAACTTGGCTCCGTCATTAAGGGGTTAATAATACTACACAATTACAATGCCTACGAATCTAAAGCAGCCGACACATACAGTAGCTGAGAAACATTGTCTAGCTGTACAACGAATGGCCATGTTAAACAGAATAAACAAGGCTCAGAAACAAAAGAGCTGTTATGAGAAGAGCTTCTTTGTGTATTTATCATCTGAAACATTGAACCACTTTGGATAAACACTACATGGGTACTAAAGAGGATTATTACCATATGTAAAGCAAATGTGGAAAGACACTACAAACTTGTTTTTATAAATGTTTTCAAAGGAAAGCAGATATTGGCAGCAGATATCTATTCAGACAAGTGAGGGTTCTATCACCTTGTGTTGATTTAGCTGTAAACACTTGAGCATAAGAGATGTAAGTGATGATGAAATAATATATACGCATACACACAATGCATACAGATGACTATAGGGAGGATGGCAGGGAGCAGAGAATAGTTCACACTTCAAATGACTGACACTTTTCACAAGAACTCCTTCCTCATTTCCTCAAGGGTCACTCAGTGGCGTACATAGAAATCACAGGGCCACGTACACAAGTTCTAATTGCTCCTCCCCCTCCAATATATATTATTGCACATTAATAAATTAATCAGAAACCTTACCATAAAACGTCATAATTTGATACAGGATCAATCAGACAAATATTCTGATACAGATCATACTATTAAAGAGTTTCAGAACGTGGATCTTAATGACATTATTGGAAATGTTAATGGTGATATCCTTCATATTTCTTATTGTTGTAAAGGTCCATAGATATATTGTCAGTGTGAGAGCTCTGTTCAAGTAGGACCGTGAAGAAGGTACATAGCGCTGAAACATGTAGTCCATTGCTGGATTGCAAATTATTTGCTTGGAGTTCCTCACATATTTGTTATAACATTTTAATGAATTAATAAAAAAGAAGATTTTTACCAAATATATATATATATATATATAGATAGATAGATAGATAGATAGACAGATAGATAGAGAGATAGATAGATATAAAGAATTTGGAGAAATGGGATCCAGCGAAAAGATGAATTTTCACCAAATAATTGAAAAACTCTGAACATGATTAAAACCTGAGCAAAACAACGCATTGTTCTGTCTGCTTCCTCATGAAACAAGCCTTACTTGCTGGATTTTAATAACTTCTACAATAAATTTTTAGACTTTTAATTTACCCGGTCAGAGCTGGACTTTCTATTTTTCTATATTGATTAGTGGCCAAGCTACTCCATGCGCAGGACTTCTGGATGCATCAGCAAGTTATTGATCGGTGAGCTGGACTTTCTTTACCTTATGATTTTAAGTTGTTATAATATTATCTACTTCTGGACTACACATATTTATTAAATTTCTGGGCAGTTCACAACTATCTGTACTGATGTATGGATGCATTCCATGACTAAGGGGCACTTTGCACACTACGACATCGCAAGCCGATGCTTGCGATGCCGAGCGCGATAGTCCCCGCCCCCGTCGCAGCTGCGATATCATGGTGATAGCTGGCGTAGCGAACATTATCGCTACGCCAGCTTCACATGCACTCACCTGCCCTGCGACGTCGCTCTGGCCGGCGACCCGCCTCCTTATTAAGGGCGCGGGTTATGCGGCGTCATAGCGATGTCACACGGCAGGCGGCCAATAGAAGCGGAGGAGCGGAGATGAGCGGGACGTAAACATCCCGCCCACCTCCTTCATTCCGCATAGCTGGCGTGAGCCGCAGGACGCAGGTACGAGATGTTCCTCCCTCCTGCGGCTTCACACACAGCGATGTGTGATGCCGCTGGAACGAGGAACATCATCGTAACATCGGTCATTTCCAAATTATGGAAATGACCGACGCTACACCGATGATACGATTACGATGATTTTGCGCTCGTTAATCGTATCAAAAAGGCTTTACACACTACGATATCGCCTGCGATGCCGGATGTGCGTCACTTTCAATTTGACCCCACCGAAATCGCACCTGCGATGTCGTAGTGTGCAAAGTGCCCCTAAGACCTCTATCGGTCGAAACATGTAGAAATTTTTTCCTCTGTCCGTGGATTACACGCTTTTTCCTGTCCCTTCACAAAGTGATCTGTATTTTTGTGTTTTTTATTCTGGATTCAATCAAATTTGGAGTTTTCTTACTTGAGTCTCCTTGCTAAGGCGCTGGATTTGCTTTTGTTCCTGTATCGTTTATTCCCACCCGGGTTTGGGAGTTTTTCCATGTGCCGCCGGCTTTCCTAGGAGTGAAGAGGGGTGAGCTGGACTTTTTTCTATTTTACCTAAAATGAAGGTAGTCTCAGGTTTAAAGTTGTAGTGCATAGGGTTGGGTGAACCCCAAACTGTAAAGATCAGGGATCGTACCGATCACATAGTGATCGTGTACACAGCCTGATCACAAGCTTTCCCGAAAAGCTCGTGTTACAGATCGGGTCCAGGGATTAAAAAAAAAGCACATTATTAAAAAACATTGTGATCATACTTACAGGTCCCGCGACACATCCTACAGACTCTGCCTCCCGGCGCTTCTGCTTCTGTACCACTCCAGTGTTAGTCGGGCTGCTCGGATCCGGGATCGTGGTTCGAGGGGGTCTGGACCCGGCTTGGCGAACACTCTGATCTGTATAAAAGGGGTATTTACAGGGGATAACTTCATGACGCCACCTGCGGGTTGTGGTAATGGGAGTACCATCGCTGCTGGAAGGAGTACCGGGGGCAGATGGGGTTAAGCACCTAGATGTCAGTCCCTCCGCAGGTAGGGAAGGCCACGAGCTCAGTGTGTCGGTGGTTATTTGGGAGAGCAGTGTGCAGGGGACCAGGGTACTCACTGTGGGTAGTTGTGGTGCTGGATGAGGTTTATAAAGGAGACACACACGCTGTAGGTACACCAAAGTCTCTGTGTACAGCTGCCACTGCCGGGAGCCCGTCCAAGTACCCGGTCCCACCAATGTTACTTAGTAATCCGGAGCCTGCCTCCGTGCACAATTTATGGTCCTTTGGTTGTCCCCGTGGCTTGAAGCTGTTGGTGGCCCTGCTCACTATTTGTAGTGTAGCTGTGCTCTTGAGGGCTGGCACGCGGAACTTTAGTGGGTTGCTGTGTCTGGATACACCCCTGTACCCCTCATTGTGCTGATGCCCTCAACCTCTGAGCTCGTAGGGATGTCCTTGGAGGTCCTCTCCCTTACAGGTGAATTACCAGGACGTTGAATCGGCTCCTGACCTAGGGTCCTGTACCCCGTCGTGCTCAGTACTGGTCAGTTCTTTTGGGCTTTCTGCTGCGGGCAGTCCTCCAAGACTATGTCCGTCACACCCTTGTCCAATGTCACTGCTACCGGTCCTCGACTCCTCTGGACCCGGGTCACCACTTGCGACCCAACCAGTGCCCTTAGCTCCCCAGGAGCTCACTCTCCCAGCTCCTCTCTCTTTGGAGCCTACTTTTCTTCTCTTCTGTCTCTCTCTAACAGTCTGCTCAGTCCTCCAGTGGCTGGCCCATTTCCAGTCACTCCAAGGCCTCTGGTGTGTCTAGCAGTATCTGATGTGAGTGGGTTTTGGTGCAGATGGGAGTGACATCGGTTTCTTGGGCACCTGGAACCATGGGGGGTAGGCCCTGCACCCTGGGTAAGGATGCAGTACCATGTCGCACACTGATGTTTTCAGGGGTGCCACATTCCCTCTTGGCTAAACGTAGCTCATCCGCCAGTTACAGCGCACACAGAGTTTTATGGAACTGGAAATAAAAGATAACATATAAATATTCTTCCCACGCAGGGGAGGCACATTTCTTATAACATATAAAACATAGAGAGTCCAATACTGGAACACCTGGGAACACCGATTGTAGCGGTAGCCGGGGCCTTGGCCTACTCCGCTGCAGCCCCTTCCTGTGACAGTCCAGTCCCATTGTCCCTTTCCCTTCAACCTGCTACCCAAAACACCTGAACCCCTGGTGCCACCGCTAGCCATGGTGTCGCACCAGCCCGAGTTCCTTGCATTGTCTGTGGTGACGAGATTGAGGTCTTGGTGTTGCAGAGGACTACTCTAGTAGGTGCAACTATTTACAAAAAGCACAAGTTCGTGCTGGCTGCTGCCATTCCTGGAGCCATGGTTCATTTTTTAAATGCTAGGAAGGTAAAACAGGGTCCATGCACGGGTGCAAAATTGTAAAACTTTTCAAAATCAGGTTACTTATTCAGAGATTATTCTTTAGCAGCATATTCAATCAACATTTTCAATTATGCAGACTTATCAAGAAAAATAACAAACACAAATATAAAACAACAGCAACTACTAGGGTAGCCGAGTTCCACTACCATCACTCTCGGAATCTAAGTGGGGGCTGACCAAAATTGATACGGGTTGACCTCCTCAACTCTGGACTTCCTTCTAGTCCCTGTGGTGTGGCAATGTTTGCTACAAGTTCCTCACTACTGATGGCAGGTGTTACTGGTAAGAACCTACGTGTTCATGGCAAAGGTATGGGTGCTACTCTAGGTGTGGAAATGGGTACAGTGTCAGAAAGCCTTTCCTGTTCTGGTTCTTCCACTGGTTGTGGGAATGTTATGACAGGGACAATCACTGCTCCATTGTACATTGGCCAGTCTTCTGGGAAATCACCTAAGACGGTATGGATAGTTTTCTTTTTCCTCTCCATGACTTGAGGTTGAGATGGACCTTCAGCTTGGCCTCTTAAGGCCCCTTTACACACTGAAACTTTCTAGCGATCCCACCAGCGATCCCAACCTGGCCGGGATCGCTACAAAGTCTCTGGTGAGCTGTCAAACAGGCAAACCTGGCCAACGACGCAACAGCGATCCTGCAGAACGACCTAGCTAGTCATTGGGGACCTTGTAAAGCAGCTTTTTGAAAGGGAAGTCGCTAACGAAGTCGCTGTAAAGTCCCCTTTACACACTAAAACTTTGCTGCACAGCGGGAAACAAAGGACCAAAGAATGGTCCTGAACGATTTGTAGCGATCACAACTTCACAGCAGGGGCCAGGTCGCTGATGTGTTTCACACACTGGAATGTCGCTGGGGAGGTCGCTATAACGTCACAAAACCGGTGACGTTACAGCGATGTCGTTTGCGATGTTGCAGTGTGTAAAGCCACCTTTAGAGGTTTTGGACACTTCTTCAAGTGATCTCTGGAAATTGCAGATGTAGTCTTTCCTTGATCCTTACTGATAAGACAAGTCTTCTGAGTGTCAAAGTTTGAGAAATGTACTACATAGGGTTCCTTTTCCCATTGGTCATCCAACTTATGTAATTTCCTCTTTCTTTTCAATACTACTTCACTGAAGAAAAGGGGGTAGCCTTTGTTTGTCTGTTGAAGTTCTTTTCTTGTTTTTCTCTACTTTGATTCAAATTCTGTGCGAATTACTCTTGTATTTGCTTGTACTGAATTTGGCATCTCGAGTCCCAATCCGTAGCTAGTGAGCTAATTTTGGGAGTTTCGACTTCCATCTCTAAGTCTACTGGCAACCTTCCAGGTCTTGCTCTCATGAGATAAGCAGGTGTATATTTGGTGGAACTCACGGGAATATTATTGTACATATCAACGAGATCTGGCAATTTTTCAGGCCACTGGTTCCGCTCTTTGAGTGGTAGAGTTTTCCACAGATTGATGACTAGATGATTCATTTTCTCACACATCCCATTTGTTTGCGCATGGTAGGGTGTAGTGCGTATCTTCTTACATCCGTACAGGCTACAGAATTCCTTGAAGATTTCAGCTTCAAAAGCGGGACCTTGATCTGTGAGGACTTGGCCTGGATAACCATGTGGTCTACAGAAATGTACTTGGAAGGCTTTTGCTGCTGTACTGGCAGTTAGATCTTTGACAGGTACCATTACCAGGAATCTTGAATAGTGATCCACCATCGTTAGTGCATAGATGTAACCACTCCTGCTTGGTGTGAGCTTGACGTGGTCTAAAGCGACGATTTCCAACAGCTGGCTGGTGAGTATTGATTGTAATGGTGCTCTCTGACTGGTGCTATATTTTCTTCTCAACGCGCAAGGACTGCAATTTCTGCACCATTCCTCAATGGTGACTCTCATTCCCATCCAGTAAAACCAACTTCTCAACAGCACCTCCAACTTCTTCCAACCAAAATGTCCAGCTCAATCATGGTACGCTTCTAAGAATACTGGCACATACGATCTTGGTATCACTATCTGGCATACCCTCTCATGCGTTTTGGGGTTAATGAGGCTTCTGCACAGCTTGCTTCTATGAAGATACAATCGGCTTCTTTCCTTCCACAATTTCTGTGCTTCCTCTGGAGTGGTTGGTTCAAGACTTGAATCAGCTTGGAATATCAGTGCTTTGATCAATTTAACTACAGGATCATTATCTTGCGCTTCTTGCCAACCATGATGGGGTGGCGGATTGAAGGTTGCTTGCTGTTGACTACTGTGAGATTGAGGCTTCTCCAAGTTGTCAGGGCGATGGAAAGCGGGCAATTCAATCTCCTCCAGCTCGTGTTAATCTCTCCCATCATCAGGCAAATAAGGCATTTCAGACAACGCATCCGCATTGGCGTTCTTGCAACCAGCAATATACTTTATGGTGAAATCGTAGTTCGCCAGCCATGCTACCCAGCATTGCTCCAGTGCTTCAAGCTTTGCCATGTCCAGGTGGGTCAAGGGGTTGTTGTCTGTGTACACGGTGAATTTTGCAGAAGGCAAGTAATGTTTAAACCTCTCCGTCACGCCCCAGACAAGTGCCAAGAACTCCAGCTTGAAAGAACTGTAATTCTCAGGATTCCTTTCTGTTGGACGGAGTTTTCTGCTTGCATATGCAATCACCTTCTCCTTGCCATTCTGCACCTGGGAGAGGACAGCTCCCAGTCTCACGTTGCTGGCATCTGTGTACAGCACAAAAGGAAGACTGTGATCGGGATATGCTAGAATTTCATCTCCTGTCAGAGCTGACTTCATCCATCTGAAGAAATCTTCTTGTTCCTCACCCCATGTGAATGGAGGACCAGAAGTCTTGCCGTGCTTTGGCTGACCAACCAGGAGATCTTTTGCATGGGAGCTGCCATCTTGTTGTAGCCCTTCACAAACCTTCGGTAGTACCCCATCAGATCCAGGAACTGACGCACCTCTCTGACGGTATTGGGACTTGGACAGTTCTGGATAGCTGTGATCTTCTCGGGATCTGGAACCACACCCTCGGCGCTAACCCCATGCCCCAGGTACTGGACCTTAGGTTTCAGTAGGTGACACTTAGATGGTTTTAATTTCATCCCATACTTGGATAGGGCTCCAAATACTTCCGCCAGATGTTCTAGATGCTCTGCGTTTATTTTGGAATATACGATTACATCAACCAGGTAAAGCAGGACAGTTTCAAAGTTGCAGTGGCCCAAGCAGCATTCCATGAGTCTCTAAAAGGTTCCCAGTGCATTGCACAGCCCAAATGGCATGCTGTTGAACTCGCATAATCCCATCGGGGTGGCAAAGGCAGTCTTCTCACGGTCTTCTTCAGCAACGGACACTTGCCAATAGCCACTGGTAAGAGCAAGGGGAGAGAAGTAATTTGCAGATTTCAATGCAGCCAATGACTCTTCAATACAGGGTAGCGGATAGGCATCCTCGTGGGTGATTTTATTGATTTGGCTGTAGTCCACGCACATCCTAATAGTGCAGTCTTTCTTCTTAACCAGAACCAGTGGAGCTGCCCAGGGGCTACAACTATCCCTGATGACCCCAGCTTCCTTCATGTTCCTCAACATCTCCTTGGCAGATTGATAGCGAGCGGGTGGTAGAGGCCTGTATTTTTCTTTAATGGGTGGATGAGCACCTGTGGGTATGTGGTATTGTACCCCTTTCACCCTCCCAAAGTCCAATGGATGCTTACTAAAAACTTGTTCGTATTCCTGTACTACCCTGTAGACTCTTTGTTTCTGGTGTAGGGGCGTGGAATCAGTACCTACGTATAATTCCTGACACCATGTCTCTAGCTGACTCGGGGAACTGTCACTGACTGCCTGGTCTGGTGTAGTTGAGGGTTCTACTGCCTGGATGGATGTTTCAGTTACAGTGTATAACTTGGCAATAGTGGCATACCTGGGCAATTTAACCTCCTCCTCCCCACAATTCAACACTCGCACGGTCACCCTCCCCTTACGGACATCAACTACCCCTCTGGCCGTCAAGACTGTGATCCAGTGTTCTGAGGGCAGGGCCTCTACCACTGCTTGATAATCCTGTCCATGGGAGCCTACAGCTGCCCTGTACCATATCATCATTTCACTCCGCTGGGGTACTATAAGAAGAGCTGCATTTATCAACCGTACACCGCCAATTTCTCCACCAGACAAATTTACCTGTTGTCGCTGCAGGAGGGCTCGAATTTCTGTTGCAGGACCATCTGTCATCCTGCTCCTGCAGTTTCAGAGAGCTGTTGGAGTAAAAACAGCACTTCCGCCACACAGTTCTCAATGACATTTGTTCCCAAAATCATTTTAGGGCTCCGATCACTAGGGTCATTTTGTACTACTATGAGTCCTTGACGCTCCAACTCCACCCGGCCCACCTTAATGGTCACCTCCTTGAACCCGATTTGAGTCACTGGTAACCCATTGACGGCATAGATGGTAATACCGTTATCCGGCGGGGTGAGTTCATCATCTGACCAAAACTTTTTATACAGTACATGGGGTATAGTTGTTACCTGGGAGCCGGTATCAAGAAGTGCAGAGGTCAGCATCCCATCCAGGGTGATGGAAACGATGGGCCTGCCTCCCACATACCGCTCTCGCCAGTCCACTGGACCTTGTTGGTCTATTCATGGGGATTGGCCCTTGGCCCCAGGGGTTGCCTGTTTAAAGGACAGTGCCGGGCATAATGGCCAGTCTTGTAACACTTATAACAAACAAGTTGTCCTTACCGGTCGCTGTTCCTTCCTCTGTACATCGAGGTCCTTCCTCTCATCCAGGGAACATCCTCCGGGCAGTCATCGAGCTGGATCTTCCTCGTTGGCTTGGTCTTTGGCTGAAGCTGCATCACCTCTAGGATCCTGGCGACGTCGTTGCTCAGCTGCTGTATGGACCGCCCATTGATACCCGCCGTGGTTTTCGGCTCCGGTAGTGCTAAGGCAAGAGGTGGCACAGGTAGAGGAGAGGTGCCGGCATGCCAGGACAGTGAGAGAGAGTCTGTAGCCTCTGGGGGTTGTAAAGCCTTAATGGCCTGGTCCTTTAAAACGGCAAAGTCCAGTGTAGGATGCTCCAGGGCCCACAGCCGTAGCTGCTTGCGGTCTTCCACTGACCACAGGCCCTGCAGGAACTGCTCGACAAGCATCTTATTCCCCTCCTGCTCACTGATGGTGTTAACCAGTTTCAAAGTCTGCAGCGCCGCCTGCAACCTTAAGGCGTAGTCTGTGATGCTGTCCTGGGGGCGCTCAGCTCGGCCTCAGTGCGGGTCTCAAAGGTGACTTATAGTCTTTCAAAGATGGCGGCTACCGAGGCCCGGTCCTGATCTGTCCAAGTGTCCACCTCCACCTCATCTGCGCCTGTCAACTGACCGAGTACCACAGATGCTCGCTGCCGGCCGGTCATCGCGTATATATCTAGGACAGTGCAGATCTTCCTCTTGAACCCCTGCAGGGCGTCAGGTCGGCCATCATACTAGGGCAGGCAGGCGGCACCGGGCACATAAGGTAAGGTGATCGGCATTATTGGTGCGGCCCCTTCAGCCTCGGGCGCTGCCGCTCCTGTGACTGGAGCAGCTCCCGCTGCATTCGCGTTACCTTCATCTCTTGGGGGAAGCACTCTGATCACCTGGCACCGACATCTTCCTGCTTCCCCTTGGTTGTCGTCACCAACCTCTCTGGACCAGGGGATCACTGGGAACTTCCGAGTCCAGCCACTACCGGTTTCTGGCCACGCTTTCAGGACGAGGGTCGGGGCTTCGGCTTCGCGCCCTTTTGCGGAGATGATGGCGCAGTTGTTTTTTGGTGCCAAAATAGTGGGGAAAAATTTTGGCAAAATGGCGGCAATTCAAACGGACAGTCACTGCACAGTTTTAATCAGTTCTGGAAGGCGCACGTCACCCAGGTTAATGGGTCCAGTCCTTATCCTGTTCGTGATGCCAGGTAAGATTCAAGGTTTACCGCCCCGGTGTTAGTCGGGCTGCTCGGATCGAGGACCGTGGCTCAAGGGGGTCCGGACCCGGCATGGTGGACACTTTGATCCGTATAAAGGGGGTATTTACAGGGTATAAGTTCGTGACGCCACCTGCGGGTTGCGGTAATGGGAGTACCGCCGCTGCTGGAAGGAGTACCGGGAAAGATGGGGTTAAGCAGTCAGATGTCAGTCCCTCCGCAGGTAGGGAATTCCTCTCCGGATGTTGGTGGTGATTTGGGAGAACAGTGTGCAGGGTACCAGAGTACTCACTGTGGGTAGTCGTGGTGCTGGATGAGGTTTATAAATGAGACACACACGCTGCAGGTAAACCAAAGTTTCTGTTCTGTGTACAGCTGCCGCTGCCGGGAGCCTGTCCAAGTACCTGGTCCCACCGATGTCGCTTAGTGATCCAGAGCCTGTTTCCGTGCACACTTTATGGTCCTTTGGTGGTCCCAGTGGCTTGACGCTGTTGGGGGCCCTGCTCACTATTTGTAGTGTAGCTGTGCTCTTGAGGGCTGGCACGCGGGACTTTAGTGGGTTACTGTGTCTGGATACAACCCTGTCCCCTTCGTTGTGCTGATGCCCTCAACCTCTGAGCTCATAGTGAAGTCCTTGAAGGTCCTCTCCCTTACAGCTGAATTGCCAGGACGTTGAATCGGCTCCTGACCTAGGGTCCTGTACCCCGTCGTGCTCAGTACCGGTCAGTTCTTTTGGGCTTTCTGGTGCCGAAAGTCCTCCAAGACTATGTCTGTCACATCCTTGTCCAATGTCACTGCTACCGGTCCCCGCCTCCTCTGGACCCGGATCACTGCTTGCGACCCAACCAGTGCCCTTAGCTCCCCAAGAGCTCACTCTATCAGCTCCTCTCTCTTTGGAGCCTACTTCTCTTCTCTTCTGTCTCCCTCTAACAGTCTGCTCAGTCCCCCAGTGGCTGGCCCATTTCCAGTCAGTCCAACCCCCCTGGTGTGTCTGGCAGTGTCTGATGTGAGGTGATTGGGTTTTGGTGCCAATGGGAGTGACATTAGTTTCTTGGGCACCTGTAACCATGGGGGGGTGGGCTCTGCACCCTGGGGAAGGATGCAGTACCCTGTGGCACCCTGATGTATTCGGGGGCGCCACACTTCCGCGTCCGTCCAATCATTGATATGCCACCCGGTAACCAGCACTGACTACTAAAGGACCTTCAATGACATCATAGCCATGTGACCCAGTCACATGTGAATGCTGTATTACCTCATTGGCTACAGACTGGTCACATGACTATGACCTCTCGAAGGTCCTGCATCTCCCGGTAGGGCTGCACACTCTCCTGACAGGAGTGGTTGGCGCTCGTGTCCAAAGTGTGTCAGTCTGTTCAGGATGATGCCCGTGCAAGACTGCATGAGTCACACGTAAGTGGAACTCCGGCCTCAGTGTCAGCCTGCATCTCACTCTGTATAGCCGCTGCTGTACAGAGTGATGTAGCAGAGTTGACATTGCTCATTGCTCTCTCTGCTTCTCACTGTGTATAGACTGTTTCTGTACAGAGTGATGAAGCAGAGTTGACATTACTCTCCCTGTGGATTACGTCGTACTAAGGATTTTTTTTATAATAAAGATGAAGGGTTTTTTTATGAAGATTTTTTTTGTTTTATTTCAAACAAAAAAATGTTCTCTGTGTTGTGTTTTTCTTTTACTGTTTACTAGAAATTCATGGTGGCCATGTCTAATTTGGCGTGACACCATGAATTTTTAGGCTTAGTACTGTCTGAGAAAACAAAGTTGGTATTAACCCCTTTATTATCCAGCGTGCCACCTGGCTAAGAAGCAATGCGCCATTTCCAGGGGCGGCTGCAGGCTGTCGAGAATCCCTGCCCCCAGCTGCCTGGCTTTACCTGACTGGTGATCAAAATACGATGAGAGCCCAAGCATTTTTTTTTATTATTTTTTTAATTAAAAAAAATGAGTAGGCTTCCCTGTATTTTGATTGCCAGCCAAGGTAAAGCCAGGCAGATGGGGATGAGGGTGACAGCCATATCTGTCCGCTTTATCTGCACTGAGAATCAAAAATACCGCGGAGCGCTACGTCATTTTTTTAAATTATTTTGTTTTATACAACTACATAGTATGTGTGTGCGTGTGTGTGTGCGCGTGTGTATGTCTATATATATATATATATATATATATATATATATATATATATATATATATATCAGTTTTTCTGATGTTTCTCTTTATAAGTATATTGTTGAGTAAAATGTAAATTGTTCTTTTATTCTATAAACCAGTATTTTCAGAAAATAAATAGAAAATGTATTGCTTGGAAATTCGGAGACATGTTATCAATAGTTTATAGAATAAAAGAACAATTTACAATTTACTCAAAAATATAAAGAGAAAAATCAGAGAAATTGAAAATTTTGCAGTGGTCTCTTAATTCTTTTATATACATATATATATATATATATATATATATATATATATATATATATACCTTTTATATATATATATATATATATATATAAAATATATAGTTAATTTAAAAAAATGACATAGCCCTTCGTAATGTTTTTGATTCTCAGCTCACATAAAGCAGACAGCTAAGAGCTGCCACCCACATCTGCCTAGCTTTACCTCTGCTGGTAATCAACATACAGGGAAGCCCATTTTTATTTTATTTTTGTGATTTATTTAAAAAACAATAATTAAAAAAAAATGTGTGGGCTCCCGCTGCATTTTTTATTGCTAGCTAAGAGTAATCCAAGCAGCTACTTGCTGCTAACCCACACTCCTTGGTGTTACCTTCAATAAAAAGGAATATCATTCAGCTCACCACTCCAAGGCAAGTGTCTCCAACTTCTGGTCCGGTGCACGGAACAAGTGGTTTGGCTACCACAGCTGAATAATCAGTCACATCAAGAGGAGGAGGGGAGGAGAGAAGATCCAGAACCGACGTAATAAAAAGATTCTTTATTCAAAAATCATAAAAGAGATTATTCCAACCAAGTGCAAGATAAATTTACTATTGACGCGTTGCGGAGAAGGTAGCCTCCTTATTCATAGGCAACATAATCAGAATGAGTAGCCAAGGTGATATACTGTATATACCTATACGCCCCTCATCTGAGCCGGATCTACATACCAAAACAACAAAATAGTGCTCACTTTATATGTAAAAGAAATAATACATTCAAAATATTTAGAAATACAAATATACATAAATATAAAATCAATGTTAGATAAACCACATTTTCATTTTAATACATATACAATGAATTGAAGCGGTAATTTAATCACCAAATAACACACATACAGTTTAAGGATCCAATATACTTCTCTTGAAGGAGGCTTCTACCAATCTCCTACTCTATAAGATCCATTAACCCTTTCAATACCCTAAATGTTGCAGAGAAATCACATCTCCCCCATAAACCTCCCTGAGACTTAAACAGGCCTAAGATTGTACAGTCTTGTCTAAGAGGTACTTTGCACGCTGCGACATCGCTACTGCGATATCGTCGGGGTCAAATCGAAAGTGACGCACATCCGGCGCCAGTAACGATGTCGCAACGTGTAAAGCCTAGATGCGCCGATAAACGATCGCAAAAGCGTCGCAAATCGGTGATCTGTGTAGTGTCGGACATTTTCATAAAGGAGATACGATGTTGTTCCTCATTCCTGCGGCAGCACACATCGCTGTGTGTGAAGCCGCAGGAGCGAAGAACATCTCCTTACCTGCCTCCACCAGCTATGCGGAAGGAAGGAGGTGGGCGGGATGTTTACGTCCCGCTCATCTCCGCCCCTCCGCTTCTATTGCCGTGTGATGTCGCTGTGACGCCGCACGACCCACCCCCTTAGGAAGGAGGCGAGTCGCCGGCCAGAGCGACGTCGCAGGGCAGGTAAGTGCGTGTGAAGCTGCCATAGCGATAATGTTCGCTACGGCAGCTATCACAAGATATCGCATGTGTGACGGGGGCGGGTACTATCGCGCTCGTCATCGCTAGCATTGGCTAGCGATGTCGCAGCGTGCAAAGTACCCCTAAGAATCAGATATGGCTGTCAATGTATATTCACCCGATCCTTTCTTTAGTATACCTCATACAGTGCAACCTATATAGCATGCATGACAACTCAAATTGTCATATAAACCACATGGTCAATACTGTAATAATTATATGTTTTTATATATCACATTTTTTACTTCTATTTTCATAGAATTAATTACTCCTTAAGAATAATACAGCAAAAACCGCACTCTAATTGACCAAGTCTGAACATGTCTTAATAACACAATCATGTTTTCTTTCCTTTTTAGATCATTTTACCTTCACCGGCAATGGAAAATCCAGGGAAGACCTTTTTTCTTTTTCTTTTTTTAAGTTTTTGCCAAAAAGCTAAAAAAAAATTATGTGAGCTTCGCCATATTTTTGTGTGCTAGCCAGGTACAGCAGGCATGTACAGGTTACTCCCAACCCCAAGCTGCCTATTTGTACCCGGCTGGGAACCAAAAATATAGGGAAGCCCTTTTTTAATTACTTCATAAATTTCATGAAATAATTTTTTTAAAAAAACGACGCGGGCTTCGCCTAATTTTTGTGTCCAGCCAGGTACAACTAGGCAGCTGGGGATTGGAATCTGCAGCGCTGGGTGGCACAAGCTTTCTGGGCCCCCCGCTGCGAATTGCAATCCACAGCTGCCCCAGAAAATGGCGCTTTTATAGAAGTGCCATCTTCTGGCGCTGTGATCAACTCCTTCAGCGGCCCTGGTGCTGGGTGGCATGCTGGGTAATAAGGGGTTAATACCAGATTTGTTTTACTAGCTGGTATTAAGCCCGAGATTCTTAATGTCAGGCCAAGTTTGACCCGGCCATTAAGAATCTTAAATAAAGGGTTAAAAAAGACACCATACAGAGAAAAAATACTTTATTAGAAGTTAATACACAGACACACTTAGGGACTCCATCTTTATTACTCCCTCTCACCCCTCCACGATCCTGGTCTTCTGTCTTCTTCAACCGATGCAGCTCTGCTATATGAGAATGCACGGGGGGAGAACACTTCTGCTCCCCGTGTAGTCTAATAACTCAATGAGTGAGCAAAGGCTGAGGGTTGGTAAGCGATGACACTGCTGCCACTGTTGCAATAGTAACCTAACAAGGGGGTTACTATAGCAATGGTGATCTCCGATCACCTAATTCCCGGTGCCGCTATTCACCGGCTGCATTACAGTGTGCGGCAGCTAATCCCTGCATGTGCTCTGACTCTGTAAAGAGTGCCAAAATGCAGGGGGGGGGGAGCCGAGCATGTGCCCGAGCATCTCACTGGTACACGGCGTTCGCTGAGTATACTGAGAGTACTGGGATGCTCGGGCGAGCACCTTGTACCGGCGAGCATGCTGACACTACAGGACCTTGCATGAAGTCATAGTCATGTGACCAGTCTGTAGCCAATGAAATAATACAACATTCACACATGACATGCTATGATGTCATGGAAGGTCCTTTGGTTACCGGGTGGCACAGCAATGATCGTCCTGGAAGCAGAAGCGGCGGGAAACAGAATCTGCAGGACACATCGCGAGACCTGTAAGTATGACAATGTTTATTATCAACTATATTCTTTATTTTACAGTCCCTCTGCCCCATCCCATAACTGTAAAGTCCAAGATCGTGTTATCTCGATCCCGATTTCGATCTTTACAAAATGATCAGACAAGTATCCCCGATCCCGACCATCAGGGAGATCGCTCAGAACTAGTAGTGGATGGTGAGATATCGAGGCTTAAAGTCAAGTTCAAAACATTGTTACTTGTGATGCGCAAGCACTAAAATGTTTGAGCGCTTGCTACTTGAATCTAGCTAGTCGGACCCTTCGACAGGCTTGATTCGCAACTTTCCAGCACCTTCAGTTCCTTTAGTGAGTTTGGACCCAACAAAGCGCCCGTCAGCGCGAAACGGCCACCATCGTCTTTGATTCCCCACGCATCCCTCCCTGCTTTTTGATGTCCTTTTTGTCTAAATAAATGAAGATTACCATTTGGTGAATGCCACCTTTTCTCTTCTTTTTTGTTGTAAATCGTCTTATGTTTTTCTTTGAAGGTGATGCACCACTGTGTTTGGTCTGTCTCCTTACTGGCTTCCCTGCTGCACTGCATATTGCGACGTGTATAGTGGAGCTGTGCATGTGAATATTTGTGGACATTCCTTGTTTTTTTGGTCAAAAATAAATATATTCAGTATATAAAAATAATTTCTACACAAAGTGGAATGTATGGTAATTTAAAACATTTTTAGCAGTCTTTTTAGTTCTAAACAAAATTTTTAAAAAATGCAAAGAGTAGACATGTATTTCCTGTTTTTACATTTTGCCCAGATTTCAGAAAAAAATTAATATAAAAATGACATGAAAATTAAGCCCTATGTATCACAAAAAAGACTAAAATTATTTGAATATGAGCACAAGAAAAAATGATAGTGCTGCTAAATGCACATGTACGATAAAACCTGAAAATGTGCCTGGTCAGAAAGAGGGGGAAGTGGCCCCATCATGAACTGGTTAAAAACTACTGCTTCAGCCCAACACCATAGGCCCTACTCAATGTGATCACTTTTGGGTTCAAAGCTAAGTGAACTGCCCAAAAGCGGATATCCAACTGCCAGAAGTGTGTAGAAAGTAGGTTCAGCGCTGGAAATAATAAGACTTTATAGTAACTTCATCTATTTGTCAATAAAAAGTAAAAACTAGGGAAAAAAAAAACTATATGAATTTCTTATTACGAAAAATGTTCCATCCCTGTCAACAATTTTTTTTATCTTTACAATTTTTGTTTATTTTGTGACATCTGTTCTGCAGGGGCCCCTCTTCTTGAAGAACAGGTATGTCCACCCCTGACTTAAAGAATTTGATAATCATTTAAGAAATCATCATAATAAGGTTATTAAAAAAATCTATATATTTCAATCCATTAATATTCCAAAACCTTTACAAACAAAATTTGCCAACTCATTTATCTAACACGCATTTTTGTCTGTAATATGCGAAGTTTGTGTGCAGACATGATGCTATTCAGATATTAAGCCTTTGCTAAATATATAGAAACTGAGTGTATTATTGAAAATGCAAAATTCAGCTTTACAGATCATGTGCCTATGCCACATATGTAAAGAATGTCGTAGAGTAAGACTGTGGTTTCAGCCAAGATATTTCACACCTGCTCATTTCTTTTTGCTATCTGGAACAATGGAAGAATTAAAGAAGTATGCTATCCTTTATCAGTCATTTTCAGAAAATGAAAAGAAGGAAACAGCTAAGAGAATTCACTCTATTTCAAGATCATTATCTTATGGTTTTTTACATTTTTTTTTATTTTTATTTTATTACAATTCATGGGTTATACTAGTAAATTCAGCTGTCACCAGTAAGTCAACGATAAAATGAATATATACATACACAAACTCAGGTGTAAAATCTAGCATATTTGTATTTTATATAAAATATATTCCCATCTTGGACAATTAAAGTGAACCTGTCAGGTGTAATATGCACCCAGAACTACGAGCAGTTCTGGGTGTATATTGCTAATCCCTGCCTAACTGTCCCTGTATACACTAGCATAGATAAAGAGATCTTTAGAAAAAGTGTTTCTAAAGAACTTTAATCGCATGCTAATGAGTGCGGGAGCTAGTCCCAAGGGTGCTATTTCCCTTGGCTAGTCAGCCCCTTAACATGTTAGTACGCGCCTGTGGGTGTACTAACATGCTAATGAATGCGCAGCATCAGAGGATGGTCATGCTCACCTCTGGAGTCCTGGAGTCTCAGTACGCATGATCCCGGACTTTCAGTCAGACACACTACATGGGTTTCAAGCCAGGACTCGTACACCTGGCAGTCATGCGCACTATAAAGTCGGGTGTATGAGTCCTGGCTTCAAACCAATGTAGTGTGAATGACCGAAAGTCTGGGATCGTGCGCACTGAGCCGAAATCCAGGACTCAGATGCAATGGCAGCAGAGAGGTGAGCATGACCATCCTCTGTGCATTCATTAGCATGGTAGTGTAGCGCCCTTGAGCCACTCAGGGCACTACTAGGCACTGCATCCTCTCCGGAATGCAGGGCCTACCGTCAGGGACCTGGAACACCAGTGCCAGCAACACTTAGACATACCAAAATCCCAGTTCCCACTCCACACCAGGGACAATTGGCTAGCCGGACACAAGGGGATGGCCACCTAGAGGGCGGAGCCAGACCAGTGCACTAGCCAACCTGGTGGGAGGGGATAGAGAGCAGTCAAGGAGCAGTCTAGAGTAGTGAGTGAAAGTGGAGAGACATGCCTAGAGCTAGGTCGTGTAACGGTGACCCGGGGGTATAGGAGAGTGGTTGCTAAGGCAGGTACACCTGAGTACCGCTGGGACCAGAGCACCGATGGAGCACAGGGCCCTAGGTTAGACGCCGGTTTCATATGGTGTGACAAATACCTGCACGGTGAGGTGACCTTCACGGATCTCACTGACCCACAGATCCGGGGGCACCAGCAGTAAAGCAAGGATCAGGGTTCGGGACACAGACCAGCCCTACAGGGTCCACACTGCACACCATACGGACAAGAAGACTGCAATAAAAAGGGACAGTCGGGCCCCAAATGCTCCACGCTACGGGGACCCAACCACACTGAGGGTGCCGGGAACAGAGCAACTGAGTCATCAACTGGCACTGGAATTACAGGGACCTGAACCAGCCTTCTGAGGGTCAAGAGTGAGTAGAGACTGTCAAATACAACTCACGGTGTGGCCTCCCCTATTGCTCCATCATACATCTCCCGGGCTCAGCCCTACCTGCGGAGGGTGTTACGGGGGGCTGTCTGATAATAACCTAAAGGAGTATCAGACAGTCAGGGTCCACCGTGCAAAGACTCTGCTGCAGACTATGGCAGAGTGCAATACCTCTGTTAACTCACAGAAGGATATAATAAGCAAGTAAAGCAATTCCTCCCTTACTTGGAGGGTGTGTGGAATGATCTCTGTTAATAATCACAGAGACAAAGACAATGTGTGCGAAATGGCACCTACCTAGGTTCGCTCTTCTAGTGGTGCAAAAGAGACGAACAGCAGCGTAAGCCGCACAAAGCTCCTACCTGCGTTCGCTCCACTAGTGTGCGAGGACACGAACCACTAGATATGGCACCTGCCTAGGTCCGCTCTTCTAGTGGTGCAAAAGAGACGAACAGCAGCGTAAGCCGCACAAAGCTCCTACCTCTGTTCGCTCCCCTAGTGTGCGAGGATACGAATAACTGCCAGACGCAGTATAAGGAACGTTACCCTAGCGGCAACGTCCACCTACGAGTCGAACCACAAGGCCCAGCCAGACCATGTGCCTCAGGCACCTGCCTATGTCCGCTCCCCTAAGAGGTAAGGATACGGACAGCAGCCGAAGCTGTAAGGTATAAGAACGCTACCCTGCCGGTAGCGCTCACCTAGCATAGACAGAGGAATGCCTAGAGGAACGCGCACAGAGCGTCTACTCTTATGCATGAACCAAGAGGACTGAGCGCCATGCGGCGTGTGTCAGGGTCTTATATAGACTCTGTGCCTCATCCAAGATGGAGGACACCAGAGCCAATCCGCTGCCAGAATGACAGGAGTGACGTCATGCTGGCCTATCACCGAGCAAGGCATCACAAGCACATGACCAGCGACCAATCGGCATAGAAGGTGTCAGAGACATGTGACCTCGTGTCAGCGATGATGTCACCTGCACATGTGCAAGGGCTCCAAGATAGGGCTTAGTCTCCGGCGGTCGCACATGTGCAGTAGCAAGAAATCTGGACTTAGTCTCCAGCGCTCGCACATGTGCAGTAGCAAGAAATCTGGACTTAGTCTCCAGCGCTCGCACATGTGCAGTAGCAAGAAATCTGGACATAGTCTCCAGTGCTCGCAGCAACCGTAACAGAGGGTCTACTACCACAGCTGCCATTATCACCAGCCCTAGAGATATTCAACTCAGAAGCGGCGGTTTCACCATCTTAACCGCAACCCTCAGGTGGCGTCACACAAATGACTTTAATCTCCCCTGTAAATACTCCCCAAAAAAAAGCACCCAGGGCACGGAAACCGGGCAACGGTTTTCCGTGGAATTTTTTTCTACATTTCTGTGTCTCCTATGAATTATCCGTAGGTCATTCTACATCCGTACAGCCCATACACCTCTTTATTATTCAACTTTGATATATGTATTAATTTATGTTGGTGCTATGTATGGTTGTCTTTTTTGATCTATCTCATGATTTTCATATTGCTAACACCTGTTATTTGCCACTGGTGAGTTTGAACTAGCTTGAAACAAAGTTGTTTACCCATAATTTTGGAAAGGTGCCAACAATTGTGTAAAACTGGTGTTTTGTGTAAGATTATGTAGAATTTGTTATTTTCTATGTTTTTCCAATACACACAAAGGAAATAAATAATTGTATAACAAAATGTGTAACTGCAATAATTTTCTGGCTGATATACTGTAGTTAATTTTCTGGAACAATGTCAAGAGTGCCAACACTTTCAACCATGAAAAGGCAAGTTGGAGAGGGGAAAGACAAAGATAATCTGATCTTGTAAGACCATGGGAAGACCAGGTTATTTTTGGACATGCCCAAAAGATATGGAAAAGATTTCTCTGCAATTCTTCTAGCATAAATTGGATTGGTCTCCAAAAATTACATTGAGTCAAACTGGGGTAAAAAAAATAGTCGGTTAAAATCTTGAAATCATTTTTATGCAAATTAGCATTAGATTTCTAAGATAAATCTATCATTTTTTCACATTTTACTAAGGCAAAAAACATAATTAATCTTTTTCCCATTTTGACACATACATTTTTTATATTCAACATAAGGTCGTTTGTGACATTCTCTAAAAGTATAATTATAGCTTTCAAAAAAGCTCATGGAAGAGATAATTTATTCTATCCTGATATATTTCCTGAGATTTTGAAAATCGTAAAATTCCTCATCCGATAAGTTATAAGAGCATTTTAACAGTTGGAAATTAACAAAAGTATCTGATTTGGGACCTATGAGAAAAACAGTTTAGAATATTGAGCTTTTACCATTTCTCAAATGGGAAATTAGGTAAAGCTGTTTGAAATTTAGTAATTGCAAATTTCTCAAAAGAATAGTTATTCTTACGTTTTAGTAATCTTTTGTATTTTTTTCCATAATAAAATAAGAAGGGATGATAAGAAAGAATTTCTGCTGAGCACTTTCTCAAGAGCTGCCCATCAAGATTTTCCCTATTTTAAGAACCTGTTCCTATTTTGTAGGATAATATTTATATTGTGGTAGGCTTGAAAGTTAGGTAAACCCATATCTCCTTTTCCTTTACTTTCAAAACGTATAGATTTGTCAATTGTAGTGGGTTTATATTGCCAGATGTAATTAGATAGCTGTTTCTGTAGCTTTTTATTCCAATAATCTGATATCTGGATAGGAATAGTTTTGGATATGTATTGCAATTTGGCTAGGATCATCATTCTGTAAAAATTGGGTCTACTCAGCCACGAAGTATTGGTTCTATCAAATTTGTCAATAAATTGTTGTATTGATTTAAGAATACTAGAAAAGTTCTAATACAAAATTGTATTTAATGGGTTTGTAATACTAATACCCAAATAAGTTATGGATAATTTTTCCCACGAAAATTTGAATTCTCTTTTTATAGAGTCCTTTAAATGAGAGTCAGCAAGAATCTTTGATTTCTTAACATTGACTTTGTAATAAGAAACCAAAGTAAAGGCATTAATTACTGATGTGACTACTCTCAATAAGTTAATCTCGTCCGTAATAATTAACATATTGTCAGCAAATAATACAAATTTGTATGGGCTAAAAGTGGTAGAGATACCTTTTATTGAATGATTCATTCTTATATATTCGGCAAAGGATTCCATTATCGGGGCAAATAAAAGGGGTTATAGTGGGCAGCATTGGCGGGTACCGATAGAAATCAAAAAGTTATTAGATAATTGTTTGTTAATTTAAATATTTGCTGATGGATGACAGAATAAAGAAGATGTATTTAAAATCTATTTTTTAAATCGGACCTTTATTAACACTAGAACTACTGGACTCGTGACACCTATATAGAAATACATGGTGCAAAGTAGTCAAGATGACTACCTCAGTAGTTCTAGTGTTAAGGTGGAAAATAAGAAGTTCCAATTAATTTGGTTGAACACTTTTTCGGCTTCTAGGGACAGAATTATAGAGGGAAACTTTTCCTTTTCTACAAATGTTATCAAATTCTGAATTTTTTGTGTTCCATCTTCTGATGCCTATCGTCATTTGCTTCCGGATTGCTATCTTGTTTCGGTATGGCAACTATAGTTATGTGTAATGATTCAATTGGAAAGGAAGCTTCACTAGTAGTATAGTTAAACATGTTTATCAAGAGAAGAGAGAGGTGACGTTAACATAGTCTATAATATTCGTTACGAAGGCCATCAAGTCCTGGTGATTTATATTCTTTTAGTTTTTTTAATTGTTTCCTCTGTTCCTTCTGTAGAAAACAACATGTTTAATAAATTCATTTGGTCGTCATTTAAATGAGGCAGGTTAATGTTTGATAGATAATGGTTTATTTCTACAAGATTTGGTTTGAGTCCTCCTTTAAATTAGATAATAAAAAGTCGTAAATTTTTTGGTGATATCTTTTGGATGATTATAACTCACAACTTCATTTTTTTATAGAGATAACTCTAGATCTGAAATGTTGCTGTCTGACTTTATTAGCCATAAGCTTTGTCATTTTGCTGTATGAGTAGTAAAGATTGAGTTTAACGGAATTGATTTGTTTATCATAAATATCCATCAACAAAAGTTTTAATTCTGCTCTCAAGCTTATTTAGAATGCATCTAAGCTGTCGGCCTAGTTTGCTGATTTTTCTCTTCCTCATTAATATTTAAATAGTTATTTTCATATTTTCCCTAGATTTCTCTCTATATTGAGCATTCAGTTGGAAACTTGGATTAGAATCCCTCTAACAACTGCTTTATAGGCATTCCAAATTTTTTTAAAAATTGTGGCTATATCTTGTTTGGAGCTTTCCTGAAAGTAAGATTTTATAGTTTCATCAATTTTGTTTCTGAAGGTAGGGCAGTGATGTAGAAAAGTATTATATTTTCATGTTCTATTGCTATTCCTTTGAAATTAGGGTCTAAAGAAAAATTTGGTCCGATCATGTAATATTACCAATTTTTACGCCCTTAAATATCTGTACAGAATATATATCATAATCCTTGAGGAAGGGGACCAAAATAGTCCTCGAAATGCGCATCGGAGAACAGCTCAGCCTAATCTAATTGCGGTTTTCAGAAGAAGCTCTACTAGCTTCATTGTATGACCTTTTTGGATATCAATTTAGTAGATAATCCAGCACATTTTTTGGTCGAATTCATCTATGCCCTGGGTGGTGACGATATTCACCTAATTCTGCCTTATGGTTATTATCCTCAATTCTCAGCCTGCAAATACATGCTTTGCAGCAGTGAAGAACAAGAGCGAACATATTCAAACCAGAAAGTGAGCGGTGCAGTGGGACTAAACGCCCGGGGATTTTGTGATACCTGACAGCTGCCTGTTCATTTCATCTTCCTACCCCAGGTACACTCCGGTGTGGTCTAGTGGGGCAAGTAGACTGTGGAGAGTGAGGTTTACGGGATCACAGCAACAAAGCACAGAGGACAACCCACTGCACGGGGTAAGCGCTCACTACATTCAATCATTTTGATGTGCTGTGATAACACGCTATTTGACCAAAGGATACTGCTATCTGACAACAACTAAAAATTTGAAAATTGTTTGGAGTTTCCCTCTGACCGCAAAGTATTACTAACGGACACGTTATTTTTCATTTTTTCGCTTTCATTTTTGGTCAGCTACCGGCCAGAGCGACCTATAAATTTCACTAATCCAGTGCTTAGGATTAGGTAGTTGCACATCCAGTGGTACACATTTATATGTAAAAGAAAGTGTTTTACTCAATCAATTATTGCTTTTTATGCATGCAATTATTTTATGACATTTAAAAAAGTAGTGTATACACAAAAAGTATTTTATTGTCTTTGGTTAATTAAGTTTTAACTGTGCTATTACAGTAAGGAATAATTTCAACGTGTAGGTTATATATATTTTTTTGACCAATGTAAATAAAATTTAAAATCTCCCTATATGTACTCCTATTTGAGCAGATAGAATAATAATATTGGTCCACTATTATTAATATTTATAGTTCTAAACCGTGTTTTCAGGCAATTTGAGGAATTTGCCCTAATCTAGCAGCAACGGTAGTATGGGGTTATTAGCGCTGGTTGGATTTTTAATTTGTGTAAATATAGAGGATATATATCAGTCAAAACAAAATTAATTCTTGAGTAGGTCTTATGTTTATCAAAATAGAAGATATAGTCCCTAGATAAAGACTTCAGACATCTAAAGATGTCAAGTAATTGATCCTTGATAATCCAGTTCTTTAAAGTGAAAATCCATATCTTGGTTGGGGATCATTTGAAATCGCCATATATGATTAAATTTCCTTTTTGGTGTTTCTGGATTTTTCTCATACATTTATTAAGAAAAGATGTCTGGCCTCTATTATGGGAGTACAAATTAACTAATGTGTATGTAATTGTATCAATAATACATATGAGAATATGAAATTGACCATTATTATATGAGATTTCCTGATGAAAGTTAAAAGGAAACGGGATCTCTAATGACCCTTATCATTCTGTCCTTTTTCTTTTATGAAGAGGATCTAAAGGTATAGAAAAACATTGAAAGGATTAACTTGTGAAAATGTTGTTTCTTGAAAAGCAACAATGTCAGAATTTGGAGTTATTGGCTTCCCTCAAAGCATAATGCCTTTTATAAGGACTACTAAGTCTTTTGACATTTAAAGATAGGATATTTAACATCATTTTTGATTCTAGAAGAATTGCATAGAATAGCCAGAAAAATCTTGCGTAATAAAATAACGTTCTTTATGGAAAAAATACCCATGGTACAGGAAACATCATGAAACATGCACAAAACATTAGAACATAACAATAACCTAAAAACGAACCAAGAACTGATTCTTCTGAGATGACCTGGTGATGTAGGTCGAGGGTGAAATGGAAAAAGCCGTCAAATTCCTCATCCTAGTCAGTGGGGGAGAAAAGATCAACAAACTCTGCAAAATTAGTCCTGCATAGTACAGTATATAAATTGTAATAAAAACATCAGAAGATAACTTGAATAATAAAATGAAAAAGAAAACTAAACATTATAAAATATACCAATGTACAGTACTGTATATTTTGAAACTTTGAGATTTTATTTTTATTCCGGGATTAATCTTTTTCTTGAGTGTATCACATAATCTTACAAGTTATGGAATTTTACCTATTTGTAACAAGGCAGCCGGTATGTATCACAGGAGTGATGTAAACCTGGATGTCTGTTCTGGCTATCCACATATCTCCACTCATGGGTGTGTCTGATGTGTCTTAGGCCCCCTTCACACGTCCGTGAAAATCACGCACGTGTTTCACGGACGTGTCAAAGGTGCGTTTTCCCCTCCGTGTGCCGTGTTTATAGCACTACGTGTGTTCTCCGTGTGTTATACATAATACTAATAATACACGGAGAACGGAAAGCCCCGCCTTACCTGTTTCTTCCGGAGCTGTCTGTGATGCTGAATGACAGTGCTAAATTTAGCTACTGAATTGATCAATGCAATAGAGCCCCAACACTACGCCAAAGTATTTCTCTACGTTGGGGTCCCTAGCTTGTGTGTGTCCTCTCATGCAGTTAAAAAACTTACCGTGTATGGGAAACTGAGACCCAGGCTATATATACGATGTGGATTGGCAATAGGTGTGTATGGGGAGGGTTCACAAACGAAAAACTACTAACAAATACAAAATAACGTTTGGAACTCCATTCTATGTCTGAACTGGGTGCAAAAACCTAAAAAAACATCACTATGGGGAGATAAGGTATGCACACCAGTGACTATGTAAGGGGAATACATGGAATAGCAGAAACTGCTGTGTGAATACTGACATGAAAAATTCAATAGCTGTATGTAAGGATGAAATGTGAAAAATGGAACCTGCATTACTGCCATGAATATATGAAAAGTAATGCAGGTTCCATTTTTCACATTTCATCCTTACATACAGCTATTGAATTTTTCATGTCAGTATTCACACAGCAGTTTCTGCTATTCCATGTATTCCCCTTACATAGTCACTGGTGTGCATACCTTATCTCCCCATAGTGATGTTTTTTTAGGTTTTTGCACCCAGTTCAGACATAGAATGGAGTTCCAAACGTTTTTTTGTATTTGTAAGATCTGGTGATTGACTTGGCCATTGCAGAATGTTCCACTTTTTTGCACTCATGAACTCCTGGGTAGCTTTGGCTGTATGCTTGGGGTCATTGTCCATCTGTACTATGAAGCGCCGTCCGATCAACTTTGCGGCATTTGGCTGAATCTGGGCTGAAAGTATATCCCTGTACACTTCAGAATTCATCCGGCTACTCTTGTCTGCTGTTATGTCATCAATAAACACAAGTGACCCAGTGCCATTGAAAGCCATGCATGCCCATGCCATCACGTTGCCTCCACTATGTTTTACAGAGGATGTGGTGTGCCTTGGATCATGTGCTGTTCCCTTTCTTCTCCAAACTTTTTTCTTCCCATCATTCTGGTACAGGTTGATCTTTGTCTCATCTGTCCATAGAATACTTTTCCAGAACTGAGCTGGCTTCATGAGGTGTTTTTCAGCAAATTTAACTCTGGCCTGTCTATTTTTGGAATTGATGAATGGTTTGCATCTAGATGTGAACCCTTTGTATTTACTTTCATGGAGTCTTCTCTTTACTGTTGACTTAGAGACAGATACACCTACTTCACTGAGAGTCTTCGGGACTTCAGTTGATGTTGTGAACGGGTTCTTCTTCACCAAAGAAAGTATGCGGCGATCATCCACCACTGTTGTCATCCGTGGACGCCCAGGCCTTTTTGAGTTCCCAAGCTCATCAGTCAATTCCTTTTTTCTCAGAATGTACCCGACTGTTGATTTTGCTACTCCAAGCATGTCTGCTATCTCTCTGATGGATTTTTTCTTTTTTTCAGCCTCAGGATGTTCTGCTTCACCTCAATTGAGAGTTCCTTAGACCGCATGTTGTCTGGTCACAGCAACAGCTTCCAAATGCAAAACCACACACCTGTAATCAACCCCAGACCTTTTAACTACTTCATTGATTACAGGTTAACGAGGGAGACGCCTTCAGAGTTAATTGCAGCCCTTAGGGGCACTTTGCACACTGCGACATCGCAGGCCGATGCTGCGATGCCGAGTGCGATAGTGCCCGCCCCCGTCGCAGCAGCGATATGTGGTGATAGCTGGCGTAGCGAAAGTTATCGCTACGTCAGCTTCACACACACACTCACCTGCCGTGCGACGTCCCTGTGGCCGGCGACCCGCCTCCTTGTTAAGGGGGCGGGTCGTGCGGCGTCACTGCGACGTCACACGGCAGGCGGCCAATCAGAGCGGAGGGGCGGAGATGAGCAGGATGTCAACATCCTGCCCACCTCCTTCCTTCCGCATATCCTACGGAAGCCGCAGTGAGGCCGGTAGGAGACGTTCCTCGCTCCTGCGACTTCACACACAGCGATGTGTGCAGCCGCAGGAGCGAGGAACAACATCGGACCGTCGCGTCAGCGTAATCATGGATTACGCCGACGCTGCACCGATGATACGATTACGACGCTTTTGCGCTCGTTAATCGTATCATCCAGCCTTTACACACTGCGATGTAGCATGCGATGCCGGAAGTGCGTCATTTTCAATTTGACCCCACCGACATCGCACCTGCGATGTCGCAGTGTGCAAAGTGCCCCTTAGAGTCCCTTGTCCAATTACTTTTGGTCCCTTGAAAAAGAGGAGGCTATGCATTACAGAGCTATGATTCCTAAACCCTTTCTCCGATTTGGATGTGAAAACTCTCATATTGCAGCTGGGAGTGTGCACTTTCAGCCCATATTATATATATAATTGTATTTCTGAACATGTTTTTGTAAACAGCTAAAATAACAAAACTTGTGTCACTGTCCAAATATTTCTGGACCTAACTGTATAGAGTGACTGCAGACTTTCACCACAAACCTAGACAGCCCCTTAAATTATCAAATTGAGCAAGTGGAGATTGAGAGTGTGGAGTTTGACTGAGTTTCTGTTATTCCTGTCTGTCTAAATCTGTGTTTTCCCTTACACTCCCGCCCACTCCTTCAAAGGGGTGGACAGATTAGCTTTACCTAGGAGTTCATCATGGTACGAGACTCAGCTATGTCCACCATTAGGAGTAATCCTGAGGACAGGCATAGCCTAGGGTCCCCTAGCATAAGGGCATAATAATAGCCCTATGTTCCTTGCTACCCTACAGTCACATTGTGACAAAAATACTCACTGTCAGGATTTGGTTCCGCCTGCCAATTCAAATTGTCATCACATAACCAATCAGGGCCGGATTAAGGTTGGTGGGGGCCCCTGGGCAGAAAATCTGGTGGGGGCCCCATAACGTTAACATTTTTAGCCATAACAGTAGAGCGCGAACTGTATCATTTAGATAGAAATCCAATGAACATTTATCCTGTTCTGCCACATTCAGATTTACAGTACTACAATACAGACACAGTCCAGGATCACTCACAGCCGTCACTTATACACGGAAAGTAGAGTTAAGGCTGCTTTACACATTTCGATCTTGTATGCGATCACACACGCCCCCATCGTATGTGCGGAACAGGCAATTTCTTGCCCGTGTCGCACAAACGATTACCCCCATCACACGTACCTTCCAAACGACCTTGCTGTGGGCAGCGAACATCCACTTCCTGGAGTGGGAGGGACGTTCGGCGTCACAGCAACGTCACACAGCGGCCGGCCAATAGAAGCGGAGGGGCGGAGATGAGCGGGGCGTAAACATCCCGCCCACCTCTTTCCTTCCGCATTGCCGGCGGCCGCAGGTAAGCTGCAGTTCATTGTTCCCGAGGTATCACACGGAGCGATGTGTGCTGCCTCAAGAACGATGAACAACCAGACGTTCAATTTTTAGAAAATGAACGACGTGTCAGCGATCAACGTTTTAACGCACAATCAGGGTCGCACGTAGCTGTCACACACTACAATATCACTAACGATGCCGGATGTGCGTCACTTACGACGTGACACATCGTTATATATATTGTAGCGTGTAAAGCTTTACTCACATTTTTTATTGATCCCAATGTTAAGGCAGCCAGGGCCGGCTCCAGGTTTTTGTGGCCTCCGGGTGAAAGAGTTTCAGTGGACCCCATCCACACAGACATGCACATACACATACAGGCATACATATACATATTTGAAGACAAATTCAGAAAAATACATATAAACAGACAAATATATGCACAGTCATATACACTGACATATATGCAGACACAGACGCATTAGGGCTCGTGCGCACGTTGCGTAATTCCATGCATTTATGCTGCGTATAGCACTGCAGTGTAAATGCATGCGTCCTGCGTCCCCTATACAATCTATGTACATTGTGCATGATACGTGCGCACGTAGCTTTTATGAACGCAGTGATTTGGGTGCTAAAATGTTGACCCAAATCCGTGCGTTCATAAAATGAGCATGTCAATTATTCCGTGCACTATGGATGCAGCTCCCTCTGTCTATGGTGGGGGCAGCAGCCAGAGCGCAGGAAATCGGATTTTCTGTACAGAAAAACTGCATCCATTATGCAGTGTTTCTGCAGCGATTTGACGCGCACATGTGCTGTCAAATCGCTGCAGAATATTCAGCAGTTACGTGCGCATGAGCCCTTACAGGTATTAATATGGGGAAATCGCCAGCAGCCTCACTCACCTCTCCCGCTTGTTTCCGTCCAGCTCCTTCAGGACATGTGGCTGTGTTTCACGATGGCTGTCACTAACAGACATGACTGCACACTGACAGCACTGCTGTATATACATCACAGGAGGGGCTGGGGGCTACGATATATACATTACAGGAGGGGCAGGGGGCATAGACGTTACTGGAGTGGCAAACAGCTTTGGTGGTGTACTCATTACTGCGATGGGTGACATAGCGCTCTGGGGGACCCATATAGTTCTGGGGGGGGGGCGCACAGACTGCTCTAATTCATATATACACACACAGTACTGCTTCTTACACACACAGCTCTGACACACACACACACACTACAATGCACCCCCTACACACACACACACACACACACTACAATGCACCCCCTACACACACACACACACACTACAATGCACCCCCTACACACACACACACACACTACAATGCACCCCCTACACACACACACACAATGCACCCCACATCACCTCCTACACACACACAATGCACCCCACATCACCACACACTACAATGCATCCCCCACACACACACACACACTGCACCCCACATCACCTCCTACACACACACAAAATGCACCCCACATCACCACACACACACAAAATGCACCCCACATCACCTCACACACACACACACAAAATGCACCCCACATCACCTCACACACACACACACAAAATGCACCCCACATCACCACACACACACAAAATGCACCCCACATCACCACACACACACACACACACACACAAAATGCACCCCACATCACCACACACACACACACACACAAAATGCACCCCATATCACCTCACACACACACACACAAAATGCACCCCACATCACCTCACACACACACACACACACACAAAATGCACCCCACATCACCTCACACACACACACACAAAATGCACCCCACATCACCACACACACACAAAATGCACCCCACATCACCACACACACACACAAACAAAATGCACCCCACATCACCTCACACACACACACAATGCACCCCACATCACCTCACACACACACACACAATGCACCCCACACACACACACACAAAATGCACCCCACATCACCTCACACACACACACAAAATGCACCCCACATCACCACACACTACAATGCATCCCCCACACACACACACACACACTGCACCCCACATCACCTCCTACACACACACAAAATGCACCCCACATCACCTCACACACACACAAAATGCACCCCACATCACCTCACACACACACACACAATGCACCCCACATCACCTCACACACACAATGCACCCCACATCACCTCACACACACACACACACAATGCACCCCACATCACCTCACACACACACACACACACACACACAATGCACCCCACATCACCTCACAAACACACACACACAGAATACAATGCACCCCCCCATTACCCCTCCCCCCACATACAATACAATGCACCCCCCCATTAACCCTCCCCCACACACAATACAATGCACCCCTCATTACCCTTCCCCACACACACGATACAATGCACCCTCCATTACCCCTCCCCCCACACACAATACAACCCTCATCACCCCCTACACACACAAATTACACTGCCCCATCACTACACACTCCTCCCCCCTTCCTCGGAATACAGTGCTCCTCCTCTGCCTGTCACAGAGCTGTGTTCCTTCACAAATGTTCCCCGTTATGTGTCCTCAGCCCCTCCTCACTCATCCCCATTAATTACACCTGTCTCTTCAGCTCCTTCATGGAGCGCTCGCTTCCTCTTGTCCCCTGTGTGGCGCCTGCAGCACTGTGATGACGTCAGCAAGGTGCTGATCTCATCACGTTGCTGCACGTCGGGGGCGGGGCCGGGTCCTGGCGCGCTGTTCAAATGTATTTACATCTGAAAGATGCAAATACATTTGAATAGGAACGGAAAGAGGAAGCTTCGGTCATCGGCTCTGCTGCGCTCCTCTACACTGGGTGCATGCCGAGCACAGCACACAGCAGAGCCGACAGAGCACAGCGCGCTGCCTCCTGCTAGTGTGCCTGGCATGCACACACAGTGTAGAGGAGCGCAGCGGGGACAGCAGATACAGCGGCGCACTACACCGTGCTGCCCCTGCTTCTAGGGAGGGGGAGGGAGGGGAGGGGGAGGGGGGGCAGCTGCCCGCCCCTCGCTGGGTACGGCCGCAGCACATACTAGCAGGGAGCATTAGCACACCTGACCCCGGAAGTACAAGTGGCCGCTGGTACTTCCGGTGTCAATCAGCGTCCTGTGCCCGCAGTTTGTTTTTGCGTCTTAAAGACGCAGATACAAATAAATAGCGGTGCTTCAACACCCCCCCCCCCGAAAACACAGCTGATTTATTAGACTGTTTTTACGGAGGGGGAGAGGGTGTGAAGAAAAAAAAATGCTGACAGGTGCCAAGTATGGTGGGGGCCCCCTTAGAAGCTCTTTTGGTGGGGGCCCCTGGGCTGGAGCCCCGTCTGCCCCGCCTATAATCCGGCCCTGTAACCAATCATTTGTGGTTTTCATATTTATGATTATGTGCTGACTGGCTTCTCTTACTGCTTCTCTAAAGAAGGGGGTGTCAAACTGAATGATTTCCCCGGATGAAGAAAAACCTATATCTGCATCTTCATAATCTCATGAATATGACCATCTTTAGTGTAATTTAGTTTGTGAGAATGCAACATGATGACTAAGATAGCAAGAATATGTCACCACTGGTTGGTCTGACCTGTCTGATTGGTGGAAGAGCCAGGTGGTTGTACTGTTAACGTCTTCAGCTGAGCTCATGGAGAGCTATAACTACTCTATGAGCTACTAGCAGCCATGATTCTACCTCATTATATACACATCAAGGAGTATTTTGTGTAAAAGTAGAGGTCCTCCATACATAATACATTCTCCTATGGTGTAGGAAACACATCTGACAACCAAAATAGTAGGCACCTGAACCTATCAGTGTAGCTGTGCATGATGTAATTTTAATCCTCTTTAATATGATTGCCTCCATATGCAATGTTATTTGGTCTACAATATGGCGCGCGCTCACGCATGCGCGGTGTGTGTCGTCATCTTGATCCTCTCTAATATTGCGGCTTCCATGTGTAATGTTTTTTGGTCTCCAATATGGCGTCGCCCGTACATGTGCGGTACATCGGGACGGGTGGGCGGTGCTGATGCTGTCTCTTAACGTTGCTTCGTGGTATCTGACGTCATGAGGATTTCCCTCACCCGGAGCTCACTTGATGGCTGAAGCACATTGCAAAAACCTGACAATATGGTTGTTACCGCACATGCGCTAGCAATTAAAGGGAACAGCTGTGAACACACATCTTTTAGAGTATATAAGGTCTTCAGGACACAACTAAGTGTGACCCCTCCCTCAAGGAAGCTCATGAGAAACGCGCGTAGGGGTTGTGGGAGTATTACTTGTCAACTGGGTGAATTATGGGTGAGTGCATAACTTTAAGTACATCTATTGGATAGACCTGACTAATACTAAATGTCTGATTTGTATGGATGTATTATCCTTCCCTTATGCTTTTCTTAAGTGTGCTATTTGAATTAGCCCCGTTTGATTATGTACATGCATGGGCAAGTGCTGTGCCAAAATAATCTATTTGGGGTTGATCTGTTCAGCGCTATATGGCTGACAATATAGATGTATCACTTGTTATAAGTTTATACCTTTGGAGACATTTACTCCCCCTATAGGCTATACTTGGAATTTTTTCTGGGTCAGCTTCACATGAAGCGTATTCATGTAATGTAACCCTGCACATCCCATTGGAGATATTCATTCTCCTCCCATGTATTTTTGACTTGTATATCTCCATGAGTTCGGTTTTCCTGCACCATGCACCTTGATTTGTATGTTATGTCTTTGTCATGCATAAATATTTACTAAAAACTTTTTATATTTTTATTCAAAATTGGTGAATTTATGGCTCAATTTTTGTATAGGTTAAATAATTCTCCAATAGTGTGCATTGGCAACAAAAAATGGAAGGGTTAGACAGGTTGGATTGTTTTCCATTGTCATGTCCCCACCGGAGTTCGCTCCTGCGACTTCTGCTCCGATCGCCAGGTGACACAGTGTTCCCACCATGGATAGTGCTGGTAATAGGAGAGGAGTCGGTGCCCGTGGCTCTGCTGAGCACAGGCTCCACTCATCCACTAGGCTGGGTTTCCCTAGAGTGAAAATGTGAAAAATGGAATCTGCATTACTGCCATGAACATATGAATAAAGAGAAATTTAGCTACTGAATTGATCAATGCAATAGAGCCCCAACACTACGCCAAAGTATTTCTCTACGTTGGGGTCCCTAGCTTGTGTGTGTCCTCTCATGCAGTTAAAAAACTTACCGTGTATGGGAAGCTGAGACCCAGGCTATTTATGCGTATGATATGGATTGGCAATAGGTGTGGTTGGGGAGGGTTCACAAACGAAAAACTACTAACAATAAGGAATAACGTTTGGAACACCATTCTAAGTCTGAACTGGGTGCAAAAACCTAAAAAAACATCACTATGGGGAAATAAGGTATGCACACCAGTGACTATGTAAGGGGAATACATGAAATAGCAGAAACTGCTGTGTGAATACTGACTTGAAAAATCCAATAGCTATATGTAAGAGTGAAAATGTGAAAAATGGAATCTGCATTACTGCCATGAACATATGAATAAAGAGAAATTTAGCTACTGAATTGATCAATGCAATAAAGCCCCAACACTACGCCAAAGTATTTCTCTACGTTGGTGTCCCTAGCTTGTGTGTGTCCTCTCATGCAGTTAAAAAACTTACCGTGTATGGGAAGCTGAGACCCAGGCTATTTATGCGTATGATATGGATTGGCAATAGGTGTGGTTGGGGAGGGTTCACAAACGAAAAACTACTAACAATAAGGAATAACGTTTGGAACACCATTCTGAGTCTGAACTGGGTGCAAAAACCTAAAAAAACATCACTATGGGGAAATAAGGTATGCACACCAGTGACTATGTAAGGGGAATACATGAAATAGCAGAAACTGCTGTGTGAATACTGACTTGAAAAATCCAATAGCTATATGTAAGAGTGAAAATGTGAAAAATGGAATCTGCATTACTGCCATGAACATATGAATAAAGAGAAATTTAGCTACTGAATTGATCAATGCAATAGAGCCCCAACACTACGCCAAAGTATTTCTCTACGTTGGGGTCCCTAGCTTGTGTGTGTCCTCTCATGCAGTTAAAAAACTTACCGTGTATGGGAAGCTGAGACCCAGGCTATTTATGCGTATGATATGGATTGGCAATAGGTGTGGTTGGGGAGGGTTCACAAACGAAAAACTACAAACAATAAGAAATAACGTTTGGAACACCATTCTAAGTCTGAACTGGGTGCAAAAACCTAAAAAAACATCAATCCATATCATACGCATAAATAGCCTGGGTCTCAGCTTCCCATACACGGTAGGTTTTTTAACTGCATGAGAGGACACACACAAGCTAGGGACCCCAACGTAGAGAAATACTTTGGCGTAGTGTTGGGGCTCTATTGCATTGATCAATTCAGTAGCTAAATTTCTCTTTATTCATATGTTCATGGGTTTCCCTAGAACCTGCAGTACCACTGTCTGACTGTAGGTGGCGTGTGTCTTCCAGCTGAGGTTGCCATTGTTCACCTGAAGCCAATGGAAAGACACCACACCCTTCTTATTCCCCCACCTGTCATGTGAACACTGCCAGAGATAGTTCTGTACTCCTGGTTCATGTGCTGTTTGTATTTTGATTCTTGTGCGCTGACCTTTGCTTGTTTTTTGACTACCCTCCTGTCTGTCGTTTTTGTACCTCGCTGCCCGATCCGGATTTGACCTCTGCTTTGTCTCCTCACTACGCCCTTGCCTGCCGATTCTGTTCCTGTTTAGCATTTCCTGTTTTTTTGACCCTGCCTGACCACCACGGACTACAGTCTACCACAGGTAGTGATCTCTGGGGCTTTATGTTATTCCAAATCCCTGTATAGGGGTTAAAGAGTTGCAGAGTTCTCAGGGTCCTGCTTTGTGGGCGGTTTTTCTCTAGACTCCCCTTACAGCCAGTCTGAGTCTGTGGCTCCAGGCAGGTGTTACACATATTAAGATCAGTGGGCCCTTAGATCAAAAGTTTATGCACCCTGCTATAAAGGAACTGAGCTGATATTTTATGTGCTGTTTTTATAACACAATACAGGTGCTATGCTTCAGTGCAGGTGCTTTGCCTCGGAGATATTTTAAGCTCACTTGACAATTACAATGTTTATGCTTTAGCTTCTCTTCATTCCCCTGTCTGGACAATCCTTCTATGCCACCCATTTCTAGACATGAAAATAAATATTTGAAGGCTGCACAGAACAATAAACTTGCACTAGTTACAAATTAAAAGGTGATCAAAGACATTAATTAGCAGCACAACCCACATGTAAATATTAAAGTAGACTGAAATGGAGACCATTGAAAATGCACTTACACACATCAGGCCTCGGTCCCATTATCGCATAATTAATGGCTCCCATACTCCCAAAGTGGGATGAGTTTATGTGTATATTATTGTGTACCTGTCATGCGAGTGCTATGCCAGGGTGCAATTTTTCTTCTCGCCTAGCTTCCATATGAGATGTGCACACAATACATTTTTAACATCATTTTTTTACATACTATAATAACAATGTGTCATTTTAAGCTACGGTAGTTGTCATAATTAATAAAGCAATTTTATACAGAGATAGATAGCTAGATAGCTAGATATCCTGCAGATATATAATTTACACCCCCCCCCCCTACATGTGGCTCTAAAGGGAGTTTAGGCTTGGTTGACTTAATAAATAAAATAAATAAATTAGTGGAAAAAATGACGTGGGATCCCCCCTATTTTCACAACCAGTCAAAGGTAAAGCAAACAGCTGCAGGCTGACATTATCAGGCTGGGAAGTTCCATGAATATTGGGGCCTTCCCAGCCTAAAAATACCATCATGCTTGTGCCCCAGAAGTGTTACGTTACATTATATGCACCAATTCTGGTCCTTCGCCTCAGCTTTTCCCAATCTACTGGTGCATTGGTAATCAGAATAATGGTATTTGAGGTTGTTGTCATCTGTGAATTGTCCAAAAACACAGGTGACATCAAGCCCTGATGTTAATAATGGAGAGGTGTCTATCAGACATCCCCATTACTACCGCAGTAAGTAAAAAAACCCACACAAAGAGAGTTTATTTTAAAAAACGCTTCTTAATGTTTTCCATGCATGTCTGACATAGTCCAGGGATTCTGGTGTAGTCCATAAATAGAAACCTGAAAAACACTAATAGAGAGAAATAAAAACAAGAGACTCCCTCTTTCACCAATTTATTAGAATGTAAAGTTCCCTCGCAGGTCTGACATGGTCCAGCGCTTCCTACAATGTTCCTTGACTCTGGCTATCCAGCCTTGTCCTGAAGCTCGATAGGCTTAAAGAAGTAGCCACTCCCGCCTCAAACTGCGCTCCACGAGATTGGGTGACTCTGATCAGCGGTGACATCAGTAACATCATCACTCATCATGGTGAGTGTCTGCAGACAACTGTGTAGGATAATGGAGATTTGCAAATTTGGAGCTGCATTTCAGTAAACTGAGTTGGGGATTAAGTCAGGGTTAAAGGGAATCAGTCGCCAGGTTTTTGCCACCTAATCTGAGAGCAGCATAATGTACAGACAGAGCCCTTAATTCCAACAATGTGTCCCTTACTGGGCTGCTTAGTGCAGTTTTGATTAAATTACTGTTTTATCAGCAGGAGATTATCACTATAGGACTAATAACCCTGCTACAGGTTAATATCCATAATCATGAGCTCTGTAAAATCCTGCCCCCACCACTGTGCAGAATACACAGAGGGCTGTCAATCAGTGGTGTAGGCGGGGTTTTATAGAGCTCAACATTTAGAGAACTGGTAGATCTACAGCAGAGAAAACATTGATTTTATCAAAATGACAGCAAACAGCTCAGTAAGTGACACATCGCTGGAATCAGGGTCTTTGTCTCTACATTATAATGCTTTCAGAAGGGATGGTAAAATCTTATTGACAGATTCCCTTTAATAGTATCCTCATTAGATATTAATGTAAATAAAGACAAATACTTATCCCTCATGCAGGGAGGTATCTGATTGTTTCCAAATTTATTCTGCAGCACGACATCAAACCAAACCATGCAGACAGTGTCATTAAGAACTACCATCAGCATAGAGAAAAAGTCCTGGAAGTGATGAAATAAGTCTCACAGATGCTGATCTCAACATCATCAAATCTATCTGGGATTACTGTACACCAGGGATAGGGAACCTCCGGCCCGTGGGCCGTATGCAGCCCCCGATAACTTTTTATGTGACCCCTGGGCACATTCCCGGGGACTGCAGTACTCGGGCTGCAGCTGCGGTCTTGTCGGCTACCGGCCCTTTAAGTCACCATGTGTGGTGCGCATACAATTAGGTCCTCAGCCTGCTGGCCTGTACCTGTGTGCTGAGGACGTACTTTGTGTGAGGGGTAAGCATGACATGCGCTGTGCTCCCGTCCCACAGAAGAAGAGGAAGCATCAGGTTTACCGGCCTCTCTTTTGTAGATGCCTCCCACTGCTGTGAGCTTCTTGCCTCCCGCGGTGCTGTGTGACTCTTTCCTCCCACGGTGCTGTGAGCCTCCTGCCTCCAGCAGTGCTGTGTGACTCTTTCCTCCCATGGTGCTGTGAGCGTTCTGCCTCCTGCAGTGCTGTGAATCTCCTGCCTTCCGCGGTGCTGTAAGCCTCCTGCCTCCTGTGGTGCTGTGAGCCTTCTGCCTCCTGTGGTGCTATGAGCCTTCTGCTTCCCACGGTGCTGTGAGCCTACTGCCTCCCGCGGTGCTGTGAGCCTCCTGCCTCCAGCGGTGCTGTGTGACCCCTGCCTCCCACTGTGCAGTGAGCCTCCTGCCTCCTGGGGTGCTGTAAGCCTCCCGCAGTGCTGTGAGCCTCCTGCCTTGCCACCATCAGTGCTGTGTGACTCTTGCCTCCCGTGGTGCTGTGAGCCTCCTGCAGTGCTGAGTGTCTCCTGCCTCCCGCAGTGCTGTGTGACTCCTGCGTCCCATGGTGCTGTGAGCCTCCAGCCTCCACTGCTGTGGGCCTCCTGTCTCCTGCTGCTGTGAGCCCTCCACCCAGTGCTGTGTAGACCCCTAGTACTGTGTGCCACTCCCCCAGTAATGTCTGTGCCCCCTTAGTCCTGTCCATGTCCCCCAGTCCTGTTCATGCCCCTCTAGTACTGTCTGTGCCCCCCAGTGATGTCCAAGGCCCAACCCCTCCTGTGATGTGTATATGTCCCTATTGTTATGGTTGCTGTGGCTCTGGAGACTATCTTCGGATTTCTTGCTACTGCACATGTGCAAGCGCTGGAGACTAAGTCCTATCTTGGAGCCATTGCACATGTGCGGGTGACATCATCGCTGACACGAGGTCACATGTCTCTGACACCTTCTAAGCTGATTGGCCGCTGGTCATGTGCTTGTGACACGTGGTCACATGTCTCTGACACCTTCTATGCCGATTGGTCGCTGGTCATGTGCTTGTGATGCTTTGCTCGGTGATAGGCCAGCGTGACGTCATTCATGTCGTTCTGGCAGCGGATTGGCTCTGGTGTCCTCCATCTTGGATGAGGCACAAAGTCTATATAAGACCCTGACGCACGCCGTCCGGCGCTCAGTCCTCTTGGTTCATGCATGAGGGTAGACGCCCTGTGCTTGTCCCTCTAGGCATCTCTCTGTCTATGTTAGGTGAGCGCTACCAGCAGGGTAGCGTTCTTATACCTTACAGCTTCGGCTGGAGTCCGTATCCTAACCTCTTAGTGGAGCGGACATAGGCAGGTGCCTGAGGCACATGGTCCGGCTGGGCCTTGTGATTCTACTCGTAGGTGGACGTTGCCGCTAGGGTAACGTTCCTTATACTGCGTCTGGCAGTTGTTCGTATCCTTGCACACTAGGGGAGCGAACAGAGGTAGGAGCTTTGTGCGGCTTATGCTGCTGTCCGTCTCTTTTGCACCACTAGAAGAGCGGACCTAGGCAGGTGCCATATCTAGTGGTTCGTGTCCTCGCACACTAGTGGAGCGAACGCAGGTAGGAGCTTTGTGCGGCTTACGCTGCTGTCCGTCTCCTGGCACCACTAGAGGAACGGACCTAGGTAGGTGCCATTTCACACTCACTGATTTTGTCTCTGTGATCATTAACAGAGATCATTCCACACACCCTCCAAGTAAGGGAGGAATTGCCTTATTTACTAATTATATTCCTCTGTGAGTTTAACAGAGGTATTGTGTTACGCTCACCGAGGAGCGGCGAACGTCCGGAGGTGGACCCACTGGACCGTGCACCGGACTCCCCTGAGAAGACGGCCAGCAGCGAACCCCTATACAGGGACTGTGCGGCGCCTCCCCAGAAGGCCTAAATGCACGGCAGCCAGGGACCGGAGGTAGGAGTCTCTGTACGGCCAGGCGTGGCTCGGGTACGATGTCCGCGGCAGGCGGAATACGGAAGTGGCACCGGAGATGTTTCACAGCAGGTGACGTCCACGGTAGGAATAGGTGGTGATGTCCACAGCCGGTACGGTACAGATAGTGTCCACGGCAGGTATGGCACGGTGACGTCCACGGTAGGAATAGGTGGTGACGTCCACAGCCGGTACGGTACAGATAGTGTCCACGGCAGGTATGGCACGGTGACGTCCACGGTAGGAATAGGTGGTACTACGGTGAGACACAGGATTAGAATCAGGAAACAAATGTACGGATCATAAACAATAGCATAAACAGGTTAGGACACTGGCAATGCACTAATAGAGGCGTTGCTCGGGCGCCTGCTGCCGGGGGAAGTGAACTTAAATACCTATTAGGCAGCAGGTGACCTCTGAGATCACTTCCAGGATTTGGGGCATGCCACTTTAAGAAAGGGGGCGTGGCCTCACACGCAGCCTAGAATCACCTACAGCAATTCTATGTGAGGAGGGAACTGCAGCAGGCCTAGGAGTGGGAGCAACGTCTGCAGAGCCCTGGGGCCGGTAAGTGGAAGGCCTTCTCTGCCTGGGAGTGGGGGCAGGAGTGCATGTGGGAGCCATGCTGGGACTGGGCAGATGTGAGGGAGAGCTCCCCCCTCGGGGTCTGGTGGGACCAGGCGTTACAGTACCCCCCCCTGAAGCCCCCTCCTCCTCAGGAAGCTCCGGAGGAGACGAGGAGCATCCACGTCCTCCGCAGGTACCCACGTCCTCTCCTCAGGACCGAACCCCTTCCAGTCCACCAGATAATAGGTTTTACCTCGGACCTCCTTAGCCGCAAGGATGGCTTTTACCTCATAGACGTCATCATCACCAACAGGAGGAGGCGAGACCCCAGGATCACCATGGAAACGACTCAGGACCACCGGCTTGAGGAGGGACACATGGAAGGAGTTCGGGATGCGAAGTGTCGACGGCAGCTTCAACTTGTAGGACACCTCATTGATCCGTCGGAGCACTTCAAAGGGACCAATGAAGCGGGGACCCAGCTTGTAAGACGGTTGTTTCAGGCGGACATACTTGGATGAGAGCCAGACTTTATCTCCGGGTCGGAAGAAAGGAACATCCAGACGTTTCTTGTCGGCGTGTTTCTTCATGCGGACAGAGGACCGTTCCAGAGCCGACTTGGTCTCAGCCCAGACGGCGGAGAAGGACCTCACGAGGTCATCAGCTGCAGGGTTGCCTGAGGAACTTGTCACAGGACACGGCACTTTGGGTCGCTGTCCATACACCACCTGGAACGGAGATTTAGCAGAGGACTCACTGTCATGGTTGTTATAGGAGAACTCGGCCCACGGAAGCAGTTTGACCCAGTCGCTGTGGTGTTCGTCCACGAAGTGGCGGAGATAGTTAGTCAGGATTTGGTTAATGCGCTCCACTTGCCCATTGGACTGAGGGTGGTAGGCAGAAGAAAAGTCCAATTCCACATCCATCATCTTGCAGACTGCTCTCCAGAACCGAGCGGTGAACTGGACCCCTCTGTCGGACACGATATGGAGAGGCAAGCCATGAAGCCGGAAGATGTGTTGGATGAAGAAGTCAGCAAGAACCGGAGCGGACGGTAGCCCGGAGAGTGGTGTGAAGTGGGCCATCTTGGAGAACCGGTCCACTACCACCCAGATGACTGTGCAGCCAGACGATTTTGGCAGGTCCGTGATGAAATCCATGCCGATATGTTGCCATGGAGCGGATGGTACAGGTAAAGGAAGCAAAGGGCCCGCCGGAAAGGTCTTTGGGACCTTGTTCCGGGCACAGGAGGAACAGGATGAACAAAAGTCCTGGACGTCTTGACGTAACCCTGGCCACCAGTAATATCGGGATATCAATTGCAGAGATTTCTTTTGACCCACGTGACCTGCTATTCTGGAAGAGTGTCCCCACCGGAGTACACGTTCTCTATCGACCTCAGCAACAAACGTCTTACCGGGAGGAAGGTGATGCATGCCGACTGGAGCCGCCATTAGTTTGGAAGGTTTAATGATGTGCCGAGGTTCATCCTCCTGGTCCTCTGACAGGAACGATCGAGACAGCGCATCGGCTTTCAGGTTCTTCTCGGCTGGACGGAAATGCAGAACGAAATCAAAGCGGGCAAAGAATAATGACCATCGGGCCTGTCGGGGGTTTAGCCTGCGGGCTGTCTGAAGATATGCCAGATTCTTGTGGTCAGTATAGATGGTAACTGGATGCAATGACCCTTCCAGCAGGTATCGCCATTCCTCCAGAGCCAGCTTGACTGCCAGCAACTCACGGTCTCCGATTGAGTAGTTTCGTTCTGCTGGGGAGAAAGCCTTAGAAAAGAAGCCACAGGTTACTGTCTTACCCTCCGACGTTTTCTGTGTAAGGACCGCACCAGCTCCGGATGAGGAGGCATCTACCTCAAGGATAAACGGCTGGTTAATGTCGGGTCTGTGTAAGGCTGGAGCAGAAGCAAAGGCACGTTTAAGGGACAGGAACGATTCTTCAGCTTCTGGTGTCCATTTCTTCGGGTTCTCCCCTTTGCGAGTGAGAGAGGATATGGGACGCACCAAAGATGAGAAATGTGGAATGAATTGCCGGTAATAGTTGGCGAATCCCAGGAATCGCTGGATAGCCTTCAACCCTTCCGGACGGGGCCATTTCAGTACGGCTGAAACCTTGTCAGGATCCATCTTCAGGCCGGTATCCGAGACTATGTGGCCAAGGAAGGGTAACGAGGTCTGCTCAAACAGGCATTTCTCGAGTTTGGCGTAAAGGCGATTCTCTCTTAATCTCCGCAGGACCAGACGGACATGTCTTCGATGGGTATGCAAGTCCGGAGAGAAGATAAGGATGTCATCTAAATACACAACTACGCAGGTGTAGAGAAGATCACGGAAGACGTCGTTCACAAACTCCTGGAAGACCGCCGGTGCGTTACTGAGCCCGAAGGGCATCACTCGGTATTCATAGTGCCCATCACGAGTGTTGAACGCGGTCTTCCATTCGTCTCCCGACCGAATGCGAACCAGATTGTACGCACCCCGGAGATCTAGTTTGGAAAAGATCTTGGCACCTCGGAAACGGTCAAACAGTTCCGGTATAAGGGGTAGCGGATACCTGTTTTTCACCGTGATTTTATTCAATCCACGGTAGTCAATGCAGGGCCGTAGACCCCCATCCTTTTTCCCCACAAAGAAGAATCCCGCTCCGGCGGGAGAGGAGGATTTTCGGATGAAGCCTCGTGCTAAATTCTCCTTTATGTAGTCAGACATGGCTTGGGTCTCCTCTCGCGACAGTGGGTAGATGCGCCCACGAGGAGGGGTTGTACCTGGGAGCAGGTCGATGGGGCAATCGTAGGGTCTGTGTGGCGGCAACGTCTCAGCTTCCTTTTTGTCAAAGACATCGGAAAAGGACCAGTAGGCGGGAGGTAACCCGGGAAGGTTGACCGGTTTGACTGGTGGGTGCGGAGGATGCACTGGTGTCAGGCAGTGATTGTGGCAAGAAGCACCCCATTGCAGGATGTCTCCGGAATCCCAGTCGAGCACAGGCTTGTGTGACCGAAGCCAGGGTATTCCCAGAAGAAGAGCATGTGCCATGCCAGGGAGCACATGGAAGGCGATAGTCTCAGAGTGTAGCAACCCCACTTGCATTGTACAGTTCTCTGTGATGAACCGGATGGGTTCGGAAAGCGGTTTTCCATCCACGGAAGACAGACTGATGGGGGTAGCAAGACATCGGACGGGAATCTGGTGTAGATCCACCACGGACTGCTGGATAAAGTTCCCGGCGGAGCCAGAATCCAGGAACGCATGTACTGACAACCGGATGGAGCCGCAGGACAGGGATACGGGCACCTGGAGAAAAGGAGAGGGCTTGGCGTGACCTAGGGTGGCCTCTCCGATGGACCCTAGGCTCTGTAGTTTCCCGGGTTTACTGGACAGTCCTGAATCAGATGTTTGGCACTTCCGCAGTAAAAGCACTCTCCTGCCATTCTCCGATTCCTCTGTCGCAGTCTGGACTCAGTGACGCGGTCGACCTCCATGGGCTCGTGCGGAGCAGTAGGCCTGGTGGAGGGAGGTGACATCGGCCTTTGGAAGGTGGGCGCAAGGCGCGGGGTTCTTCTTGCCCGGGTGACCTCTCTGGCACGCTCTTGGAAGCGGAGATCAATACGGGTAGCCAGAGAGATTAGCTCTTCCAGGGTGGTAGGTACATCCCGGCCGGCCAGTTCATCCTTGATTTTTCCGGATAACCCTTCCCAAAAGGCAGCTACCAAGGCGTCATTGTTCCACTTGAGCTCGGAGGACAGAGTGCGGAACTTGATTGCATACTGTCCCACGGTGAGATTCCCCTGGTGGATTCTCATGAGTGAAGAGGCAGTAGATGAGAGACGGCCTGGCTCATCGAACACCTTACGGAAGGTGGTCAGAAAGACGGACAGGACTTGGACGGTCGGGTCATTCTTTTCCCAGAGCGGATTCATCCAAGCCAGAGCCTGACCAGTCAGATGAGACATGATAAATGCGATTTTCGAGCGATCGGTCGCTTGCTGCAGCGGCGACAGCTCAAAGTGCAGGGAGCACTGGTTTAAGAAACCGCGACACAAACGGGGATCCCCTCCATACATGGGTGGGGAGGCCAGGCGAGAAGGAGACATGTATGTCGATAATCCTGCAGAGTCAGGAGTTGTAGAGGAGGCCGGATTCTGCAGGGCATTTAGACGGGAATCCACGGCCGCCATATCTTCAGCCAGGCGTCTCTGGGCCTCATGCTGGCGGGACAGTTCCTGCAGTAGTTCACTCAACTGGGAGCTGTCGGAGGATACGGAGGTTTGCATGGATGCCAGACGGGATTCCACAGACTTTATGTAAGCCACGAACCTTGCTTGGGTCTCACGTTGGCGGGAGAGCTCCTGTTGCAGGTCATTCAGCGGGTTAACTGTGATCCCGGCGGAGTCCATGGCCCGAGCAAACTGTTACGCTCACCGAGGAGCGGCGAACGTCCGGAGGTGGACCCACTGGACCGTGCACCGGACTCCCCTGAGAAGACGGCCAGCAGCGAACCCCTATACAGGGACTGTGCGGCGCCTCCCCAGAAGGCCTAAATGCACGGCAGCCAGGGACCGGAGGTAGGAGTCTCTGTACGGCCAGGCGTGGCTCGGGTACGATGTCCGCGGCAGGCGGAATACGGAAGTGGCACCGGAGATGTTTCACAGCAGGTGACGTCCACGGTAGGAATAGGTGGTGATGTCCACAGCCGGTACGGTACAGATAGTGTCCACGGCAGGTATGGCACGGTGACGTCCACGGTAGGAATAGGTGGTGACGTCCACAGCCGGTACGGTACAGATAGTGTCCACGGCAGGTATGGCACGGTGACGTCCACGGTAGGAATAGGTGGTACTACGGTGAGACACAGGATTAGAATCAGGAAACAAATGTACGGATCATAAACAATAGCATAAACAGGTTAGGACACTGGCAATGCACTAATAGAGGCGTTGCTCGGGCGCCTGCTGCCGGGGGAAGTGAACTTAAATACCTATTAGGCAGCAGGTGACCTCTGAGATCACTTCCAGGATTTGGGGCATGCCACTTTAAGAAAGGGGGCGTGGCCTCGCACGCAGCCTAGAATCACCTACAGCAATTCTATGTGAGGAGGGAACTGCAGCAGGCCTAGGAGTGGGAGCAACGTCTGCAGAGCCCTGGGGCCGGTAAGTGGAAGGCCTTCTCTGCCTGGGAGTGGGGGCAGGAGTGCATGTGGGAGCCATGCTGGGACTGGGCAGATGTGAGGGAGAGCTCCCCCCTCGGGGTCTGGTGGGACCAGGCGTTACATATTGCACTCTGCCATAGTCTGCAGCAGAGTCTTTGCACGGTGGACCCTGACTGTCTGATATTCCTTTAGGTTTTATTATCAGACAGCCCCCCGTAACACCCATCCCTTCCTGTGATGTATATATGTCCCCAAACCCACCTGTGATGTATATATGCCCCCAGTTCCTCCTGTGATGTATATATGCCCCAACCCTTCCTGTGATGTATATGTGGCACCCCTGAGGGTTCAGTTGCCACAGAGGTACTGCACCTCATCCAGAGGTGTGGTATTCCATCCTGGGTATGGAGGAGGTCACCACTGGTTCACACGAAACACAACACTCTCACTCAGCAACACTTCATCAGACATGGCAAGGGCATGTTAAACCCAAAGCCAGGGTGGTGGGGTAGAGTCTAAGGAGTGAGCACACAGTAGTGGAGTGTGGAGAAAGTTAAAAGGTTGGAAGGAGCAGTGGAGGAGGAAAGACCTGTGGTCTGGAGCTAGCGCCGCTCGACCAAGGCATAAGAGAGAAAAGGTCCTAGAGACCACGAGAAGTGCAACATTCTCCTGTGGCCTTGTTCCACATACATTCTTCGGGTGGAAGGACTTGGTCACAAAACGGGAACTAGTCCCTAGGCTAGAGGAGAAGAACCTATGTACTCCGCTAGTAAAACCAGATGCTGAGGTGACTGCAAGCACTGAAGCCACATCCACACACAAATTCGCTGACCCCAAAGGACCAAGGGATAGAGCTTCATGCCACCCAAAAGGGTCCACGAGCGTCGGCTCGGGGCTCTGTGTGTGAGGGCGCAAGACATGAGGGAAAAGCAAGCGCAGGAAGATGACCAGGGAAGGTACACATAAGAAAGGTGCACCGGACTCAACCTCCGAACTACCCAAGATCGGCTGGAGCCCACCACAGTGAATCCCCAGCATTCCAAAGGCAGACACTGGCATGTAGTGTTACCTTGGAACCTGCTACAGTGAATAAAAACCTTGAGACTGCATTCCTGTGTCGTTCCGTTATTCGCCTGCACCTTCGACCCTGCAACCCCCGCCATCACCTACTACTACCCCCATCCACACTGGGGCCCAACTCTGCCTGTGGAGAGCTGCATCATCTCAGCTGCGTCACCATCTGCCCCAGAGGTCCCCCATACTGCTGCGGCGACACCTAACTTGCCGCATACCACAGGTGGCGTCACGAATAAACTGGCATCATCCCCTTCCTATTTACTAAACGACACCGCCGGGGTCACGGAAGTGGGCCTCGCCACCGCGGTGCCCCAGGAGCAGAAACTCAGCCCAGTAATGAGTCACCCCAGGCCCCAGTGTGGGTGTGTCATATATATGCCCTCAGGCCCACCTGTGATGAATATATGCCCCCAAACCCTTCTATGATGTATATATGCCCAAGCCCCTCTTATTATGTATATATGCCCCAGCCCCTCCTGTGATGTATATATGCCCGAAAGCCCCTCCTGTGATGTATATATGCCCCCAACCCTTACTGTGATGCATATATGCCCCCAGCCTCTCCTGTGATGTATGTGCCTCCAGTGTCTCCTATGTGATGTGTATGACTTATCAATCTGTTGACTGCGATGCAGACCAAGACAAACCTAGAAAAGAAGCTGTGAGAAGCAACATGATCAATATCACCGAACATCACATCCACACCAAAGAAATCCAGCTCCAACCACAATAGGGGTGTAGGGGTGAGTTAATTGTTTGATATATTAGGGTAATTTTCAAGCTGATAATTTGGTGCAGCTCCCGAAGGTTGGTAGAAATTTCCAAATGGCCCCCGGCAGAAAAAATGTTCCCCACACCTGCTGTACATGAAAAGACAGAAGGACTTGTTCAAGCCTACAGCCACAGAAGATGATTAGAACAACTTTCCTGCCAAGTTTCTTCAAAACCTGTGCAAGTGTACCTAGAAGAATTAATGGTTTTGGGGTGTTCTTTGGCAGAACATGCATTGAAGCAAATTTTACATACTGTAAGTGTATAATAGGCATATTAGTGTTCCTAGTGTGTAGCTTCATATGAATGTGTGTGTATATCTGACAGTATGTGTGTGTGTAAGTATTCATAGGGGATGCATGGTTGGGGGGAGTCAGACACACATTTTGCACATGTGCTGTTGGTCGGCAGTTTCCACCCTGGTCCATCAACCATAGTTCGCAAACTACCTATGAGGCATATGTGACGCCCTGGCACCGCCAGGTGGTCACACAGTAGAGGCCCCGCACAACACCTTCCCTCACAGGGTTACATTCAGCCGACCTGAAACCCTAGTCATCCCCCCAGGGTAGGACAGGCACACCAGTGGGTGGGACCAGGTGGATGGAGAACGCCCACCTAAGGGTCTAGAGAGCCCGGGGCGGGAAAAGAGTCAGTCTAGTTTAGGAGTCGAGTTGAGGAGTCAAGTGGAGTAGTAGTGGAGGAGGAGTGTGAAGGTGAAGCTCAAGTACAGAGAGCAGAGGCGCCAGTGTTGGAGCCCCGGTGCATGGCTAGGTGGCAGACGGTGGCCCGTGTCTGACAGGAGACGGGAAGACGGCAACCGGACTGCGGCAGGGTTGGAGTCTGCCAGTACCGACACCGGAGAACCGACCCGGAAACCGTGCACAGAGGGGGTACCAAAGTCCCAAAAGCAATCAACCACCCACAGAGAGGGATAGGGCATCCGCCAGGGCCCAGTAGATCCCGGGTCAGCGGACACGGCTCCCAACAAAAGTACCGGGAGTGGACTCCCGCGTTTCACACCGGGAAGTCCACCAGATCACAACACAGTGCAGAGGAAAGTGACACAGACCACCACCCCGGGTGAGGGACCAGAGTACACCCGGCCGCGGCGGCCGGCCACCAGCACCTTGGTTAACCATTGGACTTGTCTGAGTTTTTTAACCGTGAGTAAGCTGAGACTCCCTGGTCTGACCAGGCGCGCCGGCCCCGGCCATCACCGTCCCCTGCACCGAGTCACTGGGTCCTGGGGCAACCATCCCTACCCACGGAGGGGTACACAACCAGCTGCCATCCCATCACCCCCGGGTGCCCCACAACAGCAGCGGTGGTGCCACACTTCACCACACACCGTGGGTAGCGTCACGGACTGATTACAGCAAATCCCGTACAAATACGTCCCCTTTTGTTTGGAGTGTTTGCGTGACCCCCGGGTCCGGAGAATCCCTTGAGCCACACTGCGAAGCCGGAACCGAGCAGCCAGGCTGCTACTGACGTGGGGTCAGCACACATATATGATTATTATATGACCATAATATTCTTAAATTGCTAAAAAAAAAACTCTGCAATAAGTAAAATGGTTGACATTTTATGTCTGTCTGGCATGTATTGTACAGTCAATAGAGGAGAAATATTCTGAATTTAATTCTAGACCTATGGTAAGATGGATAATATGCATGAAGTCACTTGAAGTGTTCCATGTCGGCAAGTCTCTATAGAATCAGTCAGACTTTACAAAGCACACAAGAACATGCATCCAATATTTCAACATAACAAGTCAGTGGGCAGCAGAAATATGTGGGTGCGGTTAATGTACCAATTCTTCTACCTCATCCATCAGGTTTGCAGTAATTTATCTCTGAAATGAATAAAGACCACCCCGAATTGAGGAAAGTTTGTAACAATTTTTGCATCGAACTGTCACATAGAGTTTCTATTGATCTTGCTTTAATATGAACAACGTATTTTACTGCAAATAGTAAAGTAATTATTTAGCTTTACGTGCTACATTACGACATATCATAGATACTAATAAACTAAAGGTGTATATGTAGTTTTAGATTTAGTAAAAAAAAAACTTCTCAGGGCAAACTGAATTCTAGATGAAAAACATTATAACTACAAGGCATAGAATTGGGAAAAAGAGTTACTGTATTTTTTGTTTTATAACACGCACCGGAATATAAAACGCAAGCCAAATTTAGGGATAAAAAATGGTAAAAAGAAATATGGGGTCCGTTTAATAATCCGGTGGTATCTTAACAGGGAGGTGGGGGGGCAGTAATGGTGGAGAGAGGTCGCAGAAGGCAGGGGCAGTGTAGAGGGGGGCCCAGATGCTCACTGCGGGCTGCGGCGCTGTGCCGGGGCAGCTGCTGGGGCTCACTGAGGTCGGTGAGGCACTGGCCATTCTTATATGTCAGCAGTGCCGAAGTCAAAGAAATGGCGGCTGCACGCGCTGATTCTGGGAGCCATTATTTGAAGCTCTTACAGCTGACATCTTCAGAATGGCCAATGCCTCGCTGCCCACCTCACAGAGCTGCACAGAGCAGGTCTGTCCGCCGCACAGAGAAGGTCCACCTGTTGCACAGAGCAAGTCCGCCCACCGCATAGACCAGGTACGCCACAGAGCGACACAGAGCAGATCCGCCCGCCGCACAGTGCCGCACAGAGCAGGTCCACCCGCCACTCAGAGCGGCACAGAGCAGGTCCGCCCACAGCAGAGCCACACAGAGCAGGTCCGCCCACCGCACAGAGCTGCACAGAGCATGCATGCCCACCACACAGAGCCGCACAGAGCAGGTCCATCCGCTGCACAGAGCCGCACAGAGAAGGTCCTCCTGCCACACAGAGCTGCACAGGACAGGTCTACCCGCCGCACAGAGCTGCACAAGACAGGTCTACCCACCGCACAGAGCTGCACAGAGCAGGTCCACCAGCCGCACAGAGCCATACAGAGCACGTCCGCCCGCCACACAGAGCACATCCGCCTGCCGCACAGAGCAGATCTGCCCGCCGCATAGAGCAGGTCCGCCCACCGCACAGAGCCGCACAGTGCAGGTCCGCCGTTGCACAGAGCCGCACAGAGCAGGTCCGCCTGCCGCACAGAGCCGCACAGAGCAGATCCGCCAGCCACACAGAGCCGTACAGAGCAGGTACGCCTGTTGCACAGAGCCAACACAGAGCAGGTCCGCTACAACTCAGAGCCTCAAAGAGCAGCACCTGCAGAAGACTGCACAGCATTGCCCTGCCTCCTGTGACCTTTCTCCACCACCTCCCGATAAGCTACATTCAGAGTTTAAGATGCACCCTTCATTTTCCTCCCAATTTTTTTAATCCAAAACCTTTCACAATTTTTTAAATGTTAAACTGGCTACATCATGATATGGGACATGAAGAGCTGAAGAACATCTAGTTTTTATTTCTCCCCTCTGTTGTGGAGATATTACTGTAGCTTCTAAACTTTATATGCTAACTTTCCAGTCAAACCCAACAGAGCGTTAACTGAGATTCTTCTCTGAGGGCATTTAATTTTGTACCATATTATGCTGCCCAATCATAGGCAGGAAGCACCATACAAAGGAAAATAAGCAAGTGGCCCAAGAGATGCTTTGAACTGGGTTTGTCACTAGGATCTAGTAAGCTTTGTAAGTAGGTAACATTGAGATCTCACTGCCTGTGCTTACTATTAGAGATGAGCGGACTTGTGGAAGTTTAGGTTTGCTTGGTGAGACTGGGCTTTAGATAAAAGTTTGGTTCGAAATCCGGACTTGACTCAAACTTGACCCTGGACCCCTAACCCGATATGTCAATGGAGATCCAAACTTTGGTGGTGTAAAATGAGTGTAAAATGGTCAAAGTAAGGGTTTGGGAGCTGAAGAAGGAAGCAAAATTGGGGCAAACAAATGTAGATAAATAAATTAATAAAATAAATTAAAAAAAATGTGCCGCCCCAGCGCAGACCAGGGTGCTCGGATCCGGGGTGGTCGTGGCTCGAGGGGTCTGGACCCGGGCTCGGCAGACACTCAGATCCTTGAAAGAGGATTATTTACAGGGGAGAAGTTTGTGACCCACCTGCGGGTTGCGGTAATGGGAGTACCGCCACTGCTGGAAAGAGCACCGGGGCAGATGGTGTGGAGCAGCAAGGTGTCAGTCCTTCCGCAGGTAGGGAAGGCCCCGGCCTCTGGGATTTTTGGTGAGATGTTTGGGAGCGCAGGGTGCATGGCAACCAGGTTACTCACTGCGGGTAGTCGGGGTGCAAGATGAGGATTATAAAGCAGACACTCATACTGAAGATAAACCAAAGTCTCTGTGCATCACAGTTTCTACGGGGGAGACCGTCCAGGTGTCCGCTCCATCCGGTGTCACTGGGTAATCCGGAGCCGCCTCCATGCACAAGTTAGTTCTCTGTGTGGCCCCTTGGCGTGAAGCTGTTGGGACCCCGCTCACTATATTTGTAGTGTAGGTGTGCTCTTGATGGCTGGCACTTGGGATTTTAGTGGTCCGCGTTACTGGAAAACCCTATCCCCCGCGGTGTGCTGTCGCCTTCAATCTCTGAGCTCCTAGGGAAGTTCATAAAGAGACACTCCCTCCCAGGTTAATTATCAGGACGGATAAACCTGCTCCTGACATAGGGTCCTGTATCTCGTTGTGCTTGGTATTGGTCAGTTCTTTTGGATTTCTGATGCCAACAGTCCTCCTAGACTATGTCCGTCACACCGTTCCAATGTCGCTGCCACCAGTTCCGGACTCCTCTGGTCCCGCACCTCCGTCTGTGACCCAACCTTGGTCTAGCTCCCTGGGAGCTACTTCTCCCAGCTCCTCACTCCTTGAGAGCTCTCACTTGACTCTCTAGAGGTGGGTGGCATTATTCCACTTATCCAACCCACTGGTGTGTCTGACAGGTTATGATGTGAGGTGTGATTGGGATTTGTGCTGATGGTAGTGACACCGATTTTTGGAAACCTGGAACCATAAGGGGTAGGCCCTGCATCCTTGGTAAGGATTGCAATTCCCTGATATACTCAGGAGCGCCACATAAAATGACTGTAAAATGGTCAAAGTAAGGGCTTGGGGGCTGAAGAAGGAAGCAAAATTGAGGCAAACAAATGTAGATAGGTAATAAATAAAAAAAATAAATAAGAAGTTGGTGTGTTTTGCGGCTTTTACTAGAGGCATACCTATATATCAATGCAGATAGTTTAGATACACAGTAATCATGAATTAGGGGTTACTGAAGTAGGGATCCAACTCATAATCTAATATATAAAGCTGAGTGTATGTGTGTGTGTGTGTGTGTGTGTGTGTATATGTCCGCTAAAGGGATCCGCAGCGTCGCATTTACAATCACGAAATTTTGCACAGACGCCTCATGGCGTCGTAGACTATGTTTTGACAGAAAAATGTAACCCTGTGCTTTACAGTTAGTCTCTAAAATCCTGCCACCATTAAACTGAATGGAGGCTGGAGCTATAGGTTATTAATAGCAACTGTCAGTGGTTGCTATAGGAACAAAATAAACTGGTAGTTGAAGCTTATGCGTGAGGTAATATGATGTCGGTAGAGATGGATAGAGAGACTGACAGAGACAGACAGAGAGAGACACAGACAGAGACAGATGGGGAAAGAGACAGACAGACGGGGAAAGAGACAGCCCTGGAAAGAAGCAGCCCTGGAAAGACACAGCCCTGGAAAGAGACAGCCCTGGAAAGAGACAGACGAGCAAAGAGATAAACGAGCAAAGAGACAGACAGGCAAAGAGACAGACCTGGAAGGAGACAGACCTGGAAGGAGACAGCCCTGGAAAGAGACAGCCCTGGAAAGAGACAGACGGGCAAAGAGACAGACGGGCAAAGAGACAGATGGGCAAAGAGACAGACCTGGAAAGAGACAGACCTGGAAAAAGACAGCCCTGGAAAGAGACAGACGGTCAAAGAGACAGACCTGGAAAGAGACACACCTGGAAAGAGACAGACGGGGAAAGAGACAGACAGGGAAAAAGACAGGCGGGGAAAGAGACAGACCTGGAAAGAGACAGACCAAGACAGACGGAAAAGAGACAGATAGACACACACATAGAGACAGACACAGAGATAGAGAGAGACAGACAGACACAGAGATGGAGACCGATAGACTGATACAAATACAGACAGAGATAGAAATAGTCAGACGGAGAAATAAACACAGACAGACAAGGAAAGAGACAGACAGAGAGACAGACAGACAGCGACACACAGACAGAGACTGGGAGAGAGATAGAGAGACAGTTACTATCCCGGGCAACGCCCGGGTATTACAGCTAGTACTCAATAAGAAAAAGAACTTGGTGTTCCAGTATACTGTATATCACAAATGAGTACACCCCTCACATTTTTGTAAATATTTTATACACTGACAAGCAAAATGGTAACAATGTTTTGAACTTTTGACTTTAAAGCTCCATATGTCACTATCCACTACAGCTTTGAGTGTGAGAATACCTTTATTTTACCGTCAATCATCTTAGCTATCTCATGCATAAATTTGACCTGCAACTATTTAGCATATGATTAATTATACAGATTGTTGTCTTGTTATTGTATTGCTACTACTTTGCTCCAAAAAAATCTAATTTTAAATTTTTATTATTTTGATAGTATTTTATAAACCCACTGTTGGCTTTCAACATTGACTGAATCATTCTGGGCATGTTCTCGATCAGATTCAAGCATGTGTTGACGGAAATCTGATCCCAGGTCTCTTCTACACGTTCCCAAGGTTGGTGCATACTGGTACTCTATCACTGAGGTTATTATTGGTTGTCTGAGAAATGTTCCACCACACTGAATGTACTTGGGCACATAAATCATCAAGATCTGCTACTGGCAACTCTCTTTGCAATTGTCGTCAAATGATGTCTCAGATGTGTTTGACAGTAGACAAGTTTGCAGACACTGCAGGCCACGATATGATGCTTAGGCCACCCAATCTGCTCAAAGTAGCATGAGAAAGATGCAGTCTGATATTGTCATATTGAAAAATGGCTCTTGGAAAAATTCCATTTCATTTGTTCCATTACCAAATCTATGTAGCACTGAGCTATTAGTGTACCTGTAATGAAAACTAGAGGGGTCCAGCTACTTTACATAATGCTACACTGTAATCCCAGGACCCAGGAGTACGAAACATCGAATTCGTCCTATTCTTGGAATTATCATGTGTGGTAGTATAATGTGTGCTAGTCAGACCCCTATAGTCCAGACGCTCTAAGATCTCAGCATTACATTGATTTAGTCGTGAAACCAGTTTTACAGCTATTTTTGCAGTGTCCCAGGAACTGTTTTTCATCACAACACCAGGCCTCATGTTGCTTGTGCTATTATGAGCAGCCTGCATGGCCTAAACATGCTACGTTTTCTTGTAGTGTCTCTGTACTTGTCTCCCATTGAATACAGCTGGGATGTCACTGGTCGGAAATACAAAGTGAGCTAACAACAACGGGTTTTTGATGATTTTCTTGCCCAAGTATATTCAGTGTGGTAGAACATTCGTCCAACGACCATTACTAACCTCCCTAATAGTATCACAAGGCATTTTAGTGCGTGCATTTCTGTGTCTGTTTATTTCTGCTCATAATTGATACTCAATAAATCAATTTCTTTCCATATTTTCATCTTTTGGATATCATTATCATGTCTATCGATTCTATGGTTTCCACAACCTTTCCTTTCTGGTGTTGCAATTTCAATGTTAAAAAGTGCATATAATGGACAGACAATGTGTAAAATGAATGAAAAATAAAGAAACAAAAATATAGTTAAAAATTAAATCAATAAAAATGCCCTTATCAATCCAAAATGTTGTTGCCAGGCCCGTCCCCATAAAAAAAGTCTATGATATATAGAAATATTTGTCTCAGAATAGTAGTAATTCTGGGAGGTCACAAAAAAATTAAAAATCGTAAAAACAGACACTTCCTTCCATTTCAATATGATCGCTTGCACAGTGCTCCTTGGGATGTTTAAAGTTTTGGAAATCTTTTTGTAACCAAATCCAGCTTTAAAACTTCACTTCTCCACAAGAGTATCACGGACCTGCCTGTTGTGTTCCTTGGTCTTCATGATGCTATCTGCGCTTTAAACATAACACAGAGACTATCACAGAGCAGGTGCATTTATACGGAGAATAGATAACACACAGGTGGCTTATATTTATTGTCATCTGTCATTTAGGACAACATTGGATCATTCAGAGATCCTCAATGAACTTCTGGAGTGAGTTTGCTGCAGTGAAAGTAAAACGGACGAATAATATTGCAAGCCCCACTTTTCAGTTATTTATTTTTTAAAAAAGTTTAAAACAATAAATTTCGTTTAACTTCACAATTGTGTCCCACTTGTTGTTGATTCTTCACCATAACATTAAAATTATTATCTTTATGTTTGAAGCCTGAAATGTGGGAAAAGGTTGAAAAATTCAAGGGAGCCGAATACTTTCACAAGGTACTATATATCTTTAAACCACATGTAGGAAAAAAAACATGAAAATGTGCTTGGTCAGTAAATGGCCAAGTTTTAAACTAATGAAGTAATACACAACAGGTTTACTAGGTAAATAAGATCATTAAAAATGCAATTATAATTTACATCATAATTGTAAAGGAATTCCCAATAAAATGTAGGATAAACAAGTTAGGTAGGTTTCAAGACACAAACTGGTGCTTTCCACTTTTTTTTGGACATAATATTTTTTCTTTTTTGGCAGCTATCAGACCTTTTAATGGGTTTTTATCACAATGATTTCATCAAAGCTGTCATCACACTTGATCACACTAAGACTTCTTCTGTATGGGAACCAAGAACTGCAATCGAAGCATAAAAATAAAACACATTCCTAGAGGATGCTACATTTCCACACATACAAGATTTTCCGCATTTTTTTTTAAAAGGAGGAAGTCAATAAATCAGTGAACATATCAGTCTACTACTAGTTGTCAGTCAACTAGTCATGTATATCATTTACCGCTTTCAGCAAGTAAGGTCTGCCCCATTTAATAACTGGTTACTGTCTCTTTGTTATAAATAGTTAAAATAGATGAGGCAATCAAGTTTATGTTGAATTTTTAGGAATGTGCTGAACCTGGCGAATTCGTAGAATTTGTGATTGGCTTTCCATGAAATGCCTAAAATGATCGCCTAAAAGATTGTATCAACCAGAAAAGGTTTATAAAAACTTAAAGGCAATCTGACTGGCTTCCCTATAATGACTTGCAACTATCACATCACATGGTATAGTACATACAATCTGGGTGACTGAAAAAAGCCTGTATAAAAGCAGAGGAAAGAATGAAGCAGCCATTTTGTAGTGACTCTGGACAGTAAATTTACATAACATCTCACAGCTTAGCCGTAGAAATAGGTAGAGAAAGTCATATAACACTGGAAAAAACTCTACGGATAATGCTTGTCACAGTGCAGCAGTGAAGATTAGGATTCAAGAATAAGAGAATAATGTTAAGTCAATTGATAGTGAGAAAGATAGGAGAGCAGGCAATGTCTGCAAGGCAGGCCAACAAGGGCTGCTGCTTGTGCAATCAATGTAGTTATAGTGCTACAGCTGCAATTCAATCAAATATTTTTTATGCAATTCCTGAAGCATATATACAAGGCTTACAAAATGCAGTAATTTATTGAAGGATCATATTCAGTTTATACTAATGTTATCAGGTTCCCATTAACCCACAATTTCTTTTATGTGGTGATTTTTTCATTCAGAAGGAGGGTACTGTAATGGGCACCAGGTTCGCCCCAAATTATGCTAACATTTTTATGACCTACTATGAGCAACCCACCATCCAGCCACCGCTGGGGGAAGGCCTGTTGCTCTCAAGCAGATGTATTGATGATATAATTTTATTATTTCATCATAGAATGCAAAATATTTTGTGTTCACAGCTTTACATTCTGTAAAGAAAAAATTGGAGGGGATTGTATATCACGAAAGGCCAGAGTAGAATCCAGAAAAATCTATGAATTTGAAACTTTAATATTTCATTGTTCAAACTTGAATTTAGAACTATGTGTTAGCCTAGTTGACTGATAAAAGGGAGCCAACTCATGCTAGGTCTGTGTTTCATATGCTGAAGACTTGACTGTCCCTGGTGGGGCTACTTTAAAATTTTAACCATATTTTAATTCCATGGACTTCCTATAGAATTTAATTTACTTCCTTTTACATTTATATAATTTATTAAAATATTTTAGTTTATTTTGAATTTACTAGCTAGATTATTGCATTATATTACCTATTTATATGTATTAATTATATTTTTAATAATTTTTTATATAGATATATTCCATGCCACATTCTGTCATATGGCAGCTTTCACCCTAAAAGGGTTTTCCCATTAACAAAGTTAATTTTAAAGTTAACTATGATCAATAGACCTTGGAATAATAATAATTTCCACAATTGGATGTGTTTAAAAAAAACATACCCTTGCTGAGATAATCTTATCAATGCGCCCTGGCTCTGTACTGTGTAATAGCTGTGTCTGACCGTATAGATACATGGTTTGATCATACCACAGCTCCTAAACAGGGGAGGACACAAACGAGAGTATACAGATAGCACAGCATGGGATCACGCCTGATTCTTTTTCTGAGATAAAGCATTTCCCTGCATGTTTTTAAAAAATGTTTTACCTCAAAGAAACTATAATTTACAATCATATGCTGCATTGTATGTATACTATTTTACTTTATACCCTTCCCAGGAGATGTGGTGTGATCAGACCATGTCCCTGTACTGTCAGACACAGCCATTACACAGTACATAGCAGGAGCACATATATAGGATTATTTCAGCACAGGAACTTAATTGCATAAATTATTATTATTATTAATAATTATTATTATTATTAGATTTATTGATTAAAAATAACTTCGTGGAAAAACCCTTTTAACAAGCTTTTGATCCATTCAGATTTATTTGATCCTCATTTAAAGTTAAAATGGTGACAGGAAATTAAATTACTATTAAAAAAGGAATCTGGGCAGCTTCAAAATGTGTTTAGTGAATAATACATTGTATTTTGCATTGCCAATTATTATTGCAATTATATATTATATCAGAGGTATATGCTGATTTTTAATGCTGCTCAGTGTGTACAATGTTGAAATACATTTACTTAAAGAGAAGGTGTAGTAAAAAAATAAATAAATTGAATAACTGAAAAAATGTAAAGTATTAATGTTTTAATGTTTTGTTTAAATATTATTATTTGTTTTTAATTGAGCAAAATATAAAAAAAAAATTAAAAAGTTTGATATTCTCCACTGTTAAACACTAGGGGGAGAAGCTGCTGAAATCCTACAGAAATCCTACTGTAGAAATAGCCTGGATTACAGCTACAGTAAAATTGGGCAGAATCTGCTCTCCTGTGTGTGATGTCACAGCTCCCCCTCACAATCTGGGTGTTTCCAACAGGATAAGGGAAGATGAAATTTAGGATCACAGTGCAGAGCCATTTTGTTGGTGACCACAAATGTCACACACAATGCTCTGCTGCATGCAGACACACAATGCTCTGCATGCACGCACACACACACAATGCTCTGCATGTACACACACACAATGCTCTGCTGCATGCACACACAATGCTCTGCTGCATGCATACACACAATGCTCGGCTGCATGCATACACACAATGCTCTGCATGCACACACACAATGCTTTGCTGTATGCACACACACACAATGGTCTGCATGCTCGCACACACAATGCTCTGCATGCACACACACACAATGCTCTGCTGCATGCACACACACAATGCTTTGCATGCACACACACACACAATGCTGTGCTGAATGCAAACACACACAATGCTCTGCTGCATGCACGCACACACACAATGCTCTGCATGCACATGCACACACACAATTCTCTGCTGCATGCACACACACAATGCTCTGCATGCACACACAAACACCCACAGTGGTGGCGGGGGGGAAAACGGGGCTGGGTAGAGTGGGAGGAGGGGTGTCATTGGAGACAGTATTGGAGGAGGGAGGGGAGGCGGCCCGGTGCCCCGTACTTACACATACCGGTGGTTGACAGGGGTAAAGTGGAGCAAACAGCATATGCTGTGAACTCCACAAACATGGTGGCTATCTCCTCCCTCTGCTATGATCTGGACAGCCCATGGGGGGGGCAACAAAAGAGCAGGGAGCTGTCCTGTATTGAGTATAGAGTCGGAGCCTGACCATCAGAGTCAATGCACAGAGGGCTGCCATAAAGGAGGTGAGTAACTGTTGTTGCACTTAGCAAATCCAAGATGACAGCCCCCAGTGCTTCAGTAACACTAGAATTAAATAAAAACGAAATAAAAAGTGAGTTTAATTTTGTATTAAAAATACTTGATTTCATAATCACTATTATTAATACAAAATAAAAAAACGCAGCACCATCCCTTTAAATTCTGTGTAGGAACATTTAAGCTGGAGTGAAGTAGGGGAACACGTGTACTTCCAGTTGAATTCTATCACACTAACAGTGAGATGTCCTGCTTACACATTGTGGACTGCCAGAATTGTCGTGAAGTATGGTGAGAGACACCTATATCCACAGAATTGCAATGCCTCTGTAATTTCATATTAGTTCTATCCTATGCCGCTTCCAGTCCTTGGTACTACTAAGCAAACAGCAAGATCTATTGACTAATATTCCACACTGATAAGTGTTGGGGAAAGGTTCCCTCATTTACCCCACTGCATCCTTTTTGAGATCTAACCATAGTCCTTAAAGAGGTTCTCCATTGCCCTAACTTATTTCATGTTTTATTCATCAATTGTGCTATTATGTGCCATGATATGCATCCATACTCTTATTATAGTAAGATAAACCATTTATTATGCAGTTAGCATCACTTAGTGTCTTCCAGCAGCAGCTCTGAAGTTTACATTAGTGATGAGCGAGTACTAAAAAGCTCGGGTGCTCGAAGCTCGGGCCGAGCCTCCCAAGATACTCGTGTACTCGGCCCGAGCAACGAGCCCAATGTTATCCTATGGGAGACCCGAGTATTTTTGTGAAATGACCTCCCGGCAGCATGGAGAAACCCTAAAAATGGCACAAAAGTCTCAGAAGAGTGCTCAAATGACATGGCAACAGCATGGGGAAGACCCCTTGAAGCATTTATCACTCAAAAGTCACAGCTGTGAACAATTTTGTCCGCGTTTTACGCCATTTTTACGGACTCACCAGAAAACCTTCCAAAATGACCCCAAAATGATTTTTCATGGCGGAAATGTTAAGGGCACATACCCAATAGTGAGATAGAGCTGGTGTATGTTACTTTTTGAGATCAATACATGAAAGATTTTACGTGAAAACATTGTGTGGCACTCCGATGTCCCTGAGAAGAGACGTACATGAAGGCCTCTTGAGTCTAATGTGCCCATTTTGAGGAAGTGAGTCTTTGTAGTATTTTCCTTTGCCAGGGCAGTCCTAAATTGTGAGGTTCACCAATGCCCCTGCATACAGACGTGCATGAGGGCCTGTAAACCTGAAGTGCCCATTGTAAGGAAGTGGGTGTATTATAGTATAGCCCTTAGGCAGGGCAGCCAAAAATTGGGAGGCTCCACGTTGTCCCTGGATAGAGACGTGCATGAAGGCCTGTAAACCTGAAGTGCCCATTGGAAGGAAGTGGGTGTATTATAGTATAGCCATTAGGCAGGGAAGCCAAACATTGGGAGGCTCCACGTTGTCCCTGGATAGAGACGTGCATGAAGGCCTGTAAACCTGAAGTGCCCATTGGAAGGAAGTGGGTGTATTATAGTATAGCCCTTAGGCAGGGAAGCCAAACATTGGGAGGCTCCACGTTGTCCCTGGATAGAGACGTGCATGAAGGCCTGTAAACCTGAAGTGCCCATTGGAAGGAAGTGGGTGTATTATAGTATAGCCCTTAGGCAGGGCAGCCAAAAATTGGGAGGCTCCACGTTGTCCCTGGATAGAGACGTGCATGAAGGCCTGTAAACCTGAAGTGCCCATTGGAAGGAAGTGGGTGTATTATAGTATAGCCCTTAGGCAGGGAAGCCAAACATTGGGAGGCTCCACGTTGTCCCTGGATAGAGACGTGCATGAAGGCCTGTAAACCTGAAGTGCCCATTGGAAGGAAGTGGGTGTATTATAGTATAGCCCTTAGGCAGGGCAGCCAAAAATTGGGAGGCTCCACGTTGTCCCTGGATAGAGACGTGCATGAAGGCCTGTAAACCTGAAGTGCCCATTGGAAGGAAGTGGGTGTATTATAGTATAGCCCTTAGGCAGGGCAGCCAAAAATTGAGAGGCTCCACGTTGTCCCTGGATAGAGACCTGTTAGGTTCTTAGTGCCTCCGTGCTTGCATTTAAAAACCGCACGTGTGTGCCTGTTGGTGGCAGCTTTCCGCTGCATTTGTGTGAGTTTTGCAAAAACTTGGATATAACACACAAGTCTAGTGAATACACATCAGCACAGCATTGCAAAATGCGCAAGGGCGTTGTCAACGAACAAGGAAGTGGACGTGATGGTGGTGCAGGCAGACACCGAGGTTGTGTGCAAGCTCTAATTTCGCCACAACAAAGGGCCACATCTAGTCGCTCGCACGTCCTGTCCCAAATTCTTGGGGACCGCAGCAGTACACCGCTCTTGAACCAAGACCAGTGTCAACAGGTTGTTAGTTGGATAGCGGATAATGCTTCCAGTCAGATTGGCACCACCACAAACACTCTGTCTTCCACACGGTCAAGTGTCAGTAGCCGTGATACTGCACCGCACATTTCAGAACCTGATCCTCCTTCCTACCACCAGGCCGAGTACACGTCCACGGACATTACTGATCCCACACTTGGACACTCGGAATAGCTGTTCGTTCACGTTTCCATTCACAAATTCTGGCCTCTCGCCAGCTCCTGTTGAAGTGGGCCATGACGAGATTGTATGTACAGATGCACAAATATTTGAGCAGCCACGTTCTCACGAAGTTGGCAACGTGTCTCAACAAGGGGTGGACGATGATGAGACACAATTGTCAGGAAGTCAGGAGGAGGAGCAGGGTGCGGAAGAGGAAGACGACGTGGTGGATGATCCAGTAACTGACCCAACCTGGCAGGAGGATATGCAGAGCGAGGACAGCAGTGCACAGGGGGAGGGAGGCGTAGCATCCCAACAGGCAGTAAGAAGCAGAGTGGTGGCCCCAGGCAGACGTCAGGCAACTGTTCCCCGGAACAACACGACACAAGGTGCCTGTACAAATGTTAGGTCTTCCCGAGTCTGGCTGTAATACTATTGTATGTATTGAGGATTTCGATTGCGTTAGGGCAATGACAACCAGAGACGAGTTCTTGGTGCAAGACATTTATAATATGCAACCAGCAAATATGTACATAAACGGAACAAAAACACAGTAGAACATAAATACAGGAAATACCTTCCAGGGACTGAGCGAAAAGGAATTCCCGGGACCGCGCACCGGACTCCCCCAGGGAGACCACCAACAGCAAACCCCTATACAGGGACTGTCTGGCAATCACCCCAGAAGCCCTAAATGCGCAGCAGCCGGGACACAAAAGGGCAATAGGTAAGTCGAAAAATGTCTGTACGTGATGTGAGTCCAGAGTGGTATTAAACGGAAGGAACTGGGCAGAAGTTCCGACCAAAGACGGCAAACGGAGTCCAGGTACAGCTAGATGATACCAGATGAAGTCCAGAGTCGGTGTCGGTTGTTTTCCAAGAGGATCCGAATAACAATCAGGAACCAAAAGCAGCAGGGCAGGAGCACACAGGAAGCAGTATACTCAGGCACTGGACTAAGCTTTAGGGGCGGCTTTTAAACAGATGGACAGGAAGTAGGGCAACAGAACAGAAAACTCCATGTTAACAAAGGGCAAGCTCTTTCAAAAGAAAACTGGAAAACCCGGAACTCTGACACTGGCAGTTTTTTAAGTTGGCTCCAGATGATTCTAAAAAGGCCATTTGCAACACCTGCCATGCCAGCATCAGCAGGGGTACCAAAACTAGCAGCCTGACCACCACCAGCATGATCAGGCACATGTCAGCCAAGCACCCGACTTTGTGGGAAGTACAACAGAGTCGAGGAGCAGTGCTTGCTGATGTCACTGCTACGTCTTCGCTGGTTGTGCATGCGAGCCAATCCCCTGTCCATGCTGCCTGCGAACAAGCCTCCTCCACTCCTGCACCTGCAGTTGCCTACGCAGAAAGAACACCATCATCAAGCACGTCCTTGTCCCAGCGCAACGTTCAGTTATCCATTCAGCAAACCTTTGAGCACAGGCGCAAATACACTGCCAACACCCCACATGCCACAGTTCTAAATGCTAACATTTCGCGACTGCTTGCGCTGGAAATGTTGCCTTTTAGGCTGGTTGAGACAGAAGCATTCCGCGAACTGATGGTGGCAGCTGTCCCACGTTACTCGGTCCACAGCCGCCACTATTTCTCCCTGTGTGCCGTCCCCGCATTGCATAACTAACCACGTGTCACAAAACATCACACGTGCCCTGAACAACGCTGTTTCAGCCAAAGTCCACCTAACCACAGACACGTGGACAAGTGCATGTGGGCAAGGACGCTACATCTCGTTGACGTCACACTGGGTTAATATTGTGCAAGCTGGGACCCAGTCTGAGCGAGGGACGGAACACGTCCTTCACACACCAAGTTTTGCAGGCCCTACCTCAGTCAGGGTTTCACACACACTCTACAGCTCCGGAATGTCATGCTCCTCAGCCTCCTCCTCCTCCTGCGCATCCTGATCCACTTTACCCTCCACACCAGTCCCAAGCTGGAAGTGTCGCTGGCGGAGGAGGGGACGGTGCGCTCTCCCACTGCTCGGGTCCGGCTGACGCAGCTCTACGGCTGCTGCTGCTCGTTGGCTCGAGCGATGGCCGGATCCCGGGGACTCGAGCGGCGCTACTCGCCCGTGAGTGAAAAGGGGTGGTTTGGGTTTTGGGGATATTGTCCGTGACGCCACCCACGGTTGTGGTGATTGTGTGGACACCACCGCTGCTCTGGACGGGGATCCCGGGAGCCTGTGACAGGGAGCAGCTTTGTTGTTATTTCTCCCCTCCGTGGGTAGGGGGGTTGGTTGTCCCGGGGCCTGGTGATGGGGTAGAGATGGATGACAGGCGGGTTGCGGGGCCTGATGAAGTGCATGGTCGCAGAGCAAGCGCTGTGCCGCACGGCACGGAGGTACTCACTCAGCCCAATGATGATGACACAGTTCAGGGTAAAACAAGTGGCTGGATGGACGGGTCACTCGGACGGCTGCGGTTGTTCCTCCCTGCAGGTTAGTGATGACTGTCTCTCCCTGCACCTAAGTTAAGTGTTGGTAGTGATGGTTTCCCAACGGTAACCCGCTCCCTGACCTGGATATGGGCCGGAGGAGCCCCTTTTGCCCACAGGCGCTGGCCCTGGGAGACGGTTGCCCTTGGCGGTGGCTGTGTCTCCCCTTCACGGTTGTACGGTTGCCTTCTATCTGGACTTGGCTGTTTGGAAACCCTGAGGTCCCCTTCAATAACGGATTTGGCAAATTCACGGCGACACCAAGCCTTGCCGGGATCCGAAAGTCCTCTGCCAATGGTGCTGGCTTCTCTTTGTATACCGGTCCGGTACGGCCGGGTCACCACCCGTCCACGGTCCTTACGGCAGACTCCAATCGGCCTCCACTGCAGACGGTCACCACATCCTGCCAACCTTGCTGTCCTGTCCGGGCCACACACCCGGACCAACTTCAGGCTCTTTGCTGTCACTTTTCTCCTCTCTACTACTTTCCTCCTTCCACTTCCTTAGCTTAACTCTCACTGCCTGTGTTTTCCCTCCTCCTCGGTGGGTGGAGACCAACCGCCTGGCTCCACACCCTGGTGTGGACAACAGCCCCTGGGGAAGGCAACAAGGATTTTGTATTTTGACTATGATATGCCTGCAGGGAGTGTGGGGTGTTTAAGTGTTGTGCTCTGTGGCCCCTGGCTTGTCCAGGGCGACACAGAAGCACTGCAGCACTGCCTCGGCGAAGCGGCAACAGGCAGTGCTGAAGCTAATCTGCATAGGTGACAAACCCCACAATGCAGAAGAGGTGTGGACAGCTCTGAAACAGCAGGCAGATCACTGGCTCACAACTCTGAACCTAAAGCCAGGAAAGGTCGTGTGTGACAATGGCCGGAACCTGGTGGCGGCTTTGAGGCGAGGCCAGCTGACACATGTTCCATGCGTGGCCCATGTGCTCAACCTCGAGGTTCAGCGGTTTCTAAAGTCATACTCAGAGCTGTCTGATCTGCTGGTAAAAGTTCGCCGCCTGTCTGCACATTTTCGAAAGTCACCTACTGCTTCAGCCGGCCTTGCCGGCTTAAGACGCCGTTTGCATCTTCCGGCACACAGACTGGTGTGTGATGTCCCCACGCGTTGGAATTCAACTCTGCACATGTTGGTCAGGATATGTGAGCAGAAGAGGGCAGTTGTTGAGTACCTGCATCACCTAAGCCGTCGGGAAATGGGTCAAACTCCACACATAACACCTGAGGAGTGGAGATGGATGTCCGACCTATGCACCATCCGCCAAAACTTTGAGGACTACAACAAGATGGTGAGCGGCGATGACGACATTATTAGCGTCACCATACCGCTTCTCTGCCTTCTAAAATGGTCTCTGCTCAGAAAACAAACATGATGCATTGCAGGCGGAGCGCGATGAGTTTCAGCAAGAAACAGTAGTGGGTGTGGGTGATGAATGATAACACACAGCCCAGCCTCGTCTCATCACATCGTGCAGTGGAGGACTATGACGAGGAGGAGGATGAAGACATGGAGCAACTCTCTGGCCAAATTGAGGATATGACATGCAGTCATATCCTCGGTTCAGCGTGGCTGGCCAGAGGACAGGGTAGATGATGAGGAGGAGGAGGACAGCATGTTCAGTCATCGTGTTGGTCAGGATACTGAAGTGATGGCTGTTAAGAGTCTGGCACACATGGCTGACTTTATGGTAAGCTGCCTGTCTCGTGACCCTCGCGTTAAGAACATCTTGGCCGACAATCATTACTGGTTGGTAACACTGTTAGACCCACGCTAAAAGGAGAACTTTATGTCTCTTATTCCCGAGGCGGAGAGGTCAGGCAAAATGCAGCAGTTCCAGAAGGCCATAGTCACGGAAGTAGGCAAAGCATTCCCCTCACAAAACGCTAGCGGCATAGGTCATGAATCAGTGGACAACCGAGGCGTACAGCCGAGAGAGGCACAAGTCCAATCCGCCAGAGGTAGGGGAACAGTCTTTAAGATGTGTGACAGTTTTCTCAGCCCCTCACGTACCACAGCCCCTGAGGTGCGGGGTAGTGCCACAAGAAATCCTAAGTTTGCCCAGATGCTGAAGGAGTACCTTGCAGATCGAACAACTGTACTCCGACATTCCTCTGTGCCTTACAATTATTGGGTATCCAAGCTGGACACGTGGCATGAATTGGCTCTCTACGCCTTGGAAGGCCTGGCCTGCCCTGCTGCTAGCGTTTTGTCAGAGCGTGTTTTTAGTGCCGCAGGTGGAATCATTACAGATAAACGCACCCGCCTGTCAACTGAAAATGCTGACAAGCTGACTCTGATCAAGATGAACAAGGGTTGGATTGGGCCAGACTTCACCACACCACCAGCAAATGAGAGCGGAATTTAAAGTTTGCCATGTACCTCCACTCACCCATGGGTACACACTTCTGGACTTTGGATAATCGCTGGACTGCTCCTCCTTCTCCTCATGCGCCACCATGATGATGACCGTTACAAATTGCAATACTTAGGCCTTTGTTTCAGGTATACCCCCAGTGGTAAATTTTTTCGCCCATTCTTTGCAGAATGGACATTACAACGACAGGAGACCCGCTCCTTTGCAATGGGAACAATGTTTTGAGACCCTCATGCACGTCTCTACCCAGGGACAACGTGGAGCCTCCCAATTTTTGGCTGCCCTGCCTAAGGGCTATACTACAATAGACCCACTTCCTTCCAATGGGCACTTCAGGTTTACAGGCCCTCATGCACGTCTCTATCCAGGGACAACGTGGAGCCTGACGCTGCCACCGACTGCCACACACGTGCTGTTTTTAAATGCAAGCACGGACGCAATAAGAACCTAACTGGTTTTTAGGAGCGACAATTACTGAGAAGTCTGACACTATCAGACACTGCTGACTGACGTGTATTATACACTAGACTTGTGCGTTATATAATAGTTTGTGCAAAACGCGCACCTGTACGCTGCCACCGACTGCCACACACGTGCTGTTTTTAAATGCAAGCACGGACGCAATAAGAACCTAACTGGTTTTTAGGAGCGACAATTACTGAGAAGTCTGACACTATCAGACACTGCTGACTGACGTGTATTATACACTAGACTTGTGCGTTATATAATAGTTTGTGCAAAACGCGCACCTGTACGCTGCCACCGACTGCCACACACGTGCTGTTTTTAAATGCAAGCACGGACGCAATAAGAACCTAACTGGTTTTTAGGAGCGACAATTACTGAGAAGTCTGACACTATCAGACACTGCTGACTGACGTGTATTATACACTAGACTTGTGCGTTATATAATAGTTTGTGCAAAACGCGCACCTGTACGCTGCCACCGACTGCCACACACGTGCTGTTTTTAAATGCAAGCACGGACGCAATAAGAACCTAACTGGTTTTTAGGAGCGACAATTACTGAGAAGTCTGACACTATCAGACACTGCTGACTGACGTGTATTATACACTAGACTTGTGCGTTATATAATAGTTTGTGCAAAACGCGCACCTGTACGCTGCCACCGACTGCCACACACGTGCTGTTTTTAAATGCAAGCACGGACGCAATAAGAACCTAACTGGTTTTTAGGAGCGACAATTACTGAGAAGTCTGACACTATCAGACACTGCTGACTGACGTGTATTATACACTAGACTTGTGCGTTATATAATAGTTTGTGCAAAACGCGCACCTGTACGCTGCCACCGACTGCCACACACGTGCTGTTTTTAAATGCAAGCACGGACGCAATAAGAACCTAACTGGTTTTTAGGAGCGACAATTACTGAGAAGTCTGACACTATCAGACACTGCTGACTGACGTGTATTATACACTAGACTTGTGCGTTATATAATAGTTTGTGCAAAACGCGCACCTGTACGCTGCCACCGACTGCCACACACGTGCTGTTTTTAAATGCAAGCACGGACGCAATAAGAACCTAACTGGTTTTTAGGAGCGACAATTACTGAGAAGTCTGACACTATCTGGACTGTTTTACACTGTGTACACCAGCCCCAGATATGATGAAGGCTGGTATACGGTCACCACTACCCTGCCTGCCTGCCTGCCTGTATACTGGTACAATAGTCCTGACAAGGACTCTTCTGGTCACTAGCCTGTATTCCGACCTGGCTATACCCTGCCTGTATATAGCAACAATAGTCCTGAGAAGGACTCTGCTACTGTACTCCGACCTGGCTATACCCTGCCTGCCTGTATACAACTAGAATAGTCCTGAGAAGGACTTCTGGTCACACTGTTTGCAGCCCTGCTCCGGAACTAACTATAAAGGGCCGCAAAGCTTTCCCTGAATCAGCGACACTCTCCCTACACTCACTGTCAGAATAGCTGTGAGCAGAGCACAGCGCGCCGGCCTATATAAAGGCTCGGTGACGCTGTGCAGGCCGGCCAATCACTGCAATTCCACAACTAACAGGGCTGTGGCATTGCAGTGGTCTGCCAGCCAATCCCTGCATGAGGGCTGGCTCTCAAAAGAGCGCCAACATGCAGAAATGAAGACCACGAGTAAAGCACGAGTATCGCGAGATTACTCGGTCCCCGCCGAGCAGCCCGAGTACAGTGATACTCGTGCGAGTACCGAGTAGTGACAAGCATGCTCGCTCATCACTAGTTTACATCCATCCCTTACCCTACCCAGGCTTACTGTGTGCAGTTGCTACAAGTTGCATCATGCAATGCAATAGCCTGTGATCCAGCACTTAGCTCGCCCCTTCCCTTCTCCATCCTGTACTGCTAAAAATATTTGGAGATAAAAAGAATCAGAGCAGCCCAGGGTAGGTACCAGCCTATCCAGCAATTGCCACATGGCCAATACAGTCTGGTCACTGTGTTTTTATGCAAGTTTTAGTGCTTTTCAGCTGTCTATATCAGTGATTGGATTACCTAAACCCTTTGCTAGTAAGGTGTTGTGATCTGCATTTCAAAAGCAAAGGTGTCAACAACTTCTGTTACTGCTAATTCAATTGAAATACTATGTCCCAAGAATGACAAAGTATTTTAGGAGTGATACCTTTATAGGCTAACCAGAAAAATCATATTTACTGCTAAATGAAACTGTCAGCTTAGCTTGTGAGGCAGATTAATTGTGATTTATTCCAAAATGTCCACACTTACCTTCAGGAACCCAGTGACAACTTCCTTTCATTTGGTCTGATTTCTGTGCCACAAAAGAAAGTATTGGACATAACAGAGGAGGAAGAAGAATATGTACTGTACATCAATCCATTACTATGTGATCTCTGCTGAGATGCGCTCATAGAAGCTATACATCTAATACAAGTATATTACAAAAAGTATTGTTTTGAAGAACTATGATATATTACAAGGGAGTGAAAAGTAGTGCAAAACCCCTTTAAATGACTATATATACAACCAAGAATCAGCATTACTTTCATCTCATGCAATCAGTCTTTTTATGACCGGTTGATCAGTTGTCGCTTAGGCCAACAAGAATTCTATACTCACTGAATATTCGTTTATAGTATGTACTAATCATGTAGGATATCATGTTCTCAGCAGCACTCAATTTGTTTACATATGTCCATGACTGCATAGAAGTATGACTTTTAAGCATGTTTAAAAATGACGTAAAAATAACGACTGGGCATTCCGCTTGTCCAACTGGTGATTGCCAGCCTGTTTAAACTGGAAGATTATCATCCCAATTGTCTAATATCTTCACATGTGACAGATTAACTGGGGGCACATTCACCTAAAAGGGTGAACAAATATTTGCAAGCCTGTTCAGTTGTATTCAATGGATTTCAGTCACAGAAATTTTGGTAACAAATTTGCCACAATTGAAGATACCCTAAGGCTCCATTGCCAAAATACGTTTTTGAAGTTACAGATTTTCTGCAGCATTTCTGCACCTATTATGTAAATTAGATTACTTGCATTGTTTTATTTGGGTTTTTGTGTGCGTCTTTATACATGCGCTTTTATTGCGTTTTTTACTCTTTTTTTTGTCTATTGTTGCAGTGTCATGTTTTAAATAAAGCTGCATTGTTTTCAATGCTTCCTGTTACTTGGCTTTGAGAAAACTTTTATGTGCATTTGTCACCTGTGGATTTTCTGTGTCTAATGCAAGTCTATGGGGAAAATCTGCAGGGAAAACTCAATGTAATCACAAGAGAAATTGACATGTAGTGGATTTGAAACACGCACCGCAGGTCAGGTTACACTGAGTAAAAAAGAACCACAGTGGACAGGAGATGTCTATAAATCCCATATTCTTTTTGCTGTAACTGTAAGATGATGCATTTTTGACACAACGAAAATGTAAAAAACTCATTAAACACTCATCATGGACACACAGCCTTAAGGTGTTATTATTTCTCCTGATGTTTGGCAAGAGCAGATCACTTCACAACCAGCTGGCCTAATTGTTTCTAGCAATACAGATTGTGATGGCATACATAATAATGCATTATTATATTAAACAGGTCCAGTAGTAAAACTACCACAATAATCTTATATAAGTTTCCAGTCATTCCTGGATACAAATTAAACTCATACATCTAAATCAAAAGTATTTCAAAGGTCAATTTATTTTTATAGTTTATAACTAGTATAATATACATAGAATCTTATATATACAGTATATATCTAATATAAAAACCTGAGTGTATGTGTTTGTGTGTGTGTGTGTGTGTGTGTGTGTGTGTGTGTGTGTGTGTGTCCACCATTTACAATCACGACATTTTGCACAGACACCTTATTTGACTCAGGAAACATCCTAGACTATCTTTTGTGGGGAAAATTTAACCCCGCACCAGTTATTCACCGAAATATCTGCTTACATTAAAGTCAATGGAACTGGGAGCTACAGGTCATTAATAGAAGCTCTGACTGGTTGCTATAGGTGCAACGAAGGGCATTCTTAGTATAAGACAGTTTATGTGTGAGGTAATATGAATTCGGAAGAGACAGGCATACACAGACACAAACAGAGACACACACAGAGACAGACACACAGATACACAGACACCCAGAGACAAACACACACAGAGACACAAACACACAGAGACACAAACACACAGAGACACAGACACACAGAGACAGAGACAAACACACAGATAGACACACACACAGAGACACACAGAAACAGAGACACACAGAGACATACACAGAGATAGACAGAGACACACAGAGACAGACACAGAGAGAGGCACAAAGAAAGAAACACAGAGCCACAGACACACAGAGACAGACACAGAGACAGAGACACACAGAGACAGACACATAAAGAGAGAGAGGCTGACAGAGACAGAGAGGAAGACAGAGAGGGAGACAGGCAGTCAGAGAGGTAGAGTGAGAGGGAGAGAGAGACAGTTACTATCCCAGGCAACGCTGGGTACTACAGCTAGTATATATATATATATATATATATATATATATAATATTTTATATATATTTATATATATATCTTGTTTTTTGCACATAACACTTTACTGTTGCCCTACTGACCTGTCGAAAAATTGACTGAAAAGTGTGTCTACACCGGAAAGTATCTTGTAGCACAACATCTATTAGTGCAAAGCCATCACTCTCTGACACAAGCTTGAGAAGGATTAACATAAGGTTAGTCAACTGGTTCTGCTCATCATTCTTTCTGATAATGATCATAACTACTTCTGTCATGGCTCTAACATAGGTGATGTCCTGGGAACCTGACACCATTTTAAGTGAAGCGTGTACTGTACCTGTACGGTAATGGGAGATTTACAGGAATAAAGGACTTAACATTTTTTGTGAAAGGAGCAATGATATGAATGTGAAAAGTGGCGTAAGCACTGAATGAGCTGTCCAATTTGAAGATGATCAATTTGTCTGGGGTAACATTTGACACTTAATATGACAATGACCTTCTTTCATTAATATCTTCCAGTCATCAAACAGGCCGAAATAAAATAGGACTGATTATCTAAAACTTTTATAAAATTCATGGAGACATTAACTCTTGACTTGGTATTTAAAGAGATAGACAATATTATAGTCTAAATCCCACACATATAAAAGGATATCAAACTTATAGTCCTACCCCAAGAAGGATGTCTCCAGACATAATTCATTAGCAGCTTTTTTGTAAAATATTTAACTTTTTCATGTTGTTTTTCAAACCTTTTTTTTACTTTAAAGGCTACATTGAAACATAGAAAGTGCTGAATACAATTTGGCATATTTACAGTGGCATGTAAAAGTTTTGGCACCCCTGGTCAAAATTACTGTTTTTGTAAACAGTTGAATAACTTGAAGATTTAATTATCTCTAAAAGGCATCAAGTTAAAGATGACACATTTTCTTTGTGTTTTATGCCAAAGAAATAAGAATTTATTTTCATCTTTTATACTGCAAAATTACAAAAAAAGGAAAATGGGCCAATGCAAAAGTTTGGACAGCCTTGGAGATTTGTGTGCTCATATCACTTTGACCAAAGTTTCAGATGTTAGTTATCCTGTTAGGGTAATGACTTGTTCACTGTTAAAAAAAGGCTAGGTAATGCAAATTTAAAAGCTTTATAAAACCCAGCTTCCTCTAACCTTTTGCCAAAAAAACATAAGCCATGGGTTCTTCTAAGCAGCTGCCTAGCACTCTGAAACTGAAAATGGTGGAGGCCTAAAAAGCAGGAGAATACTATAAGAAGAAAGCAATGAATTTTCAAGTTGCACTTTCCTCAGTTTGAAATGTAATTGAGAACTGGCAGTTAACAGGAACAGTGGAAGTCAAGTAAAGTTCTAGAAGACCAAGCAACTTTTCTGTGAGAGCTGCTTGTAGGATTGCTACAGAGGCAAATCAGTACACCCTATTGACTGCAACAGACCTTTATGAAGCCATCCCCTTGAGGGGACCCGCACCCAGCTCTCCTCCCACTTTTTATCTGCACCTTTGGATTAAATAAAGGGCATTTCTACTGGAATCCTGTTGGTATGTGCCGTGGTTCTTCCTACTTCTTTGATGGCTAGATGAGAATTCACCTTTTTAATCAACGAGCACCCACAGCTAGTTTATCATCTGGAGCGACCTGAACTAACCCACTCCTTGCTGGCACCTGTGCGAAGCACGGCGCGTTCGTGCAGGACCGCTTCTCCTCTCCTTTTGTTGCTTATTGCAGACTTTTAGGAAGATTTAGCAGACTCTGGAGTTGTAGTACATTGCTCTACTGTTCACAGACACCTGAACGAATATGGCCTTTAACCTCTTCACGACAAATGACGTATTGGGTACGTCATGGATTGTGTTAGGTTAGTACCTGCCTGCTGCCGCCAGCAGTGATCGCTGCACATATCAGCTGATTTGAACAGTTGACATGTGCAGCTATCAAGCACTAGTGGATTCTCTACCTACTTGTGCCTGTTAACCCCTTACAGCACACTGTGAAAATGTCACAGCGCAATGTAATAGCGGGCCTCGGTAAGCATTCACTTACCTGGCCCCATCGGAAGTCATATGATGTGATCACATGGATCCGATGGTTGTCATGTTAGCACATGATGACTGATGTGATGACTCCTGTAGCTATCATGAGTCACTTCCTCTTACACCCGGCAGACTGCTGTTTGTAATAGGAGAGCTTCTTTCCTGCAGTTCTCAGCTGTGTAGCTGTGATCTGGAGAAATGGAAGAGGGATCAGACTGCTGATCATTATAGTCCCCTAGGGGTTCTAATAAAATGACAGAAAAAAGTAAAAAAAAGTTTTAAAAAATTAAAAAAACATAAAAAACATAAAAGTTCAAATGGCCCCCTATTCGCCCCATTGAAAATTAAAGGGTTAAAAAATTTTTAAAAATACACACATTTGGTATTGTCGCTTTCAGAAACGCCGGTCTATCAAAATATAAAATTAATTAATCTGATCGGTAAACGGCATAGCGGCAAAAAAAAGTCCAAACCAAAATTACGTTTTTGGGTCACTACGAATTTTTCTCAAAATACGATAACAGGTGATCAAAACATAGCATCTGTGCAAAAATGGTACCGTTAAAAACATCAGTTCAAGATGCAAAAAATAAGCCATCGCTGAGCCAACATATATCCCAAAAAATAAGAATGCTAAGGATCATGGAAAATGGCACAAAAAGTGCGCCTTTTTTTTTTTTTTACAAACTTCTGAATTTTTTTTACCTTTTAGATAAAAGTAAACCTATACATGTTTGATGTCTACAAGCTCGTACCGACCTGAGGCAACACACTTAGACATTAGTTTTACCATATAGTGAACACTGTGAATAAACTATCCCAGAAACAATCATGCAATCGCACTTTTTTTGCAATTTTGTTTTTGCACTTGGAATTTTTTTGTCGTTTTCCATTACAGTATATGGTAAAAAGTATGGTTTAATTTAAAAGTAGAACTCGTCCTGCAAAAAATAAGCCCTTATATGGCAAGATTGACAGAAAAATAAAAAAGTTACAGCTCTCGGAAGAAGGGAGCGAAACCCCCCCCCCCCCCCAGAGAAAATCGCCCAGGGTGAAGGGGTTAAAAACTTGGGAAAGTCATCAGAACAAAACCTCTTGTGTATCCTCACCATAAAATATAGCATCAGAAGTATGCAAAAGAACATCTAAACAAGCCTGATGCATTTTGGAAACAAGTCTTGTGGACCCATGAGGTTAAAATAGAATTCTTTAGCCACAATAATCAAAAGTATGTGTGGAGAAAAAAAAGAGCACAGGATTTCAGGAAAATAACATAGTGCCAACCATTAAGCATAGGGGTCAGTCAGTCATGTCATGATTGTGTTGCAGCCAATGGCACAGGAAACATTTGATGCATATAGGGAAGAATGAATTCAATGAAATTTCAACAAATTCTTGATGCACACATAACACCATCTGTAAAAAAGCTAAAGTTGAAAAGAAGATGGCTTCTACAAATGGGTAATGAATAATGATCCAAAACACACGTCAAAATCCACAATGGACTACCTCAAAAGACGCAAGCTGAAGGTTATACAATGGCCCTCACAGTCCCCTGATCTGAACAACATTGAAAATCTGTGGCTAAACCTCAAAAGTGCATGCAAGACGACCCAGGATACAGAACTGGAAGACTTTTCCAAGGAAGAATGGATAAAAATCACTCAAACAAGAATTGAAAGACTCTTGGCTGCTACAAAAAGCATATACAAGCTGTGAGACTTGCCAAAGGGGGTGCTAATAGGTACTAGCCATGCAGGGTGCACAAAAACAATTTTAATTGTAAAAGATGAATATATTTATTTTTTTTATGACAAAAATACAAAGCAAATGTGTCATCTTTAATGTTATACCTTTTAGAGATCATTTCAACTTCAACCTGTTTAACTGGTCACAATAACAGTAATTTTGATGAGGGGTGTTCAAACTTTTACATGCCGCTGTATAGACATAGTCTAAATTTTAGACGGTGAAAACTTGAAGTAGACATTCTTAAAATGTGTTAACTCTACCATGGTGGTTTACTTTGTTTAATAAATCTGGTACCTGTTTAAGCTGTCTAATCAAAATTTATACCACATATTAGTTGTCTTTGTGCCTGAAATTTTCACCAAAATTTTGGCACAAGGTTTAGCATGTTAAACCCCACTCATTGTCATCAAGCCACACCACCTTGTTGGGTAAACCACATAAAATGTCTAAAACATATAATAGGTATGGTACAAGTCATGACAGACAATGTTTGTTGCCAATATTGCTAAGTGAATTTCCCCCAATGTATTTTATTTTTGCCATTTCTGTGCCATGTTTGGATCAATGTTACTTTTATTAAAAAAAAGTGCATGGAGCCTACTGGAATGGTACTTTATGGTTATTGGTATAGTCAGTTTTTCATATGATACCGAGAAGCCCTCCTGATCTAATAGTGGGGGTGTTAGTAATTGGCTGTTATCTGGACAGAGGTGCATCTTACGTACAGGTGTGAATGTCACCCTATGCAAGAGTGTGCCTTTGGAATACTAGGCACCACCCTATGGATGTTTGGTGTGTTAGTAAGTGGTTGTTTCATTAGTATGTTGCACCTGTGCTGTGCCCTCATTTATAATGGGGACCTGCTGCATCCTGGTGTACATTTGCGTCTGGCCATAGCATTGGTAAGTATAGATGTCCTTTTCTGAGTGAATTGTTTTTGCGTTTAGTACAGTATAGTAAGATGATGAAGACCCTTGACATGGGTTGCGAGCTTGTGCATTTTGACTAAAATATTGACCCATACCTCATGCATTTTATAGATCTTTTTTTGCACATTTTTTTCATTTTTATGCAGGAGGCAGCCAGGCCCACCTGATCTAATAGCAGGGGTGTTGGTAATAGACAGTTTTGCTAACAGCAGTGCATACCACATTATGGTTTGAATGGCACTGTATCCAAGTTTGTGTGCATTTGGCATACTGGGCAACCACCCCATGGATGTTTGGGGGGAGTTAAGTAGGTGTTTAATTAGTGTTTTGCACCTGAGCAGCCCCCACCTTTACCATTGTAAGCCTTCTGCATCCTGGTGTACATTTGAGTCTGGACAGGTAAGTATGGCTGCCTATTTTTTTGCGATTGTTTTTCCCTTAGTTTTTTAGTACTTTGTGGGTTCTCTATCTATGATTTATGCACTTAGCCAATGTGAAATTCACAATATGTAACTGATATAAAGCTCTAACACTCTTCTGCCATAAACACTGGATTCCATACAATTTGACCTTTCCAGCTTTGTATAATTTTTTACGACGGAATATCTAATAAAATGTGCAATAAATATAGTAAAATGATGCTAGGATGGAGATATGTAATAAGTAGTAATCCATGTGTGTTGATCAGTGTGTCCCACTAATTCCCTATGGGTAAAATGTGAGAACCGATAGTTGTTTTACCTTGTGGTGGCATGTTAAACGATTTAAATACTCTGTGATGAATTCCGCCACTGATTACTGCTCGCGGAGATTTCCAGAAGTGAGAGACACTGTGATTAGCTTATTGTTTAGGGATCTTTCTAGCTAAAAGGGATTGTCTAGAATGGATAATCCCATTAACTGCACTGTCTATTTTGTCAAATCATTTAAGATTCAGTTGTACTTCAAGATTTTTTTGTCATTTGATTGAACGTTGCATGCATTGTCAACAGTGCATTACCATAACTATATACTAAAGCATCTTGAACGTGACACACTGTGCAAGCATGAAGTCATGATAATGAACACCACCTTCAGAATTTCCCATACCAACTCAAGTTGAACATAGCTTTTTACGAAAATTGAACAGTCTACGAAGCAGGTCATGGTAGATTTGCATTTAGGATTATGTCGAAATTTAAGCACTACTTGATTTAGCAAATACTTTCTGGCTAGTTGTTTAAAGAATGCAGTTTATTTAAACTAGCATAACAACCCTCATTTTCTGTACCCAAAGGATCTAATCTCCATCAACAAATACTTACTGTGTGCAAGTATACCCAGCTTTCAGCAGCTATCAACACAATCCAGTTGGTATGCTGTTGTGTGGCTTTCAGTGCGAGACATCTACATGCAAGGGTTTCCATGTTAGTTTTTCCTTCCTTATATCTGGTCACTTCAAAGTGACCTATTACTGTCTTAATATAGTCTTTAACTACAATATTCTTAGCTTTTAGGATTTGCTAGCCACCCACCGTCTAATGGGAGGTCTAATGAAAAATAGGTCATCAATGTTAAAGTCCCGGACAACCCTTTAATGTTAAATGTTACAATGTTAACATAGTTTGCTTTCAAATTTTCTATTTTATACCCAAAATAGGAAAGACTGCAAGGATATGACTGTATTATGCAAAAAATGCAGATTGCTAAGTGTCAATAAAAGAAGTATACATCAAAATATACAACTTGTACTGCAAAGTGAGCTGCAACGATTTGTATAAAAACACCAGCTATCAATCTCTCTCGACTTCTGCATAAATATTTGCATTCAGCTCATTAGCGTCTTCATGTATTCTCCATGGGCAGGGCAGAGTATACCTCTACCAGATACCTCTTATCTATCTGAAGAAGACCACCATTGTCACACAGAGATTTTTACTTCGCCAACTGTCATGACGGCATCAGGTTCTGTTCAGACTACAGATTCTGACACTCCGTCCAATAACTTCTCCGGTGTCAGTGATCAATGCAGGCAGACTCGGGCGTCAACCTGCAGAGTGGTAATTCATAGGTAGACTAGCAAGAGTTAATCTCTGCTAGTCTGCTTGTTAGTCTCCTTTGATCACATGTTGTGGGGAAGCCAATCACATCTGCTCCCCTCCTATATATGCTGGCTTCATTCTTCCACCTATGCCAGCTATAGTGTTAAGGGTTGGCGGCTTAGAGGGAGGATGGTACACACAATTATAAGCGCAACCTGGGGTCCACCATGCTATGGATGGATATAGTTGCTAATAGCCCAGAGAGCTGGACAGGCAACTACAGACTTCAATATAACTGGGTTCAAATTAACAGGGCGCAAAATGGTCAGTATTATTTGCACACTCACTCTTCTATGAACAACCGGGGGATCTGTCGACCACCACGGTTGAGAAAGAAGTGCCAATGAACAAACAGAAATACGGATGCAGCAGACTTATACCACTCATGCCTGCGCAGCAGCACCTTGGAAATAATAAGGTTCAGACCAACAGCTCGCTTAACCAGTAATGCCTAATAAAGTAAAGGTACGGATAACAGTATGCTTAACCAGCAACGTTATCATGGTAGTGATGAAGCAGGCTCTGGCATAACAATGGTTTCGCTAGTACTGTCACAACTACTAGGATTGTGGGTATCAGTACGCTTTGACCGCACAGACACTGGCTATAACTACTATGTAGCAGTTTAGTAAGAGACCTTTGCTTAAGAGATGTTCTAAGCAGAAGGCAAGTAAAAACTGAGCGCCGTCCTTGTGTCGTCAGCGTCTCTATAGCAGTTAAGCATCACCTAGCTCACACTCCAATCAGTGCGGCTGACATCCACAAACAGTTCAAAAGGATAAGGCACTTCTACTGAAATTCTAGTTACCACGGTGCTCAGGTAGGTTTCCAGACCATATACAGAAGTAATATATACAACATCCACAAACAGGCAATGGCCAATCCAGAGATGCCACGTCACGCATATGCACAGTGGCCAAATTGTCAGACTTAGAAAAATACTAGGCCTGCGTATGCACACACGCCCTCTTTTCTCCCTTAGACTCTAGCGACTGCACTGCCACTCGTAAGACCACAGAGGATTGAGCCAAATGCTGAGAATGGCGCCGACTTGGAACTGTACTCGCAGGACAAGCTTCAGGTACTGGAGAGACTGCGGGCGCCCAGACTCTGACTCGAAAAGGAGACCACCTCCAGCGTATAGCCCAAACATATAGTTTATCTTAGCTAGTCTCTTGAGGTGTTATAATCCAGACTATCTGGTGGTTGTTATACTTGTTTCTGACTTTGGTTGTGGAGTTAACCCTTGTTGATGTTTTGTTGTTACCTTCCTGCTCTTGCTTTACTCCTGAGTCTATCAATGTCTATTCCTGTTTATGCAGTGCATCAGAGTTTTGGTTTCCCCTTGTTTGTCTTTATCTGTTTTCCATTTTACTCCTGCCCTATCCTTCCCTGGTGGGAGGGGGGTATCAGAGTAGTACTGGTCAAAAGCATAGCCAGGAACGGGACTCAGGTATCTCCACCATCAAAAGTAACCCTGAGGTTATTATTATTATTAAAAGATTAGGGATAGCCCAGGGTCCCCTAGTATGAGGAACAGCATAGGAGCCCATGTCCCCCGCTATTCTAACAGTCACCCCGTCACATCCATACACAATAGAATATTCGCCGGTTCTGACGAAATTTGTCAAGTTTAACTGACTTTGATGTGTATGGGGGCCCTTTATTGTATCTTAAGAAAAAGCATCAAAAAATATTACAGGGGATGTCCACGATAAGAAAAAAGTGAAAAAGGAAATCTGAATGTGCACTTTTTACACACAAATATGTCAAATAAATGTTTTTTTGAATATTCCAAAATACTATTGAGGAATATATATGCGTTGTTCTTTTCCATTCATGGTGGGCTATGCAATTTATATAGTATACCCATATCAAATGTGAACCAAACATATTGTTCCTAAGGAAGAGTTTTTGTTATCTTTATCATTATACAAGACCTGCAAAAAAATAACCTTAGAATTTGTTCTAAAATTATTAAAGCCTGCAATCAACTAAACAATTTATTCCATAATTGTTTCAGTCCACTGCAACATCTACTATGATGATGATAATTAATAAGAATAATTAGAGCCTTCATTTTGAAATTGCTTATTAACAATTATGCATTACTAATTGTTAAAGATAACCAGTAAATAAAGATGTATACCAATAATAACTTATTTGCTTTCACACTTCTCATTTTCAATTCTTCAATCATTGTATGATGAGCATAAACTAATTTCAATATAATTTGTTGGCTTTGCCTACAAGCATTACAATCATTATTCCCAAAATAACAGACATGGAATTAACAACATCAGTTTTTCTGTAGGTGATAGTGCTGAAGTGTAGTTTCCCCACTATGTGTGGTCTGAATAATAGTGACTGATGTTATAAATCCCAGTGAAGAAAAGAAGTGGTATTCAAATGCATAAAAATTCCAATCAGGTTTTATTGTCATGCCATGATTCTATGTCTGTAAGATCCTGTTACTTTGATTTTTTAAACTCTATCATTATGTGTTGATTTCCTATCCATTCATTGTGTGGGGTAGATAAAACATAAAATACAGAGTAGTTTTAATGTTACTAGTGAATGGCATTTTATTTACATTTGTAGAGTAATTTTATCATTACAAGAGAATTCCCAGGGTCAAACTGCTAAGATGTGCCATTACTTTAAGGGGTACTTTGCACACTACGACATCGCAGGTGCGATGTCGGTGGGGTCAAATCGAAAGTGACTCACATCCGGCGTCGTTGTCGATATCGGAGTATGTGAATCCTTTTTACTACGATTAACGAGCGCAAAAGTGTCAAAATCGTATGATCGGTGTAGCGTTGGTCATTTCCATAATTTCGGAAGGACCGATGTTACGATGTTGTTCCTCGTTCCTGCGGCAGCACACATCGCTGTGTGTGAAGCCGCAGGAGCGAGGAACATCGCCTTACCTGCGTCCCGGCTGCAATGAGAAAGGAAGGAGGTGGGCAGGATGTTTACGTCCCGCTCATCTCAGCCCCCTGCTTCTATTGGCCGCCTGCCGTTTGACGTCGCTGTGACGCCGCACGACCCACCCCCTTAGGAAGAAGGCGGTTCGCCGGCCAGAGCGATGTCGCAGGGCAGGTGAGTGCATGTGAAGATGCCGTAGCGATAATATTAGCTACGGCAGCTATCACAAGATATCGCAGCTGCAACGGGGGCGGGGACTATCGCGCTCGGCATTGCTACCATCAGCTTGCGATGTCGTAGTGTGCAAAGTACCCCTAAGATTGGTAGGGGTACAACCTCTTTCCAACCCTCCCCAACTAATCCTGAGAATAAAATGGCAAAACAATGTCCACTGTCTTTTAAGACACTGCAGAAGATTGGACAAGCCACAAAAGGCTTCCCTAAACTACCTTGAAGCTATCACATCACATTATAAAGCTCAGCACATCTGGGTAGACTATCATAGCTTGTATAAAAGCCTAAGCAGGAAATGTAGCAGCCCTTAAAGTTCGATTTTCGGATAGTGAGAGAACTTCAGAACTCACAGATTAGCATTAGAGATAGGAAAAGAAAGACCTTAAACATTGGGTAAATAATCCTGCCAATGATATATTTGACAATTACAGCAGTGAAGATGATGGTTGTAGTCTGTAAATAATGCAGAGATTCAATTGGTAGGGGAGAGAGATAGGAAAAAAGTTAGACTCAGTATAATTAATCAGTGATTGTATTTGTCTTACTGTATTTGAATTACAGTTAGGTTCACACAATAGTATCCAAAATTTTCATCTAGTAAAAAGGAACAATTTTTCATCTGTATTTGTCATCCGCATGCAATTGGTATGGCATCCATTTATCTCTGCAGATTGAGTTTTTGCATTTCTTATGCAACCCTTTTTATGAAAGGGAAAATACAATTACCCAAAATCCATCCACATCTATTTTACTAGTCAAGTTTTACTTCCATACACACAAGACTAATACTCTTTCAGGTACTGGTGTTAGGAAGTGTACCTACCTAGGCTTTCTAATCATTTTTGTGAAAATGGTTACATTTTGTTAAAAATATGTTTCAAAAAATGTAGGTGTATAATTTAGCATGTCTGTTTTTGCACACCTGTTACAATAATCCAATTTGACAACCATAATGCCACACCTGTACTGTGGCCTGCTGACAAAAGTTATTGTGCTATACAAAATGTATGGTAAAAGAATAACTGGCCATGGCAATGGACACGATAGTGTAAAAGAAAATTAAAATATCCCATAGCTAAAAATGTGGGAGTTACATAAGCACCACCACCACTACTTGAACCAGCTGTTTGGGTAGTATATGGATATAGAGTGGGGAAAAAAAGTATTTAGTCAGCCACCAATTGTGCAAGTTCTCCCACTAAAAAAGATGATAGAGTCCTGTAATTGACATCATAGGTAGACCACAACTATGAGAGACAAAATGAGAAAACAAATCCAGAAAATCACCTTCTCTGATTTGTCAAGATTTGTTTTGCAAATTATGATGGAAAACAAGCATTTAGTCATCTAAAAACATGCAAGATTTCTGGCTCTCACAGACCTGTAACTTTTTAAGAGGCTCCTCTGTACTCCACTCATTACCTGTAATAATGGCACCTGTTTGAACTTGTTATCAGTATAAAAGACACTTGTCCACAACTTCAAACAGTCACACTTCAAACACCACTATGGTGAAGACCAAAGAGCTGATGAAGGACACCAGAAACAAAACTGTAGCCCTTCACTAGGCTGGGAAGACTGAATCTGCAATAGGCAAGCAGCTTGGTGTGATAAAATCAACTGTAGGAGCAATAATAAGAAAATGGTAGTGTAGCACCCCTGAAGCCATCAGGAACTGCATCCTAGCCAGGATTCAGGGCCTACCCCCAGGGACCCAGAAGACCAGTGTCGGTAACACCAACTCCCTGTTTTTCCCTTCCCCAATGACTGGTGACAGACTAGGGTTGGACCCAATGAATGGTCACCTAGGGGTGGAGCCGATCCAGTCCACTAGATGACAACCAGGGAGGAGGGGTCAGACAGTCAGTATGGGGAAGTGAGAGGAGACGGACGTAACCGTACTGACAGGAGTAATGGTGACCTGAGGGCCCAGGCGTGTGGTTGCCGGTGGAGTACGGTGGAGTACTCCCGGAACCATAGCACCAATGGGGTACAGACCCCTAAGTCAGGCAAATGCTCCAGGCAGACCTGATAAAATCTGCACAGTGAGGGGACCATCCAGGACCTCACTGACCTTAAAGTTCTTGACACAGTAGCAATGGGAGAACCGGGGAACAGGACCAGAGAAACCAACCCCACAGGGTTCAAGCTACCTGTTATATGGACCAAAACTGAAAGACAACAAGGAGGGGACCCCCACACGCTCCAAGCCACGGGGACCCACCAACCAGAGACATGTACAGGGGAAAGAAGCCACCAGGTCACCACACCGGCACTGGAACTAAGGGGACCAGTGGTGAAGACCAGCCTTCATCGGGTTGCCAGCCATAACAACGCTGTGAGTAAAGAAACCAGTTACACTGCAATCCCTTGTGTGGCCTACCTTCTTTCCGCACCCAACAACATCATCTATCCCCTGGGGTCTGGCCCTACTTGCGGAGGGCCCAACATCCAGGCTGCCATTAACATCAACCCCAGCAGCGAGAGACTGTGCAGCGGCGGCTCCATTTAAATAGCTGCAACCCACAAGTGGCGTCACGACAAAAACGTTTATTACATCTCCCCTGTAAATAACCCCCTTTTAAAGTGACCCCCAGGGTCACGGAACTGGGCAACAGCCAGCCAGTGACATATCCCAGCAATACACCACCCGGGACCGAGTACCCCATAACCCTGGGGCGAGTCAGAAGACATAGAAGACCACTGATAATCTCCCTCGCTGTGGAGCTCCATGCAAGATCTCATGCCGTGAGGTCAAAATGATCACAAGAACAATGAGCAAAAATCCCAGAAGCACACGGGGGGACCTAGTGAATGACCTGCATAGAGCTGGAACCACCGTAACAAAGGCTACCATATATGCTGCCAGGGACTCAGATCCTGCAGTGCCAGACGTGTTCCCCTGCTTAAGCCAGTACATATCCGGGCCCGTCTGAAGTTTGCTAGAGAGCATTTGGTTTATCCAGAAGAGTATTGGAAGAATGTCATATGGCCTGATGAAACCAAAGTAGAACTGTTTGGTAGAAACACAACTCGCAGTGTTTGGAGGAGATAGAATAGGTTTCCTCCCACACTCCGAAGACATGCAGATAGGGACTTTAGATTGTTGGCCCCAATAGGGACAGTGTTCCTGATGTATGTAAAGCGCTGCGGAATATGTTAGCGCTATATAAAAATAAAGATTTGATTTGATTTTTGATTATATAGGATCATGTACCAACAATAACTAACAAAGACTATAATGTAGTACAACACTCTAAACATAGAGATTGCAGAGGTGGGCTGATCCAGGAGGAGAAGCAAGTAGGGTCTTGGAGGAAGATGAGCGGCTCACCAGTAGTTATGTGAGCCACACCACTTTAATAGCATAGACACAGATGCAGCAGCACCCCTGGAGTTGATGTGGAAGGTAAAGGAAAAGATGTAGCAAATATCATGCCTCCATGAGGAACTAATCCAATTAAAATATTAAAATAGTGATTTTTATTAGTCATTGCATCTCTGAGAGTACTTTTACCTTCATCAGGACAAAAAAAATCACGTGATTTTTTTTTTTGTCCTAAAGAAAGCTAAACATAGAGTTTAGCACAGACAAACTCATTTAATTTTGAAAGAATGTCACTATTATGGGAAAATCAAATGTAAATTATTTTGCTAATCTCATGTTTAACCACAGTAATGGCAGAAATTTATGGTTAGGTTGTCAGAAGACTGGTCATAGTGCAGTCAAGTGTTGTGTTCATCTTCGTGACTGGCTCCCTCGTTCAGCAGGATCTAATGGCTGGGTTCCTTTGTGACAAGAGTGAAGGAAATGGCATGTTTGAATAGACATTGCCTGAAGGATCACAGAAGGATTGAAGTTCCTTTGGGAGTATAGAATATTGGTGTGACCTCTATGAGACCTGGGGAATGCAATATTTCGCACCCTGCTGTTCAAGTAGAGTTGATGTAAGAGGGAGAGCTTAGATTAGACCAGGCATATACGCGTGGTTGTACACTTGCATCCTTTAATACCTGTCATGTGGCATTAAAGGGTGTTTTCATCCTGGTTTAAATTAATATATAAATATTTGTAAAAAAAACAGGAGTGGGATCCATTAGTTGCGCCCATTCTGGTGCTTTGACCCTAAATATTCCCAATTGCCCTGGTACGATGGCAGTAGGGACAATAATTACCTGCTTTACCTTGGATGATTATCAAAAAATAGGGGGCACGCTACATTTTATTTTTTAATTAATTTTTTAATTTATTTATTAAGATAAAACAGGCTGAACACTGTTTAGCCTGTTTTAGCCTAATGAATAGATAATAAAAAAACATCATGGGGACCCCCTTATTTTTTATCACCAGGTCAATCAGGAAGAGTTGGGACGAAGCACAAGATTTGGCGTATCTGATGGATGCACTAATTCTGTGGTGACTGTGGACTGTTATTTTAGGCTGGGAAGGGTCAAATAACCATAGGTCTCCCCAGCCTGATAATACCAGCTTGCAGCTGTCTGCTTTACCTTGACTGGTTAACAAAAATTTGGGAAACCCCACATCGTTTTTTTAATTCTTTACTTATCTCTCAATAATTTTAAAAAAACGATGTGAGGTCCCCTCTATTTTAACCCCTTCACGACCATGGACGGATCTTTCCGTCATGGATCGTGTCCCGGTAAACCCCGCCCCCTGCCGCGGGCAGGTGGCGTGGATCGGCACACATATCAGCTGTTTTCAACAGCTGACATGTGTGCCTACATGTTCCGAGTGGAATCGCATTCCACCCGGAACATTAACCCCTTAGATCTCGCTGCCAAGTCTGGCAGTGAGATCTATATGCGCGCGGCCATGTTTTCTACTTACCGCCGCCCCCTCCGGACGTCACGTGAGTGATCACGTGACGTTCGGTGGTTTCCATCGTAGCACAGGGTCATGTGATGACACCTGCTGCTAAGAAGTTTCACTTTCCTTTTTCCTCGGCACGGAGCAGAGGAAAAAAGAAAGTGACTATTTCTGCTGTTTACAGCTGTATAGCTGTGATCAGCAGATAGCGATCAGCGATCGGATTGCTGATCGCTATAGCCCCCTAGGGGGACTAGTAAAATAAAATAAAAAAAATTAAAAAAAAACAAAAAACCTAAAAGTTCAAATCACCCCCCTTTCCCCCATTGAAAATTAAAGGGTTAAAAAAAAAATAAAATATACACATATTTGGTATCGCCGCGTTCAGAAATGCCCGATCTATCAAAATATAAAATCAATTAATCTGATTGGTAAACGGCGTAGTGGCAAAAAAATTCCAAACGCCAAAATTACGGTTTTTGGTCACCGCAAGTTTTACGCAAAATGCAATAACAGGCGATCAAAACGTAGCATCTACGCAAAAATGCTACCATTAGAAACATCAGCTCGAGATGCAAAAAATAAGCCATCACTGAGCCATAGATCCCAAAAAATGAGAACTCTACGGGTTTCGGAAAATGGCGCAAAACGTACGCCACTTGTATTGGACAAGCTTGTGAATTTTTTTTAACCCCTTAGATACAAGTAAACCTATACATGTTTGGTGTCTACAAACTCGCACCGACCTCAGGCATCATACCCACACATCAGTTTTACCATATAGTGAACACCGTGAATAAAAGATCCCAAAAACTATTGTGCCATCACACTTTTTTTGCAATTTTTCCACACTTGGAATTTTTTTGCTGTTTTCCAGTACACTATATGGTAAAATTTATGGTTTCATTTAAAAGTACAACTTGTCCCGCAAAAAACAAGCCCTCATATGGCAAGATTGACGGAAAAGTAAAAAAGTTACGGCTCTTGGAAGAAGGGGAGCAAAAAACAAAAACGCAAAACCGGAAAGTGCCCCGGGGCTGAAGGGGTTAAATAACCAGCCAAGGTAAACTGATAGATCTGCTTTACCTTGGTTGGTTATCAAAAATGGGGGGGCTTTTATTTTTAATTAATTTTTTACTTCCCATTTTTCGTCCTCCCCAGCCCTCCTAGATGGGCCTGCCAGAAAAATGCTCAAGTTTCCCACAGATTTCTATTAGACACGTTACTCACATCAGGCCCCTCCGAGTGTCGGACCGATGCAATTTGAGTAACGAACCCTCAAGCACATTAGTGCTCACTCATCACTAATGACAACTCATTCTTGTCTAATAATTGATTGGAGTTTATCAGAATTTATGGCGGTTTATTTGGCCACAAACTTTTTGAAGACTGTCTATGGTATTGAGACCTGAGGAGTTTCCTGGTCATGGAGCCACATAGTTATCACTTTTTCCTTGTGAAATGATGCTCCATCATGCTGAAAAAAGTATTCTTCTTCACCACATTCTTCCTGGAGTTTTGGGAGAAGTGGCTCTTGGAGCTCATGGTAGCGTTCACCTTTTCTTCTCTAGACAATCATTTTTCCAAATGTCATAAACAGTATGAAATGTGCTTTATTAAAGTGTACTTCCACGGCCTGAGCTCTGAGCTTAACTCCCCCCCTCTACTAGGTGACTAATTAGTCAGCACTACTACAGCATGTCAATCACCTAGTGAAGGGTGTAGTTATACTAACAATGGAGCTGAAAGTGTGCCACCTGTTGGCTTACTTGTATAGCCGAAACTATCTCCTTTATTAAATAGACCACTTTAGAGTCTCATTCTTCGGGTCGGTGCAGGTTTCTGCAGTAGGACCTCAGCGATCAATAAGTTCGTATTTATCCTGTGACTATTTTATAACAGGATAAGTTCAGACAACCTCTATAAATGGAAGCAAATTACAAAGTAGCAACCTTTTGCACAAGTTCTCTAAATTAACTGTATTTTCTATTTATAAATTTATGTCTTAACGACCCATGACGTACTGGATACATCATGGATCGTGTGCGGTTAATCCTCGCCCCCTGCCGTGGGCAAGCCGTGGCGATCTGCGCACATATGAGCTGTTTTCAAGAGCTGACATGTGTGCCTGCTAGTCACGGGTGGAATCGCTTCCACCCACGACTATTAACCCCTTACATCTCGCTGCCAAAATCTGGCAGTGAGATGTATATGCGCGCTGCCATTATTCTGACTTACCCAGCCCCCATCGGAAGTCACGTGACATGATCACGTGACTTTCGGTGGTTGCCATGGTAGCACAGGGTCATGTGATGACGCCTGTAGCTAACATGAGTCATTTACTCTCAATGCCGGAATACAGCCGGCATTGAAAGTAAAGCAGCATATCTGCAGATCTTAGCTCTGTAGCTGTGATCTGGAGATATGGCGGAGCGATCAGATTGCTATAGCCCCCTAGGGGGACTAGTAAAATAAAAAAAAAAAGTTAAAAAAAAAAGTTAAAAAAGTTTTAAAAAATTAAAAAAAATAAAAAATCACCCCCTTTTATCCCATTGAAAATTAAAGGGTTAAAAAAAAATGAAAAAATATACATATATTTGGTATCGCCGAGTTCAGTAATGCCCGATATTAATCTGATCAGTAAACGGCGTAGCGGCAAAAAAATTACAAACACCAAAATTACGTTTTTTGGTTGCCGCAAGTTTTGCGCAAAATGCAATAACAGGTGATCAAAACGTAGCATCTGAGCAAAAATGGTACCATTAGAAACGTCAGACCGAGATGCAAAAAATAAGTCATCACTGAGACATAGATACCAAAAATAAGAACGCTACGGGTTTCGGAAAATGGTGCAAAACGTGCGCCACTTTTATTGGACAAACTTCTGAATTTTTTTTAACCCCTTAGTTACAAGTAAACCTATACAGGTTTGCTGTCAACAAACTCGCACCGACCTGAGGCATCACACCGACATTAGTTTTACCATATAGTGAACACGGTGAATAAAATATCCCAAAAACTATTGTGCGATCACACTTTTTTTGCAATTATTCCGCGCTTTTTGCTGTTTTTTAGTATACTATATGGTAAAACTTATGGTTCCATTTAAAACTACAACTCGTCACACAAAAAACAAGCCCTCATATGGCAAGATTGACGGAAAAATAAAAAAGGTACGGCTCTCGGAAGAAAGAGAGGGAAAACCCCCCCCCCGGAAAAACGCAAAATGCCCGGGGGCTGAAGGGGTTACTCTACATTTGATTTATAAATAGTGTTCTCTATAAATTTTTCTTGAAGGCATACAATATAAATCATCTCTTAAAAAATCTTCATCTTTCGGCCCAAGTGCTTAGGCCAACAGACATTTCCAAGTATTACAGGTTATGACAGATGATAGGGACTACTCACAAATGCAACAGCAAATACATATAGTAAATGAAGCTGGGGTCACAAGTCATATCCTTTTTCTTGTCATGTTGAGTGCAGTCTATTTGTTTAAGTTGTCAGACAAAATACCTTGTTTTGTGGCTTCTGACTTGCACCTGCTTTCACACTACAAGGGTCACTGTGAAAGTGTAAAGAGTCTGGTGTCCGGTTACAGGACAAGTGCTATGTGAAGAATCACTGCCTACAAGGCGTAACTAACTAACATACAGTATTTGTGTAGAAAAAAACATTCTACATGCAAACTGTAGCAGAAACAATTTTTGTGCATGTTGTTTTTTTGGATGAGCTACTGTGATTTATTTGTCTATATGTTTTAACACACTTTACACCTTTTATTTTATTTGTTTAACTGATTTTTAACCCCTTCAACCCCACCCCCGCCCAGCAATTTTTCATTTTTCGTTTTTTTCCTCCCCTTCTTACAAGAGCCATAACGTTTTATTTTTCCGTCAGTATAATCATAGGAGGGCTTGTTTACTTCGCGACCAGTTGTATTTTTGAATAAAGCCATTCGTTTTACTAAAACAGGAAAATAATTCTTAATTAAAAATAATTAAGTGTGGTGAAATTGCAAAAAAAAGTGCAATTCCATGACTTTTGGGGGTCAGTTTGATGCCTAACGTCGGTACGGGTTTGAAGACACCAAACGTATAATTTTACTTTTATCTAAGGGGTGAAAGAAAATTAAAAAATTTGTCTATAAAAGGAATTATGCTTTTGTTGCCATTTTCCGAGACCTGTAGCGTTCTGATTTTTCGGGATCTGGGGCTCAGTGATGGCTTATTTTTTGCATCTTGAGTTGATGTTTTTAAATATACAATTTTTGCATACATGTGATTATTGATCACCTGTTATTGCATTGTAACGCAATGTTGCAGCGACCAAAACACATAGTTTTGGCATTTGAAATGTTTTCTTGCTACGACTTTTACCGATCAGATTAATTGATCTTATCTTTTGATAGATCAGGCATTTCTGAATGCAGCAATACCAAATATGTGTATATTTTATAGTTTTATTTTCAATGGGGAGAAAAAAGGACGATTTGAACTTTTTGTTTTTTTCAACTTTTTCCTATTTTTTTAAAACAAAAATGTTTAACTTTTTTTATTGATTTTACTATTCCCTCTAGGGGAATCTGCAGCATCGCTCTGATCACCAGAAATGCAGTGTTCCTATGAGTGCTGGCACTTCTCCAGCTCTCACAGGAAGCGAGTCTTGGTAGCATCAGGGGTGATCAGCCAGCCCCGGACTAGCATCGCAACATCATGGTGCCCCATGATTGCATCACAGGGCTGCCGATAGCAGTGGGGAACGGCGCGATCCCCTCTGCAGCCATTTAAATCGCGCTGTCAGATTTTGACAGCACGATCTAAGTGGTAAGCAAGTAGATATAGATGGCACTTCTGGAGGATGGTGCACAACTAGATTTTCCTAAATAAAACTTCAACATAATCATCATATGAGTGCCAAGTCTTTTATATTTGCTAAGTGGTAAGCAGGTGCGGATGGATCTCTAATCCACCAACATCTGTTATCCGCACATGTCTACTGATCAGATCAGCAGACATGGGCAGGGATTACCACAGGTTCACCGCTTGAGCCCGCAGTTACCCTGGAAACACGACCTGAGATGTATATACTGTATACGTCCAAGGTTGTGAAGGGGTTAACCAGCAGTGAAAATGTAAGTTATATCAGAGTGCCATTTTTGTCGGGTTGATCTTGTGGGTACTGTAAGTGCACCCAGAGGCAGATCTAGGATTTCTGGCACCGGGTAAAATTCAGCTTGGCAACTAACCATCCACACCCCAGCTCAATCTATTTGACTAGTCATCTGACCGCTCATATGCGATTTGAGCACTTACAGTTACAATGTGGTAGAAAAAAGATATGGCCGCACATCCAAAATTCATAAGTTGATCTAATGCTGCTAGGTAAAAAGTTAAATACCTGAACATGAGGTTCTTGGTTTAACATTCTGATCAGACTGTATGAAGCCCACTGTCATGTCACGGCAAACCTCTGAGTGGGTCCCTACTCTGATGCCTTAATGGTGCGAAACCATGTGCCAACCATCGCCACAGCGACAATGCACCAGCTGGGCAGGCGACCTGGTGCCTCACAGCACCCATGCTGCAAGGCTGAGTCCCCATGGCTCCAGGTCACACCGACTCACAGACACAAAACCACTGCAACAATGGCCGCCACACAGCACAAACACCCTCTGAAGGAAGCAGATTAACTCATCTTACACTAGCTCCCAGTATGTGAACTGGGAGCAAAGAAAGGCAGACCCTCTTGCAGTTTCCTGCTAATTAAAAATCACCTGTGCCAAATGGGAGGAGTGTTTGTCCAAGTAAAAACAAAAAAATGAGGGGATACTTTATGCACTAACTTACTTTGCAATAGCATGTAACATTTTTGATTGTGTAGTGGGCATTTTCTACATCATTTGGTTGTATATCCTGTTGGCTATCGTAGGCAAATATTTTCTTATCTTTTTCTGGTCTTCCAAGTCCTGCTACATGTGTGTTTTTTGCAATTGTGCGCTCACATATTTTGGTATACTTATTGGGGGATGGTGTGTCCCATTCTGAGACATGTGTGATGTCTACCCATTTTTGATTTTTTTTTTAAATGCTTTTAAAATGTGTTATTATGTTCTTCTTTGAATATTGTGAATAAAGTATTTACTTACAGTATATATTTCATAGTCCTTTGGTGATCCCAATTACTTTGCACACATATGTTTGTTTTCCAAAATGATTTTCCAATAACATATGCTTTTATATAGGATTGTGGTGCTGTATCATATCTATAAAAAAAACTCATTGGCTAATGACTTTGTGAGGTTAGATTTAGAACCCATAAGAAATTGAGATAGGTGATCTTTGGGTCTGTTAGCAGTTGTACATTTAAATGTTTGTCTTGTTTGAATTGATTTTAATTATAAAGGACGTTAAATCAATTATGCCACTAAAAGATATTACATAAAAATTCAAGGGTTTGTCAAAATATAGTATACATGTTAAAATGCCCTTGTGGGATGGTGTATATTGGACAGACTGGGAGGTCTGTGGATGGTTCAGACCAGCAAAATGCTAAAACGTCTGCTTATATAGAGGTGATCACCTTTGCTGTGTTAGAATTAATCAAGGGAATTTTATTAGCAGCACCTAGCTGCTACGTATCCTCTCTATATATGGAAGAATTAAGGGTGTAGTTAATTTTCTAATATTGCTCTTGCATAGTGGCCTAGTTTTTGGTGAGTATCTAATGACATAGTGTAATTTATGATGTGTTCATTAGAGATGAGCGGTGTTCAAATCGAACTGTTCGCCAATTTCAAATTCAAGTTGCTTTGGGTGATGTTCGAGTCGTTCGACGAACTCGAACGATTTGCTTCACGTTCGACCGTTCGAGTTACCGTTCGATAACGGTTCGCTCACCAAAAGCATGGCTTTTCACAGTAAGGCTATGTGCGTACGTTGCGTATTTGCATGCGTCCTGCGTCCCCAGCACAATCCCTCTCTCTTTCCCACTCACCGATCAGCTGCATGGCTGTCACAAAGCTCCGGCGGCTTTTCCTCTTTTGAAAATGGCTGCCGCTCATTATTCAATCTCGTATTCCCTGCTTTCCCCGCCCACCGGCACCCATGATTGGTTGCAGTCAAACACGCCCCCACGCTGAATGACAGCTGTCTCACTGCAACCAATCACAGCTGCTGGTGGACATGTCTATATCGTGCAGTAAAAAAAAAAATAATAATCCCCTCCAATTTTGATACCAGCCAAGATAAAGCCACACGGCTGGAGGCTGGTATTGTCATGATGGGGAGCTCCATGTTATGGGGAGCCCACCACCCTAACAATATCAGCCAGTAGCCGCCTTGAATTGCCGCATCCATTAGAGTCCCGGGGCTCTACCCGGCTCATCCCGAATTGCCCTGGTGTGATGGCAATCGAGGTAAAAAGGAGTTAATGGCAGCAGCCCATAGCTGCCACTAAGTCCTAGGTTAATCATGGCACGCGTCTATGAGACACCCACAATGATTAACCTGTAAATGAATGTTAATAAACACATACACTCGACAAAATCCTTTATTTGGAATAAAAGGTAAACAAACACCCTCTTTCACCACTTTATTAATCCCCAAATACCCCTCCAGGTCCGACGTAATCCACACGAGGTCCCGCGATGCATCCAGCTCTGCTACATCGGAAGCTGACAGGAGCGGCAGTAGAACACCACCGCTCTCTGTCAGCTCCAGGCAGCAACTGAAGTGAGTCACGCTGTCAGCGGGGACGTCACTGAGGTAGTGTGTGTGGTGATGATGGGAGCGGTAGTGCCTGCTTGTGTGCAGTGATGATGGGTGCGGTAGTGCCGGGGTGTGTGCAGTGATAAGTGCGGTAGTACCTGCTTGTGTGCGGTGATGATGATGGGGGCGGCAGTGCCGGGGTGCCTGCGGTGATGATGGGTGCGGTAGTGCCGGGGTGTGTGCGGTGATGATGATGGGGGCGGTAGTGCTTGCATGTGTGCGGTGATGATGGGTGTGGTAGTGCCGGGCTGTGTGCGGGGATGATGAAAGGGGCAGTACTGCCGGGGTGTGTGCAGTGATGATGATGGGGGTGGTAGTGCCTGCTTGTGTGCGGTGATGATGGGTGCGGTAGTGCCGGGGTGTGTGCAGTGATGAGTGCGGTAGTGCCTGCCTGTGTGCGGTGATGATGATGGGGGCGGTAGTGCCGGGGTGCCTGCAGTGATGATGGGTGCGGTAATGCCGGGGTGTGTGCGGGGATAATGATGGGGGCGGTACTGCCGGGTTGTGTGCAGTGATGATGATGGGTGCGGTAGTGCCGGGGTGTGTGCGGTGATGATGGGTGCGGTAGTGCCGGGGTGTGTGCGGTGATGATGATGGGGGCGGTAGTGCTTGCGTGTGTGCGGTGATGATGGGTGCGGTAGTGCCGGGCTGTGTGCGGGGATGATGAAGGGGGCGGTACTGCCGGGGTGTGTGCAGTGATGATGATGGGTGCGGTAGTGTCGGTGTGTGCGGTGATGATGAGTGCGGTAGTGCCGGTGTGTGTGCGGTGATGATGAGTGAGGTAGTGCCGGGGTGTGTGCAGTGATGATGATGGGGGCGGTAGTGCCAGTGTGTGCAGCAATGATGATGGGGCGGTAGTGTCGGGGTGTGTGCGGTGATGATGAGTGAGATAGTGCCGGCTGTGTGGTGATGATGGGGGCTCGCTCTCTCTCGGCTTAACGCAACGTGTTATTTCACAGGAATCCGTTGCCTTTATATCACACTATTTACAACGCATCCGTCAAATGCGTCACACAACACATTGTGTCAGATGCCGTTCAACGCAAGTGTGAAAGTACCTTCTGCTGTCAGGAGACATGGAGCCGAGCTGAATGGCAGAGCAAGCATCCAGCACGCATACATTCTGCATCAATTCTGCAATTCATACATTCACATGTGCTGCCAAATCGCTGCAGAATTATATGCATGGACACTACACAATGTGCGCAATGTTAATAATAATATCCAAATTGAGTGTATAGTGTGCGGGGAGGGGCGGGGGTTCCTGAAATAATGGCGATCTCCATTTTTTTTTTTCTAACCGCGCGTACAGTGGGGCGGGCCAGGCTGTCAGCCAATCACACACACACACAGCAAAGTGCATTTTTTGCACACAAGCAAGGGCATGTGTCATTGGCTGTGTATGTCACATGTCCTTGCCCTATAAGGACTTCTGAGTAGTTTCACTTTTGGACACCGTAGAAGGAGTTTACTCTGTGTATACGTACTTCATACAAGAACTGGCTCATCTGGATCGATCCGTGCACCTCCTGATTTGTCCTGTGGCTTCTACGCTGGTAAGCTGAACCTTTTTTTTGTGTTTTCTATGTGTTTGTATGTGTTTGTGTGTGCCTGCCATTGTTTTCAATGGGGTTCGAAGGTGTTCGTCGAACGTTCGTCGAACGTTCGATGAACTTACACTCCATTCGACGAACCAAACTCAAATACTAAGGGGGTGGCTCATCTCTAGTGTTCATGTCATTTAAGGTCGTATTTAATTAATTATAAGACTTTCGAAGGACCAGATAATTTTGAGTATGTCTTCATATGCAGTATATAATCTATAGAAAAAATAAGTAATATAAAATATATAAAGTTTATTGATTTATTACCATATTTTTCGCTTTATAAGACGCACCTGATTATAAGACGCACCCCCAAATTTGGTGAAAGAAAAGAGAATTTTTTTTTTAATGTTAAATGGGGTCCGTCTTATAATGCCAGTGTCCATCTAACAAATCATATAGGGTATATGTCCCTCATAGCCCCCCATACTAAAATTAGCCCCCTTAATCTGGATATGGCCCCCTTATATTGAATATAGCCCCATTGTGCTGGCACACGTCCCCCAGTGATGCCACATGTCCCCCATTGATGGCACATGTGCCGTTTTGCTGGCACACGTCCCCTATTGCTGGCACATGTCCCCTATTGCTGGCACATGTCTCCTATTGATGGAACACGTCCCCTATTTATAGCACACGTCCCCCTGTGCTGGAACACGTCCCCTATTGCTCGCACATATCCCCTACAGCTGGCACAGGTCTCCTATAAATGGCACACGTCTCCTACAGCTGGCACAGGTCTCCTATGGATGGCACACGTCCCCCTGTGCTGCCCATGGTCCCCTATGGATGGCACACATCCCCCTGTGCTGCCAGTGGCCCCCTATGGATGGCACACGTCCCCCTGTGTTTGATATGGCCCCCTATTGATGGCACACATCCCCCTGTGTTAGATATGGCCCCCTATGGATGGCACACCTCCCCCTGTGTTAGATATGGCCCCCTATGGATGGCACACCTCCTCTGTGTTAGATATGGCCCCCTTTGGATGGCACACCTCCCCCTGTGTTAGATATGGCCCACTATGGATGGCACACCTCCTCCTGTGTTAGATGTGGCCCCCTATGGATGGCAAACCTCCCCCTGTGTTAGATATGGCCCCCTGTGGATTGCACACCTCCCCCTGTGTTAGATATGGCCCCCTATGGATGGCACATCTCCCCTGTGTTAGATATGGCCCCCTATGGATGGCACACCTCCCCCTGCGTTAGATATTGCCCCCATGCTGCTGCCCATAGTAAATTAAACACTTCACTTCTCTATGCTGTCCTCCCTCGTGTCTCCCTCCATGCTGGTGAGCTCCTGCACTTCCTGGTTCTCGGTGCTGGTCATGGGATCGGCACAGCAGAGTGATATCATCTCTGCGTGCCTGATCACAGCGGCAGCAGAGATCGGGAGATCAGCGCTGGAGGAGGTAAATAAAGAGTTTTTTATTTTACTATGGGCAGCAGCATGGGGGCCTTATCTAACACAGGGGGGCATGTGCTATGAAAGGGGGCGCAGGCAGATATAATATGCGTCGCTGTCCCAGCTCGTCACCGTGGTGCGGTTTCAGCACCACGGTAATGGACAGAGGCAGTGCATATTATATGAGCGGGAGCAGGAGATCTAATGCAGCTTTCACTAGCCCCCAGCACCACTCCAGAGCTGCCCCCACCTCCACTGGACTCTAGTATATATATATATATATTTATCCCCCCCTTCGGATTATAAGACGCACCCCCTAATTTCCCCCAAAATTTGAGGGAACAAAAGTGTGTCTTAGGCTACATTCACATGACCGTTCCGTTTTTGCGGGTCGCAAAAAACGATCCGTTTTTTTCACAGATGCATCTGTCTGGCATCCGTGTGACATCCGTTCCGTTCCATATACGGTCCGTGTGTCATCCGTGTGTCATCCGTGTGCCTTCCGGGTTTTTTTGCGGACCGCAAAAAACGGAAGCAGCAAGAAAGATAAATAGATGAGTAGATACAGAGATGGATAGATACATATAGAGACAGAGAGAGAGAGGGATGAATGAATGAATGAATGAATGAATGAATGAATGAATAGAAGGATAGATAGATGGATGGATGGATAGATAGATAGATAGATAGATAGATAGATAGATAGATAGATAGAAAGATGTGAAAGACATATATAATGTCCTACCCCCCTGCATATTCTAAGCTGGCACCCTTTTGTGACTTTCATGTGGCACTAAAGGGTGCTTAGCCTTGTATTTAGCCAAAAAAACAAACAAAACAAAAAACATGAAGTTCCCCCCAAATTGGATCCCCAGCCAAGGTAAAGCGGACAGCTGTGGTCTGGTATTCTCAGACTAGGGAGGTCCACTGTTATTGGACACTCCCCAGCCTAAAAATTGCAGGCTGCAGCCGCCCCAGAAGTGGCGCATCCATTAGATGTGCCACACCTGGCGCTTTGCCCCAACTCAACCCGTTGCCCTGGTGCGGTGGCAAACGGGGTAAAATAAGGGGTTGATGCCAGATGTGTAATTGCACTTGGCATCAGGCCCTGGGGTTAGTGATGTCACGTGTCTATCAGACACCTGACATCACTAACCCAGTCAGTAATAAAAAAAAAATTGACAACAAAAAAAGTTTTATTTGAAAAAATACTCCCCAAAACATTCCCTCTTTCACCAATTTATAGAAAAGAACAATCAAATCCGGGTCCGGCATTATCCAATAAGGAGGTCCCACGACGATCCATACCATAGTCACTGTCCTAGTCAATATAGAACAGAATGTTCTTCATTGGCTGGGAGAGCAGTGCAGTTACCTGAGCTAACATCAATAGGTCAGCCCAGGTCACTGCAGGGGATGACGAGCGCTGCTGTCAGGAGGTTAGATGAGATCATTACCTGCTGTGATGATCTCCTGCTCTCCTGACGTCAGCGCTGTCACTGCCTTCCATTGCCCGCCATGTTCACAGCGAAGAATCGCGGGAGCCTGTGACGTCACCGCTAATGACAGTCTCGGGCTGCCCGCGAGACTTGATGTCAGAACGTTGCGGGCAAACGAAGGCAGTGACAGCGCTGACGTCAGGAGAGCAGGAGATCGTCACAGCAGGTAATGATCTCATCTAAACTCCTGACAGCAGCGCTCGTCTGCAGTGTGAGAAGCTGCTGACACTACAGTGCGGGCAGACACTGACACACTGCAGTGTGAGCAGCCGCCGGGCTGGCAGGGAGCGGGGCACAGACTGCACGGGCACCCGATGGAAGTCACACGGAAGTGCTTCCGTGCAGCTTCCAGGGATTTTGCTGGCCCATTGACTTGTATTGAGTCACGGTCCGTTATCACGGAACAGAATAGGACATGTTCCATAATAACAGAATGGACATACGGACTCCGATGTGTTTTTTTGTAGGATCGGTTGCACACGGAAGTGCTACCGTGTGTCATCCGATCCTACACAAAACACATTGAACAGATGGTCCTGTCCGTGCATCCGCAAAAATACAGGAACTGACCAGGACAAACGGAACGGTCATGTGCATGATCCCTTAAAAAGCGAAAAATACGGCAAGTATAAAATATGGAAAGATAAAAGGTAATGAAAAAAGTACAAACACGCACCACAAGGACTGCACAGCAGGGGAACAAGTAGGAACAGCAACAAGGTGTCTCACAACAGTACTTAAAGAAAAAAATATTTTATATATATATATATATATATATACAGTATATATATATACAGTATATATATATATATATATATATATATACAGTATATATATATTTTTATATATATAGATATCTATATAAGAGTGTCCCCAAAATTGGGTGTACACATGTCAAGGTGAACACTTTGAAATGTTCACTAGTTGCCTGCTCATGACCTAATTGATATGGATCAAGTGCATGTAACGCTGCGCTGTGTGTTCCCCGGGGCAGGTGGTGATGGTGCAGCTGAGGTGTTCTTGCTTCCCACAGGTGGAGCGGGACCCTGAGGTAACTGTTGGAAATATGAAAAATCTATGATGGCAGGTTGTGACGCCGGAGGAATGGAGACGACACCGTGGCTTTGCAACAATAGTCTTTTACTCACTGTACCAGCTTAGTCCAGTGATGGGCATCCGCCGATCCCAAGTAAGTCTGAGGCCAGTACTAGTACACCCTTCATTTGCCTTTCCTGGTCGTCTCGACTGCGCTGACTTTCACCCGCCGATCCTGCGCCTACACACACAGGGGTCGTGGACCTTTAAAGAAACTTCTGCCTTCTTGGCTCCCTGATCCTCTGTGTCCCCCTTCCAGTGGATTTGTGTGCTGCTTGTGGCCCAAAGGTACATACAGCCACCCTGGCCTCCAGTGTTACTAGAAAGTCCTAAAGTCTTTTCCTAGCCTAGGGACTGGGACCCCGTTTGCGACCAAATCCCTCTACTTTGAGATGTTGCTTGTGGAACAAGACTATAGAGGAGTCTGGCACAATCCCCTAAGTCGCTGGGATTCTCCCTTCAGTGTCACCTGGGTCGAGCGAGACCCCCAGGGTCTTCACCCCTAGATGGTCTCCTACCAGCTGTCAACTCACTCTGTCAACTGACAACTGTCAACTTTCAAACTTAGCTCCGCCTACTCACCCCAGACACCTCACCCACCAAGCTCCACCCCAAGGCTGGTTCTAGAGATTAGTGCATGGGGCTTAAGTGCCATAACCAGACAACTGGTCAACGAGCATTAATGGGACCTGCCCCTGCCCTGATCTAATGTGTAAAGCAAGAAGGCCTGCGGAGACACCATCACATGTTTCTCAACGCTGGCAGGAAACTAGCCAGGTCTTTCACCGGGAAGGAACAACCACGGGAAGAGCAGTCTCCAGTCAAGGAGACCAGCTATGCCAAACATGGTATCCATCCACAGACAGCCGTTTCGGGGTATTTGCCCCTCATCAGTGTGGAGTAGGAATCTGGCTAGTGGGAGCATTGCCTAGTAAAAGACTATGTGAGCAAGGATGGTTGACCTTAGGGAGATCAACATCCACCACTGCGGAGACACCATCACGTGTTTCTCAACGCAGTGATTCTAGAGCAATGCCCCCTGGGAAATATTCAAAGCAAGAAGGCCTGCGGAGACACCATCACATGTTTCTCAACGCTGGCAGGAAACTAGCCAGGTCTTTCACCGGGAAGGAACAACCACGGGAAGAGCAGTCTCCAGTCAAGGAGACCACCTATGCCAAACATGGTATCCATCCACAGAAAGCCGTTTCGGGGTATTTGCCCCTCATCAGTGTGGAGTAGGAATCTGGCTAGTGGGAGCATTGCCTAGTAAAAGACTATGTGAGCAAGGATGGTTGACCTTAGGGAGATCAACATCCACCACTGCGGAGACACCATCACGTGTTTCTCAACGCAGTGATTCTAGAGCAATGCCCCCTGGGAAATATTCAAAGCAAGAAGGCCTGCGGAGACACCATCACATGTTTCTCAACGCTGGCAGGAAACTAGCCAGGTCTTTCACCGGGAAGGAACAACCACGGGAAGAGCAGTCTCCAGTCAAGGAGACCACCTATGCCAAACATGGTATCCATCCACAGACAGCCGTTTCGGGGTATTTGCCCCTCATCAGTGTGGAGTAGGAATCTGGCTAGTGGGAGCATTGCCTAGTAAAAGACTATGTGAGCAAGGATGGTTGACCTTAGGGAGATCAATATCCACCACTGCGGAGACACCATCACGTGTTTCTCAACGCAGTGATTCTAGAGCAATGCCCCCTGGGAAATATTCGAAGCAAGAAGGCCTGCGGAGACACCATCACATGTTTCTCAACGCTGGCAGGAAACTAGCCAGGTGTTTCACCGGGAAGGAACAACCACGGGAAGAGCAGTCTCCAGTCAAGGAGACCACCTATGCCAAACATGGTATCCATCCACAGACAGCCGTTTCGGGGTATTTGCCCCTCATCAGTGTGGAGTAGGAATCTGGCTAGTGGGAGCATTGCCTAGTAAAAGACTATGTGAGCAAGGATGGTTGACCTTAGGGAGATCAACATCCACCACTGCGGAGACACCATCACGTGTTTCTCAACGCAGTGATTCTAGAGCAATGCCCCCTGGGAAATATTCAAAGCAAGAAGGCCTGCGGAGACACCATCACATGTTTCTCAACGCTGGCAGGAAACTAGCCAGGTCTTTCACCGGGAAGGAACAACCACGGGAAGAGCAGTCTCCAGTCAAGGAGACCACCTATGCCAAACATGGTATCCATCCACAGACAGCCGTTTCGGGGTATTTGCCCCTCATCAGTGTGGAGTAGGAATCTGGCTAGTGGGAGCATTGCCTAGTAAAAGACTATGTGAGCAAGGATGGTTGACCTTAGGGAGATCAACATCCACCACTGCGGAGACACCATCACGTGTTTCTCAACGCAGTTATTTTAGAGCAATGCCCCCTGGGAAATATATTATATATATATTATTATATTATATATAATATTTCCCAGGGGGCATTGCTCTAGAATCACTGCGTTGAGAAACACGTGATGGTGTCTCCGCAGTGGTGGATGTTGATCTCCCTAAGGTCAACCATCCTTGCTCACATAGTCTTTTACTAGGCAATGCTCCCACTAGCCAGATTCCTACTCCACACTGATGAGGGGCAAATACCCCGAAACGGCTGTCTGTGGATGGATGCCATGTATGGCATAGGTGGTCTCCTTGACTGGAGACTGCTCTTCCCGTGGTTGTTCCTTCCCGGTGAAAGACCTGGCTAGTTTCCTGCCAGCGTTGAGAAACATGTGATGGTGTCTCCGCAGGCCTTCTTGCTTTGAATATTTCCCAGGGGGCATTGCTCTAGAATCACTGCGTTGAGAAACACGTGATGGTGTCTCCGCAGTGGTGGATGTTGATCTCCCTAAGGTCAACCATCCTTGCTCACATAGTCTTTTACTAGGCAATGCTCCCACTAGCCAGATTCCTACTCCACACTGATGAGGGGCAAATACCCCGAAACGGCTGTCTGTGGATGGATACCATGTTTGGCATAGGTGGTCTCCTTGACTGGAGACTGCTCTTCCCGTGGTTGTTCCTTCCCGGTGAAAGACCTGGCTAGTTTCCTGCCAGCGTTGAGAAACATGTGATGGTGTCTCCGCAGGCCTTCTTGCTTTGAATATTTCCCAGGGGGCATTGCTCTAGAATCACTGCGTTGAGAAACACGTGATGGTGTCTCCGCAGTGGTGGATGTTGATCTCCCTAAGGTCAACCATCCTTGCTCACATAGTCTTTTACTAGGCAATGCTCCCACTAGCCAGATTCCTACTCCACACTGATGAGGGGCAAATACCCCGAAACGGCTGTCTGTGGATGGATACCATGTTTGGCATAGGTGGTCTCCTTGACTGGAGACTGCTCTTCCCGTGGTTGTTCCTTCCCGGTGAAAGACCTGGCTAGTTTCCTGCCAGCGTTGAGAAACATGTGATGGTGTCTCCGTAGGCCTTCTTGCTTTGAATATTTCCCAGGGGGCATTGCTCTAGAATCACTGCGTTGAGAAACACATGATGGTGTCTCCGCAGTGGTGGATGTTGATCTCCCTAAGGTCAACCATCCTTGCTCACATAGTCTTTTACTAGGCAATGCTCCCACTAGCCAGATTCCTACTCCACACTGATGAGGGGCAAATACCCCGAAACGGCTGTCTGTGGATGGATACCATGTTTGGCATAGGTGGTCTCCTTGACTGGAGACTGCTTTTCCCGTGGTTGTTCCTTCCCGGTGAAAGACCTGGCTAGTTTCCTGCCAGCGTTGAGAAACACGTGATGGTGTCTCCGCAGGCCTTCTTGCTTTGAATATTTCCCAGGGGGCATTGCTCTAGAATCACTGCGTTGAGAAACACGTGATGGTGTCTCCGCAGTGGTGGATGTTGATCTCCCTAAGGTCAACCATCCTTGCTCACACTGATCTAATGTGTAAGCCAACAATTGGGTGTCTGCAGGTTTTTGGTATGTGAACCGGTAGATGGCCTCTTTCCTACCCAGGATGGGGCACCACACCTCCGGCTGAGGTGCAGTACCTTTGTGGCGATGGTAGCCTCACGGGCGCCACATTTGCATGAAAGAATTAACATCAGACATGCAGTTGGATGTGAATCTCTCCTTGATCAGAGTATGGCGCAGCTCCAAGAGCCTTTATTTCAACAGAGCGTCAACTTACATAAACTAGGAAATAGGGGTGTGGTCGGCTCCACAGTGGGCATGCCTGGATGTGTCCATTGGTGGTCAGTGGATTAGTCAATGAGGTCATCATTGGCTTGGTCCATGAGGTCATCAGTGGGTTTGTCCTCTAGATTGGCTAGTGGGTCTTCTCCTTATATGGTGATCTTCTTACATCTGGACTTTCCCTGCATTCCCTGCATACCAAGGAAGGGTGTGGAGGACATCAAGCGGCAGCCATCTTTGATCTCTGTCACGTGTATGTGTCTGAACAAACTATGTAAGGTGAAATAATACATTTCATTGGTGATTTCCCACAATCCCCTATGTATCAAGGTTAACTAATTATTTGATCCAATAGCCCTGTACATCTGCAAATACTCATCTCATCCAACTTCCCACCAATCAGACACTCTCTTCATCACTGTTCCAACTCCCAAATCTTTCTTTATTAATATGTGCAGTCACCTCTTAGTCATCTACTTCCCTCTACATTTGCAAATTCATCAGCTTTCAATGTAACCTGCATATTGGATTTGTCTGAATGAGGGAATATGGTTATCTTCAGTACAGTTTCAGTATAATTATTTAATGATTTAAAATTCAATCTTTAAGTACTACAAACTTTTACTAATACTTAATGTGTTATTCAGTGGGTGCACCTTTGTCAGCTTCACTGAGGGCTATACTTGTGAAAAGATGGCCCCCACAGCACATGGTTTCTTTTTACAGAATGGTTGGAGCATGTGGGGGAAGGGAAACTGACCTTACATTTGGTCAAACTAGAAGTTAACTTCCTTCAAACATCCGCCACTCACTTCATGTCTTTGTCTTAACCATGCTCTGGCCACCATCTTAGCTGTACACTCATGCTATGGCCACCAATTTAACTGTACACATCATGCTGTGGCCACCATTTTAGATTTGAACACACCCATGCTTTGGCAACCGTTTTTGATTTGAACACAACCATGCGTTGGCCACCATTTTGGATTTGAACACAACCATGCTTTGGCCACCATTTTGGATTTAAACACAACACATGCTCTGACCACCATTTTGGATTTGAACACACCCATGCTTTGGCAGTCATTTTAGATTTGAATATACCATATGCTTTGGCAGCCATTTTGGATTTGAACACATCACCTGCTCTGGTCACCATTTTGGATTTTAACACAACACATGCTTTGGCAGCCTTTTTAATTGTACACCTAACATTCTTTTGCAATCAATTTCTTCACATTATTTGACAAACAAGCAAAAAGACAGGGGAGATGACTCACAGCTGACTCCCAACTGGGGTACTAAGAAAGGTTTGTTAATCTACAGCAGATGTCTCCGATCTGTCCCTGCCCAGCAATGGGGTCCCTGCCTGATTTCCACGTTCCATAATTCACTAAAAACACCTCCAGTGTCACCCCTGGCTACAAGGGCGCCTATACCAGCCGATTCATGTCCAGAGCTCTTTCTAACTCTAAGACACCTTACTGTTATGATCCGGAACCATGGAAGACCACCACAAATCATTGGCAAAAAGGTGACAAGAGCATTGGCAACTAATCTGGCCGCCATCCCCTTACTAACCATCACAACTAGAAGTAGCCGAGGGGTGAACTAACATCCTGTGCACCGCGAACCCAGCCGGAGAACTAACTATCCTAAAGGTAGGAAAGATGAATAACTCTCTGCCTCAGAAAATAGACAAGAATAGCAAGCCCCCCACATTCAAAGACTGCGGTGATATAGGAAAAACACAATACACAGGTAGATGACAGGATTAGCAAAAGGCGAGGCCCCCGCTGACTAAAATAGGAAAGGACAGGAAAGGGAATGATGGTGGCCAGAGAAAAACCCTGCAAAATACCAACTTCCTGATAGTACAAAAAGGCCCTCAGATCGCTCGATCTGAACTCCGTCCTATACCAGGTGCCCTTGTCATACCAATGAACAGAAAACAAGAATTATAACAAATTCAACAAGCCACAAACACATGAACCCAAAGGAGCTATACTCCACACAGAACTGCAGGGAGTTCCTCAACAATCCACTGAGGGGGAAAATCCCTGGAAGGAAAAAAACTGAAACCAACCACAACAAATGACAAACCCAGATAAGCAAAATAACCAGACAATAAATAAAGAGCAATCACTTATCTGGAGTAGATGTGGTGTAGAGCAGGATTAAGCAGGCTGAAAATACAAAGAACAACTGACATCCGGCAACAGCCTGCAATCAGACCAGGACTTAAATAAGCAGAGAGTTAGCAAAGGAAACACCCACTGCACAACACACCTGGTCCAAGTCCAAACCATTCCTGGCCACCAGAGGGAGCCTCCCAGCAGCCAAAACATAACTAACATTCACAACACCTTACTTAAGTTTGATTTGCATCCAGTGCTCTTTCTAGATCCCAGAAACCACTTCAAATGAGTCAGATTTATGTCCTGAGCCTCGTTCTAGACTCCAAAAACACTTCAATTAGGCTAGATTTACATCTTGTGCTTCATTCTAGACCTCAAAAACCACTTCATTTAGGTCAGATTTACATCCTTAGCTTTATTCTAGACCTCAAAAACCAAGCCTCTATCTGGGCTCTGTACCTGGCTCTGCCTCTAGCCTCTAGCTGGGCTCTGTACCTAGCTCTGCACCTAGCCTCTACCTGGGCTACCTACCTGGCTCTGCACCTAGCCTCTACTTGGGCTCTGTACCTGGCTCTGCACCTAGCCTGTACCTGGGCTCTGTACCTGGCTCTGCACCTAGCCTCTACCTGGGCTCTGTACCTGGATCTGCCTATAGCCTCTACCTGGGCTCTGTACCTAGCTCTGCACCTAGCTTCTACTTGGGCTTTGTACCTGCCTCTTCATCTAGCCTCTACCTTCGGCTCTGCACCTAGCCTCTACCTGGGCTCTGTACTTGGCTCTGCACCTAGCCTCTACCTGGGCTCTGTACCTGGCTCTGCAAATAGCCTCTACCTGAGCTCCATACCTGGCTCTGCACCTAGCCTCTACCTGGGCTCTGTACCTGGCTCTGCACCTAGCCTCTACCTGTGCTTTGTACCTCCAGAACCACAAACCGTATCACAGGCAACAACCGTGAACCATACGACAGGGAACGTCCTCCACATCTCATGAGGAGGGAGGTGACCAGTCTCCGTTTTGGGGTGTCCAGCTCGTCGGGCCGTTCCAATCACCAATCCTCAGAGTTTAGGCCGTATCCTCTGGTGGCCCCACGTTGGGTGCCAAAATGTTAGGGTGAACACTTTGAAATATTCACTAGTTGCCTGCTGCTGACCTAATTGGCATGGATCAAGTGCATGCACGAAATAATTGACACCAGACACACAGTCAGATGTGAATCTCTCATTGATCACAGTATTGCGCAGCTCCAAGAGCCTTTATTTCCACAGAACATTGACTTATATAAGCTAGGAAAAAGGGGCATGGTCGGCTCCACAGTGGGCATGCCCGAATGTGTCAATTGGTGGTCAGTGGATTAGTGAATGAGGTCATCAGTGGGTTGGTCCATGAGGTCATCAGTAGGTGGATCCATGAGGTCATCGAGAGACACAGGAAAGACTGCAGATTATAAAAATCAGCAGACTTACCGTGTTCTCATGAGGAGGGAGGTGATCAGTCTCCGTCTCGGGGTGTGTAGCTTGTCATCAGGGTTTAGGGCATCTCCTCTGGTGGCCCCACGTTTGGCGCCAAAATGTTAGGGTGAACACTTTGAAATGTTCACTAGTTGCCTGCTCCTGACCTAATTGGTATGGATCAAGTACATGCACAAAAGAATTGACACCAGACACACAGTCAGATGTGAATCTCTCCTTGATCAGAGTGTGGCGAAGCTCCAAGAGCCTTTATTTCAACAGACCATCGACTTATATAAACTAGGAAAAAGGGGCGTGGTCTGCTCCACAGTGGGTATGCCCGAAAGTTGCCTGCTCCTGACCTAATTGGTATGGATCAAGTGCATGCACGAAAGAATTGACAACAGACACACAGCCAGATGTGAATCTCTCCTTGATCAGTGGGCATGCCCGAATGTGTCCATTGGTGGTTAGTGGATTAGTCAATGAGGTCATCAGTGGATTGGTCCATGAGGTCATCAGTGGGTGGATCCATGAGGTCATCAGTGGATGGATACATTAGGTCATCAGTGGGTTAGAGCATGAGGTCACCAGTGGGTTGGTCCATGAGGTCATCAGTGGATTGGTCCTCTAGGTTGGCTAGTGGGTCTTCTTATATGGTGATCTTCTTACATCATGACATTCCCTGCATACCAGTGCAGGGTGTAGAGGACAGGAAGCTGAAGTCATCTTTGATCTATGTCACGTGTTGTCACGCTCCCCGATCCCCATGCTGCGCTCCCCGGCCCTCGTGCTGCGCCCCCTGGTCCTCGTACTGCGCTCCCCGGTCCCCGTGCTGCGCTCCCTGGTTCCCGTGCTATGCTCCCCGGTTCCCGACGGCGCGCTCCGCTCACCACTCCCGCTCCCGGTTCTCCTGCTCCTTCTCCCTCGCCAGGATCCTCCAGGCGTTCCCGCTCCAGGCGTCCCTCTGCATCATAGGACACCCTGCCCGGCACTCCTGCTTCCTCAGCGCTGCTTCCTTCCCTGGTATCTGGCACTCAGGCCTCGCGCATGCGCGTTAGGGCGCACGCGCGGTCATTCACCCTTTCTTAAAGGGCCAGCACCCAGAAACAGGATATTGGCTTGCAGGTACAGGGTATAAGAGGATTCTTATTCCAGGTGGGCGGGGCCTGTTCTACGTGTTTGTTAGACTAGGAGTTCAGGTCCCCTTATTGCTTTGCTCTGTATTAACCCTGTCCTGTCTCGTAGAGCCTGTCCTGCCACGCCAGCCGCTCCGAACCACGTCCATTACAGTACCCTGACGGTGACTTCGGCGGATGTTCCACCACCTCTGCAGCTCCGCCAGTCTCCAGTCCCTGGCTCCGTTGGGTGACCCGTCCCATCGCTCAGCAGGTTCCGGATCCCGCCTGACCCTTCAACCCGGCCTCGGACCCTGAGCCTCGTCACCCGGACTACCGTCCAGAACTCCGTGTGTTCAGCAACATCCACCTTTCCAGCTCCCCTACGGACTGTCTGGCTACCAATAGTGCTTCGGCTGCCGTGCATCAAGACCCTCTGGCGGGGTGACCGGCCTGGCTGCCTCCTCAAGGGAAACCGGTGTATGGTCCAGAGTTTCCACCACCCGGACGTAACACGTGTATGTATCTGAACAAACTATGTAAGGTGAGATAATATGTTTCCCACAATCACCTACCTCTCAAGGTTAATTAAGTATTTGATCCAATAGCTCTCCTCAACACACAATCTCAATAAGGTGCACAAAGATAAAATACAACAATTAAATACTGTATCAGTGAGGTGCACTGTAATGGAGAGATGAGATATACTAGAGAAAGCGTAGGCAGAGCACATGAATTGGCCAAAATATATAGATGCAGATCACAATCTGTTGCCTTACAAGGTATATGCTGATCAAAAGATTACATATGGCAAAATGCAGAAAACAGGCAGAGCCCAACAATATATAAAGATAGTAAGTATCCAGAACCACAAGTGTTTACCTGAGGTCATGTCCCACTGCTGCTGTGCCGACACCAAGATGCTACATGTGTTTCGGCGTGTAGACTTTGTCAGGGGGTTTTATGTCTTGATACATAGAACCGTAGAATTCAAAGAGGGTGTACTTAGTTTTTCTCATGATAGTATATTCTTTAACTTTATTTGTGTGTGATGCAACAGAATTGACGGCACTTGAAAGTTAAAAGTGAATGCAAGTTAATATCAGCACTATGGTATTTTCAAGGAATATGGGTCTAGAAATTCTGGTTGCATGTTAGCTGTGGAGTTAACTGAGCATCCACCATTCATGGGAATAGAGGAAAGTGCACTAGTAAGGCAACTGACAATTGGGTTATAAAAGGCAACACAGAAATGTAATCAGCATGCTCTCACCATGCCACCATAGAGTTCAGAGAAATTAACCTCTTCACGCCAGGGCCAATTTTTGTTTTTGCATTTTATTTTGCCCTCCTCTTCTTCCACTAATCATAACCTTTTTAATTTTTCTGCCCAGATAGATGTATGAGGGCTTTATTTTTGCATGATGAGTTGTACTTTTGAGTTACCCCTTTTTAACATAGAATGTACTGGAATATGGGGAAAAAATTCAAAATCTGTTAAAATTGCAAAAGAAATGCAATTCTGACATAGTTTTCTGGGATTTGTTTTTATACCTGCAGTGATGCTACATATGTGTATTTTTTTAAAATACTTTTATTTTTAATGGAGATATATGGTGGTTATTTTTGTACTTTTTATATTATTTAAACATTTTTTTTTACTTTTTAATCTATTGGATAATCCCTTAGGAGACTTGAACCTGTGATTGATTGCCTATATTATATACAGCAATACTTTTCTTTTGTTGTATATAGTGAAAAGAAAAAATAATAAATGGTAAAAACCACAGTCTCCATTGAAACTGAGCCACAGGCCATGTTCAAGGAGAGCACCATAATGACAGACATGGGGGTCTTAAAGCGCATCAATCACTAGGATTTTTCTATATAACCTAAAACCAGTGCTATACTGGCAGTAATGCTGATTCTATACATACCTTTAGTTGTCAGCTTGGAGGTATAGGTCTTGAAACATAAGCAAATAAAGTTTGTAAATCAGCAGCTTTTTGAATGACAGCAGCTGCAGCAGTTGATAGCTAGGGTGGGTATTCATAGTTATCCCCTCCCCGTTATTTATGCTAATTCTATTATAGAATTGTTTACTTTGTGACTAGAAGGACCTGTGCTGATGTCATACCCATGTGACCAGAAGGGGCAGGGCCTCAGCCAACATAGGTGATTCCAGGGCGCAACATTGTTTGTTGGCTGAGGCACTACCACTTCTGGTTATATGGGTATGATGTCAGCACAGGTCCTGCTAGTCACAAAGTAAACAATTCTGTAATAGAATTAGCAGAAATAACAGGGGGAGGAGATAACTATAAATACCCACCCCAGCTATCAACTGCTGCAGCTGCTGTTGTGGCGCCCCTGAGGCTTCATTCGCCACAGTGTATTGCAGCTCATTCAAGTTGCAGTATTCGCCTCGAGGTAAGGAGGGGGTTAATCACCGGTGTTCCACATTCACACAAAGCTCAGGAGCCTTCTCCCAAGTGGGAATGTCTCAGGGTAGGCGGGGGGGTGGCCATCACTTCCCCCGATCACTGAAGCCAGCCACCTGGGGGTGGGTTCCACTTGGAGTAGAAGAGGAGCAAACTCACACAATCACTAGTCAGTCTACCCGGGACATCAGTTCTGGGACACAACACCACTTCCTTCTCTCTTCACAGGGCCTGGAGCTGGGGGTGCTACCACTCAGCCCAGGTGCCTCACTACTACAAGGACCACTCTGACAAGGGACTTCTTCTTCTTTTCAACACCGGTGACTTCTCCTAACTTACCCGAGGTCGGCGGAGCCCATCACAGCAAGTGACCGGTATTACCTGGGCGAGCGGCACAGCACAAAGAGTGAGTAAAGACACCTGGAACCGCAGCCATAGACTTTGCCTCCATTACTACTCCTCTCATTATCCTCCCCAGGGCCCGCTCAACCTGTGGGGAGCAATACCATCTCCAGCTGCTACCACCATCCGCCCCGGAGGACAGCGACAGCAGCGGCGGCTAATTCCCTGGCCGCATACCACAGGTGGCGTCACCACATTCATCCTACTACTACCCCCATTATCTCTTCCCCACCATTTACTGTACACCTCGGGGAAATAAAGCCGGGCTAGGCCGCCTGTGACATAGCCTGACCCGACCGCCAGCTTCCCGGCAATGAGTAAGTTAACCGCCTGCCTCGTGAGGAGCTACACTGTCCTATTGGCACTCCATGGTCACGTTGCGGGGATCTGATGGACACATGGAATGGTGCACCCATCCAGCCACTCACTGTAAATGCCGGAGATTAACAGTGGCGTTTATTGGCTCACCTCCACCTGCAGCTGTAAGAGGCAGATCCTATCCATGTTTCACAGACAATATTGGCTGGGTATGAGGTAGGCTCAGCCTGTAAACAGGCTACATTTAGCTGGAAGTTAGCAGTGAAGGTAATTGAGACTTGCACATTAATGCACAACCTCAAAGCTTAGAATAGCTCTACAAAGAAGCAGGAGTATCTCCTTTCTCAACTGCCAGCTGTTGTTGAGTGTCCATTAGGGGAAGTAGACCAGGACATTTGTGTAAAAGTGAGCATTGAGACAGTGCCATTGTAGGATAGAACATGGGATCTAAGAGGTAATGTTTCTCCTTGTGGAGAGTGACTTACCTGGCATCCCTGTGTAAGGAGGTTTATGAGTCATATAATGCTCCTCTGGGAAATTAAATATGCAAATGTCCTTTTCAGAAAGGAAGAGGACTTGAATTTTTGTGCCACCTATTGAATCTAACAATCCTAAAAGTCAATATTGACCCCTTACTGAGCTTTGTCATATGACATTGGAAATAAGCCAAACCGGAATTTCATTAGGATATCATTTGAAAAAACTGTTCAGACTGCTGTTTTTCTGTTCTCTGCAATGTGGTTTTCAAGAGAAATGCACTTAAAGAATCCCAGTGGTTGGACACAGTTTTGCATAAGTTTTTGAAGCATTTTTTTCCACATGTTTTTTGCAGCTTTTTGACTTGAAATTGTTAGGTTTGTATAGGATTCCTGTCATGCTTCCGATCTGACCGCGCCACCCACCACCCGTTGCTCCAACCCCTGGGGTCCCCGTTCCTCGCCGAACCCACTCTCCTGTTATCTCATCCATACCTTTTGCCCGTCGGTCCCGGCTCCGCGCCTCACACTCTCTGCAACCACCTGCGCTCTAGAGTCCTGCCTCTTCTCCTGTGGTCTCAGCTCTGACTTCCGGGTTGCGGGTCTCACACAGCTGTCCGGGATATTACTACTAATTAACCTTGGGTATTTAAGACGTCCTATTCCCCATGGCCAGTGCTTGTTCAACGCGTCCCTGTAGCTTGTCTCTTATACCAGTTGTTCAGGTCCCCCTATGCCTGTGCTTGGTGTAACTCTGTCTCTGCTTGCAGATCCTGAATACCATGCTGAGCACACACTCCAGCCTGATCCCTGTAACCTGCACCAGCCTTCGGTTCTGGACTTCAGCCTGATCCCGTTAACCTGCTCCAGTCTCCGCTTCTGGACTTCAGCCTGATCCTGTTAACCTGCACCAGTCTCCGCTTCTGGACTTCAGCCTAATTCCTGTGACCTGTGTAATGGGATCAACAATTTAGACTGCATCATTAATGTAGAAATGGATTTGAATATTGCTTCAGCCCTTGCCCACAAGGGGGCAGTGTCAGACTGTGCAATCACAAACACAGAGATGGGAAATCCCCTCCAGCAGTTTGTGTGTTCTAACCAGGAAGATAAAGTGCGGGAAAATCATTCAGCCCCGGAGCTTAGCCAGGAGAGAGCTGCGTGTGGTCTCTCTGAACACAGGGCTCTTTTGCCACCGGATTCTTGGAGGAATCACCCTGTGGAAGTGGTTCCTGCCATCCCCGGACTGCAGAGCATCGCGCCCGGAGTGCAAATCCAGGGGCTGTGACAACTTGACTGCAGAGCATCGCACCCTGAGTGCAAGTACAGGGGCCGTGACCTCCCTTCTTCTGCTCGGTGTGCCCCGGGACTAAAAGACTGACTAGAATCTGTTACCAGCGGGAGAAGATCAAAGGAAAAGACCGAGGAGCTGCATCCCTTCAGCGCTGCACCGGGACCCATCATCGTGAGACTCCAGGCCTGCGACGTGGGAGCGGCATCTTCTTCTGGGATAGACTGGTACGTGATTGTAGGGAAAGTTGCTGCCATTTCTTTGTTATTTTCTTCCTTTCTTTTTGCTGCGTACCCGGAAAGAGTGTAGATCCGGGGACTCCACTATACACATGTGCGCAGATAGTTCGGTTGATTGTATTATAAATATGTTTCCTAGTAAAGAAATGTTACTACCGGTAAAATCTGAGTATGGGGATTTTGTTGGAATAGAGCATACACACACACCCGCGGCCCTACCACCAGTCGCTTCACCTGCACTAGACTTCTGCCTGATCCCGTTAACTTGTACCTGGTTCAGATCTGATCCTGTATCTATAAGACTTTATCCTGTGAATCCTGCTGATCCCGGCTTCCGTGCATCTAGGCCCTCTGGGGTTACGCCCGACAGTCCCTGTATAGGGATTCGCTCAAGGCGGTGCCACGGGGGAGTCCGGTGCACGGTCCAGTGGGTCCACTCCCAGGACTATCGTTACAATTCCCAAAGGAATCTACATCAAAGACGGAACTTGTCACTTCCTACTGAGTTCCACACAAAAGAGAAAAAAAGAAAAGAATTCAAATATTATTGGAAGTAGGTTTGTAATGTAAATCTTGAAGAGTATTTGCTTCAAAATTACTGTGTGTGAACATACCCTACAAATATGTTCATATTATATGTTGTATTGATTAACCGGTAAATAAATGTCTTCCAATTCATTTGATTCTATCTGGAAAGAATACAAACTTTGCACCTATATCCTATATCCTGTCATATGCCACACTTGTTCCTATTATTATATTACACTGTGCTTCTGCTTCATTTATCACACAGTTCATTGTCTGCAGGACATAGTGAAAGATCGGTAATTAAGATGATCGCCAGGTGCTGAAAACCATTTCGTCTCTATGAATGGATGTAGTAAATGTAGTTTCAACAATGATTTGAAGGAGTTTTAGATTCTTGAATTCATCTAGTTGTACTGATTTTGTATAGTGTAACAAGACTGCCGTATGTGAAATAATAAAACATACTCTGAGCTACTTTCCACAGTTCAACTACAACAGTGAATTTCACACATACACTGTCACATCTCTACTTGGACCTCCTCCAGCCTATTCACCATAGACTGCTGGTGATGGAAGAGATGTCTTGGTTAGTACCAATCCTGTTCAGCCAGAAATACCAGTGTGGCTAGAGCTTGTATTGCCACTCAGGCTGAATATGTGTGCGTTGTTCAGCAGCTTAGCAGGGGTAATCAGCTTACAACTATGGGCAATGGGACAATACCGAACCCTAATGAAACTCCCAGTGTACTGATGGGAGGTTACAGATATTCTGCTTGGTTTTCTCATTGAGCTTTAGTGCTGTATTCCTTTTGCTAACTTATTAATCTTGACTAGGCATGTAACCCTGACTATGTCTGCCTCTATGATTTCTCAACTGGTTTTATCTTAGGCCTATCTAACTTCATTCTTGTCTACCCCCTGTCGTCTGACCTCCGCTTTTTCCCTGGCTACAGTTTTCATGACTGATTCTGTCTTTGGTTCTGTCACTCCAGTTATTGAACTGGGTTAGTTTACTATCCTTGTCTCAGGCTTGGTCCTCTGAATAACAGCTACTCCATGGATGCAACCCATGGGGCCCCTATGAAAGTCCAAATGTTTGTATGAGGCTTAAAGGAAATGACGTTTTTACTTTGTAATCTTAGAACACCTGCAGGAGAGACTGGTGTACTTCCTAAAATAGATGACTTCACGAGGAAAGGAGATTATGTGGCAATACTGAAACATCTCAAAACATCAGCCAGGGGCGAAAATGGGTCTTCCAAATGAACAACGACCCGCAGCATACTGCCAAACTGCTTACAAAGTGGCGTAAGGATAACAAAGTCAATGTTTTGGAGTGGCCATCGCAAAACCCTGTTCTCAATTTATGGGCAAAGCAGAAAAGGCAGGTGCAAGCAAAGTGACCTACAAACATGGCTCAGTTACACTAGTTCTGTCAGGAGGAATGGGCTCAAATTCCTGCCAACTATTGTGAAAAGCTTGTGGAAGGATACCCAAAACGTTTGACCCAAGTCATACAGTTTAAGGGCAATGGTACCAAATACTAATGAAATGTATGTAAACTTTTGACTTTGCAGAAAGTAATAAAAATGCCTTAAAACATTCTCTCTATCTCTCTCTCTCTCATTATTCTGGCATTTGGCAAATATAAATAATTTTGGTTCCTAATTGACCCAAAATGGGAAAGGTTTATTCTGATTTCATGTCAGATAGTGAGAAAAACATGCATATGTGTCTTTTTATATAGTGTATGTAAACTTCTTGTTTCAAGTCTACATGCTTAGAAAAGGCGGACTGCATGACCAAATACAGTTTAGTCAATATTTTATTAAATACATAAATAAATCAAATTCCACAATACAAAACTGGACAAAAAAAAACAAATATAAAACAATGTAAACACACCAGACCACTTTATTTAAATAACACTTTATTAGCAAGTTGCTATCCTACTACAAAAATTGCTACTAAACGTGCCGCCTACTTGTCTCTAATTTCTGGTGCACCTTTATTCTTTTAAACATTTTATGATTCAGTACATATCGCTCATTTCATATTCTCACCTTTATCTTTAATACATTATGTACTTTTGCTCAAATATTTCACTATATTCTCCGGACTTGTCTGACATTGAACACATCTGGGACGTCATTGGCCTGCAATTGCAAAAGGAGCTGCTAGCAGCAGATCTTAATGATGTCCATGTTCAAGTGCATGCAGTATGGCAGAATATTCCTCAGACAACCATTAATAACCTCAATAATAATATGCTATGGTGTGTAATGCCGGCGTCACACGGGATGATCTATCGTGCGATCGCACGAGCGATCGTACCCGCCCCCGACGTTTGTGCGTCACGGGCAATTAGTTGCCTGTGGCGCACAAAGTCATGAACCCCCTGTCACACGCACTTACCTCCCGGACGACCTCGCTGTGGGCAGCGAACATCCACTTCCTGAAGGGGGAGGGACGTTTGGCGTCACAGCGACGTCACACAGCGGCCGGCCAATAGAAGCGGAGGGGCGGAGATGAGCGAGACGTAAACATCCCACCCACCTCCTTCCTTCCACATAGCCGGCGGGACACAGGTAAGCTGTGTTCTTTGTTCCCGGGGTGTCACACGGAGCGATGTGTGCTGCCCCGGGTACGATGAACAACTGGCGCAGAGAAGAAGAAACAACTTTTTGAAAATGAGCGACGTGTCAACAAGCAACGACAAGGTCAGTATTTTTGCTCGTTCATCATCGCTCGTAGCTGTCAAACGCTACGATATATCAAACGATGCCGGATGTGCGTCACTTACGACGTGACCCTGCCGACATATCGCCCGATATATCGTACCATGTGACGTATGTATGTATTTCTGCATGTGGTTTTCATACTTGATACTTAATAAATCAAGATGTTTTGAAAATTTTGTTTTAATTTTTTAATAATTTGCATATCATTAACATGTTTATCGATCCAGTGATTCTCATAATGTTATGTAGTATACAGCTGGTAAAATAAGTATTGAACACATCACCAATTTTCTAAGTAAATATATTTCTAGAGGTGTAAATTATATGAATTTCTCACCGGATGTCGTTAACAGCCCATCCAATCCACACAGATAAAGAAATCAAACCAAAGATGTCCATAAATTAAGTTATGTGTAATAATGAGAAATAGAATAAGGGACACCAAGCGTAATACGGTCTCATCTGATAGAGAAATGGCTATAGGTGAGGGGTATAGGAATTGCTCACTGATTCCAGAGGTGGATATATGTTTTTCAGCACCGGGAAAAGAATTCAGTTTGCCTCCCCTTATGTGGTTTTAATAGTCTTCATGTGACCACTCATTTATATGCGATTTGTACAGTTAAAAGTCATGTGCTACCCAGCTGCTCTTCCTAATTCTTTGAATGTTCAGTGGAAAATGACAGCCTTGCATCATTGAAAGATGGAGTGAGAACAGCTAGGTGTCAGGTGACCATAAGTATGAAAATTGTATACAAGTGGAGTGGTCATGTGATGAGTGCTGAAACCAGCAAGTAGAGCTGAATCCTCACAGTGAGTTTATTACACACTTTTAGAATTGGGCATCCTACAGTGCTTAAGGTTATAATTAAAGGGCTTGTCCAGGTTTGCGGTAAAAGTCTGCAGTCACTCGAGGTGACTACAGATTTCTCAATTTTCACAGCACATGCACTGCACACTTTGCCAGCAGAAGTAGTGTACAGTCATGTGAGCCCAAATATGCGATTTGCATACTTCCAGCCACTTTCCAACTACACATGTCCAGCTTCACTAAATTCACATGTATTGAGAAAGGCCATGCATGTCTAGCTAGCATGTAACTGTATGAATGTAAATCGCATAGGTGTGGTTTTGTTACCTCTCCTCACTGCTGGGACAATAGAATCCTGACCGCTTGCAGTGAGTGTGCTGTGAGAATTCAGAAGTCTCCAGTCACATGGAATTACCAGACTTTCATCACAAACTTGGACAACCGCTTTAATACTCCAAGCATAAATAAAAACAAAGTAACCCTTTACTTGTCAGATGGCACAATACAAATTGTTACATATGTAAAGGATCAGAACTAATAACAGCAGAAGAATACATCATCAGAATCACACCATATCAAAATACATCACTAAAGCCCCCATCAGAACAGAAACAAATCACCAGAACCACCATCAGTACAGAATTACATCACAAAAAACCAACATCAGTACATGATACATCAATTGTAAAATCAGATCTGACCTATATACATTTGTATCACATGAATCTACAACTACCACTATATCCTTAACAATGGTAAGGAGATACTGGGAGTTGTTGTTATCAGTTCTCATTAGATTGCAGACCTTACAGGAACCACCAGGTGCTCCTTGCAAGATTTCAGACAGAAGAGTGAAAATAAATATCAGAAGAGTTGTCCAAGAGGCAAGGACCACAGATGGAGAGCTACAGAAAGACCTGGAATGAGCAGGTAGAAATGTTGCAAAGAAAACAATAAGTAACGCGCTCAACCTCCATGTCCTGTATGCAAGACGCAATTGCTGAGAAAAAAAACATGTTCAAGTTTGTTTGCCCAACAACATTTAATCAAGCCTTTAAAATACTGGGAAAATATAGTCTTGTCAGATGAGACTAAAACTGAACTATTTGGATAGTAACAATAATAATACATTTTATTTATATAGCACCAACATATTCAGCAGCAGGTAGTAGGGCGAGAAGATGCAAGGAGCCAGGAAACATCTTCTTCAGTGACTGATTCAAAAACAGAAAATGAGCTAGAATGCTATACACCATGTTTGGAGGCCAAAAGGCAATGCATATCACCCCTAAAAAATACCAACAGTGAAGTTTGGAAGTCAGAACATCATGGTATGGGGCTGTTTTTCAGCATATGGCATTGTCAAACTTCACATAATTGACAAAGGGATGAATGAACAAATATACTGAGACATTGTTGATAAACAATCTGCAGTCATCTACCAGAATGATGAAGTTGAAATGAGGGAGAAAATTTCAGCAAGACAATGATCCCAAACACACAGCCAAGGAAACTCTTAGGGCTCATGCGGAGGTTGCGTCCTGGCCAGTGCAGAAATCAATGCACCCTCTAGCAGACTTGACGCTGCGTGTTGACAAAAAGAATGCATCCAAAACGCTTGTATTTTGGATGCATTTTGCATGCATTTTACATGCGTTTTGGATGCATTTTTTGTCAGTGTGGTCCCTCGGCAATTCAGCTCTGCTACATGCCCGCTGACAGCAGACACAGACAGAGCCGGACGATGAGAAATAACTCGGATGAACTGCACCCGACTTCATTGTCATCCCGCGGCTCTGTCTCTGTGTGCTGTCATGAGCTCAGATGAATCTCCGAGGTCAGTGCCAAGACACAGAAGTCCGCAGCAGTGACGTCAAAGCTTCGCCCGATTTCACTGACATCGTGTGTGTCTCTCTCTCTCTCTCTCTCTATGTCGCAGCCTGATTTGCGGTCACACATGAAGGACTCACCTGTGATCGCAAATCCCCTGAGTGACTGCAGTGAGCCGCGCGATCAGCGGTGCCATCGCTCAGGTTACTCGCAGCCACAGCTGCAGTCCTCCACCTCAGTGACAGCACAGCTGACTCACTTCAGTTGCTGCATGGCGCTCACAGGAGCGGTGGTGTTCTACTGCCGCTCCTGTCAGCTTCCGATGTAGCAGAGCTAAAAGCGTCATGGGACCTTGCGTGGATTACGTCGGACCTGGAGGTGATTTTGAGGGGTTAATAAAGTGGTGAAAGAGGGTTTGTTTTGCCTTTCATTACAAATAAAGGAATTTTTGGATGTGTGTGTTTATTTTATTTAACTTACAGGTTAACCATGGAAGGTATCTCGGGGAGACGCCTGCCATGATTAACCTAGGACTTAGTGGCAGCTATGGGCTGCTGTCATTAACTCCTTATTACCTCGATTGCCACCGCACCAGGGCAATTCGGGATGAGCCGGGTAGAGTCCCGGGACTGTCGCATCTAATGGATGCCGCAATTCCGGGCGGCTGCTAGCTGATATTGTTAGGCTGAGGGGCTCCCCATAATGTGGAGCTCCCCATCCTGAGAATACCAGCCTTCAGACATGTGGCTTTACCCTGGCTGGTATCCAAATTGGGGGGGACCGCAATTCGTTTTTTTAATTACTTATTTATTTTTTTTACTGCTCGATATAGATATGCCCACCGGCGGCTGTAATTGGTTGCAGTGAGACAGCTGTCACTCAGCTTAGGGGCGTGTCTGACTGCAACAAATCGTAGGCGCCGGTGGGCGGGGGAAGCAGGGAATTCGAGATGGATTAATGAGCGGCCGGCATTGTCAAAAGAGGAGAAGTCGCCATAGTGTGAACGCCGTACAGCGCCGCGCCGGTGTTCGTGGATCGGTGAGTAAGAGAGAGGGGGTGGGAGGGAGAAACCAACATGGACAGAGAGAGAGAGAGACCGAAAGACCTGCGTTTGTTATGTTAAAAAAAAAACATGCGAATCGCAACAAAAATGCAGTGCAAATGCAGTGCTTAGCATTTTGGTAGCGTTTTCCTACAACTCATTGATTTCAATGGGTGTAGAACGCTGCCAAAACGGACAAAAGAATTGATATGCTGCTTTTTTAAACGCAGAGATTTTGTCAAATTTTTGACAATCAAAACGCTGCTTTTAAAAAAGCATCCTGCGCATGGATTTTGCATGATTCTCATAGACTTTGCTGAGGAAGCAGAACGCATGCATTTTGACGCTGCAGCTTAAAACGCTGCAGAAACGCAAAAAGAAACCGCAACGTGCGCATGAGCCCTTAATTGGTTTCAGAAAAAGAAAATAAAGCTGCTAGAATGGCCAAGCCAATCACCTGGCCTGAATCCAATAGAAAATTTATGGAAGGAACTAAAGTTCAGAGTTCATAGAAGGAGCCTCAGAACCTTCACGGTTTGAAAGTTTTTGTGTGGAAAAATTATTATTATTATTATTATTATTATTATTATTATTATTATTATTATTAATGGGCCAAAATCACAACTGAGCAATGCATGTGGAAGCTGTCTTCACCAACAAAGGCTTTAATATGAAGTATTAAATAAATTTCAGTAAGTGTCTTCACTTCTTTTTCCCTGTGTCATTTCTCATTATTACACATAACTTAATTAATGGACATCTATGGTGTGATTTCTTTGCCTGTGAGGAATGGATGTATTTTTACCGACATCTGGTGAGAAATTCATATCAATAGTACCTAAAAAAACATATTTACTTAGAAAATTGGTGACATGTGTAATACTTATTTCATCATCCATATATACAGTGGATATAAAAAAAATCTATACACCTCAGTTAAAATGCCAGATTTTTGTAAAAAAAAATCATACCAAGAAGAATTGTTTCAGAACATTTTACACTGTCAATGTCACCAATAATTTTTATAAAGCCAATGAGAAACAAACAAATCATTCTGAGGAGGAATAAAAATAACAAAATTACAATAATGTGGTTGCATAAGTGTCAACATCCTCTCATAATAATTAGGATGTGGTTGTATTGGGAATTAGCAAATCACATTTAAACTCCTGTTTACTGGTGAGCGGACTTGCAGATAACCGATACTGGTGGGTCCCTGTTATTTGGTTTTTAAAATCTCTATCTGGGCTGGATTCCGGTCCCCATGTAAGTCTATGGGGAACAGAATCTGATCATTCCAAATGTTGGTAGAAGGGATAGGGGGATAAGAGCAAGTGCTTCATACTTACCAAGGCTCCGGGGCAGCTGTACGCTGCTTCTAGGCTGCAGATTCACTTCATGGCCCGTTACTTTCATTGCATATGCACTGCTTTGCAGTCAGATGTGCCCCCAGCCTATGTAACAGCGTCTGACTGCAACCAATTACAAGCACTGTCTGCGGGTCTTTATCGTACAGTAAAAATAAATGAATAAAATATTTGGCATAGAGACTAGAGTCCCCCATATTATGATACCCAGCACAGATAAAGTATACGGTTTGACTGTGTATCAAAATAAGAGGAACTTCATGCAATTTTTTATTTTTTTTTTAATTATTTAAATAATTTTAAAACACAGCATGCGGTCCCCCACAATTTTGATACCCAGCCAAGATAAAGCCCGATAGCTGGGGGCTGGTATTGTCAGGCTGGGGAGATCCATGGTTATTGGGAGCCCCCCAGCCTAATATAGCAGCCTGCAGCTGCTCCAAAATTGTAACATCCATTAAATCGACAATCCCGGCACTTTACACGGCTCTTTCCAATTGCCATGGTGCAATGGCAATTAGGGTAATATCAGGGGTTAATGACAGCGCACAACTGTCATCAAGCCCAAAATTACTGATGGGTAGGGGTCTATGAGACCCTCATCACTAATGCTATAAGTAAAAAGAAATAAACATAAACACAGAGAAAACTCTTTTATTTGAAGTAAAATACAGCAAGCTCTTTACCCTCTTTATTAACTTCAAAAAGACCCTTGAAGTTCCGCCGTAATCCACATGACGTCCAATGACGGTTCTGGCTTTGCTGCTTCCAAGCCTGAAGAGACCGAATACATGTCCGATCTCTCCAGGCTCCTGTAAACACTGATAAGGGGGACCCGGCTGGCAGCATTACATCACTCAGTTCACTGGAGGTCATACACAGGTTCCCACGTTATGATCTCTAATGACATGAAGCACTCTGAATTAAAGTGTGGGGCCGTATTCCACACCCCGCCAGCCCTTTAACAATGACAGTGCCAGCCATGGATCGAGGAGTGCGTAGCAACCTCTACTCCCCTTCTCCCGGCCAGCACTGTCACTGTTAAAGTGTGGAGCCGTGCCCAGCACCCAACCAGCCCTAGTGACAGCCCTTCTCAGTGTTTCTTTCCCTTGCACGCTGTTTTTTAAAAATGATTTATTTAAATAATTTTTAAAAAAATGCATGCGGTTCCTCTTATTTTGATACACAGCCAAGATAGGCACACGGCTGGGGGCTGCAGCCTGGAGCCATATGTTGTATCTGTGCTGGGTATCATAATATGTGGGACCCTACGCCAATTGCTTTATTTATTTATTTTTATACCCCAATACTGACCTGCAGACAGTTGCACTGCTTTCCCCGCCCACCGACCGTCCTAGCACCTGTGATTGGTTGCAGTAAGAAGCTGTCTGAATGCAACCAATCACAGATGCTATGACGGCTGGTGGGCAGGGAAGGCAGGGAAAGCAGTGCATATGGATGAGCAATAATGACCAGCCCAGGAAGCGAAGGAGAGGCCACGAAAACAGTGTACAGCCACGCCGGAGCCTTGGTAAGTATGAAGCGCTTGTTTTATTTTTCCTTTATCTTTTTTTTGTTCCAGAAGTTGCCAGATCCGGATCAACACCGGGAATCCTGGGCCGAGCACTGGGATAAGTTTGAAACCCTGGAGATCCGGACTTTTACAGTCCGATTCCGCCCATCACTACTCCTGTTAAATAGTAGTCAGCACACAGCTGCCATCATTTACAGAGAGTCTGATTAACCTCATCTAAAGTTTCAAAAATAGGAGGAAAAAACATCAGTGGAAATCCATATGAAATGGCATGAATCCTTTTTGAGTCTTCATTATTAAAAATTCTATGTACACGTTAAGGAGAGAACAGTAGCATAATGTTAACACATTTCAACCTCAAGCAAGTCTCAGTCATTACATATGTCATATAAACAGGAAATTCAACATAAATATATAAGTAGAGTTGAGCGATGTTCGAGTCGAACGGTTTGCCAATTTCATGTTCGAGTGATTTTGGGGGGTGTTCGAGTCGTTCGACGAACTCGAACGATTTGCTTAAAGTTCGGCAGTTCGAGTTACGTTCGAGAACGTTTTGATCACCAAAAACGTAACTATAGCTTTTTACAGCTGCGTGTGCAGGGAGCCATCGGTGGCAGCCTGCGGTAAACTGGTAACTAGAGTTGAGCGCGGTTTGCGGTTCTCCAGTTCGCGGTTCGAGTGATTTTGGGGGCTGTTCTAGATCGAACTAAAACTCGAGCTTTTTGCTAAAGTTTGATAGTTCTAGTTACGATCGAGAACGGTTCTAGCAGCAAAAAGCAGGGCTTTTTACAGCTACAGTGTGCAGGGAGCCATCGCTGGCAGCCTGCCAGAAGCTGGTAACCAAGAGAAACATCGGGTATCCAAGCAAAGCACTTTGGTTAGTAACCCGATATTTATCCTAGTTACGTGTGCAGGAAGCCGACACTTCCCTGCTCAACTCGCTCCGCCCCCTCCTGCACGCGGCATGTACACATATACACACAGACACACACTCACCTGTCCCCAGCCATGCAGTCCACGACACTGACGTCCTCAGCGCCACATGACCCCACTAGGCTCCACCCACTTCGCACTCCGCCGCCAGCACACATGGCTCCGACCACCTGGCACTCTGCACACATGGTCCCGCTAGGCTCCGCCCACCTGACACTCTGCACACATTACCCCGCTAGGCTCCGCCCACCTGGCACTCTGCACACATGCCACTGCTAGGCTCCGTCCACCTGGCATTCTGTACACATTACCCTGCTAGGCTCCGCCCACCTGGCACTCTGCACAAATGGTCCCGCTAGGCTCCGCCCACCTGACACTCTGCACACATGGTCCCGCTAGGCTCTGCCCTCCTGGCACTCTGCACACATGGTCCCGCTAGGCTCCGCCCACCTGGCACTCTGCACACATGGTCCTGCTAGGCTCCGCCCATCTGGCACTCTGCACACAGTACCCCACTAGGCTCCGCCCACCTGGCACTCTGCACACATTACCCCGCTAGGCTCCTCCCTCCTGGCACTCTGCACACATGGTCCTGCTAGGCTCCGCCCACCTGGCACTCTGCACACATTACCCCGCTAGGCTCCGCCCTCCTGGCACTCTGCACACATGGTCCCACTAGGCTCCGTCCACCTGGCACTTTGCACACATTACCCCGCTAGGTTCCGCCCACCTGGCACTCTGCACACATTACCCCGCTATGCTCCGCCCACCTGGAACTCCGCACACATGGTCCCGCTCGGCTTACCTGCGGTGATGAAGTCCCGCCCTACCGACCTCAGCACTGTCACTGTCCTCCATGGCCGCCGCTTGTCACATCACCTTCTCTCGCTTCCGACCCGAGACTGACTAGCGGTGACGTCACGGGTCGCTCGCGATACTTGGCTGTGAAGATGATTGAAGTCAGTGTGCAGGAGATCAGCGCAGGTAATGTACCTCGCTGACAGCAGCACTTGTCATCCCCTGCAGTGACCTGGGCTGACCTATTGATGTTAGCTTAGGTCACTGCACTGCTCTCCCAGCCAATGGGGAACATCCTGCTCTTCATTGACTGGGACAGTGTGGATCGTCATGGCAACTCCTTGGATTACAGCAGACCTGGATTTGTTTTTCTTTCTAATAAATTGGTTAAAGATGGAATGTATTGGGGAGTGTTTTTTCAAATAAAAATGTGTTTGTCGTCTATTCTTTTTTATTACTGACTGGGTTGGTGATGTCGGGTATCTGATAGACGCCTGACCTCACCAACCCCAGGGCTTGATGCCAGGTGACATTACACATCTGGTATTAACCCCATATATTACCCCGTTTGCCACCGGACCAGGGCACGGGATGAGCTGGGACGAAGCACCAGGATTGGCGCATCTAATGGATGCGCCACTTCTGGGGCGGCTGCGACCTGCTATTTTTAGGCTGGGGAGAGTCCAATAACCATGGACCTCCCTAGTCTGAGAATATCAGACCCCAGCTGTCTGCTTTACCTTGGCTGGTGATCCGATTTTGGGGGGGCCCCTACGTGTTTTTTTTTTTAAAATTATTTATTTAATTTAAAATAACAGCGTGGGGTGCCCTTAGTTTTGGATTACCAGCCAAGGTGAAGCTGCCAGCTGTGGTCTGCAGGCTGCAGCCGTCTGCTTTACCCTAGCTGGCTACAAAAATAGGGGGAACCCCACATCCTTTTTTTTCATTTTTTTGGCTAAATACAAGGCTAAGCACCCCTTAGTGCCACATGAAAGGCACCAAAGGGTGCAACATTACAAAATGCAGGAGAGTGGGACATTATGTGTCTTTCTGCCATTATAATGACAGAAAAGACTGATATGAAGTGTACAAGCACAAGAAAATCACCAGAGCGCTCTACGCTGTGAAAAGCAGTAGAAAATGACACTGGAGTGAACATGTGACTGCCTCATGTAGGATGAAGCTATGGATCCTGGGTAAATTTATGTATTTTCCCTCCTTCAGTTTCTTTGCAGTACGCAAAAAAAACGGAAGGCACACGGATGACAAACAGATGACATACAGACCGTCTATGGAACGGAAACGGATGCCACACGGATGCACCCGTGAAAAAAAACGGACTGTTTTTTGCGGACCGCAAAAACGGATCGGTCGTGTGAATGTAGCCTTATTCTGTTCTGCCGTTTATAAACAGCAGGCAGAAATAAGTAAATAGCGCCCCCCAACGTCAGAAAATCTCCGGGGTTTCAGGGGTAGCTGAGACCCTGGAGATCATGATTCAGGATGGTTTTTCCGGTCCCCGCTCACGTGATCACAGGTATACACCGTATACCGATGATCACGTTACAGTAAATGACAGTGTCGGTAAAAAATTATTTATCTCCCATCTGGCATGAACAAACATGATAAATCTCCTCCCCGGTCCCCTCCGGTCCCCCGGTGTCGCCAAAGTGCCCCCCCTGATGCCCTCCCAGAAATCCAAGATGGCTGCGCGCACAGCAGCGCGCCGGCCGCATTTACCCTACTCCTCTGATTTCTGTCGCATGTGCCATGACACATACGACAGAAAACTCCTCACCAGGCCCTGCCAGGTCACCCCCTATAACCCCACCGGTGTTCCCCGTTGTCCCACGGTACCTGTGCAGCATTGATCCCCCATGGCCCTCTCCTTCACAATAGACGCTTGCATGCACAGAGCGGCTGTCAGCTCAGCTTCATGTGTTCAGACACAGTGAGTGGTGGTTATGCATCTGTAAGCTAAATGGGTGGCATGGTGGCTCAGTGGTTAGCACTGCAGTCTTGCAGCACTGAGGTCCTGGGTTCAATTCCCACCAAGGACACCATCTGCAAGGAGTTTGTATGTTCTCCCCGTGTTTGTGTGGGTTTCTCTGGGTACTCTGGTTTCCTCCCACACTCCAAAGACATACAGCGCTATGGAATTAATAACGCTATATAAATGAATAAATTATTAATATTACTGCAATGCCCTGCTCATGAGGTAAGGAACATAATTGATCAGGAGAGCTATATACTACATTTCCAAATGGAGGGATTTGCTTTTATAGTTTCCCTGCTGAACGACTACCATACATGAGAGTCCGTTATACGCCACAAGAAAACTCATCTAAATAGCGAGCACTGTTGTTAAGTATTCATTCAGCTGGATAACTGGACTTAAAGGGGTATTCCATCTCCAATATCCTATCCCCAATATATAGTAGGTGGAATAGCAATAATATCAGCAAATACCAATATTTGGAAATGTAGAATAGTTCTCCTGATTAGGCATGCCCTTACCTCATGAGCAGGGCATTGCAGCTTTGGTAGCAACCATTACGACATGGACTTTGCTGCTGTGGACCCGGGGAAAGTGAGTGCAGATTCATTGCACCCACACTCCTCACATGAAGGGTTTGCACGCCTAGAAAATAGAGGATACGTTCCCTGAGTGTCTCCCCCCATATTCTAGACGGTCCAGAGTCGTCGTGGGACCCCTTTATTTTTTTTCTTACAATAAATTGGTGAAAGAGGGAATGTTTTGGGGAGTGTTTTTTCAAATAAATTTCTTTTGTCGATTTTTTTTGTTAGTACTGACAGTTTATGATGTTGGGTATCTAATAGATGCCATGACATCCCAAACTGCTGGGCTTGATCTCAGGTGACTTTACAGCTAGTATCAACCCGATTTATTACCCCGTTTGCCACTGCACCAGGGCACGGGATGATCTGGGGTGAAGCGCCAGGATTGGCGCATCTAGTGGATGCGCCACGTCTGGGGTGCCTGCGGCCTGCTATATTTAGGCTGTGAAGGCCCAATAACTATGGACCTTCCCACCCTGAGAATACCAGACCACAGCTGTCCGCTTTACCTTGGCTGGTGATCCAATTTGGGGTGGACCCTACTTTTTTTGTGTAATTATTAATATTTATAAAATAATTATAAAAAAGAGCCTGGGGGGACCTCCACATTGGATCCCCAACCACGGTAAAGCTGCCAGCTGTGGTTTTCAGGCTACAGCCGTCTGCTTTACCCTAGCTGGCTATCAAAAATGGGGGGACCCGACGTCATTTTTTTTAACTATTTTTTAAATAGAAAAAATGAATGGGCTTCCCTGTATTTTGATTGCCAGCCAAGGTAACGGCAGGCAGATGGGGGTGGCAACCCATAGCTGTCTGCTTTATCTGCGCTGAGAATCAAAAATACCGCGGAGCGCTACGTCATTTTTTTTAAAGATTTATTTTTACAGCACTGTGATGTCCAGCAATCAAAATACAGGGAAGCCCATTTTGTTTTTAGTTATTTAAATAAATAATTAAAAAAAATATATATGGGCTCCCGCTGCATTTTTTGTATTGCTAGCTAAGGGTAATCCAAGCAGCTACTGGCTGCTAACCCCCACTGCTTGGTGCTACCTTCACTGGCAATGGAAAATCCAGAGAAGCATTTTTTATTTTTTTTGCCAAAAAACTACAAAAAAAAGGACGTGAGCTTCGCCATATTTTTGTATGCTAGCCAGGTACAGCAGGCAGGTACTGCTGCCCCCAACCCCCAGTTGCCTATTTGTACCTGGCTGGGAACCAAAAATATAGGGAAGCCCGTTTTTTTTTAATTATTTCACTTATTTCATGAAATAATTAAAAAACAAATGATGTGGGCTTCGCCCCATTTTTGTGTCCAGCCAGGTACAACTAGGCAGCTGGGGATTAGAATCCACAGCACAGGTTAGCCCGAGGTTTCTGGGCGCCTCTGCTGCGAATTGCAGTCCGCAGCCCCCCCAGAAAATGGCGCTTTCATAGAAGCGCCATTATCTGGCGCTGTATCTAACTCTTCCAACAGCCCTGGTGACGGTGGCTTTGCTGGGTAATAATGAGTTAATACTGGCTTTGTTTTACTAGTTAGTATCAAGCCAGAGATTGTTAATGTCAGGCACGTTTGACCGGGCCATTAAGAATCTCCAAGAAAGGGTTAAAAAAAGACACCACACAGAGAAAAAATACTTTAATAGAAATAAATACACAGACACATTAGAGACTCCATGTTTATTACTCACTGTCAGCCCTCCACGATCTATGGTCTTCTGTCTTTCTCGATCAACAAATGTAGCTCTGCTCCATCACTGCTGCATGGGGGAAGACGCTGCTTTCTGTGAAGCCTTCACTCCGTGAGTGATCAGTGCTGCTGGCTGTTAGCGGTAACAGCGGTAATGCTGACAGACGCGTTACCATAGCAACGGTGCTCCGATCATGTGATTCCCAGAGCCGCGGTTAGCGGTGACGTCACCGCTAACTGCCTTGCTATGGCAACGGTGATCTCCGTTAATGACCGGCTGCTAACGGAGCGGGGAATCAGAACGGGGAGTCGACCGTGTGCTAGAGCATGTCGCCGGTACACGGCGATACACAAACGTGCACCTTGTACCGGAGAGTGCAATGACAGGTTCTAGGACAGGACATGACGTCAAAGCCATGTGACCAGTCTGTAGTCAATGAGATAATAGCCACGTGACTGGTCACATGGCTATTTTGGCGAACCGCGGCTGGTTCGCTCATCTCTACTGGTAACCAGGGTAAATATCGGGTATCCAATCAAAGCGCTTTGCTTAGTTACCCGATATGTACCCTGGCTACTTGTGCAAAAATCCCCGGAAGCTACACAGAAGTACTTACGTGTGACTTCCGTCGGATGCTGCTGCAGTCTGTGTCCCGCTCCAGCCTCAGCCCCGCGGCTGCCCGCTCAGCAGTGTCCGCAGCTGTCCTCACTGTAATGTGTCCGCAGCTGCCCACACTGCAGTGTCAGCAGCCGCGGGGATGACAAGCGCTGCCGTCAGGAGGTTAGTAAAGTCCCTTACCTGCGGTGATGAAGTCCTGCCCTCCTGACGTCAGCGCTGTCACTGTCTTCCATGGCCGCCGCTTGTCACATCTCCTCTCACTGCCGACCCGAGACTGTGACTAGCGGTGATGTCATGGGCCGCTTGCGATACTTGGTTTGTGAAGGCGGCGGTCATTGAACTCAGTGACAGCGCTGCTGTCAGGAGTGCAGCGATCACCGCAGGTATTATACCTCGCTAACCTCCTGACAGCAGCGCTCGTCATGCCCTGCAGTGACCTGGGCTGACCTATTGATGTTAGCTCAGGTCACTGCACGGCTCTCCCAGCCAAAATGGAACATTCTGTTATTCATTAACTGGGACATTGACTATGGTATGCATCGTCGTGGGACCCCTTTGGATTACACCAGACCTGGATTTGTTTTTCTTTCTAATAAATTGGTGGAAGAGGGAATGTGTTGAGGAGTGTTTTTTCAAATAAAAATGAGTTTGTCGTCTATTTTTTTTTATTACTGACTGGGTTGGTGATGTTGGGTATCTGATAGACGCCTGACATCACGAACCCCAGGGCTTGATGCCAGGTGACATTACACATCTGGTATTAACCCCATATATTACCCCGTTTGCCACCGCACCAGGGAAACGGGATGAGCTGGGGCGAAGCACCAGAATTGGCACATCTAATGGATTTATTTTTAGGCTGGGGAGAGTTCAATAACCATGGACCTCCCTAGTCTGAGAATATCAGACCCCAGCTGTCCGCTCTACCTTGGCTGGTGATCCAATATTGGGGGGACCCCTACGGTTTTTGTTTTTTTTTAATTATTTATTTAATTTAAAATAACAGCGTGGGGTGCCCTCTGTTTTGGATTACCAGCCAAGGTGAAGCTGCCAGCTGTGGTCTGCAGGCTGCAGCCGTCTGCTTTACCCTAGCTGGCTATCAAAAATAGGGAGAATCCCTCGTCATTTTTTTTTAAATTTATTTATTTTTTTGGCTAAATACGAGGCTAAGCAACCCTTAATGCCACATGGAAGGCACCAAAGGGTGCAAAATTACAAAATGCAGGAGAGTGGGACATTATGTGTCTTTCTGCCTTTATAATGACAGAAAAGACTGATATGAAGTGTACAAGCACAGGAAAATCACCAGAGCGCTCTACGCTGTGAAAAGCAGTAGAAAATGGCACTGGAGTGAACATGTGACCGCCTCATGTAGGTTGAAGCTATGGATCCTGGGTAAATTTATGTATTTTCCCTCCTTTGGTTTTTTTGCGGTACGCAAAAAAAACCGGAAGGCACACGGATGACAAACGGATGACATACGGACCGTCTACGGAACGGAAACGGTTGCCACATGGATGCACCCGTGAAAAAACGGACCGTTTTTTGCGGACCGCAAAAACGGATCGGTCATGTGAATGTAGCCTTATTCTGATCTGCCGTTTATAAACAGCAGGCAGAAATAAGTGAATAGTGCCCCCCAGCGTCAGAAAATCTCTGGGGTTTCAGGGGGTTGCTGAGACCCTGGAGATCATAATTCAGGACGGATTTTCCAGTCAGTATACACCATATACCGATGATTGCATTACAGTAAATGACAGCGCCGGTAAAAAGTTATTTATCTCCCATCTGGCATGAACAAACATCTCAGATGGGAGATAAATCTCCTCCCCGGTCCCCTCCAGTCCCCCGGTGTCGCCAAAGTGTCCCACCCAACCCCCTCCCGGAAATCCAAGATGGCCACGCGCACAGCAGCGCGGCAGCCGCATTCACCCTACTCCTCTGATTTCTGTCGCATGTGCCCTGACACATGTGACAGAAAACTCCTCCCCAGGCCCTGCCAGGTCACCCCTTATAACCCCACCGGTGTTTCCCGGTGTCCCACGGTACCTGTGCAGCGTTGATCCCCCACGGCCCCCTCCTTCACAATAGAGGCTGCCGCATGCACAGAGCGGCTGTCAGCTCAGCTTCCTGTCTTCAGTCACAGAGAGTGGCGGTAACCATGCATCTGTATGCTACTGCAATGCCCTGCTCATGAGGTAAGGAACATAGTTGATCAGGAGAGCTATACTACATTTCCAAATGGAGGTATTTGCTTTTATAGTTGCCCTGCTGAATGACTACCAAACATGACAGTCCATTATACGCCACAAGAAAACATGTCTAAATAGGGAGCTCTGTTGTTTAGTATTCATTCAGCAGGATAACTGGACTTAAAGGGGTACTCCATCTCTAAGATCCTATCCCCAATATTTAGTAGGTGTAATAGCAATAATATTAGTAAATACCTTTTTTTTTCAAATGTAGTATAGTTCTCCTGATTAGGCATGACCTTACCTCATGAGCAGGGCATTGCAGCTTTGGTAGCAACAGTTACGATCAAGAGCAACCCACTGTCTCTATAAATGGTGGTAACCATGCATACGTAAGCTACTGCAATGCCCTGATCATGAGGTAAGGAACATAGTTAATCAGGAGAGCTTTACTAAATTTCCAAATGGAGGTATTTGCTATTTCTGTTGCCCTGCTAAACGAACACCAAACATGAGAGTCCGTCATACGCTGCAAAATAACATGTCTAAATAGCGAGCTCTGTTGTTAAGTATTCATTCAGCCAGATAACTGGACTTAAAGGGGTATTCCATCTCCAAGATCCTATCCCCAATATATAGTAGGTGGAGTAGTAATAATATCAGCAAATACCAATATTTGGAAATGTAGAATAGTTCTCCTGATTAGGCATGCCCTTACCTCATGAGCAGGGCATTGCAACTTTGGTAGCAACAGTTACGACATGGACTCTGCTGCTGGGGACCCGGGGAGAGTAGGTGCAGATTCATTGCACCCACACTCCTCACATAGAGGATCTGCACTCCTAGAAAATGGGGGATACGTTCCCTGAGCGCATCCCCCCATATTCTAGACAGTCCAGAGTCATCATGGGACCCCCTTATTTTTTTTTTCCTTACAATAAATTGGTGAAAGAGGGAATGTTTTGGGGAGTGTTTTTTCAAATAATTTTTTTTTTTGTCTATTTTTTTTTTGTTAGTACTGACAGTTTGTGATGTCGGGTATCTGATAGACGCCATGACATCACAAACCGCTGGGCTTGATGTCAGGTGACCTTACAGCTAGTATCAACCCCATTTATTACCCCGTTTGCCACCGCACCAGGGCACGGGATGAGCTGGGGTGAAGCGCCAGGATTGGCGCATCTAGTGGATGCGCCACTTTTGGGACGCCTGCGGCCTGCTATTTTTAGGCTGTGAAGGGCCAATAACTATGGACCTTCCCACCCTGAGAATACCAGACCACAGCTGTCCACTTTACCTTGGCTGGTGATCCAATTTAGGGGGGACCCTACTTTTTTTTTTGTAATTATTATTATTTATAAAATAATTATAAAAAAGAGCCTGGGGTGACCTCCACATTGGATCACCAACCATGGTAAAGCTGCCAGCTGTGGTTTTCAGGCTACAGCCGTCTGCTTTACCCTAGCTGACTATCAAAAATGGGGGGACCCCACGTCTTTTTTTTTACTAATTTTTTAAATAAAAAGAATTAATGGGCTTCCCTGTATTTTGATTGCCAGCCAAGGTAACACCAGGCAGATGGGGGTGGCAACCCGTAGAGGTCAGCTTTATCTGCGCTAAGAATCAAAAATACCGCGAAGTGCTACGTCATTTTTTATAATGATTTATTTTTACAGCACTGGGATGTCATGCAATCAAAATACAGGGAAGCCCATTTTTTTTTTAGTTATGTAAATAAAAATTAAAAAAAATATGTGGGCTCCCACTGCATTTTTTGTATTGCTAGCTAAGGGTAATCCAAGCAGCTACTGGCTGCTAACCCCCACTGCTTGGTGTTATTTTCACTGGCAATGGAAAATCCAGGGAAGCATTTTTTATTTTTTTTGCCAAAAAACTAAAAAAAAAAAAGACGTGGGCTTCGCCACGTCACCACTAACAGGCGGGTTACTATAGCAACAAAACTCCGATCACGTTATTCCCGGTGCCGCAATTCACCGGCTGTGGCAGCCAGTCCTTGCATGTGGGCTGACTCTGTAAAGAGCGCCCACATGCAGCAACGGGGAAGCCAACCATGTGCCAGAGCATCTCGCCGGTACACGGAGATGCTGGAACGAGCACCGCATACCGGAGAGATGCACTGACAGGACCTAGCATGATGTCTAGCCATGTGACCAGTCTATAGCCAATGAGATAATAGACACATGACTGGTCACATGGCTATTTTGACGTCACGGAAGGTCCTATCATCAGTGCTGGTTACCAGGAGGACACAGCGATTATCGGAAGGAAAAGCAGCGGGAGACAGAGTGCAGGACGCATCGCGGGAACCTGTAAGTGTAATGGCAATGTTTATTAACTGTATGTGTACATGTATAATGTGTTTTTATGTGTTTGTGTTTGCCTCCGATTTATTTCAATTGGGTTCAAATTGGTTCGTCGAACGTTCACCCCGAACCGAACTCGAACTCTATGGGGGTGGCTCATCTCTATATATAAGTCACTCCCATTTAGAAGATGTAATGAATATCTACGTAACTAAAAAAAATTATATCATCTATAATAAAAAAAATGTATGGAAAATGCTGAAATAATTTAAATTAACTCCTTTGTCATCAATGATGCATATTTACATCATTGGCAATATCCCTGCCTTTGATGCCAGCACACACACCGAACCTGCATCTTTCCCTGCACTTAATGGCTGATTAAAGGGAACCTGTCAGCAGAAATTTCGCCTTAAACCTAACAGATTCCCCCTCTGCAGCTCCTGGGCTGCATTCGAGAAAGGTCCCTGTTAGTATTGTGCCCCCTTTCTGACCCAAAAAAAGAGTTTATATCAAGGTACCTTTTTGGCTTCTGATTCTCTAAATGTGTCACGGGGGCGGGCTGCCTGATGGCCGTTATTCTGCCCCCTGTTCCTGTATGCCGCCCCCATCGCTGATTTCTATACTTCTGGACGACGCCCACTGCTCCAGCCATCCCCGCGCATGCCCAGTGCTCATCTCTCGTGGATGAGCACTGTGCCCAGTGTCACCGGTGGTGACGTGCGCGCAGGGTTTAGATTATGGGCGGTGCTGTGATGTTAATTACCAAGCAACCGCCCATAATCGCGGGACCGCGCATTCCCCCTCGGCCTGCTTCTTTCTGCGCAAGCGCGCTGCAGCTGAACTCACGTCACCTCCTTCCCATCTTGCCCTGAGGCAGGAAATAGATGGGAGGAGCGCGGAGCAGTGACTACACCGATCAGGAGGAGTTCAGCTGCAGCGCGCTTGCGCAGAAAGGAGCAGGCCGAGGGGGAATGCGCGGTCCCGCGATTATGGGCGGTTGCTTGGTAATTAACATCACAGCACCGCCCATAATCTAAACCCTGCGCGCACGTCACCACCGGTGACACTGGGCACAGTGCTCATCCACGAGAGATGAGCACTGGGCATGCGCGGGGATGGCTGGAGCAGTGGGCGGCGTCCAGAAGTATAGAAATCGGCGATGGGGGCGGCATACAGGAAGAGGGGGCAGAATAACGGCCATCAGGCAGCCCGCCCCCGTGACACATTTAGAGAATCCGAAGCCAAAAAGGTACCTCGATATAAACTCTTTTTTTGGGTCAGAAAGGGGGCACAATACTAACAGGGACCTTTCTAGAATGCAGCCCAGGAGCTGCAGAGGGGGAATCTGTTAGGTTTAAGGCGAAATTTCTGCTGACAGGTTCCCTTTAAATCAGCCATCAAATGCCTCTAACAGCCACAGGTAGATCCGAGATCCACCGTGGCTGTTAACCAGCTACATGCCGCTGTCAATCAGTGACAGTGGGATTTAATATTTGCAGAAAGGAAACGTAGTATTGATCCTACCTAGAGTTGAGCGAGTATCGAAATATTTGTGTTCGTGATACTCGTAATGAGTACTGTGTAATACTCGCGTATTCGTTCCAAATAGCAAGTACAATGCAAGTCAATGGGGAAATGCAAGTAATTTTCTACTGGAATCTAGCAGAAGATTACTAGTTTACAATTACTCACATTTCCCATTGACTTGCATTGTACTCGCTATTCAGAACAAATACGAGAGTATTACGCAGTACTCCTTACAAGTATCATGAACACGAATATTTTGATACTCGCTCAACTTTAATCCTGCCCATCAGCATGCCCATCATGTGATCGCAGGGTGCCGATGGTTTGTCATGACAGCTGGGGTTCTGCTGAAGAATCCCGTGCCATTCATCAAGATCTTCCTGTGAAAGCTACATGTGTTCATAGGAGATTGTGATTTTGCTATACTGAGTAGTTCTGAACCAGAGCTTTATATAGCACAGGCGATCGGCCAATTGCAGCTTCAGGTCTCCTAAGGGAACTATTAAATATGGTATAGAGTAAAAACAAAAAAGTTATACAAAAAAGTTAAAAGCACGAAAGTTCAAATCATTCCCCTTTTGTCCCATTAAAAAGAAAACAATTAATGAAAAATACACATATTTGGTATTGCCGAGTTCAGAAATGTCGAATCTATCAAAATATAAAGTAAATGAATCTGACCAAAAAACAGCATAATGAGACAAAAATCAAAATGACAGAATTACTTTTTTTTGTTTCAGCAACACTACAATGAAAGGCGATCAAAACATTAAATCTATCCCAAAATGGTATCAGGATAAACGTCAGCTCAGTGTGCAAAAAAGAGTGTAGAGCAGCTGGGAGTCCCCTCCTGGTTGTCTTCTACAGCAGTCCGTATGAGAGTAGCGTGAAACCTGTGGGGTTGGAGACTCTGGCTCTGTCTCCTTTTCTCCCGCTGCTACTGCGTCCCGAACATCAAGGTCAGTGAGGTCCTTGATGGTCCCCTCACTGTGCAGGTGTTATCAGGTCTGCCTGGAGCTTTTGCCTGACCTAGGGTCCTGGACCTCGTTGGTGCGTAGTTCTCAACCATAATCCACCGGCAACTAACCGCCTGGGCCCACAGGTCACTGTTCACTCCGGTCAGCACGTCTGCTCACTTTCACTGTCAAACTGCTTCTCTTCCACTGTCTGACTGTCCATTGTCTGCCCCTCCCACCTGGTTGTCTAGTGGACTGGATTGGCTCCACCTCTAGGCGGCCATCCATTGGTCCAATGCTAGCCTTGTACTATTCTATGGGGGAATGTTAGGGAAGAATAGGGATTAACTGGAGTGTTGGTTGTTACCGGCACTGGTCTTCTGGGTCCTTATGGGGTAGGCCTTGCATCCTGGTGGGGATGCAGTACCTTGTAGCTCCCTGATGGCTTCAGGGGCACTACTGTTGTGATCCAGTGACCGAGGAAGATCAGAAAAAGAGCAATAACTCGGAAACCCAGAAAATAACCAGAGTGGCTGGAACCTTAATGGACTTCAGACCTAATACTGACACAGAACTAGAAGTAACCGTCGTCTCGACACAGCCGGAGAACTAAATACTCTAACAGAGAGAAATGTAGAAAAGCTAATCTGCCTCAGCATAGTCCTCAAAGATATAGATAGCCCCCTACATGTAAAGATTACGGTGATATAGGAAAACACAATACGTAGCTAGAGAACAGAGTCAGCAAAGATGAGGCGCAAAACTATCTGCATAGGAAAGAATAGGAAAGAGCACTGACTGTAACCGTAAAAACCCTAATAAATACCAGCACGCCTGACATGGAAAAATACTGAGCCTGAACAGGCTCTACCCCACTTTATCAGTACTCTGGTGTTACTGGGATCCAAGAAAAACATTGATATAGAGAGGGGACTGAATATTGAACCAAGCATGACAAAACACAATACATAAAAGAACATGGAGCAAGGTACACAGATACTCCCAGCAAGGAATAATCCAATTCCACCAGGAACTCCACACAGGCAAAACCAAAAGAGAGTGAAAGACCATAAGCAAAGGTACAAGACCAACTTATCTGAGAGGAGTTCTGGTAGACACAGAAAACAGGGCTGGTTTCAGGAAGTCCTTAGAACACAGGAAATACAATTGAGCACCGGCAAGGAACAAAAGGAGGCTACATAGTTATATAGGCCCAAACCAAATGGCCTGATTGCAAATCCTACTCAGCTGTCCAGTTCCCACTCAGCAAGTCAGCTGCATTACCAGCACTGACCACAAGAGGGAGCCCGCCCCAAACTGGAATCTAATTCAAATGTATTCACAACATGTTACATTCCCCCTTGGGTAATTCCAGCATGTCCTCGGGCTGCAAGTGTTAGAGGTTACACTTTTTATTTTACACACAAATAACATAAAACAGTCTTTTCAGGCATGGGAGGTTCAGGCTTTAATGTTACTTTAACTGGAGTACCCCTCTCCCTTCACCCACCACCCAAAGGTCCTGGTCCCAGAACCCTCTAATGAGGCAGGTCACCGGTTGCACTGGTGACCAGGTCTCGGCCTACTCTACCGCAGACCTTTCCCCTAATCTTCCTCTCCTTGGTGGCAGTGTTTAACAGGGTCCACTGCTGATTAAGTTGTACTCTAGCGATGCCCAACTGGTGCAACTTTTTACAATTTTTAAAGTTTTTGGCTGCTGCCAGTCCTGCAGCCTGGGTCCATTTTTATCAAATCAAACTGGTAAAATGCAACATTTTAAACTTTTTCTTCTATTGTCCATTTTTCAAAACATTAAAAAAAAATAGGGTTATATCAAAAGTCAACGTTTTCAGCAAATATTTATCTGGAACAGTTAGACAAAGAAACCGGTAGCGCAACAGGTCATAGCTACCAAGGTGTTGGAAAGGGGCCATCTGGTTCACTTGGCCTCCTGGGGTCAGCATTTACAGTCTGGGTACACTGGTCCCGTGCACCTGCACTGCCTCCTGGTGGCAGCTGGGGACTTGGTGCTGAAGTGGGAGCGGTGGATGGCTTCTCTGCAAGGACCTCCACATCAAGGGCGTACCAGCCCCGCTCTCCATAGTGCCGGGTGTAAGCAACCTTGTCATCCAAATGCAGATCCCGGTCAGGGTGCCCTCTGGGGAGATGGGGTCTCACATCCCAGAGATGAAGACTCCCTCCTTCAGGACGGGCTCCACAATGAAACCCCATCCCCTTTTGATGCTGAAGCGCTCCTGTTGCGGACGGGAACCATTGCCTCTGCAGGGGCTGCTCAGATTCGGGTTCGTTACTGCGGCTCGAGTGGTGACCGGACCCGGGCTTGCACGGCCATCCGTCCTCACAACCGTAGGAAGGGAGTATGTACAGGGGATTGATGTGTCGGTGACGCCACCTGTGGGTTGCGGTGAGGTATTGGTAGCACCGCCGCTGCCCGGTGATGGGGCACCCGGGGCTGATGGAGCGGGGCAGCAAGATGGGATCCCCTCCACTGGTAGGGGAAGTGTAGTCCCGGGGCCCAGGTACACGGGAGTAATGGCTGCTGGAGGTGGTGTGCCAGGTTGGACCGGGAATCAATGGTGTACTTCCAGTTTAAAGAATCACACACAAGTCCAGTAATAAACCAAGTTGCCAGTGACCGGTCGCCTTTGGCGGGTGTATTCGGGTCCCACACCCGGGTGTAGCAAACAGGGGTCCCTTCCACCTGCACTCAGTGTCTGTGTCTTCTCTGGGACAACTCTGCTTGAAACGGGGAAGTCCACTCCCGATACTGTGAATGTTTGGGAACTGTGGCCCGCGAAATCTGACCCTTGGGATTTCTGTGGGTTCTGACGGACACCCTATTCCCTGCGCTGGGCTTCCGTTTCACTCTCTGGGCTTCTGTGGAACAATTTAATTGTCTTCCGGCGACAATTAAAAGCATTCCCATTGCACAATTCCTCAGAGCCCGGAGGATCTGTTCTTCTGAAGAGGCATTCTCGGTGCAGGCAGAAGACCTAACACAAAGGTTCCTGCACCGAGGATACAGCAGGAGAACGATCAAATATGGATATGATCGAGCAAGGAAGAGCACGAGGGAGTCCTTGTTATATTCCAATTTTGCGCAATCAAAAAAGCAGAAGCAAAATGTGACCCGACTAATTACAACATATAACAATCGTTGGTATGATATTGTGGAGATTCTTAAAAAACATTGGGGTATCCTGAAAACAGATCCTTGAGGCCCAACATCCCACAATATCCACTAGTTACGGCACGTCGGGCCAGGAATATGAAGGACTACCTTGTACGAAGCCATTATTGCAATATATCCAACCAACGTAAGTTAGGGGTGATTGGGTCTTACCCATGTGTATTGTGCAAGGCCTGTAGGAATATGTGTAAGGCAAAAACCTTTTGTGGTGTTAGGGACAATAGAGAATATAAAATCAGGGTATTTTTGAGTTGTTCCTCCAGAGCCGTAATATACCAAGCCTCCTGCCCATGTGGGCTATTTTATATAGGTATGACCACCCGGGAGCTCAAAATCCGAGTTGGGGAACATGTCAGAGATATAAAAATCTCAAAAGAAACAACTAGTAATGAGAAACTTAAAAGAATCCCTAGGCATTTTAAAGAGTTCCACAACTCGGATTCACGGCTCCTGACCATAAAAGCCATTGACCAAATCAAGGCCGATGTATGGGGAGGCGATATTGGCAAAACCCTGGCACGTTTAGAGAGTCGGTGGATTTATAGGCTGGGTACTGTGGCCCCTGAGGGCCTGAACGAAAGTTTTGGTTTTGGTGCTTTCCTGTGAGCAAGTCGTCTGTATTGGCTGCGACGTCTTTTTATTTTTAATTATTTTTAACTTTACCTGTTGTATTGTTTGGTACAGGGGATGACATATCGTGTTGGAATGCTAACTTATATCTGTGTTCCCTCCCTTTTTCTCGAGGTTTTAGCCACCTAATCTTTGGACCTTACATCGATTGTATATATATGATGATCGGCGATCCGGAGCATACCAATATGAGACCACTGGACTATTTGTCGTCACCTAGTCATCTATCTATGTAGTACCGTCTGCTGCAACAATGTGGTTGGATGGGTGCTGCAATATTATTGAATGGACTATATGACCTGCGGATGATGGTTGAAATACCCCCCACAGTCGATGAAGATGGATCGACATATCCGACCCATTCTGGTGATCGGAGTCTGGCTTTATCTAAGTAGCATGGGGGATATATATTTTCTTGCTTGAAGCAAAGTGTATATTGTTCATATTGTCCTTGATTCCTTTTTTATTTTCCCCTCGTTCTTTTTTTCTTCCCCTTTTTTTCTTTTCTTCTTTTCTTTACCTTTTTGCTTCTTTTACTTCTGGAGGGCATATATATTTATGTGTGTTATACCAGCGGTGCACTTTGATTGGTGCTGTATGTTCGACCTATGTGGGCTATGTGGTTTCCACACCCCCTGCCAGCCGTGATGTGCATATAGGTAGGAGGATGCAGGATAATATAAGTATATCCCCCTCATTTGGCATTTTGAGCCATATGCAGGGAGGGTATGGCCCTGTATACGATTGATGGAGGTATAATGCTCTCATAGACTCTGGCTGGTGGGGGGTGTGGGAGAGTATGGCCTATAGGGTCTAAAAGGTAATTAAACTCTGTAGATATAGTTACATATATTATCCCTCCATGCTGGCTTATTTATTGGAATGATGCTGACTGTTATGTCTAAACTGAAATTGGTGGCTATTATGGCCCGTTGCTATGTACAATTATAATGTGAGATGGTGGCGACCGGCTGGATTCGATCCCATGGGAGGAGATGCATGTGGTTTATATGCTGGTAGTATTGCTACCATTTGGCTATCCATGCTGAGCGCGGCTGGGATCAGGTAGGAGGACGTCCTCACTCTGCAGTACGGCCGTCGGGAGGGGGCCGTGCGCATACCCGATAGCGGTGGCATCGTGTTGCCATGGCTGCCGGGCCTGCTCGTGTGGCGCCCCTGACCTGGTCAGGCACCACTGAGTACTGCACCCATGCTGGGGACAGTACAATACAGGTAATCCAGAAGGCTGACAGGGGTGTGGAACACAGGCGCATAGTGATCAGGTCTCACACATGTACCCATGAGAGGACCCCTGGGGATCCCAGGAGGGGGCAAGCCTTCACCTTCACTGGAATAGTGGAGGGGGTAGAGCCTCCATCTCCTCTCAAGGGGTGTGGTAAGAGAATCTGGTTGCTAGGTGGCGTAGGCAAGAACAGGAGAGGAGGAGCAGTGAGTCAGTTGGAGCAGAACTCCATAGGGCTCAGTGAGGAGCAGACCTGTGGGGCTGTTGCTGTCTAACAGCGCCCGCGCAGTGGCTACAGACGGGGGAGAACGGTCAACTAGGAGTGCTGCCTGAAAGCCAGCTTCAGCTAGAGAGTGCACGGAGTGGGAAGTAAGGAGACTGCTAGAGAGCACCAGGCCCAACCGGGCGGCAGATCCCGAAGCGAGGATAGATTCACCTTTCCCTGCTAAACCTGCCGGTGTGGGGCTCTTAAAGCCCACACCACAACACTACAAAAGCCGCAGCCACGTAACCGCAAGTTAGGGCCCATAGGTCATAGGAGGCAAGAGGCTGGAGTGGCCTGGTCCGGGGAACAAGCATACGGCGAACGAAGGGGAGAGAGGCTGCAGCATCTTCCCTGGGTGACCCCCATAGGGACTCAAAGTCGGGGTCACCCCAAACCACCAAGGGCTAAGGAAGGCGAGTCAGTAGTCACCCTCATAAAGTCAGCCTGAAGGATACCTGGTTCCCATCTGGTTCATCTCAGCTACGCCCGGGCTACTCACCCTGCCATCAAATGTGAGTAAAGCCCTTGAAAGACATCCTGCCTGTATGGTCATTCTGCGACTTGTGGTACTACAAACCTACACAGGGCCCTGGGGCTTGCCTCACTCTCAGGAGGCTACTACATCTAACTGCACACACCATCAGCCCCAGGCGACCCTCAACCTGCAGTGGCGGTCCCTACTGGCCGCAATACTGAGAGTGGCGTCACGATCAAAACAGAAGATTTCCTACCAGTGACGGAGATCCAGCAACGTGGAGTCCCTGAAGGTAACGCACCGACACCGACACAACACCTGCGGGGCTTCACATCTGGCGTCACGAACAGGATAAGGACTAGACCTGTTCAGACAGGTGACCATGTGCCTGGGCGGTCCGCTTGAAAAATTGGAAGCGCCGCCATATTGCCACCATGAAAAGCGCGCTGAAAAACAACAGCAGCCCGCGCTGGAAGAAGTTACCGCCCACGAAGAGGTGTGGCTACCCAGAGATCCCCTGCAGAGTTCTGACCTTGCCGGCTGTGAGAGCGGAAGCGTCGAGAAACGGCGAGAGAGAAGGGAAGCCACAAACCTGCTGCTGCAGAGAGCAGAAATGGAATCCAGACGCGGATACCCAGAACCAGGCACTGCTGCCTGGTGGTGCCGGGAGCTTGCCATCTTCTGCGACCGGCTGGAGGCCGGGATCGTGCGACGGCTCAGAGAAGAACGCACGGAGCTCCTGGAAATGGCTGCGGCGGTGCGGACCTATGAGGAGGGAGCCGCGCGGAGCCTGCCGGATCGAGCGGCGACGACGATTCAGACCCCGATGGGTGAGTCCGGTGTTGCCCCGGCTAGAACAAGAGCCCCGACCCTAGCTGCTGCGACCGCGGTCCCAGAGGAGGCGCCCGATGCGGCGACGCTGAGTGAGGCCGCAGCCACGCTAGATGCGGCCCGCCAAGTCCAGGCCGCTGCAGCGATGCCCCGCCTGTCCCGCAGGGCCCCGACCACCACGGCAGTGCTCATCCGTGCAGCAGGCGTGACGCTGACCCAGGCTGCCACCCTGCTGAACCCGGTCCGCCAAGACCCCAACGCAGCAGCGACGCTCGTCCGCGCCGCAAGTGATATGCTGAACCAGGCCGCAGCCCCGCCGGGTGCGGCCCGCCAAGCTCCGATCGCTGCAGCGACGCCCGACTCAGCCTGCACGGACCCCATCGAGGCTGCGACGCCAAGTGAGACCGCGGCTGCAGTGTCCAGTCCGGCCCGCCAGGAACCGGCCGCGACAGAAACGCCAATTCAGGCTGCCGCCATACAGGGCGCGGCCCGCCAAGACCAGGCCGCCGCCATGCCAGGCGCGGCCCGCCAAGACCAGGCCGCCGCCATACAGGGCGCGGCCCGCCAAGAAGAGAAGACTACCTCATCATTTTCCCCGGCCTGCAAGGCCAGAGCAGACACCGCTCCCCAGTCCAGAGAGGTCCCTGCCAGGAAGACCCTGATAGGAGAGGACCCCGAATACTGGAAGCTGAAGGCTGATCTGGAGGCCCAGTTCCCGCAAGAGATGGTGGATCGGTACCTGCTCCCTCCGTATACCCCCAAGGAGATTCAGACAACCCCTGCAGCTGCGCCAGAGAGTCCACCGCCCAGACCAGCTGAAGAGAGCCCATCCCCAGCACTGCCACCAAAGGAGTGCAGCGAAGAACTAAGGGGGAGAGGAGGCCAGGAAGCTGAGGAGCTGACTCCGACGCCAACCGCAGCAGACCCCTACCCAGAGCCGGAGATGCTGCCCTATTCCCGCTGGGAGGAGGAAGACTTGACACCGTCAGCAGACGAAGATCAACCCAAAGACCTCACCTGGGAGCCTGCAAGCATGAACCCAGCCCGCAAGAAAAGGCGCAGCAGAACAAAGCGTCCTCCAACACCACAGTCTCCAGAGCAGAGGGAGGTCACAGCCAGAGACCTGGAGGAGAAAAGGTGCCTAAGAAGGTCCAAAGCCCAGGCTAGAGGACCCCTTTACAGAGGAATAGTAGAAGACTTCAACTTGAAAAGCGGATACGGCTTTATTGTAGTAAAAGGAATAAAAGAGGGCATATTTGTAAATCGGAGAGATGTTCAAGCCCACCTGCCCAGAGGACATTCAGGCAGAAATTTGAAAATTGGGGACTTAGTACAGTTCACCTTGCATCAAGGAGAAAGGGGCTACTATGCCTTAGACGTAGCACCATGTCCAAGACAAGAAAGACAAGAAAGACAAGACAGAGATAAAGAAACAGATGCAGAAAAGGAAACAGATGAAGACCAAGAAAGGAAAGATAAAGAACCTACAGATGAAACAACCACAGACAAAGATCCTACAGATGAAACAACCACGGACGACGACGGAGAGCAAGAAAGTCACAGGTGCCGGTGCCCTACATGCCCACGCCCTGGTGAAACAGAGGAGTAGAGTAAAGAAAGAAGTAAAGAAAGTTTGACCAGTTTTGAAAAGTTTTGTTTGCAACGTTTAAGAAATGCGCCCACAAAAACTATTGTGAGAAATAAACTTTAAGGCTATGAACTTGCTATAGCCACAAACTCTCGCAGTGTAAATAGTTACACCAGTGGCACCACCACCAGGGCCAGCCTGTTTAGGGGCTTGGCTCGTCTGCAACCAGGGGGGCCCGTCCGTAGAAAAGGGCCTTGGCTCACCTGCGACCAGAGAGCACGCCTGTTTATGGGGCCTTGGCTCACCACCACAAAGAGGGTACCTGGTCAGCACCAACTGTGGAGGCCGCCTCTGCATCCTGCCAGAAGAGGCTGACGGCGCGGATCCACCAGGCCAGGTATACCCTGAAACCACCAGCCCATGAAAGCCGCCTCTACATCCTGCCAGAAGTGGCTGAAGTCGCGGCCAACGGGAGAGGAAGATTGGAGGAAAGGTCTGGGGAAACGGATGGCCCAGACCTGGTTACCAACAGGACCGGTGACCTGCCTCCTGAGAGGGTTTTGGGTGGGTTAACGGACTTGTGGGTGGAGGGTGGTGATGTCTGATACCTGGTGGTTTTAAAAATGTTTTACATGTTTTAATGTTTTATGCATTTTAAAATGTTGTCTTGCAGCCCGAGGACGTGCTGGTGATAACTAAGGGGGAATGTGGCGCCCCTGACCTGGTCAGGCACCACTGAGTACTGCACCCATGCTGGGGACAGTACAATACAGGTAATCCAGAAGGCTGACAGGGGTGTGGAACACAGGCGCATAGTGATCAGGTCTCACACATGTACCCATGAGAGGACCCCTGGGGATCCCAGGCGGGGGCAAGCCTTCACCTTCACTGGAATAGTGGAGGGGGTAGAGCCTCCATCTCCTCTCAAGGGGTGTGGTAAGAGAATCTGGTTGCTAGGTGGCGTAGGCAAGAACAGGAGAGGAGGAGCAGTGAGTCAGTTGGAGCAGAACTCCATAGGGCTCAGTGAGGAGCAGACCTGTGGGGCTGTTGCTGTCTAACAGCGCCCGCGCAGTGGCTACAGACGGGGGAGAACGGTCAACTAGGAGTGCTGCCTGAAAGCCAGCTTCAGCTAGAGAGTGCACGGAGTGGGAAGTAAGGAGACTGCTAGAGAGCACCAGGCCCAACCGGGCGGCAGATCCCGAAGCGAGGATAGATTCACCTTTCCCTGCTAAACCTGCCGGTGTGGGGCTCTTAAAGCCCACACCACAACACTACAAAAGCCGCAGCCACGTAACCGCAAGTTAGGGCCCATAGGTCATAGGAGGCAAGAGGCTGGAGTGGCCTGGTCCGGGGAACAAGCATACGGCGAACGAAGGGGAGAGAGGCTGCAGCATCTTCCCTGGGTGACCCCCATAGGGACTCAAAGTCGGGGTCACCCCAAACCACCAAGGGCTAAGGAAGGCGAGTCAGTAGTCACCCTCATAAAGTCAGCCTGAAGGATACCTGGTTCCCATCTGGTTCATCTCAGCTACGCCCGGGCTACTCACCCTGCCATCAAATGTGAGTAAAGCCCTTGAAAGACATCCTGCCTGTATGGTCATTCTGCGACTTGTGGTACTACAAACCTACACAGGGCCCTGGGGCTTGCCTCACTCTCAGGAGGCTACTACATCTAACTGCACACACCATCAGCCCCAGGCGACCCTCAACCTGCAGTGGCGGTCCCTACTGGCCGCAATACTGAGAGTGGCGTCACGATCAAAACAGAAGATTTCCTACCAGTGACGGAGATCCAGCAACGTGGAGTCCCTGAAGGTAACGCACCGACACCGACACAACACCTGCGGGGCTTCACACTCGCGTCCCTCCCCAGGCCGGAAAGAGAGTGAGGTAACTTCCGGTGAATCCTCCTGCCGGAACTATGCCGCGCCGACATGAACATGGAGCCTAAAATGCAATTATGCACCGCATGCACATAACCTCGGATGGATATATAAAGGGTGTTAACCACAGAAGATATGTACCTGCCTCCTGACGAAGCCCTAGGCGGTGAAACGCGTTGAGGTGCGGTGGGTGGGATCCGGTATCACTCTGGTCAGGTCTGTATATTGCTGTATAATTTTGTACCATTCATGACTTTATGGGCTGAATGCTGCTGTGAAATTCTTCTGTGGGTTTCATGCTTGACTGGTAGGTCCTAGGCATGAGATATTGGGGGCTATGTGCCCTATGATTTCAGTACTTGGATAGTGAGAGGGTGTGGATACCACTAAGGTGCATACCCCACTTATGTGAAATCAGGGGGACGAATAATTGATTAGAGACTGTTCCCTGGGACCTACGGATATAGCAGTCCCCCACAGAGTGCTGCACTAATATCAACATTGGAAACTTTATTTTCAGCAGGTATAATATATTATATATGTCTTGGTGCCAATGATGTCATTGATTGATTCCTGCTGTGGGACACTCCTGTGGTGTTTCTTGCCCTGTAGGGGGTATACATGCCTCTGAAAGTCTGGGAGTGAAAGGATATTGATGTTATTAAGGAGCATACCCCACCTGTGGAACATTGGGGGTTTATTAGAAAAAAAGCTCCCTCCTGCGACTTGGAGGTATAGTAGATACCCGCAGGGTATTGGAGTACCATAGGGGATTTCCCTAGCAGCAACTATAGGTCGGGCCCATCTGGCTGCATCAGGCCAGGTCCCCTGGTAGGTAACAGGCTGATTGTCATATGTTATTGTGAACTGTCACCGTAGCAAAAGGGTTCATGAAATTTCGTGGATATCCTTGTTAAATTATTGATAGTGACAATCAGAGTGCTCACACAGGGTACTACTGACCATCTCCATGCTAGCCATATGTGAAATATGATGGTTATGTAAATATTTTTGGGCTATTGCTATATACTTATACAGACCAGTGACTCTTCTTTTGAAATATTACATGCATATTTGGAGAGATTTATCTTGATCCTTACCCACCCCTCCCCCAATCCGTGGGAGTCACAATTGTATCTCTCTACCCTGCTGTGCCGTTGTTGTTTGTTAATGTGTTTTTTATTCTTTTCAAAATAAATAAATAAAGTATTTTTAAATAAGTTTGGCATCATACATTCCTGTTTAGGGATAAGTGGTGATATCGGCTGATAGGATGCGAACCTGGACATATTAGCGCAAAAAATGTGGAAAGTGTGGTTATATGGGTTCTGTGGAACAAGGCCTGAAACGTTGTCCCCAGCTGGTCAATTAAGAAGGGTGCTTGCAACCGTCCTCGTCCTAGGGTCCAGGAGTCCAGGTACCCCGACTGTGCATGGCCCCCGGACCAGATTCCCGCTGTCGGCACCGGCGGGCTACAACCCTGCCCCAGTTCACTTAAGGTCTCCCGCGACCGGATCTCCGTTGCCTATGGTCCTGCTGCCATCTGCCACCTATTTCAGTAGTCCAGGGGCCCCAACCCTTGACTCCACTGCACTTGCACAATCCTCCACTGTCAACTGTCAGCCCTTGACTACCGTGTCACTGTTCTCTTCTCTTTTGTTCCCGCCCCCTGACATCTCAGGACCCCTAAGTGGGTGCTCCCATCCGCCTGGTCCCGCCCACTGGTGTGTCCCTATTGTCATGAGGGGGTGGCTAGGTTTTAATGGCTCTGTGTTGTACTTGGGTGTGGGTTTTTGGTGTTGTAATCAAGGAGGGTGGACTACTTCTGTGACTACCTGGTTTTGCAGGGCGTCACACTCCACCACCCCCTGAAACGGGCACGGTAATTGGCAAGCCACAGGCGCTGCTTCTTCTGGAGGTACCTGGCCTTCGCCTGCGCCCGCCGTGCCTCCTGCTGCTCCTGCTCCCGGGCCAGCTGGGTAATGATGGCCTGCCACCCCCCGCGGGTGTCCTCCTCAACACGGGCCCACTCCCAGGTGACAATCGCTGACTTCCCGCTACCTGGTTCAGGGTAGCTCGCTGCCGGGTCCCCGACAGCAACTGGGCACAGTACCTGGGGATGATCGTCAGCGCTGACGTCGGCCTCCTCCGCGGCTCCCGATGACGTCGTAGCCTGGGCTGTCGTCACTGGATCAGGTGGTGCAACTTGATCCTTCATCGGGAGAAGGTGATGCGGCCGGGTCTTATCTGGCCGGGGATGCTTGTACCGCTGGATCCTTCTTCTCCAGAGAAGGTGATGTGACCGCTTCAGGTCTCGCTGGCTCTGGCAGTTACGCGGCCTGGTCGAGGATGTATCCCGGGGTATGGGTTGGTGCAGCCTGGACAAGCAGAGCTCCGCTTTCTTGGGCCCGCATGGCTGCCACCACTCCCATCATCTCCTCCTTCCACTCCTCAATGCGCTGTAGATGTTCCACACGCAGGGTCCAGCACAGCCGTTGGACCTCTGCCTCTAGCCTCTCTGCCGTCCAGGTCGGGTGATCCGATGCGCTGGCACAATCCCCTGGAGCGGACATGGTGCTGCTAGATACAGTCCTGGAGGCATTCTGTGGCAGGGCCTCCGGGCTCCCTGCTTCCGGTTTTGTTTTACATTCTGGACACTCCCTGGGGGCAGGGCTTTCTGTAATGATTCAGGGACCAAGGAGGATCAAAAAATGTGGAATCCCAAAAAGGTAACAGAGTGGCTGGAAACTTAACGGACTGCAGACCTAATCCTGACACACAACTAACAGTAGCCATGGGGCGTGCCTACGATGACCTGGACGCCTCGATAAAGTCGGAGAACTAAATAATCTCACAGATAGAAATATAAGAAAGCTAATCTGCCTCAGAGTAGTCTCCAAACATAGATAGATAGCCCCCCACATGTAAAGGCTATGGTGATATAGAAAAATACAATACAAAGCCAGAAAAAACAGATTCAGCAAAGGTGAAACTATCTTTATAGGAAAGGATAGGAAAGAGCAACTGTCTGGAGCCTTAAAACCCTAATATATACCAGCACTTCTGATATGGAAAAATCCAGAGGTCACACAACCTCTCCCCCACTGTGCCAGCACTGAATTAATACCAAGCATGACAAACACAAACCTTGCAGAATCATGGAGCTAAGTATACAAACACTCCCAGCAGGGAATGATCCCATTCCACCACGAACTCCACACAGACAAAATAGGAATCATGCATTAGTATCAAAGCAGAGAAAGCAACAAGTAAGTGGAAAACAAACAGCAGAGGTACAAAAACCACTTATCTCAGAGGAGTTCTGCAAGTGAGCAGAGCTGGTTACAGAATGTCCTAAACACACAGGAGCAACTGACCACCGGCATGTAACCAGAGAAAACTACTCAGTTAAATAGCCCAATCTGACCCTGATTGCCAGTCCTCCACAGGTATGTAGCTTTCGCTCCACACATCAACTGCATCGCCAGCACTGACCACAAGAGGGAGCGCCAAACTGGAAAACATATTCACAACAGCTTTCTTTTTGCACCTTTCTCACTACTGTGGCGCAGTTACTTTTTATATCAAAATGGCGGCGTTTTTTCAAGCAATAAAGCACAGTTTATATAACACAATCTTTAAGGCACATGTCACCCGGTTTGACCGGGTCCAGTTCAATCCTGTTCGTGACGCCACAAAAAGCTGTGTCACCCAGGGTTATGGAGTACTCGATCCCGGGCGGTGTATAACTGGGGAATGTCACTTTTGTTACCTTTGCTCTGTCCCGTACCCTGGGTGCTTTTTGAAAAGGGGAATATTTACAGTGAATTAGAATAATGTTCACACGTGACGCCACTTGCAGTGTTGCGGCTATGTAGATGGAGCTGCCGCTGCACAATGTTCTGTACTGCGGCTGGTGTTAATGGCAGCCTGGATGTTAGGCCCACCGCAAGCAGGGCCGGGCCCCAGAGGGTAGGTTATATGATGGGTGTCGGAAGAAGGTAGACCACACAAGAGGATTTCAGTGCAACTGGTTCTTTACTCACTTTCTGGTGGTAACTGGTCACTTGAGGCCGGCTGGTTTCACCTTCAGGTCCCCTTAGTCCCAGTGCCGGTTTAGTAACCTGGTGCCTTCTTTCCCTGCACCTGTCTTTTGGTTTGTTGGGTCCCCGTGGCGTAGAGCAACTAGGGGTCCCCTCCTGGTTGTTTTCTATAGCAGTCCATATGACGGTAGCGTGAACCCTATGGGGTTGGAGTCTCTGGTCCTGTCCCCGGTTCTCCTGTTGCTACTGAGTCCCGAACTTCAAGGTCAGTGAGGTCCTTGATGGTCCCCTCACTGCGCAGGTGTTATCAGGTCACTGTTCACTCCGGTCAGCACGTCTGCTCACTTTCACTGTCAAACTCCTTATCCTCCACTGTCTGACTGTCCACTGTCTGCCCCTCCCACCTGGTTGTCTAGTAGACTGGATTGGCTCCACCTCTAGGCGGCCATCCATTGGTCCAACGCTAGCCTTGTACCATTCTATGGGGGAATGTTAGGGAAGAATAGGGATTAACTGGAGTGTTGGTTGTTACTGGGGATGCAGTACCTTGTAGCTCCTTGATAGCTTTAGGGGCGCTATAGAACCAACCCCTTAGGATAGGCTGTGAGCAGCAGCCATTCCAAGACCATGCTGCGCTCTGTGAGACCCATCAACTGTGATGAGCGGTGACGTCAGAAGCGCAAAAAATGTTTCTATTCATTGGCTGAATGACATTTAAAAACAAATGTTCACAAAAAATAAAGCTTATGTGTGCCGCCCCTGCAGTGGTCGAACCGCTCGGATCCAGGGGTGATTACTTGTGGCTCGAGGGTCTCCGGACCCGGGAGCTAGGGGCCACACTCAAATGAAGAAGGGGGTATTTACAGGGGAGATATATAGTTCGTGATGCTACCCGTGGTGTGCGGTGATAGGGAGCACTGCCGCTGCCGTTGGGAGTACTCAGGGTGATGGACTGGGGCAGCTAGATGACGTAACCCTCCACGGGTAGGGAAAGGCCCTTGGACTCTGGATAGTGATATGGGGAGCAGTGCAGGTTGAGCACAGGCTCGCTAGTTGTAGGGGTTAATCAGGTACTCACTCAGCAATAAAGCAGATGCTGACAACAGGGTAAACCAAGTCTCTGGGTGCCGCTGCCCTCTTGGGGGAGCTTGTCCGGGTCCCGTCCCCAGCAGCACTGCCTGGTGGTCCGTGACCTGTCTCCTGGCACAGAATTTTAGAGTGTCCTTTGTGGCCCGTTAGCTTGGAGCTTTCCGGTTCCTGCTCCCCACTATGGCTAAGTAGGAGAGCCTGCTCTCAGGAGCTCATGCTTGGGATTTCAGTGGGCCGCTTGTTTGGAAATCCCTATTCCCCTCGTTGCGCTAGTGCCCCCGATCTCTGAGCTTTGTGGGAACAGTCCATAGAGATCCTATCCTCCGCAGGTTAATTGCCGGGTCACCTGAAGCTTCTCCACGACCTAGGGTCTGTGTACCCCGACGTGCCTTCGGTCCCGGACTGGTGATTGGGCTCAGGCTGCTGACCGTCCTCCAAGACAGGTCCCAAGCACCCAGCCTCAATCCCCTGCGACCGGGGGTTCATCTCCTCTAGGTCCAGACCACCGTCTGTGACCTAGTCTGCTTCTCCCCTGGGAGCTACAACTCCCAGCTTCCTCTGAGCTCCTCACAGCTCGAGGGCTACTACTAGACTCACTTGACACCTCCCACGTCCCTGCCTGACCCCTAGGTGGGCGGCCCTATTCCAGCTTAAGCAGCCCACTGTTGTGCCTGACAGGTGTGGTGCAAGGTGTATCTAGGATTTGTGAATGCTGGTGGAGACAGTACTGCAGGATGGAGACCCAGAACCATGGGGGTTTGAATCCTGCACTGAAGACAAAGAGTGTGCAGTACCCTGTGACGACCTGAATAGTCCAGGGCGTCACATATGCAATATAGAACACAATTTAAAAATAGCTTAAACAGTGCTAAAGTAGTACTATACATTGCAGTCGTGAAAAAAATTATTTCAAAGTAGAGCTATATGTGGAGTATGTGACATCTGTCTAATTTCTTACTGATTTTGAGTGGTTTTTGCTGAATTACTGAGTTTATTTAGATAATTTAAGAAATATGCCCTCAGGAAATGTTGTGATGTTGCACCTGGAAATAAAGAACTAATTCACGTGCTTGATACTACATGATCTGGAACATGGCATTTTATTTTTTACGAGTCCTTTCCTATTCTCTTTTCATGTCAGCTCCTATCATATAGGATTATGAGATTTTGCTTGTAAAGAATTTTTTCCTTATCCTCAACTGTCTGAATAATCCATTGGCTTGTCATATTACCCATACACATTAAAATGTAATTTTGACGTGACTGTTCAATGCCAGTTCTGGCGGTAGACTAGGAATTTAAATTAGTTCTACACAGTCTTTTTTTTGTCAAAGCAATACAGTAGAACAAACTGGTTAAACTCTTTATTTCATGTTTGATAGAAACAGTGAAAGATGATGTAATGACCAAATGCACTCAAGTAATCAGAACAGTAACAAGACACTTTGGGGGAGGCAGTGTTAGATACAGTCCTAACAATATTTTACTAAGGCCCCATTCACACATCAGTGATTCTGGTACATATGTGACAGTTTTTATACATACCAGAATCACAGACATACTCAGACCCATTAAAATCAATGGGTGTGTGTGTGTGGCGCCCCTGTGACCTCAGGCGCCACAGGGCATTGCACCCACTTAAGGTGTAATGTCTTCCTGAACACCAAGGGACCGGCACGGTATAAAAAAGCCTGACCAAATTGCCCACCCCTGTCCAAGCCCAGGGGTGGAGTTAGGTGGAGGAGAGTAGGACTAGGAGTTGAGAGTTGGAGGTCGAGCAGTGAGGAGCTCTCCTGGCAACCTCTGTTGACTGTGAGGAGGAAAGTGACCGGTTGGCAGAGGAAGTCAGACATGACTCCCGGAATCGTGTGTGCCAGATGCAGAAACTTAGACCAGGGAGAAGTTCCAAACCCCTGGTAAATCTGCAAACGGGAAGAGGACAGAATGGAGTCTTTCCCACCTGAAGCCTTAGACCTAGCTGCAAGAGAGTGAACCTGGGTAGACAAGTGAGGAAGCCTGCCCCAGAGAGGTTCCATGCTGTAGGTGTGCAGGCCAGTACTAAGAACAGTGCAGGAAAGCGTCCCCCCAAGAACCACAGGTCACAGGGACGAAATTACTAGAACACAAAGCGGGAAGAGTCTGCAGGGGAGAATACCGGTGTTGGAACCCGAGGAGAGAGGGATCCTGAGGCGCACTTTGGTGAAGACCAGCCGCCGGGGCCCACCAACACTCCCAGTGAGTAAAAAGACTTTTAAACAACTTCCCTATGTTGTCCCAGTGACTTTGTGCACACACTTACTGTATTTGCACGTACCGGAGACACGTACACACGGAGACCCATGTTGTTCTATGGTAGATGGCACACACACGTAAAATCGCACGGAACGTGTGTCCGTGAGGTAAGTACGTGTGTGTGCTTTTCTACACGGACAACATGTCAGTTTTTGGCCGGCAGCACGCAGGCACGGACCCACTTTAGTCTATGGGTCCGTGCCTGCACGTACCGCACACGGAGTATGTCCGTGTTCAGCACGTTTCGTGCGTGTGCGTTTTTACACTAGCGATCTTATTATTTTTTTTTTTAATTAAATTCCGTATACTCACCTTTTTTTCTGCTGTTCTCAGTCATACTTACATTGGCGCTCGGTTTTTTTTTTCCCTAGCCTCATACCGCTCCCCGATCACCAGCGCGGCGAGGAACAGCTGTGCAGAGAATACGCGGCAACAATTACTTTGAATATGCCGGCCGCTCATTAATCAATCTCGTATTCCCTGCTTTCCCCACCCACAGACGCCCGTGATTGGTTGCAGTCAGACACGCCCCCCACGCTGAGTGACAGCTGTCTCACTGCACCCAATCACAGCAGCCAGTGGGCGTGTCTATACTGTGCAGTAAAATAAATAAATAAATAATTTAAAAAACCGGCGTGCGGTCCCCCCCCATTTTAATACTAGCCAGATAAAGCCATACGGCTGAAGGCTGGTATTCTCAGGATGGGGAGCCCCACGTTATGGGGAGCCCCCCAGCCTGACAATATCAGTCAGCAGCCGCCCAGAATTGCCGCATACATTATATGCGACAGTTCTGGGACTGTACCCGGCTCTTCCCGATTTGCCCTGGTGCGTTGGCAAATCGGGGTAATAAGGAGTTTTTGACAGCCCATAGCTGCCAATAAGTCCTAGATTAATCATGTCAGGCGTCTCCCCGAGATACCTTCCATGATTAATCTGTAAATTACAGTAAATAAACACACACACACCCGAAAAAATCCTTTATTAGAAATAAAAAACACAAACATATACCCTGGTTCACCACTTTAATATGCCCGGAAAAGCCCTCCATGTCCGGCGTAATCCAGGATGCTCCAGCGTTGCATCCAGCTCTGCTGCATGGAGGTGACTGGAGCTGCAGAAGACACCGCCGCTCCTGTCACCTTCACGCAGCAATTGACAGGTCAATTGTTTTTGCCATTTGGGTTTTGCACTGCAAAGCTGAGTTTTTGACCAAAGTTCTGCAACAAAAAGGCTGCAGTTTGAACTGCATAGTGCGGACAAGAAACCTAAATTCCCATAGACTTTGATTGAAAAGCAGAACACAACCATTGTCCATTAAACGCTGCAGTTGAAAAAGCAGCAAAAAAGCAGGTAAAAAGCAGGTAAAAAGCAACGTGCGGACATAGCCTTAGAGTGAACACGTGCAAGATGGAATGACATTTTTAGTGATACCATTTTTTTTCTATACCCTTTTTGATCTTTGTTTTGAATATTTGTGGCTCATTTATTTTTTTTTTTTAAATGGCATTCATCGTATGAGTTATGGTACAGTTTTATAGCTTGGGTAGTGATAAGTGATAACAAACATGAACTTTTTTGTTTATTTTAGTTTATGTCTAAAACAGCATTTTTAATGGTTAAAAAAGAAGTCATGCTTTATTTTGAATTTTTTTACATTTTATCTTCTTCTTGTAAGTAATATTGTCTTACAATTAGCATCATATAGTAATTTTGGCCAACATCTTGTAATAGTGTTGCCATCCTGGTACTCATCTTGTAGTAATGTCCCCCCCATCCTGTTCCCCTTCTTGTAGTAATGTCCTCCTTCTGGCTCCCTTCTTGTGTTAAAAGGAACCTGTCACCACTTTTTCGGCCTATAAGCTGCGGCCACGACCACCGGGCTGTTATATACAGCATTCTAACATGCTGTATATAAGAGCCCAGGCCGGGGGTATAACATAAAAAACACTTTATAATACTTCCCTAACGGTCGCGCTGTGGGCCTTATGGGCATCTCTGTTGTCCGGTGCCAGCGCCGCCTCTTTTGGCCATCTTTGTTCTCCTTCTTCTCTAGCCACGGTGTATGACGGGTCCGACATCATACACACTCGCCGGCATTCAGTTCCTGAGCAGGCGCACTTTGATCTGCCCTGAGCAGGTCAGATCAAAGTATTGTAGTGCGCCTGCGCAGGACCGCTGAGTGTGTATGACGTAGCCGCGTCATGCACCCAGGATTCAGAAAGAGGACGAAGCTGGCCGAAAAAGGAGGCGCCGGCACCGGACAATGGAGACGCCAATAAGTCCCACAGCGCGACCGTTAGGTAAGTATTATAAAGTGTTTTTAATGTTATACCCCCGGCCTAGGCTCTTATATACAGCATGTTAGAATGGTGTATATAAGAGCCCAGTGGTGGTGGCCGCAGCTTATAAGCCAAAAAAGTGGTGACAGGTTCCTTTTAATATGCCCCATTCTTGTAGTAATGTGAACATCATGTTCCCCTTTTTATAGTAATGTCCCTGTCATGGTTCCCTTCTTGTAATATTGTTCCCTATCCTGGTCCCCTTCTTGTAGTTATGTGCCCAATCCTGGTCCTCATCTTGTAGTAATGCCCCATTCTAGTCCCAGTGAAGTAATGTGCCCATCCTGGTCTTGTTCTTGTACTAATGTACCCATGCTGGTGTCGCGGGCAGAGGAGGGGACGCCGCGCTCTCACACTGCTGCTCGGGTCCGGCTGCCGCGGCTGCTGCGGCCTGCTGCTGCTCGGTGGCTCGAGCGATGAGCCGGATCCCGGGGACTCTAGCGGCGCTCCTCGCCCGTGAGTGAAAGGGGGGTTGTTGGGTGTGGATTGTTTATTGTCCGTGACGCCACCCACGGTTGTGGTGATTTGTTAGCACCACCGCTGCTCTTGTGTGGGGATCCCGGGAAGGATGGTATGGAGCAGCCAGTTGTTGTGTTGCCCCTCCGTGGGTAGGGGTTGGTGATCCCGGGGCCCAGTGATGGGGTTGTTGGATGGTGGACAGGCGGGCTATGGGCCTGTGGAGGTGCAGGGGCGCAGGGGCAGCGCTGTGCCGCACGGCACGGTGGTACTCACTCAGCCAGAAATCAGGACACAGTTCTTAGTAAAACACTCGGCTGGATGGACGGGTACCCACAGACGGCTGCAGTTGTTTCTCCCCTGACCCAGTTTGGTGGTGTAAGTCCTTTCTTCCACTCCCGTACACCCTTCTCCTGCACTCCGGCTTCCAGCTGGCTCCCTGACTCTGTACCGGGGGGCCACTGCCCAGCCCCGGCTACCTGCGGTTCCACCAGCTGTCTCCCCGGCTCCCTGCAGACGGCACCTAGCATCTGCCGGACTCTCTGTACGAGGCCCTAGGCTCCAACCTAGGCCCCTGGCTATGTCTGCCTCTCTGCAGACCTTCTCTCTTCCTCTCCTAGGACTTGACTGGTTCTTCCCGCCTCCAGGGCTGTGTACTCCTCGGTGGGCGGAGCCAATCGCCTGGCCCACCCCCTGGTGTGAACATCAGCCCCTGGAGGAAGGCAACAAGGATTTTAGTAGCTTTGGTGTTCCTAACTGGGATGTAGGGTGTAGTGGTGTGACGACCTGTGACCCCTGGCTTGCCCAGGGCGTCACATTCCCCCTTAGCAAAATGCAGACCGTCCGCGGGCTGCCCGTCCAACACCGGTTTTATTTTCTGTAAAAGTATAAAAGTAAACGGTAACATTTTAATGCATAACATCATCCCACAACGGGAGGCACATTTCTTAAACGTTACTAAACGGTTTTACGGGTACGGTTTCCGCTCTCTCCCACCCAAGCAACCTGGCCCTGATGCTGCCCCTAAAGCCCAGGCAGCACCCCTTGACCCAAGTCCAGCACAAGTTACCCGAGCGGGATCTGTCCTTCCCCTCCAGAGGGTAGCCACCGGTTCCTGTGGTGGCTGGGCCCTAGCCTGCTCTGCTGAGGGCCCTCCCTCCAACCTGCCTCTCCGGAGGCGGCAACTGCGGAAAACGGTACGGTAAAACAACTTATTTACAAGCCACTTAACGTTTGTGGTTGCCCTGCAAGTTCACGGGCTTGTCCATGGATAGTTCCCATGCTAACTTTTTAAACGGTCCCCACGGGGACAACGGTGCCGGCTCCGGCCGGTTCAATCACTGTTAATCAGGTTAAACTTCGGTTATTATTTTGCTTAGCATTTTCAAAACTTGCAAACTTTTTCAACAAACACAAAGGTGGTCCCAACGGGGACTGGACAACGGTGCTCCGCTGCCCTATTCCGGGCTTTCAGCTTCATCCGAGGGAGGGGGTGCAGGACTCACTCTGCTCTCCTGCCTGCCCCGCAGTTTGGCATCTAGGGCGAACCACCCCCTCTCTCCGCAGTGCTGGGTATACTGTACTATGTCCCCCGGCATCAGGTTACGGCCGGGGTGCTCTTCGGGCAGGTGGGCATTCACATCCCGCCGGGCTACAAACACTTCGGCCTCCAGGCCCGGTTCATATATAAACCCGTAGCCCCGGCAGACATCAAACCGCCTCACCTGCCCCTCGTACAGCGGGCCCCGGACACGGAATGTTGCTTGCCGGAGGTTCTCTTTTTCCCTAATGGCTCAAGCCACCAGCTCCGCCTTCTTCCTCTCCCGCTCACCGATCTCCAGGCCCAGCGGTATCGGCTCCCTGTCCCAATACGGTGCTGCTGCGAGCTCCGGCGCACGGATCAGGCCCCGCGGGACATCCTGGACGTTGCCCACTGTCAGGGCTCTGGGCGGCAGATCCCGCGGTGTCTTGGCCTTGGGCGCCGCCTTACAGCGACAACCCGGCGCCACCTCAGCCGAGGTGTGGGGGATGGGCACAGGGGCTTTCCGCGGTTGGGCCTTCGGTTCGGAACGGGTCACCAGCTCCGGCTCGGGGAACTTCTCAGGGACTGCCTCCGGTGCAGACTTCGGGGCCTTCCATGGCAGCACCTCCGACTTGCCACGGGCTCTGGCTGCAGGTCGGTCCGCGAGGGCGGACGGGCTGGGTATCGCTACCGGTTGCGGTGGTAGCGGGCCTAGTGGCGGGGTCACGGCCTCCGGGACGGGTGGCGAAGGAGGCAGCGGAGGGAGAGGGTTTGGACCGGGTCCCTCAGCCGCAGCGACCGGTCCCTCGGGGACATAGGGGCGTGGGTCACTCACCCTCCCTTCCTCCGCCTCCTCCTCGCGTCTCCGCACGGTGGCTATAACGTCCGCCATGTTGGTCTCCCACTCCTCCATGAGGAGCTGCATCTTGACCTGCAGCCTCAGGTAGAGCTGCGCGGTACGGATTTCCACCCACGCCGCGGTTCCCGGCGCGGGGGCTACGGTGCTTCGGGACGGCATCCACATTCTGCTGGCAACTCCTTCCAGGAACAGGGTGACTGCAGAGTCCTGGCGTCCCTGCTTTTATAGCTGCGGTTACATGCAGCCAGCCGCCATCGCGTCCCCCTTAGCTTCTTTCCGGCCCCTCCTTTATTGGGGCGGAGTTTTGGCCTTCGCGCCTCTGCTACTCGAGAAGACGCTCGAGCGGGAACTTTTCGCGCCAAAGATGGCGACTTCTGGAAATTTTCAGCCGGATACCTCCGGCGGTCACAAGGCGCACCTCTACCCAACGGCAGAGCGGTAAGATCCTGTTCGTGATGCCAAGTTGTCGCGGGCGGAGGAGGGGACGCCGCGCTCTCCCACTGCTGCTCGGGTCCGGCTGCCGCGGCTGCTGCGGCCTGCTGCTGCTCGGTGCCTCGAGCGATGTGGCGGATCCCGGGGACTCTAGCGGCGCTCCTCGCCCGTGAGTGAAAGGGGGGTTGTTGGGTGTGGGGATTGTTTATTGTCCGTGACGCCACCCACGGTTGTGGTGATTTGTTAGCACCACCGCTGCTCTTGTGTGGGGATCCCGGGAAGGATGGTATGGAGCAGCCAGTTGTTGTGTTGCCCCTCCGTGGGTAGGGGTTGGTGATCCCGGGGCCCAGTGATGGGGTTGTTGGATGGTGGACAGGCGGGCTATGGGCCTGTGGAGGTGCAGGGGCGCAGGGGCAGCGCTGTGCCGCACGGCACGGTGGTACTCACTCAGCCAGAAATCATGACACAGTTCTTAGTAAAACACTCGGCTGGATGGACGGGTACCCACAGATGGCTGCAGTTGTTTCTCCCCTGACCCAGTTTGGTGGTGTAAGTCCTTTCTTCCACTCCCGTACACCCTTCTCCTGCACTCCGGCTTCCAGCTGGCTCCCCGACTCTGTACCGGGGGGCCACTGCCCAGCCCCGGCTACCTGCGGTTCCACCAGCTGTCTCCCCGGCTCCCTGCAGACGGCACCTAGCGTCTGCCGGACTCTCTGTACGAGGCCCTAGGCTCCAACCTAGGCCCCTGGCTATGTCTGCCTCTCTGCAGACCTCTCTTCCTCTCCTAGGACTTGACTGGTTCTTCCCGCCTCCAGGGCTGTGTACTCCTCGGTGGGCGGAGCCAACCGCCTGGCCCACCCCCTGGTGTGAACATCAGCCCCTGGAGGAAGGCAACAAGGATTTTAGTAGCTTTGGTGTTCCTAACTGGGATGTAGGGTGTGGTAGTGTGACGACCTGTGACCCCTGGCTTGCCCAGGGCGTCACATTGGTGTCACATGGAGTTTTACACAAAGTTTCCCAGCTGTCATAGTGGCGTTGGGCTCTATTTCTGTGGTCTTCAACACACTCCTGTTCCGTCCCTCCCTGAGGGGAGGGGAAGATGGAGTGAGCTCAGGACTGGTCAGGAGCAGAGCCAGGAAGGAGACTCAGGCCTCTCCAACATAAGGAGTATCCCTGAAGTTAGGGATAGCATAGCCCCCTAGCTTGAGGTTCAGCTTAGGAGCCCCAATTCCCCACTATGCCGTAGTCATCGTGACCCCTGGTCCCCTTCTTGAATTAAGGTGCCCCATGCTGGTCTCCTTCTTGTAGTAATGTACCCATCCTTGTCCCCCTCTTGTAGTAATGTCCTCAACCTAGTCCCCTTCTAAGAATTTGCCCATCCTGCTCTTCTCCTTGTAGTAATCTGCCCCATCCTGGTCCTCATGTTGTAGTGATGCCCCATCCTGGTCCCCTTCTCGAAGTAATGTGCCCATCCTTGTCCCCTTCTTGTAGTAATATGCCATCCTTGTCTCATTGTAGTTTTGCACCATCCTTGTGGTAATGCCAAAATGGCTAGTAGGCATGGCAATACAACCTGCAACAGAAGTACAGGAGACTATGATGACACTTTAAATTCAATGTTGAAAACACTCTAAATTCATGACTCTCACAGTGGTAAATGTTCTGCAGGCAGTGCGAGGCCTAGGAAAAATAGCAAGGAGGCATGGCAATACAGCCAGCAACAGAAGTACAAGAGACACTATGATTCCAATTTAAGTTCAATGTTGAAAACACTCCTAATTGATGACTCTCACAGTGGTAAACGTTCTGCAGGCAGTGTGAGACCTAGCCATAATGGCCAGGAGGCATATCAATACAGCAACATATAGCAACAGAAGTACAGGAGACTCTATGATTCCAGTTTTTAATGAATTTTAAAATCTCTGAAATTGGTAAAGGTTCGCAGACAGTGCGAGGCCTAGCCAAAATGACTATGAGGCATGAGTACTGAGCGATGGTCTTCGCCATGAGGTTGCAGAATGTCTCATTGTCCATAAGCCTAAGCACCAACATGTGCATGGAAAGCAGTCTAAAAAAGTGGCCATTTCATTTTTTGGCCTGTGAGTGGGTGGCTTTGTATTACCACTTGCATTTCAAGGCCTGGAGTAGACACAGGTGGATGTTGCGCTCAGACAACGAAGTGTACATGGTTCTTGATGGTGTTTGCAAATGTGCAAAGGCAGTTTCGGGGCTGGTAGCATCCGCATCCTGGAGAGGGGATTTACCAGCACGCACCACAGGGGACTAGACAGTGGGGTCACCCACAGACAATGATTGTGGACCAAGGTGTTAGTCCCACTTAGTAGACCAAGAGACATGATAATACCGCCAACAACAGATGTACAGGAGACACTATAATTCCAGTTTTGTACTAATTTTGAAAACACTCTTAGGAATTCATGACTCTCAAAGTGGTAAATGATCTGCAGGCAGTGCAAGGCCCAGCCAAAATGGGCAAGAGGCATGGTGTCATGCTAGGTACGGGGAACTACCAAGCGCATGGCAAAAGGGAAAGGAAGAGAAACCCTGCGTCTATGGAGAGGGAAGAAGGTGACCGCTAACCAAACCTACTGCTGGGCCTTGGGGTCCCTCACCACCCTAGAACCGTTCCGCACCTATGTATCGAGCCAGATACCTGACCCTTCATATCCCTAATGCTGGGCCCTAAATAGGGATAAGCAATTTGTCAACCCCACTAAATAACCAGAGAAGACACAACGGGGAAACTCATGAAATACTTAAAATTAGATGACTCAAGTAGGAGTTCAGCAGAGCTTTCAGCAACAATACCACAGAGGAATACAAACCACCTACTTGCACCCTCTTGAAGTAACTGTTAAATATCACCAGCACAATCCCAATAAGGAAGTTAAACACCAAGAGAATACTGAAAATCAACAGCTGGGTGGAAGTCGAGCTCCTGCTGTGTCCAAAAGGGAGAGAGTTGAATCCAGCAGGAAAGCTACCTATACCAATGAATACTGACAGCAGGAACAAAGGAAAGCCAGAGAGCATTCTGCACAGCCAAACGCTGTGACCTTCGATGGCCAGAAACCACTTGACTGTCTGTCACACATGACACACCTGTAACACATGGCAATAGAGCCAGCAACAGAAGTACAGGAGGCACTCTGGTTCCAGTTGAAGTAGTGTTGAGGAGAGCCATAAGATTAAATACTTAATTAACCTCTTGACAAGGGATTGTGGGAAATATGTCGATTTGCCTTACATAATTCAGGGTTCAGATCATACACATGACACAGATATAAAGATGGCCGTCATTTCCTGTTATCCACACCTTGCTTGGAATGCAAAGAATGTCCAGATGAAAGAAGACCACCATATAAGGGAAGACAGACCAAACCATCAGCATGGATGCACCAGATGACGTCCCTCCCATCATCATGGTTTCATCCACTGAAGTCAGACGCACCCATCAACAGCAACATGGATCTCCCCATTGGCTAGCTCATGAACTGTCCCACTAAATGTGCATATCTGAACTTGTGTACGCCCCTAGCCTATATCAAGAGGACGCATGAGTCTCCTCTGTCTGTTTGGTGCCATTTTCTACTGTGACCAAGAAGACATTACACATCCGACTGTGTCTGGTGTGGATTCTTTTATGCATGCACTTGGCCCATATCAATTCGGCCAGGCAGTAGGCAACTAGTGATCTCTGGTTATGAGTTCACCCTAACATTATTGGTGCCCAACGTGGGGCCAATAGACGGAGACACCTGAAATCCTGATGAACCGGCAACTGGAATGGCATGACGTGCTGGACACCCCAGGAAATTGATCACTTCCGAACGAGAGTACGGTAGGTCTGCTGATTTTTCATAATCTGTAGTCTTCCCGTGGTCTCGGTGGGGTGTGTGGCACTGATTGCCTGACTGTGTCCGGTTTGTTGGGGTATCTGTTGACGGGCAGACGGGTCTCACGGCTATTGGCCATATTAATCTCGGAAGAACCTTCACATATTCAGTTGCCTGCTGCCTGTTGTGTATTTGTGAAGAGAGCATGTGGGTTTGTGAGTGGTGTCTGTAAAACGTGTAAAGTATATGGTTTGTGGTTGCCTGTGATACGGTTTGTGGTTTTTGTAGTGCCAAGCTCAGATTGAGTGCAGAGCTTTTTGTAGTGCCAAGCTCACTGAGTGCAGAGCCAGATGTAAGTGCCAAGCTCAGATTGAGTGCAGAGCTTTTTGTAGTGCCAAGCTCACTGAGTGCAGAGCCAGATGTAAGTGCCAAGATCAGCTAGACTTAAGTGCAGAGCCATATGTAAGGGCCCAGCTTTAGCTAGACTGAGTGCAGAGCCTTACGTTATACATAAATCTAACCTTTTTAAAGTGTTTTCCTGCAGTGAATCGGCTGGTATAGACACCTTGTAGTCAGGGGTGATACTAGGTGGTTTTTTGTTAGGCTAGTTATAAGTCCTCCAAGAGAGGCGAATTGGCCGGTATAGACACCTTGTAGTCAGGGGTGATACTAGGTATTTTTTGTATATTACGGAATGCAGAAATCAGACAGGAACCACGTGGCAGTATAAGGAAGGATTTGGAAGTGTGTGCTGCAAACTGCAGGTTTTCTTTAGTGTTTCAGTTATTTGTCATCTCCCCCGTCTTTTTGTTTGTCTGTTTTTATCTGGTATGCATAGAGAAAGATTGCTTGTTTGGTGTTGTTTATCTTGAGAGAAAGATGGAAAAATTGATGAAGCGGTGTCTAGTTGTGCCGGAAAGATCCGGATGAAAGTGGACTGTGTTGAGATGTGGGGACTCTAGGCTGCAATCCTGTGATAAACCATGTGCTAATCATGGAGGCAGACATTTTAGGTAAGATTTTAAAATGGTGGACGAAGCACATGGCTACAGCATGATTGAGACAAAGAAAAGGAAGTGAGTCAGGGGTTTGTGTGAAGAAGACCATGTGCTCTGTAAATGTTTGAGCAATGGATTGGATGGAGTACTATATACTTAGACAGAAAAATAAGTGTTTTTATCTATAATTAGACTTAGATCTGGGACATATGTGTGTGTGTATAAATATATATATGTATAAGTACAGACTATAGAAAATGGGGAGACAGAGTTTGAGCAGATGTGAGGTCAGTTTTCCCTTTTCTCTGCCACATGTTCCTACAGATTTTAAAATGGTGGATGAAGCACATGGCTGAATGGAGTAGTACATACTTAGACAGGAAAAGTAGTGTTTTTAACTGTAGTTGGACCAGGACTGTGGATATGTAAATCTGTGTGTATATGTATAGAGTATGAAATATAGGCAGGAAGGATAATTGGTTGAACTTGTAAGTTTAGCAGAAGTAAAATCAGTTTCTCCCTTCCCCCTCTCATGTGGTTCAACCGCCCTTACACAAAGAAGCCATGTGCTATTCTGGCAGTGGCCATTTTGTTAGTAAATCTGTATGGAGCCCTTCAGTGGAGCTGACAAAACTGCAGCCACTGAATAACATGAAGTGATAGTAAATGTTTATAGCACTAAAAGATGGAATATTGTATGATTGGGTAGTTGTGGAAGACACTTAATATAGATCCAGTGTGCAGGTTGGATTGAGTCAGGACAGTCACAAGGAGCAATATCTTATTAAATAATATGCAATAAAATTAGAAAAAAAACCTTTAAATAACGTACCTTTGCAGTAGAGGTCATGATAAAGAAGTAAATAATAAATATTTCCGTTATGGATCTGATAGATTTATCCTAAGAGTTGCATGTTTTAAAAAATAAAAATAAACAAATAAATCAACAGAAGAAGGGAAATGTGACTAGTCTCCTGCAGCTGAGGAAGCCTCTTTCCATCTGGTTTTGGGGGGAGGAGCAATCTTAAAAACTTGTGGAACAGGGTTTTTTTGTCTCCCTTTGGAATCTATTGTGAGAGCAGCCCAAAAGAAAAAAAAATAGGGGCTTCCTGCATTTAATTCATTGCAAATTATATTGGAAAAAGGTCATTGACAGTAGTTTTATTTTACTAATTTTATCCCAAAGAAATAAAAGTCAACTGTGGACATATTTAGATTCATTGATAGCTTTTCAAGCATAGAAGTCTGTTAGATAATTTTTCTATGGCAAATCAACATTTTGTTTTCCCACATGGCCAGTTTATTTGTTCTAGATTCTTTTATCCCTTCAAGTTATAGGACAGTATCACAGAGATGCTGATAATGTCCTCAATGATTCAAAAATAAACGCCCCTACATCCAATATCCAAAGGTGTGCTACGTTATTATAGATAATAATAATAATAATAATAATATAATAATTTATTAATATATTTATTAATAATTACAATAATTTGATTTAAGGAATGTGGATTATTTATGGAATTCTGTGTTTTATATTTAATGTATTGAATAATCTGGTTTCTTTTTATAGAAAGAATGATTGCAATGCAGATTTCTGTGGTCCAAGCAAAGGTTATAAAAGCCATTGAAAGGGTTTTCCATTATTAAGTTACAGATAAAAACAATATTTCTGGTGTTCCTGATTAGGTACAATCTATACAATGTGACTTTTCTGCCTAAATGTAGAGCTCCGGGGCCACACATATTTTGAATCTAATTATGTTTTGGATAATACATTCAAAAAGGGGGGGAAGATGATGTGGAAAGTCACACGTATTATTTAAGGTTTTAATTTGTTCATCGATTGAGTTTTTCTATTAAGTGTTCTTTATATTTTTATCTGTAAGGAGGATACAGCAGACATACATATATCTCATGATTGCTCTGATGTAACAAGAATCGTCAGGTTTTGAACATGTCTCAGATGAGGCCATTGCTAATGCAGATTTTGAGTTTTTCCGTAGATGGATCCAGATACCAAGATGCTGGTTGATTCTGCACTGGATATGCTGAGGTTACACAACATGAGGTAATAAAAATCAAACCACTCCCATAGGAGAACGAGTTGAAGATTTGCAATCACTGTGGTTTGTAGAGCGGAAAGGGGTAAGATAGTCAAAATGTGGATATAGGCAGCAGCCGGAGGAGATGCTCGCACAGGTGCACAACAAAGAAGCAGTGAATGGGCCTAGAGTTGAGAGTCCTTATACAAAGCAGACCAGTACCTCGGTGGCTCCTGTCACGTCGTCCGTGACATTGGTCACTCCTTGTGTTCTTAATTCCTTACAGGAACAGGCAATTCAGCAAGGAACGGAGTGTGAGACGCAGGGAGCCAGTGACTGAGGAAGGTCTGTGGATAAAGGGCGGTAAGCTTTCTCTGCCATGAGCGCTCTACTCAATAATGGCCCAGGTAACCCATGTGACAAAGGTGTTGGGATGGACAAGATATGGGCGACACCACTGCTCAGTACCCAGGTGGCGAGACACCTCCAGTCTTGTAAGACGTGTGCCTATTAAGGTAGAAAAACTGTAAAGACCTCGTAGGAACACCCCCCTCCTCCGCTCTACTGCTCCAGTGATTGCAGATTAGTCATATACATCTACCATGAGTAGGTTTATATGAGTTTTGTGCGTGTTGAGTGAATTTGTTTTCAGGCCTGCTCTGAAACATATCCAGTGTGGAAAATATTACTGCTGAAAAACTCATGGTGCTGGTGGTATGTAAAGATGGAGTTCCTAAAAAGCAGTAAAAGTACATATCCTATAGCAGAGGTCATTATAGAGGTCAGTACCTGATGAACCCGTCTGCCACTGTGAAGAGGGGAGAAATGCGTTGGGCTTCTTTCATGCTAAATGGCTGATAAATATGCGTTTATTTTATTAGCCTGAGTGTGAATTGTACAGTGGAGGGTCTGTGATTGGACGAGATCTCCTCATGACTTTACCTGGCCTTATTATTATATTGATACAGTGGGTACATGTTATACATGTGAGATATTTAATTTATTTTAGGGTTTGGTCCTTCAATTTTGCTGTATCATATTGATTTAAGCTACCAAACAGCTATGTAAAATACAGAGTGTGAATATTTAATCTTTGGGAATGAATTGGATATATATAATTGCATATTGACGCCTCTTTATCCCCTGTATCTCACGGTTTCTATATTCCCTCACTGACATTAGCAGCACGTATTAGCTTAGCAGTGTAGGGATAGGGAGGGAGAGCCGTCGGTGAGCGGGGGCGCCAATTCGCCTTATAGGGTGCCGACCTCCGCTGCGAGGTAGGGAGACTTTAGGGCTATTGCCCCAATCCCTGCCCCCTGCTTTATTGGAATATTTAATTGTGTCTATAGTCACATGGGTGTATGTTGTTTAAAATTTTAATGATTATAACATAAAAATGTAACGATCCCCAAGATAATGGTGAACGCTGCAAATCATGTAACAAATATTCCTTTTTCTTAATAATTCGATCTTTACATAAGGTATTTTTGGTTTAGCACCTACAATGTGATTATATTTCTCACAGATACTGCAGATACAGTGTAATATCCTGACCAGTGATGTATGAGCCTTATACAACTGCCTATATAGTGTGTTACATGTGTATCCTCCAATTCCAGATCCTAAATCAGTGTCAGGAGCACGTGGTCTCCAGCCAGGAGACTGGGTGATCCTAAAAAGACAAGTCAGAATGAGCCATGAGTCAGAATCAGATGGGCCGATCCAGCTTATCCCAACCACAGCAACTTCCATGAAGCTTGAGGGAAAACCCAGACAACAGCGGCTGTAAAGAGTCCATCGTACCAGCAGAATGAGGGTCACAACACACATAGTGCTGGATTATCTCACATAGAACCTTATGGAGAATTTCTAGATTGGGGATCATACATGGGAAATAACCATAAGGGAACAATGGGTACAGGAACATTACACAAATAAGGGCTCATAGTGGGAAAAACATTATCTGACTTGAACCAATCAATTATTTTAAGGGTTTAAGTGACTTTTTAAGGATAACATACACTTGTAGGTAACTGGTATTGTTTTATTTGTTGGTATTTGAAGCCATAAAAGTGCTACTCTGTGTTACTGAAGATAATCGGATCCATGTGTAAGGGAAATCTTGTTAAAGGCCTCTTGGTGGTAGATTGTGGACCCGAGACAAGAAGAGATCCATTAGTGTTGTGATACAATCATGTGTACTCAGGTAGAAAAGTCTCGAAGATGCGGACAGCACTCAGAAGTTGATTGAGATTCAGTCTTTCAGAAACAGTAACGCTAAAAGCTGCAGCATAACAGTAAGAAGCTTATTCTTACAATTGCCTTACTCTTTCTTATCGATTAATCTCAAAATCTTCGGTATTAAATAGTCTGTTCTAAGGACTGGTTCGTTACCTGTGCCTCTGTGAACTGTGTGTGCGGGATGTGATCAACTCTCTGATCAGCAGTCTGTACCAGTGGGGCAAAGGCTTAGCATTGCTTGTATAGCGGATAGAAAAATGAAAAAGTTGCAGTTAAAGCATTAGAGCTGATGTGTTAGAGGACCACGGTAGGGTCAGAAGGTTAATAAAGTATTTAGGGGGGACTGTTGAGGAGAGCCATAAGATTAAATACTTAATTAACCTCTTGACAAGGGATTGTGGGAAATATGTCGATTTGCCTTACATAATTCAGGGTTCAGATCATACACATGACACAGATATAAAGATGGCCGTCATTTCCTGTTATCCACACCTTGCTTGGAATGCAAGGAATGTCCAGATGAAAGAAGACCACCATATAAGGGAAGACAGACCAAACCATCAGCATGGATGCACCAGATGACGTCCCTCCCATCATCATGGTTTCATCCACTGAAGTCAGACGCACCCATCAACAGCAACATGGATCTCCCCATTGGCTAGCTCATGAACTGTCCCACTAAATGTGCATATCTGAACTTGTGTACGCCCCTAGCCTATATCAAGAGGACGCATGAGTCTCCTCTGTCTGTTTGGTGCCATTTTCTACTGTGACCAAGAAGAGATTACACATCCGACTGTGTCTGGTGTGGATTCTTTTATGCATGCACTTGGCCCATATCAATTCGGCCAGGCAGTAGGCAACTAGTGATCTCTGGTTATGAGTTCACCCTAACAGTAGGGCTCTAAAATTATGTATTACAGCAGCATATACAACCTTGGAAAATGAATAGTGAAGGTTGTATCATGACCATGTTGATATGGTGAATGAGGAGGACACAAAAAAAGAAGAAAACAAGGACTGTACTGTATACCTTTGTTTCTGTGGGAAGCTGTGCATGGGACTACACTGCCAAAAAAGGAACATTTCAATTGACTTTCGGACCAGCTGCTGTCATCCAATGAGGTTGAAAAGTCGGGGCAATCCATGCCTTGCTCATTTTGATAAAAGTCACCTTTCAGCATTGTTAGTTTTCAAGCAGATGCACCTATCAGTTATTATGCCCCCATCTGCACTGAAAACTCGTTCAGACAAAACACTAGTGGCAGAACAGGCTAGCACCTCCATGGCTTAGAGGGACAGTTCATGCAACGTGTCCAGCTTGGATACCCAATAGTTGTACGGCACAGAGGAATCACAGATAATGGTGCTATGTTTGGCTATGTAATCCATCACTATCTTCTAAAACTTTTCTCTCCTTATCAGAGTACACACACATCATCGCATGGGCACTGGGATGGTCTAATTGATCTGTCCCAGAACTTTGCTAGTGTTCTTTTGCATCTGTTGGTCCTGCTGTGTGTCTCCCTCCTCTCTACACCTTGGTTGTCAAAAGAATTATGACCTCAGCAGCATTGTCAGCTGGGAGTTTTTTGACCAATTCTTCAATTATGGCCTTTTGGTATTGCACCATTTTAGTAACGCTCTCAACCGCAGGAATGACAGTTGTAAAGTTTTCCCCTTGTAGCATGCGTGCACAACCAGTAATCGGCATTGCCCAAAATGCGCATTATGCAAGAGTCCCTGAAAAGGCAGCGGCACATAAAGTCTGCCATGTGTGCCAGACTCCCAACAAGCATGACCTTCCTGTCCCCACCAGAGGGATGACTATGCATCTCCTCCTCCCTCTCCTCCTCCCTTTCCTCCTCCTGATCCTCTTCTTCAGGCCATTCTTTGCTGAACAGACGAGATAAAGCTGTTGTGGGTAGTACCCTCTATAGCGCAGGCAACCATCTCCTGTTCCTCCTCCTCAGCCTCCTCCTCCTCATTATCTCCCAAACCGTGCTGGCAAGATGAGATGAAGCTAGGTTGGGTAGTATTACCCTGTGTATTTTCCTCTTCCATCTCTGTGGTGCCCCTAAGGCTTCCGTCGCCACAGGGTACTGCACCTCCTTTAAGGTGTAGTGCTTATCCTGGTTCTGGAGGAGGTCGGTATCGGTACCACACACAACCATAAATTCCACCGGGTTGCCCTCCCCAATGGGGACCGGGCCACCGTCGGCTCACTACAGGATGCCACTACACTTAGGGGACTCCCAGATCCACTGGAACTGGGACTCAGGTTCAGGGAGGGACAGTCACTAGGGGGAGTTCTCCAGCAGGAGAGGAAGGGAGAGGACATGTTTCCCGTTTCTCTTGTGAGACATAGGAGTTTCAAGCGATTGGCAGGGTATGAGCCTCTCAGCTTCCCCGGGGCCGGTGCCAAGAAGGGTGCAGAGTCTTAAGGGGGCATATAATCCAGGATGTGCCCTGAAATCTGCAGGACAGGGAAGTTTCAAGCTTCCCCAGCCACCCCAAAGTTCCCAAAGCTTGGTGACAGACAGGGTCTGGTGCTGTGATCAAGGTCAAGCCCAACAGAAACCCAAGTTACCTGCACACGGCATTGAAGAAGTAGTTAACAAGAACCGGAGTCCCCAAGAAGCTGCATGCCACAGGGATCCAACATCTTAGGCGCAGTCAGGAAGGGCCTACTGTCTACTGCACCGGCTCTGACCTCCACTGGATCTAGGATCGGCCAAAGCCCATGACGTGACGGCAGGTGCCCGGGACTCTGTGGGCTGCATACTGACTGGGAGTAAAAGACCTGGAACCGAAGCCACTGACTGAGTCTCTTCTTTGCTGCCGCCCTGCGCTTCGGTGCCAACGGCCGAGTCCCCCGACGACTACTACCTCCATCATCCTCCCTGGGGCTCGTTCCACCCGCGGGGAGAGAAACCATCTCAACCTCGACCATCCACCCTTCCATCCACTCTCCTACCCATCTACCCTTTTCATTGTGGACACCTCGCAGCACGGAACCAAGCCAGGCCACCCGTGACACCGCAGAGGACCTGCATCTCCCGTCCCGACGATGAGTACAAGGTAACCCCTTGTCCCCTGGGTGCTACATCTCCACCTGCTATGCATCCAAAGTTTCCTATTTTTTTGTGAGCAGCGAGCAATTCAGTAGACACAGAAGTGGAATGGTAACAATGATTATTGGGTCATGGCCACTCACTATCATGATTGATTCCTTAAAGTTTTGGAGAACTGCAAAGATGTCAGACATCCATAGATACCCGTTGGCTCTTAGAAGCGAAGGCTGACTAGAATCCCGATGGGCATGTTTTAGCTGGTATTCAACTACAGTCCTCTGCTGCTCACAAAGCCATGTCAGCATATGTAATGTTGAATTCCAGTGCGTGGGCAGATCGCAAATCAGTCAGTGAACTGGCACTTGCAAGCACTTCTGCAGCACTACCAGAGAGGAGACAACTGTAACTAACTTGTGGAAAAGTTCACACACACAGCTCACCTTCACCTTCACAAGTAGCTCAGGCAAATCTGGGTAAGTTTTTAAAAAGTGCTGAACCACTAAGTTGAGCAAATGGGCCATGGTACGTGTGGCAGCTTACCAAACTTCAGAGCAGCCACCACGTTGACCTTTCAATGACTCTGCGGCAGTCTGCTTTTTGTCACCTAAAGATACTGTATGAGTTTCAGCAAAGACTGTAGTCGCTTCACCCAAGCTATGCGGCAGTGCTTCTAGCTTGCGACTGATAGGGATAACAATTTGGAGATGGAGGATGAAGAGGAGGAAGGGGTGTAGGAACTGGCATAGGAGGTGAAGAAAACCCTGATGGAACTATGGCCCACAATTCTAGGTGTCGATAGCACATGTGCTGTAAAAGATTCCAGCCTTCACAAGGTTCAACCAGTGTGCAGGCAAGGAAATGTAGCTTCTCTGGCCACAAGCCCTTATCCATGTGTCTATGGTTAAGTGGACCTGTGACGGCAAAACCAGGTAGTCACACAGTTTTAGGCCCCCGCATAACACCGCTCCAACACAGGGTTAAACCAGCCGACATAACCCTAGTCACCCCCGCAGGGAAGGACAGATACACCAGTGGGCGGGACCAGGTGGAAGGAAAATGCCCACCTAGGGGTCTGGAGAACCCAGGGCGGGAAAACAGTTAGTTAAGTTTGGAGTTAAGTGGAGGTTGGAGGTGAAGCTGACAGGTGCCAGGGTCGTAGCCCTGACACCTTGGCTAGGTGGCAGACAGTGGTCAGCGCCAGCAGGAGACGGAGAGATGGCTGCCGGAGATCCGAGGTGGACCGGGGCAGAGTTGTAGCCCGCCGGTACTGACACCGGAGAACCGACCCGGAAACCGTGCACAAAAGGGGGTACTTGGACCCTGAAGCCAGGACCGGCATCAACGGCCTAGCTAATTAACCAATTGAGGGCAGGATTTTAGGTCCTGTCCCAACCTAAGCCAGGGCCCGGTAGATCCCACGGGTCAGCGTCTGACGGGCACGGCTCCCAACCAAAGGACCGGGAGCACACTCCTGCGTCACACACCAGATAGTGCACCACAGAAAACACAAAGTGTAGAGGAAAGGGGCATTGACCACCGGCCCGGGTGTGGGACCAGATACACCAGTCTGCGGCAACCGGCCACCATCACCTTGGTTTACCAAAGGACTTGTGTGATTTATTCAACTGTGAGTAACATCCCCGGTCTGACCGGGTGCGTCAGCCCCTGCCATTATCATCCCCTGCACAGAGACATTGGGCCCCGGGGCATCCATCCCTGCCCACAGAGGGCTTAACATCCAGCTGCCAGCCCATCGCCCCCGGGAGTCCCACAGTAGCAGCGGTGGTGCTACATCTCACCACACACCGTTGGTGGCGTCACAGACAGTTTTCTTTTTTTTTTTAAAAACATATTTTATTTGATGTCAGCAAGCACAAGAGAACATGTTGTTACACTCCATAAAATTTCTCCGGATTGTACAATGCTTCTGTTACATCATTTTCTTTTTCATTGTCACAACTTATCTTAACAATAATTTATTTTAATTTAACAAACTAACATATTTCTTCAATTCAGATGGTCCTTTGGATGCTCCCTACCTTCAGTGTCCCTAGTGTCCCTGCAGTGTCTTGCAAACAATACCAAGCCGTGTGTCCAAATGCTTTAATTAACTGGGTGATTTCCATCTGTGTGAAGCTTTGCTCAATAAATGTTCTCCACTTTTTGCAGAATCTTTTAGTGGACTTATCCTTATGTTTCTCCGAATCCAGTTTGTCGTACATCATTATTGTTTTTAGGGTATCAACTATTTCTGTATTTCTCGGAGTCTGTCTTATCAGCCAATTCCTAAGTAGGCATTTCTTGACTACAAGCAATACTACGTGTATTACATCTGGAATGTGAGCACTTGCTCTGTCAGTTTCCGTAGGGGCTTCTATACAGTGAAACAAACAGGCCTGAGGGGTGACGGGTATAACTATTTTCCAAATCCTCAATATGTACGCCACCACTTCCTCCCATACCCCCCTCACTCGTGGGCATTCCCATATGCAGTGAAACAGTTTTGCTTTATGGAGTTCACACTTAGGGCAATGGTCCAAGAAATGCACTGGTGAGCTGCTATGTGGTATATTAAAGGCGTATATTGCGCTGTGTACTAGCTTAAATTGCATCTCCCTCCATTGTTCATTTATCATTACTTTCTTAACAGATTCCAACCCCCTTAGAATTTTATCACAGATGTCCTTATCGCCCATAGCAGTCTCCCAGGTTTTAAATATTTGCTCTTTCCAGGGGCCCTGTACTTGATCTCTCAATCGTTGGTATATGATTGAAAGGGATACATGTCCCGCTCCCTGACCAATCAATACATCAAAACTCCCCTTCTTCTCAGCCTTCCCAACCTCTTTTACTACTGATGTGTAATGTCTTGTTATTTGTAAATATTATAGGTAATGGTGATTTTCCATGTTAAATTTCCCGATACCTCCGCCCAGCTCAGAACTCTCCCCTCCTCCGTTTTCAGTAAATCACCCAACCTCCATATCCCCCTCTGCTTCCATCCTTGAAATAATTTGTTTTGAGACCCTTGAATAAAATTTGGATCCTCCCACAACGGGGTAAATTTTGAAAGACAATAAGGGAGTCTATACAGTTGTCTCAGTGCTCTCCAGGCCCCCACCGTGTCCTTTATTAACCCTTTAGTGACGGAGCTAATTTTCACCTTAATGACCAGACCAAATTTTGCAATTCTGACCAGTGTCACTTCATGAGGTTATAACTCTGGAACGCTTCAACGGATCCCGGTGATTCTGAGATTGTTTTTTCGTCACATATTGGACTTCATGTTAGTACCAAATTTAGGACAATATTTTTTGCGTTTATTTATGAAAAAAATTGAATATTGGCAAAAATTTTGAAAATTTAGCAATTTTCAACTTTTGAATTTTTATACCGTTAAACCAGAGATTTCTGTGACACAAAATAGTTAATAAATAACATTTCCCACTTATCTACTTTACATCAGCACAATTTTGGAAACAAAATTTTTTTTCGTTAGGAAGTTAGAGGGGTTCAAAGTTTATCAGCGATTTCTCATTTTTACATCAAAATTTACAAAACCATTTTTTTAGGGACCACATCACATTTGAAGTGACTTTGAGAGGCCTAGATGACAGAAAATACCCAAAAGTGACACCATTATAAAAACTGCACCCCCCAAAGTACTCAAAACCACATTCAAGAAGTTTATTGACCCTTCAGGTGCTTCACATGAACAAAAGCAATGTGGAATGAAAAAAAGCAAAAATTAAATTTTACCTAAAAATGTTGCTCTAACCCAAATTTATTCACTTTTAGAAGAAATAACACAACAAAATGGACCCCAAAACTTGTTCCCCACTTTCTTATGAGCGCGCCGATACCCCACATGTGGTCAGAAACCTCTGTTTGGACAAATAGGAGGGCTCGGAACAGAAGGAGCAATATTTGAATTTTGGAAAGCAAATTTGGCTGAAATAGATTGCGGGCACCATGTTGCATTTACAGGTCCGCTAAGGTACCTAAACAGAAGAAATCCCTCACAAGTGACACCATTTTGGAAACTAGACCCCTCAAGGCTTCTATCTAGGGGTATAGTGAGCATTTTAGATCCACAGGTACTTCACAGATTTTGTTAACGTTACGTTGTCATATTGAAAATTTTAATAATTTTCTCAAAAATGTTGCTTTAGCATCAATTTTCTCACTTTTTCAAGAGGTAATTCCAAAAATTTGACCTCAAGGTTTGTTAACCACTTTTTTATGAGCGCGGTGATACCTCAAATGTGGTCTGAAACCTTTGTTTGGACAAATGGGAGGGCTTGGAACGAAAGGAGCAATATTTGAATTTTGGAAAGGAAATTTGGCTGAAAAAGATTGCGGGCACCATGTCACATTTGGAGGTCCCCTAAGGTACCTAAACAGCAGAAACCCCGCACAAGTGACCCCATTTTGGAAACTAGGCCCCTCAAGGAATTTATCTAGATGTTTGGGGAGTACCCTGAACCCTCAGGTGCTTCACAGAATTTTATAACGTTGAGCCATGAAAAAAAAAAAAAAATTTTACCACAAAATTGTTATTTCAACCAGGTAGCTTTTTTTTTTACAAGAGTAAAAGAAAAAAATTCAGCATAACATTTATTGTGCAATTTCTCCTGAGTTTGGCGATACCTTATATGTGGTGGAAATCAACTGTTTGGGCGCATTGCAGGGCTCGGAAGGGAAGGAGTGCCATTTGACTGCAAAATTGGCTGGAATCAATAGCGGACGCCAGGTTGCATTTGGAGAGCCCCTGAGGTGCCTAAACAGTGGCGGTCCCCCACAAGTGACTCCATTCTGGAAACAAGACACCTCAAGGCTTTTATCTAGGTGTATAGTGAGCAGTTTGAATCCACGAATACTTCACAGAATTTGATAAGCTTAGGTTGCCATATTGAAAATTTTCATTTTTTTCACAAAAATGTTGCTTCAACATCAAATTTCTCACTTTTTCAAGAGACAACAACAAACCGTGGACCCAATAGGTTGTTATCCAATGTCTTATGAGCACAGGGATACCCCACATGTGGCCAAAAACCTCTGTTTGGATAAATGGGAGGGCTTGGAATGGAAGGAGTACCATTTGAATTCTGGAAAAGTTGAGATAAATTGCGGGCACCATGTCACATTTGCAGGGCCCCTTGGGTACCTATACAGCAGAAACCCCCCACAAGTGACCCCATTTTGGAAACTGGATTTTATTCAGGAGTATAGTAAGCATTTTGAATCCACAGGTACTTCACAAAAATGTTGCTGTAGCAACAAATGTCTCACTTTTAGGCTATGTGGCCATGATCCAGCGACACGACGTCTAGTACACAGTGTCAGCCTCCTGCAGAGATGTGAGTGTTGTCCACGGGAGAACGCAGCAGCCGATGCCCACGATTTGGGTTCAGGCTGCTGTGGAGCTCTATGCTACCTGCAGAGAACACTCATCTCCGCAGCATAAATTGACATGCTGAGGCTCGAGAAGCTGCGCCACAGGTCAGTGTTTGCTGCGGAGAAAAGAAGCACATTGGGCACGGGATTTCTAAAAATCCTTCCACTGTGCTTCTACTGCACAACGCAGCGTTATGGACGCAGGGAAAACACTCTGCGCCCATAACGCTGCAAACCCTGATTGTGGGCGCACAGCCTAAAATGCTACAATGGATGAATGGATAGATGTCAAACAAATATAACGTCCCACCCCCTGCATATTCTAAGCTGGCGCCCTTTAGTGCCTTTCATGTGGCACTAAAGGGTGCCTAGCCTTGTATTTAGCCCCCCAAAAAATTAATAATTAAAATAAACGACGTGGGGTCCCCCCTATTTTTGATAGCCAGCTAGGGTAAAACAGACAGCTGTAGCCTGCAAACCACAGCTGACAGCTTCACCTTGGCTGGTGATCAATTTGGAGGGCTCCCCAGGCGTTTTTTAAAAAAAAAAAAACCGTGGGGTCCCCCCCAAATTAGATCACCAGCCAAGGTGAAGCGGACAGCTGGGGTCTGGTATTCTCAGGGTGGGAAGAGCCATGGTTATTGGACTCTTCCCAGCCTAAAAATAGCAGGCCGCAGCCGCCCCAGAAGTGGCGCATCCATTAGATGCGCCAATCCTGGCGCTTCGCTCCAGCTCATCCCGCGCCCTGGTGCGGTGGCAGACGGGGTAATATATGGGGTTGATACCAGCTGTAATGTCACCTGGCATCAAGCCCTGGGGTTAGTGATGTCACAGCATCTGAACAGATACCCGACATTACTAACCCAGTCAAGTAATAGAAAAAAATAAAGACAAAAAAAAAATTTATTTGAAAAAAAAACTCCCCGAAACATTCCTCTTTTACCAATTTATTGAAAATAAATAAATTTCGGTCGCTGTAATCCATTTTGGAGGTCCCACGCCGACTCTGGATCTTCTAGAATATGGGGGGCACGTTCAGGGAACGTATCCCCCATTTTCTGGAAGAGCAAGCTCTCCATGAGCAGTGTGGGTGCAGTAATCTGAGAATACTGCACTCACACTGCCCCGGTCCAACCTAGGGCAGAGTTACCTGCAGTAACCTTATTCTAGAATATGAGGGGCACGCTCACAGAACGTACCCCCCATTTTCTAGAACAGCAGTCTCTCCATGTGAGGAGTGTGGCTGCAGATTACCATACTCACCCTCCCCCGGTCCACAGTGCAGCAGCGACGTCAGCATCCCTGCTTGCAGGGATCCAGCTGACAGCCGCTGTCTGCGCATGCGCCGCCAGCTTTCAAGAAGCAGGCGGCGTGATCGCAGGGATGGATCACCAGCAGACAGGTAACGTAAGACCGGGGGCTGGGGGGGGTGACGGGGGTGACGGGGGGTGACGGCGGGTGACGGCGGGACAACTTTCTACCGCATGTGACGTGTCACATGCGGCAGAAAGAGCAGGATGGATGCGGCCGCCATCTTCCACGCTCCGGAGGGGGGAGGGGGGAGGCGGCTCGGGAGACCGGAGGGGGCTCCGGTGACCAGAGGGCTCCGGTGGCCCGGAGGAGGGGTCAGGGGGAGGACATTTCCCTCCGATCTGAAATGTTTGATCATTTCAGATCGGAGGGAAATGAATGCAGATCCGGCGGCGGCTGCAGTTTTCAGCGCGCGTCGGCGCCATCTTGGATTTTCCGGAGGGGGGGTAGGGGTGGTGGGGGGACTCTCCGGTACCGGGGGCTTTGGGGGCACTAAGGACTCATATTTATTTCTCATCTGACATGTTTGATCACGTCAGATGAGAAATAAATCAATTTTACCGGCAATTTTTTTTTTTTAATGTTGTCGCCGGTATACGGTGTATACCGGCAATCGCATTAACGGGGTCCAAAAAAAACACCCCTATTCATAATCTTGGGGGTCTCAGCTACCTCTGGTAGCTGAAACCCCCGAGATTTTTCGTCACTGGGGGGCGCTACAAGCTTTTTCCTGCCTGACGTCTCAAGACGTCGGAACAGAATAAGTACCCTGTTTTTCCGACGTCTTGAGACGTTAGGCCGTCGCTATGGGGTTAAACAGCTCTGTTTCACGTACGTTGGTATTTTATCTAGCTTCATATGTAATACCACTACCAAGTTAAAAGGGCTTGTTAGCTCCCTCTCCAGCTGAACGTTAGAAAAGAAGCTTGTTCCATTGATCCAGTCTTTTATATGTCTGGCAAGTGCCGCTAAGTTGTACAATCTAATCATGGGCATTTGTACCCCTCCATCTTTTTTCTGTAGACACAGCTTTGAGTAGGATACTCTTGGTCTCTTTCCCTGCCATAAAAAATTCACAAACGCTTTTTGCAACTTGTTGATATCGGTGTGTTTCAGCAGTAAGGGAATAGTTTGTAGAGGATAGAGCAAATGGGAAAAGCTGATCATTTTTATCAGATGTGCTCTGCCAAACAGGGCCAGGGAAAGATTTTTCCACCTATCTAGCTCTTTAGTTATTTTTTGAATTAAGTGTGAATAGTTAAGTCTATATAATGACATTGAGTCTCTGCCTATTTTAATTCCTAAATAAGTGATGTAGTGGGGGGCTATGGCTACTTCTATTCCCTCACCCTGCCTATTTCCCAGGGGTGTCAAATATAGAATCTGACATTTACTAATGATTATCCTGTAGCCTGAGAAGGAGCCAAAGTACGCCAGTTTGTCTATTAAGTTCTTTAGTTGGTTTACTGGGTCTGACATAAATAAAAGCATATCATCTGCAAAGCTTCTGATTTTATTAAGTATTGGGCTAGTGGTTCAAGGGCCAAGTCAAACAGAAGAGGGGACAGGGGGCACCCCTGCCTAGTCCCCATCTGTAGCTGAAACGATTTTGCCAGAAAGCCCATTGTCGAGATTCTAGCTTCAGGCGTAGCATAAAGTGCCTCCTTATAGTTCCGAAAAGTACCCATTATACCAAATTTATCCAATACTAGCCCTAACCAATGGCAATTTACATTGTCAAAGGCCTTTTCCGCATCTAAGGCCAACAATGCAGGGTTCCTCTTTATTAGGCCCGGTCTTTTTGTTCCATCTAGTACCGCCAACACTGTGCGAATGTTAAACACACAGACAGTTTTTAACGACACCCGTACAAATACGTCCCCCTTTTTATTCGAAGTGTCTGCGTGACCCCCGGGTCCGGTAGAGTCCCTCGAGCCATACCGCAGATCCGGATCTGAGCAGCACGGATGCTGGCGTGGAGGCGGCACAGACCTTCCCAGTAACTGTGTTGGTGACGACATGGATGATGCTATGGATCACGTGTTTGTGTAAAGTGGGGACATAGAATTGGGAGAAATATTAATGGCTGGGAACCAAGTACTGAGGGACGGCTACTGTCATGAGGTTGTGGAAAGCCTCAGAGTCCACCAGTCTAAACATCAATATTTCCAGGGCAAGCAGTCTGGAAATGTAGCCATTTAGTGTTTGTGCCTGTGCGTGGGTGGTTGTGCTTTTCCACTTGCGTTCCAAGGCCTAAATAGATGTGGTTGCTGATGGTGTTTGCAATTGTGCAAAGACAGTTTCAGGGCGGGTGGTATCCATGCCTGTGTCCTTTACAGAGGATTAATAAGCACATAGCACAGAAGAAGAGGCAGTTGGGTCACCCGCAGGCAATGATTTTCCACCCATGTGTTTGTCCAACCTAGTCATGTGTTTGGATGACATGTGCCTGAGCATGCTGATGGTGGTCAGGCTGGTAGTGATCTGGACTCTACTGAGCTTGGTATTGCACAGATTGAAAATGAATAGGGATGATCGAACACCTCAAATATTCGGCTTTGCGAATATCCGACGAATAGGTCGCCGCTATGCGAATATTCGATGCTCAATGTAAGTCTATTGGAAGCCCGAATAGTTCCGAATAGTTGTTATTCGGGTTTTCCATAGACTTACATTGCGCATCGAATATTCGCGAATAGTCGAAGAGCGGCGACCTATTCTGGAAATATTCACGAAGCCGAATATTTGAAGTATTCGATCATCACTAGAAATGACCATTTTCTTATCTTCAGAGCTTTCTGTAAAAAAGCGCGACACTGGGGAGCACCTAAACCTTGCCCTGGGATGTTGCCTTTTCTGGGTGCTCTCAGGAAGTTATTTACCTTCTTCCTCCTGCCCCTTCCCCCCTCTGCCACTGGCTGCTTCTTGCAGTGCTGCAGATCCATCCCCCTCAGAACTCCTGCCCTCGATCTGTATGCCACCTTGCCAGGTTGGGAAAGTGACTTCATCGTCCACCACCTCATCTTCCACTTCTGCACTCTGGTCCTGCTTTTGACTTATAAACTTAAAATGAATTGTTGGCAACTGTCTCATCATCATCCACCTCTTGAGATAGTAATTGCCGTTCTCCATTGTCGCTTTCTGACAGTGACTGCTAACATATTAAGGCATCACCACACATCATCTTCTCATGTGCTGTCACAGGTGTGTCACGGGTGACAGTCATGTGGTTTCTGGCATTAGAAGGTCAAAATTCTCCCTGACTTTCTATTCTTCCTGCTGTTAGTATTTATTGTATTAGGTAGCTTGCCTGCTGGGTTTTAGTCTCTCTCCCTTTAGGACTAAGCAGAGCCCTCCTTCCATCCAGCTGCTGATCAGTATTCTAAATATGTTTTAATACTCCTATCTTCCCTCGACTTGTGCTGGTGATATTATTCAGTTCATTGAAGCTCTGGTTGCAAGCTGGAGGCTTGTACTCATCTGTTGGATCGTTGCTGAAACTTTGCTGAACTTCTACCCGAGTCATCTGTGGATAAGTATTTCATGAATTCCCTTGTGTGTCTTCCTTGTGTCTTCTTTAGTTTTTCGTGGGGTTAACGAAGAGCTCATCCCACCCACTCCCTATTTAGTGTACAACACTAGGGATACCTAGAGTTAGGTATCCGGCACAGCGTATAGGTGGAAAACCTATTTAGGGTGGTGAGAGACCTCTGGGACCAAAGGTACATTTGGTCAGGGGTCATCATCTCCCCCTTTCCTTTTGCCGTTCACTCGGTACTTTTCCGTTCCTAGTGTGAAAGAATAAAAGGAAATTTTTTTCTCTCATGGATCCTGTTGCTGCCTTGGCTCAGCGGCTTCAGGGTCTGTCGCTGCTCCGATCCGGGATCGCTGTGGCTCGAGGGTCTCCGGACCCGGGGGTCGTGCGGCAACTCAAATGAATGGGGAGTATGTACAGGGGAGTTTAGATATAGTTCAGGACACCACCGGTGGTGTACGGTAATTTGGGAGTATTGCCGCTGCCGTTGGGAGTACCGGGGAGATAAAGTGGGGTAGCCAGGTGTCGTAGACCTCCATGGGTAGGGTGGATGCCCCGGGACTCGGTGTGGGATGCCGTGGGATGCAGGGGTCACTCTTGTACTCACTCAGTCAATAATCAGACGCTGACAACTGGGTAAGCCAACTCTCTGGGTGCCGCTGCCGCTAAGGGGAGCTCGTCCGGGTCCCGTCCCCTATAGTGTTGCCTGGTGATCCGTGACCTGCCTCCTGGCACTAAGTTCAACTTCAATGTGGAGGCCCAGTAGTATGGAACTTGCCGGGCCCCGCTCCCCACTGTGGCTAAGTGTGGGAGATTGCTCTCAGGGCTTACGCTTGGGATTTTCTGGACCGTTTTGTATTGGAAAGTCCTATCCCCCTCATTGCGCTAATGCCCTGATTCTGGAGCGAGAGGGAATGGATCATAAAGGCTCCGTTCTCCTCAGGTGAATTGTCGGGTTGCCCGAAGCTACTGCCCGACCTAGGGTCTGTGTACCCCGCCGTGCCTTCGGTCCCGGACCAGTGACAGTGCTAGGCTGCCAGCTGTCCTCCTCGACAGGTCCAGGCACCTTGCCACAATCCCCTGTGACCGAGGGTCTGACTCCTCTAGGTCCAGACCACCGTTTGCAACCTAGACAGTTTCTCTTGGGAGCCATCGCTCCTGACCTCCTCTCACTCTCTCTACTCTCTTCACTCTCTCTACTCTTTCTGACTACACACCTCACCTCCCCTCCCTGACCCACCAGGTGGGCGTCTCTATTCCACTCAAGCCGTCCACTGGTGTGCCTGGTGGGTGTGGTACAGGGTGTATCTAGGATTTGATTTGCTGTTGGAGGCAACACTGTCAAATAGGGACCCAGAACCATGAGGGACTTGGAATACTGCACAGGAGGACAGGTTGTGCAGTACCCTGTGATGAACTGATAGTCCAGGGGTGTCACAGCAGTTCTTCCCATTACGTTAGTCACAGACCATTAAAACCTGCCATGCCTTAAGTCTGTCAAATGTCTCAATCCCAGGCAAGCTAGATGGTCTTTGTTTTTTACCAGGTTTAATTTTATTGTATCTTACCATCCAGGGATTAAAAAGACCAAGGCAGATGCATTATCTCAGAGCTTTGAGAGAAACAAAAAACCTCATAACCATTATGATTTATATAACCATCAGAGACTACCTCAAGTGAGGGGCTCTGTGGTGAGCACCTACTCATTGAAATGCATGAACACACAGGAGGAGCAGAGTATATAAGGTGCAAAATTATAACAAAGTTTATTAAAGTGCATGATTAAAATGACACACAAATAATCATCAGGGCCAGGATAAAAAACAATTTAAAACCACATGGAGGGGTAAGTGTTCTATGGGGCTCAGATTGCCTTGGAAAAATACTGGTTATAGAATGACAAGGACAAAAACCATCCATGGAGCAAAGAGTAACACATTCAGTATAGAAAAATCATTGCTCATTTAAACATCATGGAAATAAATATTAAGACTAGTAAAGTGCATGTGTTGAATCATAGCATAATAAATACCATGAACAATAATAATGAGGTAGTTGTCCTAAAACAAAGGTATTGTCAGAGGCAAAGAGAGCTCCCAAGGGGATATAACCACCCAATCTACCCTAAGGCCATCCTTCAATGTACATTTCGCTTGGTAGTGTAATCACAGTGGCTCCAGCTTCATCAGGAATAGGCGATATGTTTGGCATTTGGAAGGCTGCATTAAATAGTACAATCAGCCATTGACTTCCGGGTGCTCCGCCCCCCTAGTGACGTGCGCCGAGACCGGGCCCGCCCCCAAAACACCGCCGCGAGCGCCGTCAGACCTAGGAGTACAAGCGGGGGAGTGGGGACGCGTCACCCATGTCCCACACTGATGCCATAGTCAGTGGTGACCGCGATCACGGCGGTGAAGGAGGCGGACACGGGCGTGGAGCGCGATCAGGGGGCAGTAAACAGGGAGGTCAGGTGACAGAGTAAAATGAGGTAAACATCACATGACAGAAAAAAGGGGGCGGCAACAATAGGACGTTTCCTGTGTTCTCCGTTACCAAGGTAAATATATTGAAAAGTCCATATTCAAGAGGTTACTATGATCCATATAATATATCAAAGTGGAATCTCCTCATGTGGATCCATAAAGTCCATATATGGTGACATCAGGAAAAACGGAGAATATGTCCAGATTATATGCCGCACTTGATCCGTTTATTGAGAGTGTGTTAATACAATCAACAGCTGTGAATATGATTGAAAAAATATATATGATTAGTACCCATAATTTTGCAAAGCAGCCAACACAGGGAAAAAGGGCATGGAACATGGATTATGAACATGAAATAGATATATATATAAATACGAATAATAAGACCATATGAATTATGTGGATGCATGTTTAAAAACAGATAAAAAAATCACAAGTGAGGGTGAAAAGGATGGAGGAACTAAATCTATATAAACAGATTAAGAGACGTACAAAAAGGGAACAAAGCTGATAGCTTCGTTTAACCCTTTTGCCACCAGGGTGTCAAGCGTGGAGTACCCTGTGATGAACTGATAGTCCAGGGGCGTCACAGCAGTTCATCCCATTACGTTAGTCACAGACCATTAAAACCTGTCATGCCTTAAGTCTGTCAAATGTCTCAATCCCAGGCAAGCTAGATGGTCTTTGTTTTTTACCAGGTTTAATTTTATTGTATCTTACCATCCAGGGATTAAAAAGACCAAGGCAGATGCATTATCCCAGAGCTTCCCTGGTGGTCGTGATCATGTGAACCCGGTACCCATTTTGCAGAAGGGGTGGTGATCTCAAATTTGTGCGCAGACCTGGAGGGGAGGTGTTGGAGGCTAAGGGGGATGCCCAGGCCTCTTGTCCTTCAGGGAGGTTGTTTGTGCCACCCAATTTGCACCATAAACTAATTAGGGAACATCACAATCCTATACTTATGGGTCATCCAGGTAGTAAGGCAACCTCAGACTTCCTTTCTTGTCGTTTTTGGTGACCAAGGTAGCATCAGGATGTGGTTAACTATGTGACTGAATGCAATATTTGCCCACTATCCAAGGTAACGCATAATCGTCCATCAGGATCTCTCCTGCCTTTGGATATCCCGAATAAGCTAGGGACGCATTTATCCATAGATTTCATTACTGACCTGCCTATGTCTTCGTAAGAGACTGTATTTTTGGTGGTTGTGGATAGGTTCAGTAAAATGATGCATTACCCGGTACTTCCTAATGCCAAGACTCTGGCTCACGTGTTCAGCAATGTGATCGTGAAACTTCACAGCGTTCCTTCTGATTTGGTCTCAGATCGGGGAACCCAGTTTGTTTCAACATTTTGGAGAGCCTTTTGTGCTCGACTGGAGGTGCAGTTGTCTTTCTCTTCTGCCTTCCATCCTCAGTCGAATGGGCAGACTGAGCGCATAAATCAAAATTTTCAAACTTACCTTAGGGGCTTTGTCTCCAAGAACCAGAAGGATTGGGCATCTTATTTACCATTGATTAAATTTGCTTTAAATAATCCTCACCAGGAGTCTACTGGCAAGTCACCATTCTTTGGTGCATACGGATTTCATCCGCAAGTTTTTATCTTTAGTGGTAGGAGTGCTTCGAGAGTTCCTGAGGAGGAACGTTTGCCTCATTGCTCTCTTCTATATGGCAAGGGGTTCAGAATAAAGGCCGCTTTACATGCAACGACGTATCTAACGATATGACGTCAGGCTCACGGAACTTGTGACGCACATCCGGCATCGTTAGCGACGTCGTTGCGTGTGACACCTATGAGCGACTGCTAACGATCACAAATACTCACCAAATTGTGAATCGTTGACACGTCATTCATTTTCAAAATATCGTTGCTCGTGCTGGACGCAGGTTGTTTGTCATTCCTGAGGCAGCACAAATCGCTACGTGTGACACCCCGGGAACGACGAACAACAACGTACCTGCATCCTCCGGCAACAAGGTGTGAGTGACGTTCAAGCGGCTGCTCTCCGCCCCTCCGCTTCAATTGGTAGCCCACTGAGTGATGTCGCTGTGACGCCGAACGAACCGGCCCCCTTAAAAAAGAGGTTGTTCGACGGCCACAGCAAAGTCGTTAGGATGTGTTACGCTAGCAATGTCGCTGCGTGTAAAGCAGCCTTAAGTGTGAAACACTATGTGTGGGTGTCTACCAGGAACATAAAGTTGAAGATTCCTTCCTGGAAGCAGGGTTCATTGGTCCCTATAAAATAACCACCGTCATTAACCCAGTAGCATTTCGTCTGGAGTTACCTCAGGCTCTTAGGATTCACAATTTGTTCCACGGGGCACTACTCAAAAAGTATGTAGAAACTTTGGAGCCAGCCCCAATCATGGTTGATGGTAATTTGGAGTTTCAAATAGCTAAAATTGTTGACTCTCATTTTCTCCCTTCAATACTTAGTGCACTGGAGAGGTTACGGACCAGAGAAAAGGATGTGGGTTCCTATTATCGGATGTAAATGTCACAAGATTGATTCATTCATTTCATGCTGCCTATCCAGATAGCATTGTCCTGAGTGTCCAGAGACCACTTGTAGAAGGGGGAATACTGTCACAGGTGTGTCACGGGTGACAGACAGTTATGTGGTTTCTGGCAAAAGAAGGTCCCAGTGATTGGCTGAGCAAAATGCTCCCTGACTTTCTATTCTTCTTGCTGTTAGTATTCATTGTATTAGGTAGCTTTCCTGCTGGGTTTTAGTCTCTCCCCTTTATGACTCAGCGGAGCCCTCCTTCCATCCAACTGCTGATTATCAGTATTCTCCATTTGCTTAAACAATTCCATCTTCCCTGGACTTGTGCTGGTGATATTATTCAGTTCGTTCTAGCTCTAGTTGAAAGCAGGAGGCTTGTATTCATCTGTTGGATCATTGCTGAAACTTTGCAGAACTTCTACCTGAGTCCTCAAGTAGTTCATGCATTGTCCTCCTTGCATCTTCCTTAGGGTTACTTTGCACGCTGCGACATCACAAGCCGATGCTGCGATGTCGAGCGCGATAGTACCCGGCCCCGTCGCAGCAGTGATATCTTGTGATTGCTGGCGTAGCGAACATTATCGCTACGCCAGCTTCACATGCACTCACCTGCCCTGCGACATCGCTCTGACCGGCGATCCGCCTCCTTCCTAAGGGGGCGGGTCGTGCGGCGTCACAGCAACGTCACACGGCAGGTGGCCAATAGCAGCGGAAGGGCGGAGATGAGCAGGATGTAAACATCCCGCCCACCTCCTTCCTTCTGCATTGCAGATGTTCCTCGCTCCTGCGGCTTCACACACAGTGATGTGTGCTGCCGCAGGAATGAGGAACTATATCGTACCTGTCACTGCACCGGCATTATGGAAATGTCGGACCCTACACCGATGATACGATAACGATGCTTTTGTGCTCGTTAATCGTATCAAAAAGGATTTGCACACTACGATATCGACTGCGACGCTGGATGTGAATCACTTTCGATTTGACCCCACCGACATCGCAACTGTGATGTTGTAGTATGCAAAGCCCGCCTTAGTGTTTAGTGGGTTAGGCGAAGAGCTCATCCCACCCTTTCATTATTTAGAGTCCAGAACTAGGGATACCTAGGGTCAGGTATCCATCTCGGAACTTATCTAGGGTGATAAGGGACCTCGGGGATCAGTGGTTAGTTTGGTCAAGGGTCACCCTCTCCCGCTTCCCTAGGCACAGTTTCCCTTCCTCTGTTTGATCGGTACTCCCCCGTAACTAACGTGACATGTGCCACTCAATACATGCATGGTGAGAGGCCAGAAGAAGCCATAAATGGAAAGGTTTAAGAGATCCTCAGAGGTCACTTGTCTCCTGGGACTCGCCATGGTAGAAGGAAGGTGGATCAGGGTGAAGATTATGTGGTCCTGGCTCTTGACTAGACAGCCTGGACTGTGTAGAAGAAAGGATGATGCTGGTAAACATTATCCGCCATTCAGCCCACAACCAGCTTGCACTGTTCTGGCTTCAACAGTGGTGTCCTCTACAAAGTGAGAGAGGAAGATAGCTCAAGTGTGTTTGTGGTGCCCCCGTGCCAGCAGCCGAGCTGCTCGAATCCAGATCCGCGGTGCCTCGAGGAGTCTCCGGACCCGGGGGGTCGTGCAGCCACTCAAATGAAGGGGGTATTTACAAGGGATTTTATAGAGTTCGTGACGCGACCCATGGTATGTGGGGAGTACCCGGGTGTGATGGACTGGGGCAGCCTGGTGTTGTGACCTTCCACGGGTAGGGGGGATACCCTGAGACTCGGTGATGGTAAGGGGATGTTCCGTTGGATGCAAAGGGGGCCACTTGCGTACTCACTCAGTCCAGTAAGCTGACACCAACAACTGGATAAACCAAAGTTCTGAATACCGCTGCGGCTGAGGGGAGCTTATTTTGGGTCCCGTCCCCAATGGTGCTGCCTGGTTATCCGTGACCTGCCTCCTGGCACTAAGTTTACTTCTCTGTTGGTCCCGGTAGTATGGAACTTGCCGGGTCCTGCTCCCCACTATGGCTAAGTGTGGGAGCTTGCTCTCAGGGTTCACGCTTGGGATTTTCTGGACCGTTTGAGTGGGAAGTCCTATCCCCCTTGTTGCACTAGTACCCCGATTTTGGAGCGGGTGAAGAGCGCATCTTGACGGCTCCGTTCTCATCGGGTAAATTGTCAGGTTGCCTGAAGCTACTCCCTGACATAGGGTCCACGCACCCCGTCGTGCCTTGGTCCCAGCTCGGTGATGGTGCAAGGCCGCCGGCTGTCCTCCTCGACAGATCCGTTACTGTTTACTGTTGTACCAGAAGGGACTGTCAAGCTATAAAATACTGTCCTTTCTCCAGCAGAATCTCTCCCTAGTTCCTACATTAGAGTGTGGCAAGCATGGCATCTCTGGCTCTTATATAGACGCTGTGTGGCCGACCAGTCATAGTAATGCTAGTAGCCAACATGACTACAGTATTACCATGATTGGCAGGCAATCCCTGCATGTTTAGTGGCTGAACAAAGCTGGGAAACATGCATGGCGGGAATTTGAGCATGGCGTATGAGTACCAAAATACTCGATTGTGTATCGAGTGTCTCGAGCACCTCAATGCTTGATGGAGTACCAAGCAATGCCGAGCAAGCTCCCCATCAATAATAAGCAGCAAACTTATCTATTTAGTAAAATTATTCAAGGAAACCTCTCCTCATTCTTGGTCCAGAAAAGAATGTTTATAAGCAGAAAAGAGCGAATCCATGATTCAAAGTGTGGCGCCCCTGAGGCATCAGTCACCACAGAGGTACTGCACCTCATCCACAGGTGTGGTATCCCATCCCTGGGTACGGAGGAGGTCATTCATCGATATGCACACAAAACACACACAACACCTCAGCTAGCAGCTCTCCACCGGGTCATGGTTAGGGCTTGGTTCCATTAATGCTTTGTAAAGCCACCACACTGCTGGTGATGGTTCCTCCCTCCACATAATCCAAAAGGGCCTGGGGGTGGAGTCTAGTGAGTTGGGGAGTCTGGTGTGTCAGTTAGAGAGTTAGAAGGAGAAGAGGATGAGTGAAGACCTGTGGCCTGGAGCTGTTGCAGCTCGGCCCGGGCACAAGACAGAAGGGGTCCTAGAGGCCACAGAAAGTGCGCCATACTCCCGTGGACTCGTTTCACCTACAGCAACAGAGTGGAAGGACTTGGCCGCAGATCGGGGACTGTTCCCTAGGCTAGAGGAGAAGAATCAACGTGCTCCGCTAGTAAAACCAGAGACTGAGGACCATTTAGAACCAAAGCCAACTCCGCACGCGAATCCGCTGGAAGGTGTCCACATACAGCCACGGGATACAGCTTCAAGCCACCCTGGCAGGGCCCGCAGACAACGGCTCAGGACAGGCGGGAGAGAAGTCAGCGCAGGAAGACGTCCAGGGAAGGAACACTAGAAGGGTTCACCGGTCTTGAAATCCAAACTAACCGGGATCAGCTGAAACCCATCACAGTGAAACTCCAGCACTCCAAAGGCGGTCACTGACGTCGTGTTGTCTTGGAATCTGCTACAGCGAGTAAAAACCTTGAGACTGCATCCCTGTGTTGCTCCGTTATTCTCCTGCGCATCCGCCCTGGGGCGCAGCTCTGCCTGTAGAGAGCTGCACCATCAGAACCGCGGCCCGGTAACGAGTCACCCCAGGCCCCGGTGCGGGCATGTCAAAAGCAATTCCACATCTGCTTGAATTTTGGGAGATATGCAGCAAATTACCTGAAATTTCAGCAAAGATGGTTGAAATGTTCAAGATGAATATACAATATCATATTACCTCAGGCAAAGCTGGGTGGGCTTTGACATAATGCCTTGCTGTTATCATCATATGGCTTAGCCTAGATCTAGGGAAAGACAGGCATGATACACAGAATCTATTGTACAGGTAGTCTGTCCGAGCAGTGAAGATTTGTGTCAAGAAAAGAGAAAAATATGAATTTAAAAGTAACTTGTCAGCTAAAAAAATGGTAACATCACGTTCACTGTGTAGTAAAAGCTTATAGTAACCACTCCCTGCACCGCACTGATGATGGAAATGAGTGGCTGAAGGGAGTATACTGGTAACTTATTTTTCTCATCTGTAGATGGTCTTACAGCTAGAAAGCCGAACATGTTTAATATGGTATTATTTTAGCTATTTCCTTTTAATTGACAGGGAGAAGGGTTCATTTAAAGATAATTGTTTCAACAATGAGCAATGCGACTGTAACTCATGACAAGCAAAGGATGTCAGACAAGTGTTTATGTGATGCCCTGGACTAGCCAGGTAGTCACAGATAGACCCCCCGCACTACACCTGTCCCCCAAAAAGGTGTCATCAGCCAACCATTAAAACCTAGTCACCTCCCTCAGTGCTTGATGGACACACCAGGGGGCGGAGCCAGGCGGTTGGCCATGCCCACCGAGGAGTTCAGAGGGCCTGAGACAGGAAACACAGTCAGAAGAGTTGAGTAGAGAAGTTGACAGGAGTGGAGGAGTCTGACAGGTGCCGGGGTTGGAGCCCGGGCACCTTTGGCTAGGAGGCAAACAGTGGCCTTAGCCTGCAGGAGCTGGGAAGACGGCTCGGTGGAACCGTGGTGGACCGGGACAGGTTAGTGGCCCGCCGGTACCGACCCGGGGAACCGACTCGGAAACTGGAGCACACAGGGGGGTACTCAGACCCTGAAACGAGGTCCAGAAACCACTGGACTGAGTTAATTAACTGATTGCGGTCTGGACTATAGGTCCTTTCCCACCCAAGTCCCGGCTGAAGACAACAGCCCACCGAGGGGGATAGAAAGCCACCGCACAGGCAGAGAGATCCCACGGGCCAGCGTTTGCGGGCAAAAGGGCACTCCCAACATCCACAAAGCCAGGGAGCGGACTCCCGTCGCTGAAGTGCAGGCAGTCCACAGATACACAACACGGTGCAGGAGAAAGGCCAAGACCACCGAACCGGGTGGGGGACCAGACGCAGCCGGCTGCGGGCACTGACCATCATCAACTTCGTTTACCAGAGACTTGTGTGTGTCAATAACAATGAGTACAACAGTGCCATCCGGCCACGCACCACCCTGCACCGCCCAGCTACCCCCAACGGGTCCTGGGGCCACCATCCCTGCCCACGGAGGGGTTAATAACTTGCTGCATAACATCTCCCCTGGGTACCCCGTAACTGCAGCGGTGGTGTCTACCTTCACCACATCCCATGGGTGGGGTCACGAAATCACCTAACTACCCCCTTCCAAAAGCGCCAGCACCCCTTTCAGAGCGCCTTGAAGTGAAGTCAGCGGTGATCCGTTGCGAAATTTTCGGAATCCGCCATCTTGCCGCCATCTTTTGTCGCAAAGATTCCCGCCAGAGTCTTCTTCCCCGCAGAAAGGGTGCGAAAAATTGAAGCCCCACCCTCTGGGAACGCAGCCGTATAGCAAAGCGAGAGGTCAAAAAGCGAAACTGATCGGCCAAAGAAGGGAGTGCCCCGAAAAGACCAAAGGAGAGATGCGGAAAGATGGGGATGCAGAATGAAGTCGAGGTTAACAACTTGCTGCATATCATCTCCCCCGGGTGCCCCTTAACTGCAGCGGTGGTGTCTACCTTCACCACATCCCATGAGTGGCGTCACGAAATCAAGCGTGGCTCCGGCCGTGCACATACCTACCCCTTCCAAAAGCACCAGCACCCCTTTCAGAGAGAAGTGACCCCAAGCCTGGAGGCGCTCAAGCCACCCACCAATGAGCCCGGATCCGAGCAGCTCGGCTGCAGCCGAGCGCGGGGCGGTACATTTACATAGGATGAGAATCGTGAATTCTACAGAAACTGCCCTCATCAAAGTGACCAATTTAGTGATGAGCAAACTGTAAAGTTTGGCGTCCATACCAAGCAGCAGGTGTTCGGGTCCCAGACCTGGATACAGACTTCTCTGGGAAATCTGTGTTACAGTTCGGGTTCGGCCACCCAGATAAAAAAAAGGGTTAAAGCAGAAGAAATATACTTGCCTCCCCTCCCCTCAGCGGTAACATACCACATCGGCTCTGATTGGCTGCCGGTAGACCACGCCCACACCCTCTTTAACAGCGCAGGTGATTGGCTGCAATCACAGGCGCTGTTTGTGACCTTATACCGCAGTGCAGTTGGTCTGGTGAGGTGTGGTGTGGTGAGGTGTGGTGTTGCAGACTATCAGGTGGAAGTAGCGCTTATTGCTTTGTGGGGTTGTGGAGTTTACCCCTGTTGTCTGTAATGCTTATAATGGCGTCCGCACTATGTCCTGGTCCCCTCCCTTGATGTCAGTTCTGAACCTGCCTGGCCATCCTGAGGTGGCTGCTCCATCCTCGGTTCATGCTGCCGTCTCCAGGTGCCTGCACACATCACACAGGCCTCCTGGGAATGACTGTAGGGTGTGTGTGCTGCCATGCCCCTTTTCTTAAAGGGCTAGTGCACTCTGACCCAGAAGTGACTCTCAGGTCAACTGAAAGGTTTCAGGTATTTAAGGCACCTTCCCCTTAAGGGAAGTGTCCGTGCAACGAGTTCTTAACGTTGCTAGTTCTCAGGTCCATTTGTGTGGCTGCTGGCATTGTGCTGTGTTCTGCTGTTGATTTGTATCCATCCTTCAGTTCATTGCCAGTCTGCTGTGGCAACCATCCACAATGGCTGGCTACTACGATACCCACTGCCGCAAGTATTCACGCTGGCCACCTATCATGATACCCACTGCCGCAAGTATCCTCATCAGCCGCTATTACGGCATCCATCTATCCATGCTAGATGAATTTCACGACTGTCGCTACAATCAGAGACTGTATTTAATCCATGGCACCAGCTGCTGAGGTACCGCAGATCCCCTGGGGCTGTCCTGCCCTGAGCATATCATTTTCTTTTGTGTCAGAGTTTTGGTTTTCCCTTGTGTGACTTTATCTGTGATTAACATAACACTCCTGCCACTTCCTTCGCTGGTGGGTGGGTGGTATCAGATTAGGTCTCATCTCGATCAGCGCAAGGAACAGGACTCAGGTATTTCCCCCATTAGGAGTAATAGTTTGGGGATAGCATAGGGATCCCTAGAGTGAGCGACAGCCTAGAGGCCCCTATTCCTCATTATCCAACATCACATTGTGATACAATCCCACTTTCTACACACAGCAAACTCAACCACAGACAGCTCCACAACATTATACCTCCCAAATGCCATACTACAGACAGACCACTGCATTACACCACCCAAATCCCACACTACAGCCGCCCAGCATTACTCCACCCCAAATCCCACCACAGATTCCCCCACAACAATCACCCCCAGCATTGCACACATTCTACTGAATATACAACCACTGCCATCTCCACAGCATTACAGACCCCTCAAATCCCACCACAAGTATCCCATTAGCATTGCACACAAACCCAAATCCCACACAGGTGTCCCCCCAGCATCTCACACCCCCAAACTCCCACCAAAGGCATGTTTCAGCATTATAGAACCCCTAATCACACCACAGTCATCCCCCTCCAACATCACATACTACCCATAATCCAACCCCAAGTGCTCCCCCCTCCAGCATTGTACACCCTCCAAACATCCACTACAGCCATCCCCACAGCATTAGAGAATCCCAGGAATCCCGCAGCATTGACTACCCCACAAATCCCAATGCAGGCAGACTTACAGCATTTTACACTCAAAAATCCCACTACAGTCATCCTCCAGCATCGCACATACCCTAAAATCCCACCAATGTCATCCCCACCAGAATCATACAGCCCCTAAAATCCAACAACAGGTGTCCCCCTTGCATTGCACACACCTCAAATCCCACCACAGACATCATAGACCCCCAAATTCCACTATAGGCATACCAACAGCAATTATGCACCAATAAAATCCCACCACAGGCATCTCCTCAGCATTGCACATGTCGAAAGTCCCACCACAGGCATCCCCCAGTATTATAGAACCTCAAATCCCACACACACCCATGATTCCCTAAATCGCACACTCCCCAAAAATTCCACCACAGGCGTTCCCCCTCCCCGAGTCCTGCACTGCACACTCGCCAAATCCCACTGTGATACTCGACACTATGTGGCATTAGTATGATGCTAGTCACTAGGTGGCACTAGATACTACTTGCGTATAGTGTGAACAGAGAGGTAGTCAGACAAGCTGGGATCAGAAACCAAGAGGATACGACAGGACACAGGGAGCAGGCAGAGACGAGGTCAAGATACAGGCCGAGGGTCGGGATTGCAGGAGAGTACGTAAAGGATACAAGGAGCAGAAGGACACGTGGTCAGGAGAAGGTCCAAGGACAGAAGCCAGAAGGTAACAATAAAGTCGGGGGGTGGGCAGAGCAGAGTCAACAACAGTTGAGAAACCAAGATCAGATAACTGTACACAAACTGGAGCCAAGAGCACTTACTGCGGAACCAAGAAATATGACTGGCGATGTTCCGGGCAAGCATTCTCCCTAATAAAGCAGAGCAATCACCTGGAACAAGGAGCATCTGAATAAGCCCCTTCCAGCATCAGCGTAAGACCCAGTGTTGAGAAACAACACATCCCCTGGAGCCCAAGACAAACAGCAGAGCATCTCAACCTGCAAAATGCTCTGTACAACGGAACAGGCAAGTACTGGCTCTGCAGGAGAGCATGACAAAACATCACAGAACACAAGATGCTCCGCAAATTGGAACCATGGCACCCACCACATGCATCATAGACCCCCAAAATTCCATCACAGGCATACCCAAACCATTATAGACCAACAAAAATCACACCACAGGAGTCCACAGCATTGCACACCCACAAAAATCCCATGAAAGGCATTCCTACAACATCGCACACTCCCAAAATCTCACAACAGTCCTACCAACATAATGCCATAGCTTTCTTGGGCATGGAATTCACAAGAGCTTCACAGGAACCAATGGAATCTTCTTTCACTCCTCCATGATGTCATCACAGAGCTAATGGATGGTGGAAACTTTGCGCTCCTCCACCTTTCATTTGAAAATTCACCGCAAATGCTCAATAGGGTTTAGGTTTTGATACATGCATGGCTATTAGAGCACCTTTGCTCTCAGTTTCATTAGCAAGGCAGTGGTCATCTTTTAGCTATGTTTGGAGTCGTTATCATGTTGGAATACTGCCCTGCAAAGAGAGGGGATTATCCTCTGCTTCAGTATGTCACAATACATGTTGGCATTCATTGTTCTCTCAATGAACTATCTTTGGGGGCTACTGTGTAGGAACGGTTTTCTTTGTTGTGCTCTCCTTTTTGGTAAGGAGAACAAAACAATCAAAAGGTTATGGGGACATATACAAATGCATGGCTGATAAAAGGCGTTTGTCAGGTCCGGACCTGTGTGTGAATGATTACGTATTTCTGTTTACCAAAAATCATAAGTTGAAGATTCCATCTTGGAAACTAGGTCCTAGGTTCATTGGTCCGTACAAAGTAATCAAAGTTATTAATCCGGTGGCTTTCCTTCTTGAGCTACCGCAAGCACATAAAATCCATAATCTGTTTCACAGGTTACTGGTCCAGAAATATGTTGCGTCTTTGGCGCCATCACCCTTACTGCTACTGCCTTCAGTTATTACTCATGGTAACTTAGAGTTGCAGGTGCAAGAATCACGGATTCTCGTTTTCTTCTACGCTCTCTCCAATTTTTGCTACACTGAAAAGGTTATGGTCCGGAAAAATGGATGTGGGTACCAGCATCAGATGTTAATGCCAATAGGTTGGTGCATTCCTTCCATGCCTCTCATTTAGACAAACCTGGTCCTGAGGGTCCGGAGGCCCCTTATAGAAGAGAGGCTACTATGACGAGCCTGTTTTGCTCTGATGTGATCTCGGAGCAATCTGTGATCAGAAGGTCACAGAGCATTGTGGATCACAGATCCGCTTTAGTGCCTGCTCACCAATTAACTTGAGCTGGAACGTATTTAATTCCATACTATACTGAAGGGGTTAAGGTGCATTTCTATCCTGCAGTGTTCCAACAGGTAGTTGTAAGTTAAGCTGCAACCACTCCCTTCTACTATAAATATCCACTCCTCATTCCTAGCAATCCCACCAATAGCTCATTCCTATGGTGATCATGTTGAAGGAACCTGTCGCTGCATAGCTGCAGTGTCATTACTATTGCAGCTGAAAAGTTTCCTGCAAAAGAATCTAAGGAGTGCTTTTTGTTGAGTCTTTCCCCACCCATTTCTCTTACCTTCCTCGGATTGTCTTATTGCAGTAGCAAGACTAACTTCTCGCTAACCTTCACTAGTCAGGGTGAATTCAGGTCCAGCAAGGAACTAGGCACGTAATCGACATTCGGGGGGAAAAACCCCTCTAGTAAAGTTAGGGAGTGCAGTGATGAGCCTCAGGTTAGTGTTAGGAGGTAACCCAGCTCCCCTCTGTCTAGCACCAAGGCCTACCATTGTATCGATTCCCTGCTGTACGCTTTGTGTTGTGTCACTACTGGGGGTCCTTCCTTCCCCCGGCTTGCCATTACCCTAATGTTCCCACTGTCTTGTACCACTCACTGGGAGTCCCTTTGTTCCTGGCTTGATACCTGCAGTCGCATTGTGACAAAGTATCATATTTTCAGTGTTGTCCCAGGAAAAGCTATAGTAAAAAAAAGTGAGGGGTGTACTCACTTTTGTGTTATACTGTATTTGCTCTCCACTCTCTCCTCTTCTTTGACGTCACTCAGTACAGTTGTAGGCTTATCAGTGTAACAAGTGGCATCAGCAGAAATGAAACAGGATGGACAATACACTGTGCGCTATGTGACACTAGGGGCAAGGCTGGTCACAGGCAATGTCAGTTTGCAGTGTCGGTGCATGTTCTTAAAAAGGTACTGTAATATTTTACATTCTTTTGTTTCCTCCACTGGCCAGGAGTCCAGGGATTGTTGAGATCAAGTTCCTATATGGTCAAACACAGTCATTACACAGTACATGGAAGGCCTCCCATATGATGACAGGTTGAAAACGTTAGATATGTTTAGCTTAGAAAAAAGACGTCTCAGAGGAGATCTCATTTATATGTATAAATACATGTGTGGTCAATATAAAGGACTGGCACATGACTTATTTCTTCCAAAGACAATACTAAGGACCAGGGGGCACTCACTGCGAGTGGAAGAAAAGCGATTCCGACAGCTAAATAGGAAAGGGTTCTTTACAGTTAGAGCAGTCAGACTGTGGAATACCCTACCACAAGAGGTAGTAATGGCAGATACTATAACAGCTTTTAAAAAAGGGCTGGATGATTTCCTCAGTACACACAACATTGTTGGTTATAAATGACTTAGTGACCAAATGTAAAACTGGTGGAGGAAGGTTGAACTAGATGGACCTAGGTCTTTTTTCAACCTAAGTAAATATGTAACTACATCACAGGGGCACGTTTATAAAATTATCTCAGCACAGAAAAAAAAATAACACATTTAATTGTGGAATTTAATATTATTCCAAGATCTATTCAATAAAATACACATTGCTTGTGGGACAACCCCTTTAAGTGTACAGCAGATGAAGGGTTAATCACCAAAAGATGAATTGTTGGTGGCAGCAGAGATGAAGAGGCAAACTTTTTTTTATAGGATTCAGGAGAATTGAGAAGTGTGAGCAAGTACTGATACCTGTTCCTTCAAATGAAAGGTTAATCAATAGTACGTAGATTGAAATTTGTAGAAACTACAGAAGTTTGCAGAGATGACAACAGCTGAAAGAATTTGGATGGTGGTAAATTTCAGAGCTACAGTAACTGAACACAAAGCTTGGTCAATACTCAGACACGTGTATATAAGTTGGTCTTAAAAGGTCTTGGGTGATGATGTCACAGAGGTTCTCTGGCTTTGAATTTTATCATTTAACAGTCTACAAACATGACCCACTGATGTGAGACAGCAAAAACTGAAGTGTGAATGAAGCCTAAAGGCTACTTTACACACTGCGATATCGGTCCCGATATCGCTAGTGTGGGTAGCCGCCCCCATCTGTTGCGCGACACGGGCAAATCGCTGCCCGTGCCGCACAACATCGCCCAGACCGGTCACACATACATACCTGTCCGGCGACGTCGCTGTGACGGGCGAACCGCCTCCTTTCTAAGGGGGCGGTCCGTGCGGCGTCACAGCGACGTCACTGAACCGCCGCCCAATAGCAGCGGAGGGGCGGAGATGAGCGGGACGTAACATCCCGCCCACCTCCTTCCTTCCGCATAGCGGCCGGGAGGCAGGTAAGGGGAGCTTCCTCGTTCCTGCGGCGTCACACACAGCGATGTGTGCTGCCGCAGGAATGAGGAACAACCTCGTTACTGCTGCAGTAACGAGATTTGAGAATGGACCCCCGTGTCGCCGATTAGCGATTTTGCACGTTTTTGCAACGATGCAAAATCGCTTATCGGTGTCACACGCAACGGCATCGCTAATGCGGCTGGATGTGCGTCACGAATTCCGTGACCCCAACGACTCCGCATTAGCGATGTCGTAGCGTGTAAAGCCCGCTTAAGGCTATGTCCGCACGTTGCGTCGGAGTACCTGCAGTTTATTCTGCACGTTTTCCTTCCCTTGGTTTTTGACCAAATGGCTTTTGACAATTTTTTAGCGCTAAAAACGCATGCGTTTTTACCGCATTTTTATTGCGGTTTTAGCGCTTTTTACATGCGTTTTTCTTCCAAAAAACGCATATGCGTTTGTCATGTTATTGGACTCAAAAATAAAGTTAAATGATTCAAATACAAAAATGTCTGCCTTTCCTGTCTAGTTTATGTTAATTTGTTATGATGTCATTTCCTGAAGCAATGATAACTCTAAATTCATCAAGTTTGAACATGAAAACACTTCATATGTTACAAAATTTAAGTATACAAACACAGAACTTGGATCCAAAAATTAATTTATTTCTTTACAAAGCTTTGTTAACGTCATAAAGCCTTTTTAAAGCACATTACAACATATGTGCAACATATAATTTATATGTATGAAGAATACATAATTTTTTATAAACATCACACAGAAAAATAAGATTATAACATTATGAAATTAATGATCCGAAAATAATTGGCTACTGAAATATCCATGAGGTTGTTGTTGTGACTGCAAATTTACATTTAACGGGGGGTGTATATTCATTTGGCTAGATTGGGGTTTTTGAGTTTGTATGGCTTGTTGAAAATATTGTTGGTGCACATTTTGATTATAGGTATTTTGATTTACAGAATAAGGTTTTGGTATGTAGATTGGGTTGGGGGCCATAGTTGCAGTATTCTTTTGGGTTGGTGGGTTTTTGACTTCGTCAAAAATCTGTTCGATTTTGGAAATTATGGAGCCTGATGAAGGGTAAATACCCTCTTCCTCATAGCAAGTCAGCATCCCACATATGGCTGTCATGCATGTATTTTTTTTCTTAACATCTTTAATTTTACGAATTCTACCTGCAATACTAATGCCAAAATGATCAATGTCATCTTCTTGGACAGTAGTATTTAATGTTTCGTTGCAAATAACTTCTTCCTCTAATTGTATATTTTTGGTGTTTTTTCTTTTGTTTTTTTGGCTTTATATATTTTGTGGGACCTGAGGTAATTGGTGTAGGTCTAGGTGGTGATTTTTCAGGGACACTACCAAGTTCTATCTCCCCTTCATTTTCAGAGGAAATGTGTTCGATATTGCCTGATGGCCCTTCCTGGTGTTGTTGATGAAGGCTCTCTTGCCCTTCTTCATCATCAACAGGTGTTTCTGCAGCTACATTTCCAGAAGTTCTGTTGAAGGCAAAGAAAACATAAAAATCAATTAAATACTATGTAATTTATTGTGATGATAACATTATTTTTAGAAAACAATGTTGACATACAGTTACATGAATACTTACTCTCTAGTTTTCCGACTTGTGCATAAAAATGACAGTTCATCATAATAAATGAAATTGGGTTTTTTCGGTGAACTGCCACTTTTCATGCCCTCATTCCTTAGCTTGTGAAATCTGTCCTTTACAGAACGCCACCTTTTCCGCACGTCAAGCTCTATTTTAATTTTCCAAGAAAATAAAAAACACAAAGGAGAATTAAATTTAAAAAATTTTAGTAAAATGAAAAAATAATTAATTTAAACAACAAAAATACCAATTTTATGTTGTAAGGCTGCATCAGCCTCATGCCATTGTGGGAACAGTTCTGCACAAATAGTTCCCCAACAGTCCATCCTCTTGTTTTTTTGCATATATTCAGGGCATGTAGGATCCCATAGGCATGGCATGGATTCAACCTGTTACACAAGTCCAAAATATTGTAATGAAGTGATTACTAAATTTATAAGAATATAAAGGTTTACATAATCATTATAACATTTGTGTAGCAAAAACAAAAAAAAAATCATAGCACATATCCAACGATTAAAGAAGGTATGTATTTCTAACATGTTAAACACACAAATTACTTTAGTTGTAGGATTGCAACAATTTGTGAAGTTGTCAAGGAATATAAAGTTAATTTTTAAAGGCATTTAGCAATAAGTTACAAACTAGAATTAAAGATAAATATGTATAAAAATGATAAAAATTCATGTACTTACCATAGCAATTAATTTGGCAACATCTATCTTCATTCGCTGGAACCAAGCCATTTTATATTTCAGTAGCTCTAAGTAGTTATATTATGATAAATCACAATAGTAGCAGGCACTGAAACATACTCAACTCTGTATTTATAGTAAAAAGGAAGTGATGTAGGTAATGACGTTTGTGCCTGGGTTCTTTCCCTACTGCACCTGCGTTTTTGATTAGGAAAACGCTGGTAAAAAGCATGTAAAACGCATATTAAACGCAGAATATTCACTCCAACATGCGTTTTGCCATTTCTCATTGACTCCAATGTTAAGGAAACGCTGCAGAAATGGCAAAAACAACTGACATGCTGCTTCTTTTTCAGCATGGTTTTTGACCACAAATATGCAAATTAAACGCTGCAGAAAAAAAAGTAAAGTGCAGACAGGATTTCTGCTTTTCCCATAGACTTTGCTGGGAATCAAAAACGCATGCGTTTTAGCGCAAAAACGCTGCTGCCAAAAACGCTGCAGAAACGCGAGAAAAAACGCAACGTGTGAACATAGCCTTAAAGAAGAGAAATTAAAATGTTAAAAATGCAGCATTTGTAAATTTTCAGTTTATCCAAGTAAACACAGAATATTTTAAAAAAAAATTACCACTAAAATAGAATATGTGTAATGGGAAAATCAGTATCAAAATAACTTGGATAAATAAAGCATTAAAAATATAAAAAGACATGTCAAATTGAAAGAAATGGCGCTGTGTCAGAAAGGTTTAGGCTATGTGCCCACGCTACAGGATTTACCGCGGATTTACCGCGGATTTTGCCGCGGATTTGCCGAAAATCTGCAGCAGCAGCACTTCCAAGCCATTTCAATGGCATTTTGGAAATGCTGTGCCCATGCTGCGGATTTTTCCGTGGCGGATTTGCCGCGGATTTTGATGCGGAAAAATCTGCAGCATGTCAATTGTTTGGTGCAGATTTGGTGCGGATTTTTGGCTTTCAATGGGGAAAAAAAAAAAAAAATCCGCATCAAAATCCGCGGCAAATCCGCGGTAAATCCGCGGCAAATCCGCGGCAAATCCGCGGGTGCGGATTTGCCGCGAAAGTCGCGGATTTTCAGGCAAAAAAATCCGCAGGGACATTCTAGCGTGGGCACATAGCCTAAAACTGGCTTTGGCAGTAGTGTGTATATGATGAATTAGTAAATCTAGCTTTTAAACAAAATCCATTATTCTGACCCTAAACCACCGATCTAATCCATGAACTTTTGTGTCAATATCATTAAAATGTGATAATCCTCTAACAATGCCATAGCTTGGAGGTGTAGCTTAGTGACAAGAGAACTATTTGACATCACAAGGAACCTAGCATGAGGTCATTGATGGCCTAAAACAAATCTATCACCAGTTTCATGCTGCCCTCTGTGGCAACATCATACAGTAGTGATGAGTAGGCTAATTACAATTGTATCCTTATTATGTGTAAAAATTCTGTTGTTTAGCTAAACTTGAACTTTCTAAATTGCATAGTGCTTTGATCACTGTGAGATTGGCAAATTCTTGGGCTGTGGGCTCCCCTCTCTGACTTATAGCTGCCTGACAGCTTTTCTCTTATTTCTGTGCATGTAGAATGCACCCTTTATCCCAACTAGACTAGACTCACTATGAGAAAGCAGATTTTCATCAGAAAGTATATAATACAATATTTATTCAAATTTTTATACCTTGATTGTTGCAACGCCAGCAGTGGTGCCTCTGCATTGCCCCACTTCCTCCTCCCTGCAGGGACACAGCCGGTCTCACCTTCCTGGCCCCTCTGTTTCCACAGTGTCTCCTGTTACCGCCGCTGCCTTTTGGTCCCGGGACCCAAGCACTGAGCTCAGATCTCCTAAGAACGTCCTTAGGTCACGCACATACCTCCTGCCCCTTAAAGGGGCAGCACACTCAATTGGGTTAGGCCTCCAGCCTAACACAGGGACACATTAAATATTTAGGGCACTCTCCCTCTTAGGGAGGTGCCTTTGCATTTGTGTCTAGTATCCAGTGCTAGTGTCCTGTGCTGATGCCTAGTATCGGTATCCAGTATCCTGTGTTCATGTCCTCTAGCTGTAACCTGTGCCAGACTGTTCCACTTGTGCCTGACCATCAGACTAGGAACCCTGCACTGTCACTTATCTCAGAGGTACACTTGATGGTAGCGAGTTATGAGCTCCCAGCGTGACCCTGATTCCTGTCCGGGCCCTGATTTTACTCACCCTCTCTCCCACCCTTGGGGTGGGCCAGAAAACAGTAATAAAAAAACCCCACAAAAACGACATGGACCAGGGAGAACCGAAACGCATACAAACACACTCAAACCTGAAGCAGAGACTATATGTGTACAGAGGGAATACAGAAAAAAAAGGAAGTAAACTACTGGTTACCAAGAACTGGATTACTACAAAGACCGAAATCGCTGGAGCTATGCTGAAGCTATTATCGGCTCAGAGAAACAGACTCCATCCCCTAAATAAGAAGGAGAATGCTGTGGGTGGTAATCAGCAACCTGAGATCCCAGGAGCTGCACACCAATTCATAGGAATTAACTCTTGTAGGACTGGGGACAAAATGGAAATGAATCAGCCGTCGCCCAGCTATGGCTGAGCAACTAGGAGACATCAGATTGCCTGTCAGACTCTACAATGTGAACAAAGTCCGACGCTGTTGTGGCATCCTACGAATGTGGAATCGAACACCTCATGACTAGTGATGAGCAAACCTGTTTGGTTCGCGTTTGCCAACTTCACATTCGGTACGAGCCTTGGCTGATTCGTTCCGGCTCAGCTTACCGAACACTCTGCTCAAAAGTCGACAATGCTTGATAAATGTTCGCTTGTAGAATACCCACTCCTGGCCCCAGCACAGCCTTATCAAGTATTAGTATGGCTGTGATTGGCTAGGGAAATCACTGTAAAAAAAGGAAGCAAAAGGGTTAAAGAACGACATACTTACCGAGTCTCCCCATGGCTAGAGCTGATCCCGCGGCTGTACTTCTAGGGCCACTCCTTATCCTTCATATATATTCACTGTTTTCCCCACCCACCAGCTTCTCTGATTGGCTGAAGCCAGACCCCGCCCCCAGAAAGCATTTGTGAGATTGGTTGGAATCACAGACCCTGTCTGCACATCAATATTGTGGTATAAAATAAATAAATAAAATTGGCGTAGGGTTCCCATCTATTGATACAAGCACAAATGAAGCCCACGGCTACAGGCTGCAGCCCCCAGCCATGCGTTTATCTTGGCTGTGCTTCAAAATAGGAGGAACTGCATGCAGCTTTTTTATTATTAATTTTTAAAAATGGCGTGCAGTCTCCCCTATTTTTGATACCCAGCCATGATAAAGCCAGACAGCTGGGGGCTGATATTCTCAGGCTGGGGAAGCCCATGCTTATTTGCCCCAAATCTTAAAAATATCAGCCTGTAGCCACCCAGGATTGTTACATCCATTAGTTATGACTTTACCCGGGGCTTTAATCGACTCTTCCTGATGCCCTGCCAATAAGCCCTAATTTAGTAATGGAAGGTGTCTAAAAGAACACCATTACTAAACTGTAACTGAAAATAAATAAACACAAACACCAAAAAAATCCTTCATTTGAAATAGAATACAAAAAACACCCTCTTTCACTTTATTAACCCCAGAAGACCCAGATCTCATGTTATCCACACAAGATCCCACTACAATTCCAGTTCTGCTACATCTGAACTGACAGCAAGTGACCATAGAACATGTCCGCACGCTGTAACTTCAGGCAGAGACTGAGCCACAGCGATGAAAAGTGATGTAACTCAGATTATTTACAGTTGCAGCTGGAGGTTCCCGCAGCCCTCCACCTGTGACTGCAGATAACCTGACCTCAGTAACTTCACCGAGTTCACAGATCTGCATCTCCTGGCATAAAACTGTAGATTTTTTGCAAGGCATGCAGATTTGGTGCTAACATTTTTACAACATATTTCTGCACCCAATCTACCTCCTGGCAAAAAAAATTGCTTTAAAATTGCATCAAAACCACATGGTGTTTTGGTGCAGCTTTTTTTTTTTGCCAGAAGGTGTAGATTGGGTGCAGGAATATGATGTAAAAATGTCAGCACTATATCTGCATCTTCAGGCAAAAACAATTTTCTGCCAGAAGATGCAGGTCTGTGAACTCAGTAACCTCACCTGACATTAGATCACTGAGCTCAGTGAGGTCTCCTGAGGTCAGGTTACCTGTGGACACAGATGGGGTACTGTAGGAACCTCCAGCTGTGGCCACAACATATCTGAGTGACGTCAACGCTAATCGCTGGGACTCCGTCTCTGCCTGGTAAAGTGCCGGGACTGTCACATCTAATGGATGCAACAATCCTGGGCAACTGTAGGCTACTCTTTTTTAGCCTGGGGAGCCCAATGACCATGGGTCTCCCCAGCCTGAGAATACCAGCTCTCAATTGTTGGGCTTTACCATGGCTGGGTATCAAAATTGAAGGAGGACAGCACGAACATTTTTTAATTATTTATTTATATAATTTAACCCCTTCAGCCCCGGGGCGCTTTCCGTTTTTGAGTCTTTGGTTTTTGCTCCCCTTCTTCCGAGAGCCGTAACTTTTTTATTTTTCTGTCAATCTTGCCATATGAGGGCTTGTTTTTTTCGGGACGAGTTGTAATTTTAAATTAAACTATAAGTTTTACCATATAGTATACTGGAAAACAGCAAAAAAATTCCAAGTGTGGAAAAATTGCAAAAAAAAGTGTGATCACACAATAGTTTTTGGGATGTTTTATTCACCATGTTCTCTATATGGTAAAACTGATGTGTCATTGTGATGCCTGAGGTCAGTGCGAGTTTGTAGACACCAAACATGTATAGGTTTACTTGTATCTAAGGGGTTAAAAAAAAATCACAAGCTTGTCCAATAAAAGTGGCGTACGTTTTGCGCCATTTTCCGAAACCCGTAGCGTTCTCATTTTTTGGCATCTATGGCTCAGTGACAGCTTATTTTTTGCATCTCAAGCTGACATTTTTAATGGTATCATTTTTGCGCAGATGCTACGTTTTGATCTCCTGTTATTGCATTTTGCGTAAAACTTGAGGCGACCAAAAAACGTAATTTTGGCGTTTGGAATTTTTTTGCCGCTACGCCATTTACCAATCAGATTAATTGATTTTATATTTTGATAGATCGGGCATTTCTGAATGCGGCGATACCAAATATGTGTATATTTTTTATTTTTTTAACCCTTTAATTTTCAATGAGGTTAAAGGGGAGTCATTTGAACTTTTAGGTTTGTTGGGGTTTTTTTAAAACTTTTTTTTACTTTTTTTTAATTTTACTAGACCCCCTTGGGGGCTATAGCGATCAGCAATCCGATCGCTCTGCCCTATCTGCTGATCACAGCTACACAGCTGTAAACAGCAGATATGCTCACTTTCTGATTTAATTTGGCTCTGGACCAAGTGAAACTGAAAGTGACTCATGATAGCTACAGGCGTCATCACATGACCCTGTGCTACCATGGCAACCACCGAAAGTCACGTGATGACGCACGTGACTTCCGGTGGGGGCGGCGGTAAGTGAAAACACACTTTGGCAGCGAGATGTAAGGGGTTAAATCTTGTGTTTGGAAGCGATTCCACTAGTAACATGCAGGCACACATGTCAGCTGTTGAAAACAGCTGATATGTGCGCGGATCGCCGTGACCTGCCCACAGCAGGGGGCGGGGATTAACCTCACATGATCCATGACGGATAGATCCATCATGGGTCGTGAAGGGGTTAAAAATAAAACTCATGTGGTTCTTCTTATTTTGATGCACAGCCAAGATAGGCACACGGCTGGGGGCTGTAGCCTGTAGCTGTGGGCTTTATCTGTGCTGGTATCAATACTTGTTGGGACCCTATACCAATTTTATTTATTTATGGTATACCACGATAGACCCGCAGAGAGGGTCTATGAATCCAACCAATTCCAATTAAAGATGCTGTTTGACTGCAGCCAATCAAAGACTCCGGTGGGCGGAGAAAGCAGTGAACATGTATGAGGAATAATCAGTGGCCCTGGAAGTACAGCCGCAGGAGCAGTTACAGCCACGGGAGCAGTTACAGCTGCACCAGAAACTCAGTATGTCTTGCTTTATTTTATTTCCTTTACCACCCCCTACACCAATTTACAACACATAAATTTGGCCTCCCATTGAATTAAATGGATTCAGTATGTTCGCTGAGCTGTTTGGCGAATATCGGGAAGCTCGGTAAAGATTGGTGAATCGAACTTTGAAAGGTTCGCTCATCTCCACACATAACACTGATAGACCCCATGAATAGAAGGCATATAACTTACAGAAAAGAAGGATGACTATATTGGTCACTATCTTTTTTACATGCAGAAACATATATTTTAGTATATTTTGAGTTGTTTGGTTATTATTCTCAATTTAACAATTGAAAATAAACAATTGAGATGGGAAAATTTAAGTTTTTCATATAGTTGCATAATAATTCTGAACACTCATTGCCCAATAATTCTGTGCACATAGGTTAATCATCAAAAATATAGAATTGCCGGATAATTCATCACACAGTGTATGTTTGGCTAAGTGCAAAGACCCTCTAACATGACAACATAACACGGCAGAAGCCTTAAGGCTGCTTTACACATTACGACCGATTGTGCAATTTCACAATCGATCGTACCCGCCCTCGTCCTTTTTGCGTCACGGGCAAATCGTTGCCTGTGGCTCACAAAGTCGGTAACCCCCGTCACACGTACTTACCTCTCGTGCGACCACGCTGTGGGCGGCGAACGTCCACTTCCTGGAGTGGGAGGGACGTTCGGTGTCACAGCGACGTCACACGGCTGCCAGCCAATGGAAGCGGAGGGGCGGAGATGAGCGGAACGTAAACATCCCGCCCACCTCCTTCCTTCACATAGCCGGCGGCGGCCGCATGACGCAGGTGAGCTGCTGTTCATCGTTCCCGGGGTGTCACACGGAGCGGCGTGTGCTACCCCGGAAACAATGAACAACTAAATTAAACGACATTATGGAACCTAACGAGCAGTACACGACTCACGATTTGTGAGCGATACTGCGTCGCTAGGAGGTGTCACACAGGCCGGCATCGCCAGCGATCCCGGATGTGCGTCACAAAAACCGTGACCCCGACGATCTATCGCACGATAGATTGTCTGGTGTAAAGCAGCCTTTATTCATGATTCAGAGAGTTAATGACACAAATTTCTCTAATCTGACAAATAGAAGATGTTTTCCCTGTCTGACATTTCTGGCATATCAATAGAACATGCCTAAACATCTGACACATCTGAGTCCCATTGTTGGGACAGGCATCTATCTTAAAAATGGGGCCCTCATTTTCTCTGCAATTTTAAGAACTGCCATACAAGTAAATATAGAGATATGTGGATGGAGCACCCCCTCTCCATTCCTGGGAGAGAGAGAAGGGGCTTCATTATCAAAGAAGATGTGGTTCAAGTAGAAAAGCACACAGTTTGATGTGTGAACATTATGAGGACAGGGACTAATGAAAAGATATACAACCTATCTACAATAATAAATAATATGTTGGTGTTATATAAGTACCATAAAACAAATCTAAAATATATATTTCTTAATATTGACATTTCAAAACAGAAAATCAAACTTGACAGCTTTCAAATTAATTATCTTCATCTGTAATTATCTTTTGCAAAATGTCACAAAAGTCTGCATTTTAGAATAGATAAAAAAAAAGATATTAAAACATCATAAATAATACACAACTATAATGGAGTTGTCCACTTTGTATAAAATAGCCCCAGTGGCAGATTGAAGGGAACCTGATATATTTAGAAATGTTATTCACATGCAGATAAATAGAGTTTAAGTCCTGCGTAGCCGGCTATTTGGAGTAGCAGCTACATTGAGAAAATTAATTTTTATTCTCCCTGTAACTTCCTTCATCTAGTTGTACCGGCCCTGCAGCAGTCGGACTGCTCGGATTCGAGGTTGGGGTGGCTCCAGGGTCTCCGGACCCGGGGGCTTGCAGCCACTTGAAAATAAAGGGGGGTTATTTATGTGACGCCCTGGCAAAACCAGGTAGTCACACAGCTTAGGTCCCCCACAACACTTTCCCACACAGAGTCACATACAGCTGACCTGAAACCCTAGTCACCCCCCCAGGGTAGGAAAGGCACACCAGTGGGCGGGACCAGGCGGATGAGAAACGCCTACCTAGGGGTCTAGAGAACCCCAGGCGGAAAGAGAGTCAGTTAAGTTAAGTTGAGTGAAGTCAAGTTGGAGTGCGAGGAGAGAGGAGGGGAGCAGTGTAGCTCCAGTGAAGTGCGGAGTCAGAAAGGAAAGGCGTCGGGGTTGGAGCCCCAGCATTCTGGCTAGGTGGCAGACGGTGGTCTGTATCTAGCAGGAGACGGGAAGATGGCTGCCAGAGATCCGAGGTGGACCGGGACAGGGTTGGAGCCCACCAGTACCAACACCGGAGAACTGACACGGAAACCGTTCACAGAGGGGGTACTTGGACCCTGAAGCCAGGACCGGAACCAACGGCCTAGCTAATTAACCAATTGAGGGCAGGATTATAGGTCCTGTCCCAACCATAGTCCCAAAAACAGACAACCACCCACCGAGAGGGATAGGGCATCCGCCAGGGCCGGTAGATCCCAAGGGTCAGCGTTAGTGGGCAAGGCTCCCAACAAAAAGGACCGGGAGCGAACTCCTGTGTTTCACACCGGGAAGTCCAACAAAACACACTGAGTGCAGAGGAAAGTGATACTTATCATCAGCCCGGGTGTGGGACCAGATACACCCGACCGCAGCGGCCGGCCACCAGCACCTTGGTTTACCACAGGACTTGTGTGATTTATTCAACCGTGAGTAACCTAATATCCCCCAGTCAGACTGGGTACGCCGGCCCCTGCAGTCACCATCCCCGGCATAGAGACACTGGGCCCCGGGGCATCCACCCCTACACACGGAGGAGTTAACAGCTGCCATCCTATCGCCCCCGGGAGTCCCACAACAGCAGCGGTGGTGCCACACTTCACCACACACCGTGGGTGGCGTCACAAACAGCTTACGGCAAATCCCGTACAAATACGTCCCCTTTTATTTGAAGTGTCCGCGCGACCCCCGGGTCCGGTAGAATCCCTCGAGCCACACTGCGGATCCGGATCTGAGCAGCCTGGCTGGTGGCATGGGGGCGGCACATTTACAATGGAGAGTTTGTGACACCACCTGTGGTTTGCGGTAAGGGGAGTACCGCCGCTGCCGATGGGAGTACCCGGAAGAGATGGAGTGGGGCAGCCAGATGATGTTCCCTCCAAAGGTAGGGGAGGCCCCGGGACTCTGGATGGTGGAGGTGTAGGGAAGCGTGGTGCAGGCTATGCGGCAGGCAGGACACAGGAGAGAGCAGCGTACTCACTCAGGCCGTGTGGATGTTGGTGCGACCATTAAGTATGCTTTGACACAGAAGTAAACCAAGTCTCTGGGTACCGCTGCCACTCTGGGGAGCTCGTCCGGGAATCCATCCCCGTTGGTATTGCTAGTGGTCCGGAGCCTGCCTCCATGCACTTGTGTTTAGACGTTTCTGAGTAACCCCTCAGCCTTAAGCTGTCGAGGTCCCACTCCCTATAATTAAATAGAGGAGCTGTGCTCTCGATGGCTGACACTTGGGATTTCAGTGGGCCACACAAGCTGGAAAGCCCTATCCCCCTCGTTGTGTTGGTTTCTTCAATCTCTGAGCTCTTGGGGAAAGTTCATAAAGAGACTATCCTCCACAGGTGAATTATCAGGTTGCGTGAAGCTACTCCTTGATCTAGGGTGCAGTACCCTGCCGTGCTCGGTACCAGTCCGGTTACTAGATTTTCAGGTGCCAACCGTTCTGCAAAACTAAGTCTGGGCACCCTTCTCCAATACCCTGCGACCGGGTCTCCAACTGCTCTGGTCCCAGACCACTGTCTGCGACCTAAGCAAAGTCTCCCAGGGAACTACAACTCCCTCAGCTCCTCACTCTCTGAGGGCTACTCTAAGACTATGTGCGCACTAGAAAATGGAATTTTCTCAAGAAAATTCCGCATGTATTCAAAGATTACCGCACCCGCGGTAAAAAACGTGGCAAACCGCACCCGAAAACCGCATGCGGTTTGCTGCGGTTTTACCGCGATATTGTTCGCAGTATTGCCGCGGTTTTGCCGCGTGCGGGTTGGGATGTGCTTTATTGCATTCAATGCAATAAAGCACATTGAAAAAAAAAAAAGTCATTTCATTCTGAGATAGTAGATAGATAAAGAGACAGAAGAATAGATAGAGGGATAGATAGATAGACAGATAGATAGATAGAGGGATAGATAGATAGATAGATAGATAGATAGATAGATAGATAGATAGATAGATAGATAGATAGACAGATAGATAGAGGACAGATCGCTGCATTTCCCACGGTCGGCAGTGAGTTCACATTACCGGCCGTGGAAAATGACCGGTAATTACCTCTGCTGTCTCGCTGCGAGACAGCAGAGGTAATTCAGCGCTGTGTGTCAGTCGCGGCTGGATGTAAGCAGCGCAGGACGCCGGAGTTGTGGATTACGCCGGAGCTTTGTTTCGGGAGGGGTTAATAAAATGGTGAACGAGGCTTGTTTGTTTTATTTAAAATAAAGGATTTTCCTGTGTGTGTGTTTTATTCACTTTACTTACGGGTTGATCATGTCAGCTGTCTCATAGACGCTGCCATGAGAAAGCCTGGAGTTAATGGCGGCGATCTGCCACCATTAACTCCTTGTATTACCCTGACTGCCACTGCTACACGGTGGCAGGAAGAGCCGGGGACACGCCGGTACTCCCGCATAATGCATGTGACAGTCCCGGGGCAGCTGCGGCTGATATTCTCGGCTGCGGGAGGTGGGAGTAAGGCGGGGGACATTAACCCTGCCCCTCTCCCTCCCCAGCCTGAGAATACCGGGCCGCCGCTGTGTGCTTACCTCGGCTGGACAATAAATATGCAGCGGAGCCCACGTGCTTTGTTTTCTATATTTCCGTTTTCTTTCTATGTGTGTTCTATGTGTCTGTGTCTGTGTTCTATGTCTGTGATGTCTGTGTGTGTGTGATCTGTGTGTTTGTTTACTCTCTGCTCCGCTTCCTCTTCCTGTAATGACATCACTTCCCTGAAAAACCGCAGACAAGCGATGTACATTACCGGAGGTAAAACGCGAAATACCGCAGGGAATAACACAGGAAAACGCAGTGAACCGCACAGAATTTGCTGCCTGCGTTATTCCCTGCGGGATTTCACGATTAACATTGGAGTCAATGTAGTGAAATCCCGCAGCGACGTGCGGAAAAGAATTGACATGCAATTATTTTTGCTGCGGGAATCCCGCAGCAAAACATGCAGCTGTCATATTCCGCCTAGTGCGCACAGGATTTTTTTTGCCCATAGGTTTTGCTGGTGATTCACTGCAGAGATGTTATGAACATTTTCTGCAGCGAAACATGCAGCAAAACCGCAAAAAATCTACGGCAAAATCCGATAAGTGCGCACATAGCCTAAGACTGACTATGTCCCTCCCACCAGTCTGCCTGACCCCTAGGCGGGTGGCCCTTTTCCAGCTAGACCACCCACTGGTGTGCCTGACAGGGTATGGTGTGAGGTGTGACTAGGATTTGAATGCTGATTTAAGCAATACCAATAGTTAGGATCCCAGAACCATGGAGGGTGAGTTCTGCACCATAAGAGAAAGGAATGCAGTTCCCTGTGACACCCTGATAAGGTCAGGGGTGTCACATAGTCATTGGAGCGCAATGCAGGGAGTGCTTACCGTCACCACTTTCTATACTGTGAGCATTGTGTAATCACTCCAAAGAACTTAATATCCTGCTCAGCACACACATACATTACAGAGCCAGCCGTCAATCAAAGTGCCGGGGAGTAATTACAGCCGTGTTCACTGTGTAGTGAGCGGTGAAGTAATTACCGTACTCACCTGGATCCTCCACGTGATTTTGAAAGAGTGATTATGATTTTACATTAAAATCTCATTTTCTCGCAGTAGCCTTGCTTCCAGAAAGCTGACTAGACAAGATTTAAACTTTATTAACCTAAAGATTACCTCTATATCTGCAGGTAAATAGCGTTTCTAGACGTGTCTAGACATAGGCCCTGGGCTGTTCCTCTAACCTGCCCCTACACACTTGGAATAGTTGCTTTTTCTTTTTCAACAGGACAGACGTCTCCTGACAACTGATAGAGAAAGGGAGAAAGGGGAGGTATGGGGTCGACACTACAAGAAATAGCTATATATTACTGATAACGTGCACCAAACATAAGGACTGTATATAGAAAAAGAGTATTGTGTCTAATGGGCAATGAAACCAAATGAATAAACATGTAAATGCCTTCATAAATGTATCAAAAAGATTTTTATTACTACATCAAGATTAAAAAAAACACCTAAAAACATAGAAAGTGAAAAGTGCAGTCTAATTTACCCGGTAACCTCTCCAAAGCATGCGCAAAAAGATTTTTTCATATATGTGGAACATGGTCTGTAAAATAAACGGTATACATGACACCTGTCAGCAATAAACACAATGAAAAGACATAATGTAAGCAGACATGGAAAATACATGAATATTAGTACAAAATTATAGTGGATCATCCCAGAATCACAGGATGATTAACAAAATATACCTGAAAGGACAAGGGTATAAATGACCCTTGTCCGTACAAATAGAGGAAAGACCGGGAGCCGGCTGCTAGCCCTATCGGACAACTGCTCCTGCATAGATTTTTCCCCTGCTTTGGCATCTATATCCACCAGCACAAATATATTGAGTCCCTAGACCAGCACCCTAAATTAATTCAGACCCTAGCTCAGAACCAAATAAATTCAGACCGCAGACTTCTAAAGAATTGCAGACCAAAGGTAAAATCCGTTAATTAATGCAGACTTTCCGATCAGACCTCTAAATTAATTGTGACCCTACATCTGACCTCAAAATTATATCAGATGCCAGACAAGAAGCCTTAAAGGGTTCATCCACTTTCAGGAAAATGGACTCCAAATGCTGTAAAATGTGTACTCGCCCTCCGTGTACAGTGTCGAATCCAAAACGCTGCTCCAGTCTCAGTGATTTAGCTACAGCGGTAATATCATATAAAAGTGCGCCTCACTGTCGTAGCTAATCTGTGTCACCCCTGCAGCGCATCGAACCGCTCAGATCCAGGGGTGGTGATTGCTTGTGGCTCGAGGATCTCCGGACCCGGGGGCTAGGGGCTACACTCAAATGGAAAACGGGGTATTTACAGGGGATTGGTACAGTTCGTGACGCTACCCGTGGTGCACGGTAATTGGAAGTACCGCCACTGCCGTTGGGAGTACCCGGGGTGATGGAGTGGGGCAGCATGATGAAGTTACCCTCCACGGGTAGGGGTAGGCCCCGGGACTCTGGATAGGGATGAGGGGTTGCAGTGCAAGGGTCAGTCGGGTACTCACTCAGCAATGAAGCAGACGCTGACAACAGGGTAAACCAAGTCTCTGGCTGCCGTTGCCTCTCGAGGGGAGCTCGTCCGGGTCCCGTCCCCTGAAGCACTGCCAGTGGTCTGTAACCTGCTTCCTGGCACACAATTTAAATTGTCCATAGTGGCCCGGTAGGAGCTCACGCTTGGGATTTCAGTGGGCCGCTTGTTTGAAAAGCCCTATCCCCCTCGTTGTGCTAGTGCCCCCGATCTCTGAGCTTGGTGGGAACAGTCAATAAAGGTCCTGTCCTCCGCAGGTTAATTGCCGGGTCGCCTGAAGATTCTCCCCGACCTAGGGTCCATGTACCCCGTCGTGCCTTCGGTCCCGGACTGGTGATAGGACCAGGCTGCTGACCGTCCTCCTTGATGGGTTCCAGGCACCTAGCCTCAATCCCCTGCGACCAGGGGTCCGACTCCTCTAGGTCCAGACCACTGTCTGCGACCTAGTCTGCTTCTCCCCTGGGAGCTACAACTCCCAGCTACCTCAGAGCTCCTCACAGCTTGAGGGCTACCACTCAACTCACTTGACACCTCCCACCTCCCTGTCTGACCCCTAGGTGGGCGGCCCTATTCCTGCTTAAGCAGCCCACTGGTGTGCCTTACAGGTGTGAAGCAAGATGTATCTAGCATTTGTGAATGCTGGTGGAGGCAGTACTGCAGGTTAGGTTCCCAGAACCTTGGGGGTTTGAGTCCTGCACGGGAATGGCAGATTGTGCAGAACCCTGTGACGACCTGAATAGTCCAGGGCGTCATATTCCCCCTTGGTTAAACGTAGCTCATCCTCGAGCTACAGGACATCCAGAGGTTTATTTTTTAACTGCAAAAGTAAAACAAATAACATTTTTATTGTCATTTTTGTTTTTCACCCCTCATAGGGGAGGCAAATTTACTTAAACGTTTCACTAACTCTTAGGCGGGCTTTGCACACTACGACATCGCAGGTGCGATATCGGTGGGGTCAAATTGAAAGTGACGCACATCTGGCGTCGCAGTCGATATCGTGGTGTGTAAATCCTTTTTGATACGATTAACAAGCACAAAAGCGTCGTTATCGTATCATCGGTGTAGGGTCCGACATTTCCATAATTTGCCAGCAGTGACAGGTACGATGTTGTTCCTCGTTCCTGTGGCAGCACACATCGCTGTGTGAGAAGCCGCAGGAGCGAGGAACATCTCCTACCTGCGTCACCGTGTCTTACGCCGGCTCTGCGGGAGGAAGGAGGGGGGCGGGATGTTTACGTCCCGCTCATCTCCGCCCCTCCGCTTCTATTGGCTACCTGCCGTGTGACGTCGCTATGACGCCGCACGACCCTCCCCCTTAATAAGGAGGTGGGCCGCCGGCCAGAGCGATGTTGCAGGGCAGGTAAGTGCGTGAGAAGCTGCAGTAGCGATAATGTTTGCTACAGCAGCAATCACAAGATATCGCTGCTGTGACGGGGGTGGGGACTATCGCGCTCGACATCGCAGCATCGGCTTGCGATGTCGCAATGTGCAAAGTACCCCTTAGAGTTCATCTTTTATAAAAACTGTGGAACACTACCGGCTGTATAGATAGAGGGGGATCAACCTGCTCTGTTGCAGCCCCTTGCTGTGACAGTCCAGTTCCAATGTCCCGGATCCCATTAACCCGCCACCCAAACAAACCTGACCCGCTGCATTCCTACTTGGGGTCAATGACAGGATTAAAGTCCCGGATTTAAAAGGACGACTTTGTAACAGTCCTGAGTAACCTGGTAGCCGTTACCCATTTGTGCCAACCCCCACCAAGGTCCCCTGGTGCCGTCTACCAGCACCGCACCGTCTAAGGCCCTGATGGTCTTTTTCCTGTAACAAAGTGTGGAAAAAGGTTCAACAAGGATGACACAGACTATTTGCAGCATAACTTTCCTGTCACCTTCCATCAGGGACACTTCAGCCGGTCCCTGACAGCTTCCTCCATTTGGAACACTAGAGAACGTTCAACAAAGGTGACAGTCCACACAAAACCTTTTAGAAACTTGCAGGTTCAGGTCCTTTTAACGTCGGGCACCTCCTGGACACACTCTAGCAAAGTGCCCTGGTAAACCACAGCGACGGCATATGGGCACCACCACATCCATGGTAGTGGCCAGGATCTCATCATCCGAAGTGGACTCTTCTTCCACCTCCATTATCTCTAATTCTTGTACTGCCCATGACGACAGGGACATCCTATAGCCGCTTCCTCCAAAGCGTGGCACCCAGGCAGCCTCTGGAGTTCTGGAATCTGAATCCCCTTCCTCCATTTCTGAGTCTATGTTCACCGGGACAATTTGATGAGGAGTTGCGGCCTGGTCGTCTACAGCGGGAGTTGAGGAATCTGCTGCCGGTGTTGTGGGCAACGTCTCGGGGTCAGCTGTGGTCGGGGGCAAAGGTGACAGGGCAATGGTGGTGGCCGGGGGCAGACCGGACTCTGTGGCCGGGTCAACCGGAGCTGGGTTCCTGCTTACCCGCTACACGCGCATGGCTTCTCTCTCTTGGGCCCGCACCGCCGTGGGCACCCTCCACATCTTGATCTAGGCAGCTGTCCCGGGAGCAGCATCCTTGGCTGAACAGTTGCGCTTCTCCGACATCTTGCCTCTGCGGTGCCCAAGAACATTATGGCAGTGTCCTGGCATCCCTGCTCCACTTCCGCTGCTACATGACGTCTCACCCCCTCGGTTTTCGCCAGCCACTCACTGTTGCACTGGGGCACTCTGGGAACTTCCGGTTCTGGCCAAACTCTTAGGATGAAGGGCGGGGCTTCGGCTTTGTGCGCTTTTGGTCTGGAAGATGTTGTTTTGGCACCAAACATGGCGGAAAATGGCGAGAACGGGACTGCGACACCACAGCTTTGGTTTTCTAAGGTGCATGTCACCCAGGTTAGTGGGTCCAGTTCGTATCCTGTTTGTGGAACCAGAAATTTGAGGTGTGCCGCCCCTGCAGCGGATCGAACCACTCGGATCCGGGGGTGGTGATTGCTCGTGGCTCGAGGGTCTTCGGACCCGGGGGCTAAAGGCCACACTCAAAAGGAAAAGCGGGTATTTAGAGGGGATTGGTACAGTTCGTGACGCCACCCGTGGTGTACGGTAATTGGGAGTACCGCCGCTGCTGTTGGGAATACCGGGGGTGATAGAGTGGGGCAGCAAGAGGACGTTACCCTCGACGGGTAGGGGTAGGCCCTGGGACTCTGGATGGGGATGAGGGGTTGCAGTGCAGGGGTCAGTCGGGTACTCACTCAGCAATGAAGCAGATGCTGACAACAGGGTAAACCAAGTCTCTGGCTGCCATTGCCTCTCGAGGGGAGCTTACTGGCTATGTTGAGTTAGACAGCATGAGCTGCTGAGTTCAGTGATTGGCTACAACATGCTGTCTATGTGACATCACTGCTGCAGCTAAAAAAACTGGTCCTGGAGCAGGAATGGGGAACCAACACTGGACCTATGGAGGGAGGGTGAGTAACTGCTGTGCTTGTTATTTTAGATATTTGATTATCAGTTGGGCAACACTTTTACTGAAAGTGGAAAACCCCTTTAAAGAGGATCTCATCAGAACAAAAGTGGCCAATTTTTGTATTATTTTATACTGCTTACTTAAAAATACATATTTTGTTGTTATATTATTTTATATATTTTTTTAATCGGCCATACTATCTTAAAGATATGGTCTTTTTAATTTAGTGCTAATTTTTAACATCTTTACTAAGAGGTGCTGTTCACAGGGTAATAATGCAGAGCAGCCTAAGGCTATGTGCGCACGTTGCGTATTTGCATGCAGTTACGCTGCGATCTGCACCGCAGAGTAACTGCATGCATCCTGCGTCCCCAGCATAATCTATGAAGATTATGCAGGAGCCGTGCGCACGTGGTGTATTAGAGCACAGCGCTTCGGCTGCTGCCCGAAGCGCACGTTCTAAGAATTGACATGTCACTTCTTTCCTGCGCTCTGCATGCAGTCCCCGCTCTGTCTATGGGAGACAGAGCGGGGACTGCAAGTAGCATTTTTCATTGTATATTCCAATATTTTTCCATATGCTTGAGGCATTATACCATTATCTAAGTTTGATGTGCAGCCTTATTCTTATATATAGTATGTATTTTTGGCTTGCACTCATATATATATATTAGTGCTCACTTCAGTTATCCTATTCAGTTATATGTAGTTTTTTTTTCTGAATGTGAACACAGCTCCGCCCCTTTCGGCCATGTTTTTTCCATCTCCTATATAAGAAAGTCCTTAGTTACCCCTCTCCACCCATAGCAGTTTTTAATTGCAATGAGATGACACACAGTTAGGGTCACAGAGCTAGGGACCCCAATATAGAGATATACCTTGACGAGGTTTTGGGGCTCAGTTACATTGATCAATGCGATTGCTAAATATCTCCTTTTTCCTAATATTCATAGCAGGTATGCAATTCATTATTCACATGTTCAAATTAGCAAGTAGCATTTTTCATTGTATATTCCAATATTTTTCCATATGCTTGAGGCATTATACCATTATCTAAGTTTGATGTGCAGCCTTATTCTTATATATAGTATGTATTTTTGGCTTGCACTCATATATATATATTAGTGCTCACTTCAGTTATCCTATTCAGTTATATGTAGTTTTTTTTCTGAATGTGAACACAGCTCCGCCCCTTTCGGCCATGTTTTTTCCATCTCCTATATAAGAAAGTCCTTAGTTACCCCTCTCCACCCATAGCAGTTTTTAATTGCAATGAGATGACACACAGTTAGGGTCACAGAGCTAGGGACCCCAATATAGAGATATACCTTGACGAGGTTTTGGGGCTCAGTTACATTGATCAATGCGATTGCTAAATATCTCCTTTTTCCTAATATTCATAGCAGGTATGCAATTCATTATTCACATGTTCAAATTAGCAAGTAGCATTTTTCATTGTATATTCCAATATTTTTCCATATGCTTGAGGCATTATACCATTATCTAAGTTTGATGTGCAGCCTTATTCTTATATATAGTATGTATTTTTGGCTTGCACTCATATATATATATTAGTGCTCACTTCAGTTATCCTATTCAGTTATATGTAGTTTTTTTTCTGAATGTGAACACAGCTCCGCCCCTTTCGGCCATGTTTTTTCCATCTCCTATATAAGAAAGTCCTTAGTTACCCCTCTCCACCCATAGCAGTTTTTAATTGCAATGAGATGACACACAGTTAGGGTCACAGAGCTAGGGACCCCAATATAGAGATATACCTTGACGAGGTTTTGGGGCTCAGTTACATTGATCAATGCGATTGCTAAATATCTCCTTTTTCCTAATATTCATAGCAGGTATGCAATTCATTATTCACATGTTCAAATTAGCAAGTAGCATTTTTCATTGTATATTCCAATATTTTTCCATATGCTTGAGGCATTATACCATTATCTAAGTTTGATGTGCAGCCTTATTCTTATATATAGTATGTATTTTTGGCTTGCACTCATATATATATATTAGTGCTCACTTCAGTTATCCTATTCAGTTATATGTAGTTTTTTTTCTGAATGTGAACACAGCTCCGCCCCTTTCGGCCATGTTTTTTCCATCTCCTATATAATAAAGTCCTTAGTTACCCCTCTCCACCCATAGCAGTTTTTAATTGCAATGAGATGACACACAGTTAGGGTCACAGAGCTAGGGACCCCAATATAGAGATATACCTTGACGAGGTTTTGGGGCTCAGTTACATTGATCAATGCGATTGCTAAATATCTCCTTTTTCCTAATATTCATAGCAGGTATGCAATTCATTATTCACATGTTCAAATTAGCAAGTAGCATTTTTCATTGTATATTCCAATATTTTTCCATATGCTTGAGGCATTATACCATTATCTAAGTTTGATGTGCAGCCTTATTCTTATATATAGTATGTATTTTTGGCTTGCACTCATATATATATATTAGTGCTCACTTCAGTTATCCTATTCAGTTATATGTAGTTTTTTTTTCTGAATGTGAACACAGCTCCGCCCCTTTCGGCCATGTTTTTTCCATCTCCTATATAAAAAAGTCCTTAGTTACCCCTCTCCACCCATAGCAGTTTTTAATTGCAATGAGATGACACACAGTTAGGGTCACAGAGCTAGGGACCCCAATATAGAGATATACCTTGACGAGGTTTTGGGGCTCAGTTACATTGATCAATGCGATTGCTAAATATCTCCTTTTTCCTAATATTCATAGCAGGTATGCAATTCATTATTCACATGTTCAAATTAGCAAGTAGCATTTTTCATTGTATATTCCAATATTTTTCCATATGCTTGAGGCATTATATCATTATCTAAGTTTGATGTGCAGCCTTATTCTTATATATAGTATGTATTTTTGGCTTGCACTCATATATATATATTAGTGCTCACTTCAGTTATCCTATTCAGTTATATGTAGTTTTTTTTCTGAATGTGAACACAGCTCCGCCCCTTTCGGCCATGTTTTTTCCATCTCCTATATAAGAAAGTCCTTAGTTACCCCTCTCCACCCATAGCAGTTTTTAATTGCAATGAGATGACACACAGTTAGGGTCACAGAGCTAGGGACCCCAATATAGAGATATACCTTGACGAGGTTTTGGGGCTCAGTTACATTGATCAATGCAATTGCTAAATATCTCCTTTTTCCTAATATTCATAGCAGGTATGCAATTCATTATTCACATGTTCAAATTAGCAAGTAGCATTTTTCATTGTATATTCCAATATTCCAATATTATTCTTATATATAGTATGTATTTTTGGCTTGCACTCATATATATATATTAGTGCTCACTTCAGTTATCCTATTCAGTTATATGTAGTTTTTTTTCTGAATGTGAACACAGCTTCGCCCCTTTCGGCCATGTTTTTTTCCATCTCCTATATAAGAAAGTCCTTAGTTACCCCTCTCCACCCATTGCAGTTTTTAATTGCAATGAGATGACACACAGTTAGGGTCACAGAGCTAGGGACCCCAATATAGAGATATACCTTGACGAGGTTTTGGGGCTCAGTTACATTGATCAATGCGATTGCTAAATATCTCCTTTTTCCTAATATTCATAGCAGGTATGCAATTCATTATTCACATGTTCAAATTAGCAAGTAGCATTTTTCATTGTATATTCCAATATTTTTCCATATGCTTGAGGCATTATACCATTATCTAAGTTTGATGTGCAGCCTTATTCTTATATATAGTATGTATTTTTGGCTTGCACTCATATATATATATTAGTGCTCACTTCAGTTATCCTATTCAGTTATATGTAGTTTTTTTTTCTGAATGTGAACACAGCTCCGCCCCTTTCGGCCATGTTTTTTCCATCTCCTATATAAGAAAGTCCTTAGTTACCCCTCTCCACCCATAGCAGTTTTTAATTGCAATGAGATGACACACAGTTAGGGTCACAGAGCTAGGGACCCCAATATAGAGATATACCTTGATGAGGTTTTGGGGCTCAGTTACATTGATCAATGCGATTGCTAAATATCTCCTTTTTCCTAATATTCATAGCAGGTATGC